>NC_081417.1:47204311-47909311 GCF_949786415.1 Peromyscus eremicus | reverse complement strand
TCCTCAATACCATTTAACCCTTCTTTATGCTGTTGATGCTGAGAATTTGAACATAATTAACAGAAAACATGAGGAGATGAATGTGCATTTAGCAAATGATACAAATTATAAAATTCATATAATTTAACAATAACAAAATTAGAAGATAAACACTACCCAACATTTATGAAGCTATAATAATCAAGATAATATCATTTAGGTTGGAGAGCAGACAGGTCAATTTACATAGTAAAAAACACAACAAATAATGTAGAAATATAACCACCTAATAAATTGACCTTTGACCAGGGGAACAGCTAGTGAAATGGAACACTGATGGGAATGTCGTACTACATGTTGTGAATGTATTGCTCTGATTGGCTGATAAATAAAATGCTGATTGGCCAGTAGTCAGGTAGGAAGTATAGGAGGGATAAACAGACAAGAAGAATTCTGGGAAGAGGAAGGCTGAGTCAGTAGAAGCCATCTGGCCATCCAGAGAACAGCATATAATGGCACACAGATAAAGCCACAGAACATGTGGCAACGTATAGATTAACAGAAATGGGCTGAGTTTAATAAAACAGCTAGTCAGTGGTAGACCTGAGCTGATGGCCAAACAGTTTTAATTAATAAAAGTTTCTGAGTGATTATTTTATAAGCAGCTGCTGCAGGGTCTGTGGAGCTGGGCAGGATCTGAGAAAACTTCAGCTACAGAACACAGGAGTTCAGAGCTTTTCAATAGACATTGCTGGACCTTCACATTCATGTGTGAGGAAAAATGAATCTAGACATAGGCTGTAAAATCATAACAGAGATTAGGTGAAAATCTTACCAAAAGCAATTCAAAATGAATCATGAACATAAATGTTAAATGGGTAGTCTAATTTTTCTAGAAGAGAACATAAGGAAATAGTATAGATGACATTGACTATCATAATTTGTATCACAACAATGATATGATCCTTGAAAGAAATAATTGATAAAACTTGTTTAGTCAAAATTTAAAACTTCTATTCTGTTAAAGACAATGTTGAGACAATGGCTGGCTAAACCACAGATTGGGAGAAAATATTTTAAAAATATTGAATGATAAGGACTGTTTTCTAAGATATACAATGAGAAATCAAAGTGCAGAATAAAAATGAATAATCTGATGTTCAAAAATGGGATAAAAGACAAAAACAAACAGTTCAACAAAGAAGATATACAAACAAAATGTAAGCATATGAAAAGATCCAAAATATTGTAAATCATCAGGAAGTAAAAATTAAAGCAGGGATGATGCTACCTGATTGTTGTTAATCCTCAAATTCAATAGTGGCAACAGTAAATGTTAGAATGGACATAGAACAAGACTGGATGTGGAAGTTTCATTCACTGCTGTCTGAGAAAGCTCAGGGTAGATGCAACCATGGACACTGAGAGGAAGAACAGCAAAGGACATGGCTTATTTGGGTAGCAGAGTGCAGAGTCTTTATTCTTAGCCCTATGATATGATTGAAGCTCTGATTATAAAATATCGTGGTGTATAAGAGAGTAATCTACTAATGTTTCCCTTTTTTCTTACTGGACAAAGAGTAGCCTTTTATATGTTACTAATTGAACCTTTCCCCAGAAGATAAATGAGAAGAGCATGACATCTGGCCAAGGAAATACTTGTTGGAATGTGAAGACAATATTCCGCCAAAACTCTGCAAACATCCTCTTGTTTTCAAGGAACGTCTGGCAAGTGCACTGTCTTGGCCTGATCTCAGTTCAACAATTCTCCTTCTGCTACCATGGCCCAGCAGTTTCAGAAAACATTTTAGTTTCTTATAACACTAAACATATTCTTAACATATGATCACCGATCACAGTCAATAGTAACAAAGGGCGGGGGCATGTGTGAACAATGCCCATACAGCAATTATATATGATTGTTCATGTTCATAGATCTAAAATTTGAAAGTAATCATAATTTCTATTAATAGTTTAAACAAACTGTGGTGTATACAGAAAATAAAATGGAAGGTAGATGAGATTCAAGCCACTAAAAGACATGGAAAAAATTGAATCTGTGTGAGTAAAGAAAGAAGCCAGTCTGAAACAGCCACATACTGTGCAATTTCAAATATAAAGCAGCTTGAAGAAAGCAAGGCATCTTGGAAAAATCAGTAAATATATAGTAGGCTGTTGAGATTTGGGAAGGAAGGGTGATGACCAGATATTTTAGAGCAGTGAAGCCATTCCACATGATACTACAGTTATGGACACATATTGTTATAAAATTGCAAAATGCATAGAATGTATGATTTCAACAGTCAATCCTAAAGCCGACTGTGCGAAGTGACAATATGTGTCATTGTAGGGTCACTGTAGACAACAAATATGGAAGATGTTGAGAACACATGAAGAAGATTGAGCAGGTAGTGAGTGAACTCTACGTCAGTTTTGCTACAATCCAATAGCCACTCTAAAAAAGAAAGTCTCACCAGAAAAAGAGAATGCTTAATACACTCATGTATTACTATTATGGCTTAAAATCATTTTAAGATAAGTAGTCTTAAGAAGTCTGGATGTTCAAATTTGTTTTTATTCTTAGCAGGACATTGATAATAATACAGAAAGACTAGAACTGAAATCTCAGTAATGAAAACCCAAGACAGGACAAAACATGAGGACAGCACATTAATAAAGCATCACAAAGAGTTCATTATTCAAGAAAAAGAAGAAAAGATTGATTCTGCTATCATAGCACAACTGCTTAATATCATATGAATGCTAATAAATACAAGTGACATCTAGCAGAGACTTACTCCATGCCAGCCTTCTTGCTAAAGATTTGGCATGTGATGGCTACACCAACAGTACTTTAAAAATCATGTAAGTTGAGCACAGATATTTTATTTCTGTTTTATAGATTAGATAAATGATGAAGCATGTTAATATATATTTTCTATATACACATTCTTACATTCTTGATAATATAGCAGATATATAATAATGACATATTCAAATACTGCTGTGATTTACCTATTATGTTTTATCTAGAATTTTTGTACTGATGATTTCAATATTGGCCTTAAAAATATATATATAATATTTTATATATACATTCTAATTTTCTGTTAATATAGACACAGATTGAAGCTTTAAAATTCCTATTAATAATAGCTTCATTGTAGCTCTGAATGCTATAATTTCTCATGTAGTAATGTTATTATTATCTGGGACATACATAAAAGTTCATAATTTATTAGTTTTGTCTATAATAGAAAAGAGCCTGTTTTATTATCTTGAAACCTCTTTCTTCTTGCTGAGCATAGTTTGGTCTTGGTAAAGCTGTTTCCCTGGTTGTTTGCAATTCTTGCTCACCTCTTGTGTGCACGCCCATTCTTCTCTTTATCAATCTCTTTGAACTCACTTCCTGGAAAAATAAACAGACCTCCTTTTGTAGTCAAATATAGAAATATATTTTTCCTATTGCATATAATTATGCAATAATTTTTCCTATTGCATATATCATATATTATGATATAATCAGTCCTGATTATGTTATATTCTTTTATGCTGCTTTTATTCCTTACAGCTATGAATTTTCCTTACAGTATAGTTTATTTTATATTATTATTTCTTTACATACATATTTTTATATTTGTGAAAGTTTTTATTTGTATTTTGTGACTTTAAAATGTATAGATTAAATATACACTGAGAAAATTGAGAATAAAAATTCTCTATTTTTACAGACTCCATAGCTTAGTTTACTGAAATATCAATGATAAAGTTAACGTGTTTTGACCTGGGGAGATAGCTAGGTCACTAAACGACTTGCCACCAGTGTGAGAACCACAGGTCAGATCCAAAGCATCCACATAAAATACCTGTGCAGCACATACTTGTGATTGCAGCACCCTCAGGAAGAGCTCTGAGGATCCCAGGGACATGATGGATAGCCATTCTAGCTGAGCATGTGACCCTGTCTCTAAAAATAAGGTGGAAAGAGATTGAGGAAGAATCTGACACTGACCTATGGCCTACACATGCATTCACACACACATACACACACACACACACACACACACACACACACACACGCCTGCATGTGTGCATGCACACACACACATACATACTTGTATGTACAAATGCACACACACATACACACACACACTAATAACAAGGAACATATATATGTATGAATTTTTCTACTCTTCCCTGTCTTCCTCCTTTAATATGAACCAGCTATTTATTTTGATTGCTTTTTTGTTGCTTTAAGTGATCTTCTTTGATTTCTAACCATCAAATGATCATCGCCTTTATAGCCTATCTTCTTTCATCTTTTTCTTCAAAGTTTGCTCAGAAGTATCACTTTATAATCTGTGGATCAATGAAGCTTACATTCTAGCCTATTGCTTTATTTCTCATATTTTTACAAAGTTAGATCAATAGATAAATGCTTCCAATTTATTAACTTGAACAATCAGTTTCTGGTCCAGCATATTTCTTTCATTTGTCTTAGAAAGCTGCACTTTGTTTTCTAGTTTAGTGATTTTTCTGAAGATGTGTTCCTGAAAATAGTATTTCTGGAATTCTCACAAATTCAAACTAGTTTGTAGTCATTATATTAGAAGGGCATTAGCCAACCAGAATTAAACAAATAAAAAAAAATGACTACACTTCACTACTGGAATTAACAGAATTTTAAGAAGAATATCAATAATTCTCCTTAATGCAAATCAAAACTATTTTTAGATTCTGTCTTACACCTGTCATAATGGCTAAAATCAATAACACAAGTGACAGCTCAGTGACTGGCTAGGAAGTGGAGCAAAAGGAACACTCCTATATTGCTGGTGGGAATGCGAACATGCACAACCACTATGGAAACTAATTTGATTCCTCAAAAACCTAGGAATTTATCTACCTCAGGACACAGCTGCTATCCCACTATTGGGCATATACACCAAGGATGTTCCATCTTACCACAAGGACACTTGCTCAACTATGTTCATTGTGGATTTACTCGTAATAGTCAGAAACTGGAAACAATCTAGATGTCCCTCAAGCAAGGAATAGATACAGAAAATGTGGTATATTTACACAACTTACTTAGCTGTTAGAAAAAAAAATGACATGATGAAATTTACAAGCAAATGGATGAAACTAGAAAAAAAATCATCCTGAGTGAAGTAACCCAGACCCAGAAAGATAAACATGATCTAGCCCAGTTGTCATCAGAGAGGTGTGTGCTGGCCGCTGAAACGAACAGATGCAGAGACCCACAGCCAAACGTTAGGCAGAAAGAAGCCCAGTTTGGAGATCTCATTTTCTCCTCCCTTGGAGCTCAAGGAACACCCCGCAGAAACAGGGGAGGAAGAATTGACAGAGGGGTTGAGGAAGCAAAGAGAATAAGGCTCGCAGACATCAACTAAGCAGGGCTCATAGGGTTTCACAGAGACTGAAGTGGCAAACACAGAGCTGCATGGGCCTGTATTGGCTCCTCTGCATATATGTTGTGGTTATGCACCTTGGTGTTTTTGTGGGACTCTCAACAGTAGGAGTGGGAGTGTCTCTGACTCTTTCGCCTACTCTTGGGACCCTTTCCCGCCTACTGGGTTGCCTTGCCAGTCTTGATATAAGGATGTGTGCCTAGTTTTATTGTATCTTGTTATGCAGTTGTTATCTCTGAAAGGCCTGCCCTTTTCTGAAGGTAAAAGGAGGAGGAGTGGATCTGGGAGAGAGCAGAGGTGAGGGGAATGGGGACTGGGAGGAGTGGAGATAGGAACTGTGGTTGGGATGGATTAAAAAAAAACACAAACAAAATAGACAATGAAATTCATAAAAAAAAACAGTTTTTCTTAGAAGTTGGAGTTTATCTTTCTAGAGAAATTTCTCTGGCAATCATTGTTTCTGTCCAATGAAAATTGAAATCTTTCAATTTACAGAAAGTATTCTGAATATATTTTAAAATATTTCTTCTTTTCATTACCAGTTCTTATTCTTCAGGGACTTAATGTGACTTTTATTTTCAGGGACTTGTTATGTCTATTGGCTTGATAATGTCATCTCATCCTTTTCCTGATTTACATTTCTGTCCTCACATTTACTCTTTGCCTCAATGTCTACTTTATGTTGTACTTCTTCCATTTTTCTGTCCTAATTTGTAACTGCTCCTTTTCTCACTTGTCTTCTGATCTCTGCCAGCCATGTGTCACTATTCACTATTTTCTCATCTTCTCTCTCAAAAATCTTGCATTTATGCCTGTGGTTTTCACTTTTAGAGGCAATTACTTTGCTGTGTCTTTATAGAAATTCATGTCAGAATATTAAAACAATTTTTCAACTTCTCCATAGCAACATTTTTTATGGCTTAAAATTTTCAACCACTGGCTCATTTCATCTCCTCTCAGGGATTTTCTTGTTTTTATATGGATTCCGTGTCCATTTTTAGCTACTCAGAATGAATGAAGTCAACATATTTTTCATAAAAGTGAGAGACAGAACGAGTATCCCAGGATTTCCAATGGCTTTTCTTTGTTGCTACTAAAAAAAAACGAACAGCTAATTGCCCTCAGTGCTCCTGTCTGATCATTCCATATCCTGACCTCCTCCAGGGATTTACAAGAGGTGTTGCATCCCTCAGAGATCCTGGGGAGGAAGGAATGCCGGCTTCTCAAGCCAGTGTCAATGGCTAGTCTTAGTTGACTCCTGGGAGGCCTATGTTTTTTCCGTTCCTGTGTCTTTTGTATCCATAGGTCAGTTCTTGTTCCTGAATGCATTGTGCCAAGGAAAATAAATTTCCCATTTCCAAATGAAGTTTCCACTTTTCGGAAGCACAGATTTGTCGGTTCATTCTTACAGAAGGTGTCATCGGGACCACTCCCAGCTCTTTCTTTTTTTCACTCTCTAATAACATCTACATTAAATCTTGGCAGTTTTAAGCCGGGCGGGTGGTGGCGCACGCCTTTAATCCCAGCACTCGGGAGGCAGAGCCAGGCAGATCTCTGTGAGTTCGAGGCCAGCCTGGGCTACCAAGTGAGTTCCAGGAAAGGCGCAAAGCTACACAGAGAAACCCTGTCTTGAAAAACCAAAAAAAAAAAAAAAAAAAAAAAATCTTGGCAGTTTTGACAACTCATCTATGCATTTTGGAAATGGCAAGCTGTCTGTCTTCTGATTTGTTGACAATAGAAATGGCAGAGCTTTTTCTTTTGCCTTCTCACTGTGGCTTTGGAATATTCTTCAGTGGGACAGAGGGAAAGATGAAGCTTTCAGCATCATCTTCTCTTCACATCAGCTTTAGTTCATGTAGCCAATGGTACCAAATGTACAGTGTAATTCATTTGTAGTTTTTAGAATGCTCTATAAGCTTAGAGACACTATTCTATTAATTACCACAAGTGAGAACAGATACCCATTTTAAAAAGCTAAAGCTGACAAAATTTTCACTTACCCTACAAACTATGATTTTCTCATACTGTATGAATTTGATTTTTTCTTTGTTTGTAAGCCCTCTTTCCTCTTTTCTCTTCATAGCTCATTGTAGAATATTTCTTTACAGTGTTTAAAGATATTTCACTGTGAATGGTTTAATAAAAAGCTAGATAGCCAATAGCTACGCAGGATTTTCAGGGCAGATAGAATGTGTGGTAATATTTTATTTGTGCTGAAATGTGACATTTTATTTGTATGTTAATAAATAAAGTTTGCCTGGAGATCAGAAGTTATAGCGAGCCATAAACAGAAGTCAGGTGGTGGTAGCACATGCCCTTAATCCAATCACATGGCAGGCAGAGTCTCTGTGTGGTCAAGGACACAGCCAGGCATGATGACACACACCTTTAATCCCAGTACCAACCATAGAGACCTGGAGGTCTGTATAGACAGGCAGTAATGAGGAAGTGATGTGGCTGGGCTTAGAGCCAATGAGAAGGCAGAACAGAAAGGCAATAAAAGCACAGGTTAGACAGGAAGAAGCTCTCTCTGGGGAAGCTACAGAGAGGTAGTAAGCTAAGGTTAGTCAGTGACTATTCGCTATTTCTCTTATCTCTTTGGCTATTATCTCTGTATTTGGCTCTGTGTTTCTTATTTAATAAGACTGTTTAGAAATTAATCTACAAGACTGCTGAGAAGAAGAGAGGAGTTTCTAGGAGACACCAGGACTCAGAGGAAGCAGCATGGGAAGTACAGAATAAAGATAATACATCCAGAAGACAAAAGTAAATTGATAGAAATAGGTTCATTTAAGTTATAAGAGCTAGTTAGAAACAAGCCTAAGCTATCAGCCCATCTTTTATAATTAGTAATAAATCTCCATGTTGTTATTTGTGAGCTGGCAGCCCAAACAAAAACTGATCTACATCTCATATCTAAATTCACTGTAGCAGAGCCTCATAATCTTTCTTCATTTACCTCCTATGCATCTTAATGACTATAATAAAATTATATTCTACCCTAGACTACTGGCAATACTCAAGAGGGTGCCTGAGCTGACCTACTCTGGTGATCAGATGGCTAAATACCTTAACTATTATCATAGAACCCTTATCCAGTGACTGATGGAAGCAGATACAGAGATCCACAGCTGGGCCCCAGGCAGAGCTCCAGGAGTTCAATCAGTGAGAGGAGGGATTCTATGAGCAAGAGATAATGAGTCCATGATTGGAAAAAGTACAGAGACAACTAGCCAAACTAGTGGAAACACATGAACTGTGGACCAATAGCTACGGAGCCCCCATGGTCTAGGCCCTCTGGATAATCAAGACAGTTGCTTAGCTTGAACTGTTTAGGGGTCCCCAGGAAGTCAGATTGGGACTTGTCCCTAGTGCATGAACCAACATTTTGGAGCCTAGTGCCTATGGTGAGACACTTGGTATAGCCTTGGTGCAGGGGGGAGGGGCTTCAAATGAATGTACCAGGCTCTGCTGACTCCCCAGGTGAGACCTTGCCTTTGAGGAGGTGGGAATGGGGGTAGGTTAGGGGGTAAGGCTGGGGGTTATGAGGAGAGAGGATAGAGGAATTTGTGGTTGGTATATAAATGAATAGAAATGTTTTTAATAAAAAAATAAAATTAAAGAAAAAATAAAATTATTAAGTATCTATTCTTTAGGTGTAAAACATATCATTATTGCCATTATCATATATTTTTTACTGATAAATTATTTTATTGAATCATTGAACAACAACCTTTATAAGGGCAAAGTTAGCACTTTCCTTCATTGTAGTACCCTTTAACCTAGTACTTGTCCAAGGAGTGTCCATCCAGTATCTGTTCTATTAATACAGCATTGATTTAACTGCACTAAATATTTCCTACCACATGTACATTAATAGTTCATAGATCAGGCCCTTGAGATCTCCAGTTTCAAAAATATTCAAATGTGTTTGTTTTCAACTAAATAAATTCAAAGTAGTAAGCTATTCATAGGGGTTTTTACTTTATTAATCAATTTGTTTTTGTTTTTGTTATTGTAATTCATGATATAGTTTGTGCAAGACCTACCCCAACTTTATCCCCCAGAGTACTCTTGAGCAGGGAGAAGTAAGAAATATTTAGATAGAAATACAGAGGAGAGAGACAGATAGAAACATGGGATAGCCTCGGGAGGGCCTGGGTTAAAACCCACCATCCCCTTCTATCTCTTCTAAATGGCTATTTATAGAAATGCCAAGGGGTAGAACAAAAGACTTCCCTCTTGCACAACCAAGTGCAGCCCTTTCCAAACACCTGGTAATCATGTATGTGGTCAATCCATCCCCATATGCAATCCTGCTGCATAAGGCAAGCTCAGATCTCACTAGGAAACTCCTGTGGACCCCAATAATCTTAATTTTTTTTAAAGAGCTCCTCAGGGCCCTCAGATAGTATGAGGTCTGTCTTAAGTCATTCTCCCTGATTATTTATTCCATTACCCATCATGGAGATATGCTTTTGATCAAGCATACTCAGTCTTAGGTTGGAAGCTATGAAGAAGAAAGTTGCCTATCTTTGACAATCAGCCTCTGGCAGGAGGAGGTACTGAGCTTAGCTTTGGCCCAGGTTCCTACTGATCTTCATAGCTGTCACACCTCCCAGTACAGGAGCAGAGGATGATAAAGATGGAATCATTTTTGGAATGGGTCTTAAGATGTCTGTAACAGCCTTAGCTGTGCCAAATCCTTTTTTAACTCAATAAACTCTTGATGCAAACTGTATCAAAAAACTACATCAAACTTAAAGACTCCCTGGTTCATTAACGTCAATATAATTCTAGTATAAACATTACTATACATATTTACAATGCTTTTAACTGAACTATTATCATATTTACACTTTTTTCAAGTTTACATTAAACATTTAGACTTACATTCAACATTTACAGTTTTCACAAACTCACATAAAACATATACTTATTCATACTTCTTACAAACTTATATTGAAAAGCAAACTATATAACTATTTTATAAACTTATATTCATAAGGAAACTCTCTTAACAGAACTAACTTACACTAGGAAAAAAATCTCTTAGGATAACTTAGCAAATATCTAGAAGAGATTTCTTAATACTTAGAGGAGATCACTTAGCTTACATCTAGAAAAGATTTCTTAACTAACATTTAGAAGAGATTTCTTAACTAAACTATTAACAAGACAGGAAGTATGCAAATTATTTCTAAAGTTCAGAGTTTACAGTCAGCTTTGATATCATTCTTAAAGTTCTTGAGAGTTTGAGACAAGAGTCTAATTTGGCAATGGTTCTCTCAACTCTGGAATTTAGTGAGTCCTATTGCCATGGAGTTGTAACACTTGCCACATAGGGGGTTGTAACACTCAGAACAATGCCGCTCTCCCGAAGTACCCTTTTCTGTTGGCCCTTCCAGCAGAAGTGTGCACAGCATGAATGGTTGCCAGTAGGCAGCTGTCCTTCACCAAACTCATTGCACCTCTCCTGAGTGCAACAATTCAGACAAACGTTTCTGTTACAGCAGAACTTTTGGTTTGCGCTACCAAAAAGCCTCGCTTCAGAATGAGGGCAAAATTACCATATGGAGCTGCCATAAAGCTCTTAGAAAAAACTCCTTGTGCAGCTATTAGGCACTGTCTCAAAGGAGTCTGCATTGACTTGCCAGGAGTCAAAAGCGGTGTGGCCTGAGCTCCATTTGTTTTCAGCTTTTCATTGCAGCTGATATTCCTCTGTTTTACACTCATCACCAAACTCTCACACAATTTTCCCCCTTCTTAGGTTTTTAAAGCTGCTTTTTTAAAGTTTACCATGAGCATTTTTAATGACATCAATGTTTCTCTCTTGAATCTTAAGCCCAACTCAATCTTACAAGCTTTTTTTCACACCTGAAGCCATCTCCCAGTATAAGGTCCATTTTCCCTTGTTTTCTAAAGGTTTTTAGAGTAATTTGTTGATAAACAGTATTAGTGTTTTAACTATCTCCTGAGAGGCAAGCTGTTTGTCTGTTCTTTGTCTTTGGGAAGTGAAGATAAGCTTTCTAGCACTGCTTAGAAAAGAAACTTCACTTTGAGCTTAAAAAGCAGTTTTGTCGGGCAGTACTGCCATTTTGATCTGAAAAACTATGTTTCTCGTAGTGCCTTTCTCTATCTTGTCTCTGTTATGAATGACCTTACGGACTATGTTTCCCATGCTGCCTTTTGAGTACACCACTTCTGTTACCCTTAGCACTGCTATAGTCAAGTTTCTGCTTTAAGCTCAAGGGGTTTCTGAGTCAAGCTTTTGCTCTTTTACCATGGGACATCGGGAGATTTCTGTTCTCCCTGAGCTGGCATTGATAGGGTTTTGTTTGTTTGTTTGTTTTGTTTTGTTTTGTTTTTTGTTTCTTTCTTTTTTTTCCTGATATTGTCCCCATAGCGAGTCAATCCTGTCTGTGTGCACTCAGACTGGTGCTTTAGGACCAGATGCAAAAACCCTTCAGGGCTTGCTTGCTCCTCCACCTTATCCACTCAGTGAAGGAAAATGAAACTAGAGGTTTTTCAGAGATATTTTCTCCCAGATAGTTCTTAGTTTTGCCATGGCTTATCTCCTCCCTCAGACACAGCCCCTGACGCAGCGCAGCGGTAGCAGCAGCCACAGCCAAGGCTCAGTTTTATTGCTTCCTCCACACCAGCAGCTCCTCCATGTCAGGGACAAATCTGCCTAGCCAGACAGCAAAGCTCTCTGCAGCTCTCCACCTACACTTACTTGCCTCAGCGTCAATGGCTAGGTTCTAGCTGCAGAGGAGTTTCTGACTGCTATTTTTACTGGCTTGAAGGAAAGACTAGGAGAGAGGTTTTGCCCTGTTCCAAGAGGTGTGGGTTTGTTTTTTCTTAGAGCGAACCACAGGTGATTTTCCCATAGATGTTATTTCCAAGTGAAATAAATTTTGCTCTTATAAAAAATCTGAGAAGCAAAGACCTGAAAAGCTTTTTAGTTTTTTAGAGAGAGAAATTGCTAAGGTTTTCCAAGAAAGCTTTCAGGTTTTGAGAGAGACTACCAAGTTTCCCCCAAGACTTCCCTTCTCTAAACTTCTAACTTCACAGTCAAAAGGTAACAGACCCTGTTGGAATGGTGTTGTACAAGTTTTCTCAGGCACTGCTGGCAGAGTAGAGGGTGTTGCCTCTCCCATGTCCACCTCAGGGAAAATTCTTTCCTCTGTGGCTTGGGACTGTTCACAGGCCAAAAGCTTACATAGGAATCTTTTTCTCCCATTTTTTTCTCCTCTTTGATAGATTTTTTTCCCTCTGGTTTTTCCCCAGGATTTTGTGCTCACAATCCCGTAGTTGGAAGTCAAGGACATAGTCCCTCTGTTTTGTTGCTTATCTTATCCTACTTTTTTTTTCTTATGCTACGTTCCTGCATTTTACTTTATATTTTTTTCTTTTTATCCTGTTTTCTTTACAGAATATTCCTACCCTATCTTACATTTTGTCCTTAATTTTTATAGATAAAATAAAAAAGACTCCTTGATAGGGACATATATCTATACTGCAGCCTCATGTTCCAATTTTGGCACTTTGCTGCCTAACCTTCACTCCTGAGAATAAAAACCCCTGCCTTATTTTTCACTACAAAACTGGACATGTCCAACTGCTTCTCACAGGATCAACTCCCCAAGATTTTGTCAAGTCCCTGGGTCCCTGTTTCTGGAGCCATCTGTGGGAGACCTACTCCCACTTTTCCCCCCAGAGTACTCTTGAGCAGGGAGAAGTGAGAAATATTTAGATAGAAATATAGAGGAGAAAGACAGATAGAAACATAGGATAGCCTCAGGAGGGCCCCAATCATCCCCTTCTGTCTCTTCCAAAGGGCTATTTGTAGAAATGCCAAGGGTTGGAATAAAAAACCTCCCCGCTGCACAGCCAACTGCATCCCTTTCCAAACATCTGGTAACCATGCACATGAACAACCCATCCCCTTATGCAGCCCTGCTGTCTAAGGCAAGCTCAAATCTCACTAGAAAACTTCTGTGGACCCCAACAATAGTTATACAGTAATGGAGATGCAAAGGAGAAAGGAGAAAGAGAGAATGCTCTGGTAGAGCTGAATGTTTTCACTCATCCAAAATTGAAATCAAAATCAAAGTCCACAGGCAGGAAAATCAGAATGCCCTTTCATATTTTTTTAATCTTTCTCTTCTTCTTGTCTCTAGTGGGTCACATGGCTATGGAAGAAAGCTGAGGTGAAATTGTAAATGTGTTTTGCTGTATTCTCTTTGCTTGGATTTAAGGAAATTTAGCTTTTATTCTTTTCCATTTCACAACTGTAAAATCAGCCTACAGAAGTATTGTTACTGCCAAGTGATGAACCAAATATGAGGAGATGACACTAAGACTTCTCAAAGGCAAATTGAGGTGTGATAAAGATGTCCCATTATGACTGATCTAGGGTTTGAAAAGACCTGGGAGAAACAACAGCTTTAGGACATGACAGGATTACTACACTCAGGACTTCATAGTAGCTGAGGCTGCTTACAGAAGACCTCTTAGTACTGTAGAGTTCCCAGTAAAGCCAGGCAGGAGCTTCCAATACCACCTACTGAGCAGCTGACAGTTAGTGGCTGCTGAGGGCGAGACAGTCTGTTTCCTTTAGTGGGGTGTTCCCTTGGAGGTCAACTGTACTCTAGTGAATGGCCTCAAACCCACGAGTGCCAAATCTGTCTTGGTGGGTTATTATATTAGTTACTTTTCTATTGCTGTGATAAAACACCACAACCCAGGCAACTTATAAAGGAAGTATTTAATTGGGATAGTGGCTCCAGAGGATAAAAGTCCGTGATGGTGAAGCCGAATCTTGATGGTAGGAACATCTGAGAACTCACATCTCAAACTACAAGCAAGAAGCAGAGAGCACCCTAGGGATGACAGGAGGTTTTTGAAACCTCAAGCTTACCCCCAGTGGCATGCCTCATCTCACAAGGTGTGTTAATCCTTAACTATCCCTAATCTTGTCTTAGCAGTTCTAAGAACTGTGAACCAATTATTCAAATGTATCAGCCTATAGAGGCCACAATTGTTCAAACTACTACAGCTATGAAAAACAAAGTCAGAGCATATGAAATTGAGGTGGGGGTAGGGATGGATCACAAAAGGAGAGAAGGGTATGGGCAGTGGTTAATATCAAAATACAATGAGTGTGTGTGTGTGTGTGTGTGTGTGTGTGTGTGTGTGTGTGTGTGAAATCCTCAGTTATAATAAAAATGTTACATAAAAACATTATATTAATCCCAGCACTCGGGAGGCAGAGGCAGGTGGATCTCTGAGTTTGAGGCCAGCCTGGGCTACAGAGCAAGATCCAGGAAAGGTGCGAAGCTACACAGAGAAACTCTGTCTCGAAAAACAAACAAAAAATATTAAATATGAAAACATGGGGTGTATCCTAACCATATATGAGGGAATCTGTATCTTAACTAATTCTCAATAACCATTTGCAAACTTTTACCATTTACTTGTAATAAAGACAAGAGTGCTGAGTGGGGTATTAGTCTTCATGCGTCTTTTTCTTTCCATGTTCTTTAAGCGATTAACAGTAGGCAGATTCGTCTGGTGCACTGCTGCATATGCCTTTTGGAGCCAGGGTGTATGGTCTCTTGGCCCTTATTGAACAGGTCCTTCTCTTACTCTTATCATTAGGTAGATGTGAAATCAAATATTTTCATTAGCATGCATGCTCGACAGGAAAGAGTCTAACACGTCAGGGACACTATCAAATATTAATTTTCACTAAAATTTTACTTTTACTTTTGTTCATGTAAAAAGATACAGGAAGAGATAGAAGGTTTTCATTAATATTTAGGCCTGGCTTGTTGTATTAAAAATGTTTTCACACTGCATTTACATCTGAGAGCGCATTTATTTTAATATGAGTACATTTGTTATATAAGACATAATTATGTAAATTAAAATGTCTAAATTATTCTAGAGACTAAATTCCTTTAGCAGATGAAAGATTACTACATTTAAAAAAGCAGCATGTATGCACATGAGTGGGTATACACACACACACACACACACACACACACACACACACAGGAGCACACACATACCATAACCTCCTTCCTTCCACTTCTCTGTCAAGGGGTACAGAGGCACTTCCTCTATTATTTGAGGAGAGCTTTACTAGACTCCTCTTTCCACCTGTATCTTTACACACATCATCCACTTGCTCCCTGCCTGCTGCCTATCCCCATTTAGTGAAGATTATGAAAATCAAGGTTCACAGGAATCAGTCAATAATACTCTGGTTCTCTTTGTATTTACTACATGTGTGACTTCATTTCCTAGTTCTTGGAGTGTAGGAGGAGGCACTAAAGATAGTTTCTATATGTATTTGAATCATTGCAGTTTAAGAATAAATAGCCAGGATTGATTTCCAGCCTGATACAGTAAACAAAAATATCCTAGTAAAATGGGAGAAGGGGTAATGAAGGCTGAGCCCTTTTTTGCTATCTATATATTTATCCATCTATCTATCCATCCATCTATCTATCTATCTATCTATCTATCATTTGTCTACCTACCCACTTACCTACCTATTCATTTTTTAATATTGGCTAAAGAGGAAAACCTGTACTAACTGCAGCCCTGCCCTTCACATTTACAACCTTCTCAAATCACTAAGATAATCTGGTACAAATATTGTTGTTTTTATCATCCTTCTTTAGCTGGTCAACCCCAGGGGAGAACAAACACCTCAATCCAGGCAGCAGATTCAAGGGACAGGAGAAGGTTGCCGGTCCTGAGCTCCCTGTTGTTGCCTTCTGGCTGGACAATCGGTGCCAAATAGCGCCCAGGGAAACAAACAGCAATAGAGAACTCGATAGATGCGGTTGATGCACGTACAGAACCACAGTTTGACCGAAAAGGAGAGTGGAGGAAGGTGACAGGCTGAGAGTGGGCATCTGGGAGCCTCAGCAGTGGAACCAGAGGCTATGTGTGCACGCACAGGTGCCACAGGCCTGGCGCCCGGAGCTCTGTCTTTGCAGCCTCCCAGCTCAGCACAAGCGGCAGCTTGCTGAAACTGCAGCGGCGGCAGAGCGTGGGTATTCCCAGCCACCTCCACCCGAGGAAGAGCCAACGGAAAGGGCGCGAAGGGGGAAGCATGGCGTGGCAGGGGTTTGGGGCAAGACCCACAGCCTCCTCTCGGAGCTCCTCTGGTGAGAACCTGTGCTCGGCATCTGTGCTCCTCCCTTCTCTTCCCAACTCTCAGTGATCATCTCCATCTCCCCTCGCGCATCCCTTCCCCCGCTCCTGGCTTTCTTTGCTCTCCCTCCTCGCCTCGTGCCTGCTCCCCTCCCCCTCGCCTGGCTGCTCTGGGCAGCAGCAGCCTCAGCAGCCCCGGAGATGGGCAGAGAGCACGCGGGGCGCTGCAGCTCGGGAGCAGCAGCTCTCCCCGCCTCCGGTGCCCTGTGCCCCTGCTGCCGCTCTCACCGCCTGGCTGTCCCCCGACTCCAGCTCTGCTTCTAGGACAGCGCCGCCACCGCCGCCGCAAGCCCTCGTCCCGCCGGCGCTGCGCTACCCTCACGCGCCCTGGATGGCGCTTTCCCTCGTTGGGATGGAACTGGTGAGTACCAGCGAGTCCAGGGTGTCAGGCACAGGGCTGAGCTCCCACAGAACATCCTTAGACTCGAGAGGCACCCCAACCACCTGCTGGGAGTCCTCTTGGCACAGGATCTCCAGCAGGTCTCCGGGGACGTTTGGTTTCAACTCCATCAGCCGGGAACCTGAACCCTTTCTCTTCCAGAGATAGCTGATTGTCTGCTACCCTCACTCTCGCTGCAGACAGCCCCTGCCTGGCCTCACTTCAAACAAGGTCCTTGCTGCCCTCATCGTCCCCATGTCTTTCTGAATTCCCTCTTCTGCCGCGCGCTGTCGCGCGGACCCAGCTTTCTCCAAGAAGTCCTCCCCTGACCCGCCTCCCCTCAAAGCCTGACCACAGAGCTACCGGTCCTGCCATCCCGTTCCTTCTCAGAGTGGGTAGTCTTAGTGAATTCTGACCTCATTCTCTCCATATGATGCTGCCTCCCAGCTTTTCTGACACTCACCTCAAGACTGACACTGACACGGGGTGATCCTCCCTTCTGTGTGTTTGTGTCTCTGCACCTGGACTGTTCAGGGGATGATCAAGCATGAAAAGGGAAGGACAAAACCAGCAAACCTTGTCGGACTAAACTTTTGTCACTGTTTCAAAGTGCATAACTATTTATTTACCTTGTTTAGATTCCTTCTTGTCTGCGGGCTTGTTGGCTGGGTACAGGAAAGGCACCTTATTTTACCTGTTTTTCCAGAATCGGTCTTTCTTTCAGGTCTAGGGCAGAACATCCACATAGCCCAGTTGTGAATCGCCCTCAGCCACACTGCCACCCAAAGCTCATCAACTCTTGAGGTTAAGCAGATTTTTCTTGAAAGAGGACAGGGTGGCAGCAGAGTTAGCCTTTAGAATCGTTTTCTGAAATTTCAATAAGCCAAAGCCCTATTGCTTTTTGCGTTTAGTGCCTCAGAGGGGAACATTGTGCAGACGACCTCCACATCATGCTCTTCAGGTGTGGTGTAGTCTCTTGCCATCACTATGGGATTTCTGTATGAGCTTCCTGAGTGCAGCAGCTTTTCCTGTTGAAACCAGGTTCCTTGTGTTTGTGGTTGGCTTGAGGGAGAAGAGGCATTGTGTTCAGTGAATGAATCTGACTAAGAGGGGAATAAAGGAAAAAGGGAGATAATTTAAACACTGCAATTTGTATCAAGATTTCTGTGTACTTATTATCTTAAAATAAGGCCCCTTACAACTTACGTTTTACATTTTAACAACTTGTAAAATACTGATTTTGAGGTGGCATTTTACTGCACAGAACTCCTGAACATAGGGTTAATGTTTGAGACCTACAGTTAGGAGTATTCAAAGAAACAGAAGAAAGTTTGAAAGGTAACCTATTTAAGCATGGGCTGTGTAAATACAAGTTTCTTGATATTTCTATAAGCAGTTTCAGGGGGAAAAGACTTGAATTGACATCCTCACCTTTGCAGCTGATGGAGAGGATGTGTTCTATCCTCTTTGTGAAGAGGCAATTCTTGCTTTACAAAAAACAGAAGGGAAAGTCAATCAATTGTATAAGGAGTTTGTTTAGCAAGGATTGCCTTAAAAAAATCCCACCTTTTGCATTATTAGGCATTTTACTTCATTTTGTTTTCTTTGTACTTCCCTGCCTTGTGTGGTCTGGGTAGGAGCACAGTGACCAGCAGTGGTTGTCAGTAAATGTGTTCAGCTATATCAAAACTCCCGGGGGCCATGAGTACTAATTTTACTCTTGGTTTTCTAAATATGGAAATTTGCTTAATTACATGTAGTGTTGAACTAAGAAGAACACTCAAAACCATGTATTTAAGTTTGCAATTGCTGCAAATGTTCATGTATAGAATGTTGTGTGGACAATAAGTGAGTTAGAAGCTGAATCAAAGGATCTCTTAATTTTCCCTCCAGAGATATTTACCTTTTGTGTAGTAATAGGGTAATTTATATGTATAGTATATCCCAAAATAACGAGTCTTCACTAAAAAAATAGATTGCAATTGGACAAAGTAAAGGAAGGAGTAATGCTGACTGCTCTGTTTCTGTGATAAGCATAAGTTCAAATCAATATATTCTAACATAATTCTAGTTTCTGTCACAATATTAAAGTTGTCTCAGAATTATCTATGAACATGCAAATTAATTTGTCATAAAGTATGGCAAAGATTTCTAAGAATTCCTTTATTTTACTTATTTTTATTTTTCAAGAATTCTTATAAAGAACTCAAGAACCTCCCGGATTTAAAGTTCCTGTAGTTAGTAAGACTATGCAAAACAATCAAATAGAACAGGTGAAGAGACAGATGGACTGATATTGAACTGGTACATTGTTGAGTATGTAATGTTCTTAATTATGTACCATCAAGAGGACAGGCCTAAAGTAAATATTTGCCTTGGAAAAACATATTAACAATTGTGTAAATGACATAGGTATTTCATCAACAAGTTGTCATTGGTTGAATGCTCCATGTGAATTATTTTACTGAGAGTACAAGGTAAAAAGAGAAAAAGGCTAAGGAAAAGGAAGCATGGAGGGAAAATAAAGAAACTGGGATAGTGGCTTGAAACCATTATTAAATGAGGAAAAATGAATACAGTTCCTGTTATGGTGGTGCTTTAGGTAACAGCGGTTTTCCAACTTGATTTTTAGAAGCCTCTTAATTTCAGGAATAAAAAATGCAACTTTTTTTCTTTTTAATGAAGTGGTTATTTAATTTCTTTCTCTAAAATTTGAGGGTCAAAGGCAAATTCAGGTAAACTACCTAATTGAACTAAATTCTAGACAAATTTTAAACCAAAACTTAGGACAATGAATATATAAACTAATACCGAAGTTTACAATATCTTGTGCTGGTTTACAATGTTGGTGGATATCTCTTTCAATTTTATTTATATTTTCACTTTATTTAAACACACAGTAGTCTATATATTATAACATACAAATTTTATGAATTCAAAAAGCAACCAATATCATGAATAATAAATCATTATATAAGCATTCATAATGGTTTTTGTTTCTAGCCTCAGTCTATACAGTAATATTTAACAGCAAGCCTTCTCAGGGAATAAAATAGAAATAACTTCAAAACTAGCATAGTGATCCACCAAAGTTTGAGTTTTCTAAGATACGTGATTAGGATTCCTATGTAAATAAGCATTTCCTTTGATCTCTTGCCACGTGCCAATAATTCCAGGCGGAGGCAGGAAGGTCATGAGTTCAAGGTCAACTTGGTCTCACTCAAAACAACAAAACAAAGGCATGCACTGACAAAAGACATATACATTCTGTGATGTGGCTTGAGTCTGCTTGAAATATAACTTGATTCATTTAATTGCAAATGAAATGACTAGTAGAATTTAGATGGTGATTAGAGGATTTGAAGGACATTCCATTGCCATTGTTTTGATTATGATTTACCTAAGGTTCTGAAGTAATAGATTCAGAATTCGAATCCAAGTCTCCTCTCTCCATGTGGTGTCTATCTCTCTATGGCATTAGAACAAGCCCCTCATTTGTAAGGTAGGGTTATTAGGTTTCAGCATTAAAGCAAACAGGAAGCTAAACACAAAGAAAGGTCCTTTCTGCTTCAGAGTCCAACTTGGTGTTTAATCTTTAATCACCACAGTTGCTGACAACCATGCCTCCTGACATGTTTTTGTCACTTTATTGTTAAACCTTGGCAAACATTTCAAAATTATACAGTAACCGAGCTACCCAAAATATTTCATTTTATTTTTCATTTTCTCATCAATTATGCACTTACACAGTATAAGTTTATTTTACAGTAGTAATATACCACAGGCATTTTCTATTTTACTTCTTAGAAACAGTTGATTGGAAGATGTTCCCAAAGCAGACACTAGCTTCTTTAAGTGAGGAACAGAACTGAATTTGTAGTTTCATCTGCATGTTTACTTAATTTTTATTTCACCACAAAGAAAGTTTACACATTTATGTGCTTATTTTTCACTTTAATGTTTGTGTCCCATAAACTAAATAGCTTGGGTAGTCAGGGAAGAAAAATCTGTTTCACAAAGTTTAAAACCAGTTCTGATAATCCTGGCCTCCGTAAATTCTCTTCATTGACAGGGGGCAACAGGAAAGTGAAAGAATATGTCAATAAAGTGCCGTCCTTATTACTGGCTAAATAATAAATTGTCAGATACGTTCTCTCTTGGACATGGTGGATCATCACTGTCATCTTTGCAAAGAAAAAGAATGAATATGTAGATAACTCAGTAATCACATGGAACCATATCGTAGTGTCTGAATGTGGCTGGATTGGAGGTAGTTAGCAGAATCAGCATGCTGGATTGCTTGGTGGCTTGCTCAACAGATGAGGAACCAGGCCTGAAGGGTCCCTTGTTAAAGGAATTTGTCTTTGAGCCCTTTAGAAGGCAAATTTGTCTAACAGAAGAATTGCATTTCTAAGGTTTCCATGACCTAATTTCTTTGCAGTGCAGTTCATCCTTCATTAACTGAGATCTTACTATACTGTAAGATCAGATGTGATGAATATAAACAGATGAAAGAACATGACATAGGCTCTGACTTCAGACATATTACAGTTTAGCTCGAGAGGCAGCTTATAAATGAGAAAGTTGATGAAATACTGACTGCCCTTAAAGTAAGGCATGCATATCTTCTTGGAAGAGATGATCCAAGAAAAATTAAAAAGAACACAACTTGAGCAAGTCTTCATTGCATTTAATTGAGGGTGAAGATATGCCATTATTAAGGTTTGATATAAAATTAATATATTTCCTTGAAAGCATATGACTTTGTTGCTGCCTATACTTAAATATGTCAAAAAAGTTCTGACAATACAGACATTTATTATGTTATTGTAAACAAATATATCTTCATATTTATAATCCTTACAAATAAACATATTTTGTAATTAGGTCACAAGGTAAATTTCCAAGGGAAATGTAACTAATTTGTATACTTTCATTAGTGATTAGAATTGCCTACTTTGTCTTTTCAGCAAGCATTCACAAGAAAGTGAGTAAATACAGGACAAGAAGCTATAAATAATTCCTATATTGCATCTTCAATACTTACAAGTCTACAAATGACTTTAATAAAACATATTTAAACTTAGGTAATTAAAATCTCTGTTTTATTTGATAAGGAACATTTATTGAATGGTAGCAATTGAATGTTAGAAAAAAAGATAAAACTGAGTTGGAATGTTAAAATGTATTTTTGGGAAATAGTTTGGAGAGATTTATAATGTAGACCACAGACTGAAAGATTCTTTTCATAGTCATCAAAATTTTTAATATTGTAGCTATAGCAAAGTAATAGTTTGTAATAGAATCCTAGGTTACTTGAATAGTTTTGCATGAAAAAACTGTTTTATGCACATAAAGAATTCATTTCTTTTATGTTTGCTGTTGGTTGCCCAAGAGGAATTAACATGAATCTGATTTTTACATGAATCATATATGTCTATATGTATATACACACATTTATGCATATACATACACATACACTTATATGTGTTTGTGTGTGTATATATGTGTGTGAACAAATTTATAAAATCTTCACAGCAAGATCTAATAATGTGGTAAAAGTATATTGGTGACCTTGTTTCATGAATGTAACTTGATCTTTTACCTTTAGCAGCCTTTAGTAGAGAAAAGATGACCTTGACAGAGACCAAGACCCATTCTAGAAGTTTAAGATGTGCAGTGTATTCAATTTCATGAGCAGCTGGGACTAAGGGACCAACAGCTGGATTCAGTGGGAGATAATCCACTCTGAGCTAATAAAGTTCATTAACTCTCTCACTGTCTCTGGAAAGCTGCAACATTAGGATATTGCCTCGCTCACTGCCAATAGCCCCTTAAAGTCTATAATCACATCTGTGGTCTTTCCTTCTCCTATAATATTTAAGCAGTTTCTATTGGACCATATGGGAAGAAAAGAAAAAAAAAGAAATCACACAATCTACTTATGTCTTGTTAGCACATGTGACATGTGTGTTTGCCCAGTTTTGATAGTCTTTTGATACTTAAGAGATGATAAAGAATAAGCACATGAAATGTTATTTTTTACAGTACAATATTGTTAAACACATTCACAAAACTTCATCACAAGGTGTTGGTTCCTTGCCTTTCCTGCTATGATCCTGGTATAAACTCAAGAACTGGATCTCAAATCCTTTATTTTCTACAGATACAGGTAAAAGAAGTGATCTGAGCATCTATATCCAACATACCCAACCCTTCTCCTCACTGAGAGTCCTGAACTTACTTATACATGTACACATTCACTTAAAAATTAATTTAAATTTTATTTTATGGGTTTTTCTGTATTTCCTAGAAAATACTACCTCAATTCTCAACAATATCAGGGGCTGAAAAATGGGTTATCATGTCTACATAGTGCTAGTGATCCCAAGAATTTAAATTTCTTTCATCATTCTGATTTTCCAGTGAGTCACTTTCATCTGAATTCTAACTCAAGTGGACAAAGACAAAGAGCCCACATACTAGCACATGTGTACATGTGTTACACATCCATGATTTCCACAGATTTTTTTTTTCACTTAGGAAAATCTCCCTGAGAATACAAAAGTCATTGAATTGGAAAAGGTCCCTGAACACAACACACACGCGCACATACACACACACACACACACACACACAGAGACAGACAGAGAGAGAGAGAGAGCAATCAAATAAACAAAACAACTTCTGAGAATCTTATTGTCACTTATAAAAAATTCTACCATGGTTGCCATGATTGAATAACCTTAGGTGGGGTTTGGGCATAAAACAATGTATTGCTTGCCATTTTATTTTAGCAAACATATTTCAAAGTAATATATTGCATGGTTCTTCTCACAGGACACAATCAAGGTTCTTATGATGGACATGTTTAAGTCCCCTGTCCCACTGGATGTATGTGTTCATTTTTCTAATTACTGTCCTTAAGTCTCAGAACCCTGAGCCTACCAAGGACAACTCTCACTGCTACTATTATTAGGGCTGTACATGTGAGACTGCTCCTTCTATTGAGGAGGGCATATTCTGTCAATAGGAGAATTAGAAACAGTTGGGATGACATTCCAACATCTGCATTTTACTTATTTCCTATTCATTATGCTGAAATAACTTCCTTGATTTATTATCAGTACAGGCAAAAAAATAATATAGAAGACCATTTATTGTTCACTGTGTGTTTGTTATTGACTCCTGTAGACTCACTTCACTCCCATGAGAAAACCAGCAAGGACCTCAACAATCCTCACGCAGAAAGAAAGCAGGTGATGTCACTATCAACATTTTATCTTTATCATTGTCATCATCTCTGAAGTCTGAGATTTAAACTCTTCTTGTTCCTTAGCTCAAAAACCTGTCATACTTTCACAGATGCTCACAAAAGGTTTTATTTAGATTTCTAGGTTAGAGAGAAAGGAAAGTTTGTTATTCATAGAAGTAGCAAATAGGATCAACATTTTTGTACTGGTTTCCAGAGCTCAGTTTTCACTAAACATACCCTCACGTGCCTACACATTACAAGAAAGGCACAGCAGCTTAAAAATGCAAATCTTTTGTAATAGATACTAAATGTGCCTCCCTTTGTTCCAGAAGGAGACTCTATTTATAACTTCCTGCTTGATTTACAAACATCTCCTAAAAGCAGTTGAAAGTAAGCTAGTCAGTGATTCATAAGAAGTGAAGAAATATGAAAGACTCATGGGAAATTATCTCTCAGTGATAGCAAAGAACTTCAATTAATGCTTATTTTAGCCGGGCTCCTTTTCTACCACATGCTATATGTGAATCCTAATGATAAGATGCTTTTGCACATGGATCCCTGAGATTTCTGAATCACTGAGCTTTTAGAACAAGTATATTGCACTTAAATTGCAGTATTAGATTTTAGATTATTTCCTCCCAACCACATATTGTTAAAGAGAGATTATGTCATTGAAAATTCCTATGCTAGTAAGTACAAATTTGAGCCACAACCACAGACTATAAGAAATGTATATTTTACCTGTGTAGATTATAAATAAAACTCACTAAAACATTTAACGTTTATATGCACTCATGTCCTTAAATTTCTTTAATATGTTATCCTTAGAAATTAGACTAAAGTTTCCAAATAATCAAAAGCAAATAAATTATGTCCCTTGAGAGTATTATAATTGAAACAATGCCTTGGGGGTCAAAATTACCATTTTTTAGTAATGGTTATTTACATATATAAATGCTTATTTTTGTTTATGACACATAATTAAGTCTTAAAGTGTTATCTGACTTTATATACTTTTAGAAATTGAGATGAGACTCACAAAGCAAATGAGTGATTGGATTGACACTATCCAAAATTGACTTCAGTTTTTGGAGATCCCAAACGGGAGTCTCCACAGTTTCAAACTTCTCTTTTTTTCAGATGAAACTGAGGATGAGGATGCTTTTCAGTCTCCCTTTGTGTCTTTCTTCATTTCTTTCTCACGATATTTTGCTCTTACACTGAAACATCTGCTGCTCGTACTACCCCATCTCCATCACTGAGGCACTAACTCTATAATCTGCAGAAGTCTTTTCCTTCCTCTTATATACCATCTTCAAATTTATTCTGTTTTGAATTGGTCACTCACACTCTACAGACTGTAAAAATCATAACAAAAAAAATCCAACCTCTAAGGGACACAGAATTTTCTTCTGTGAAGGGAGAGTGGAGGTGCTGATGTGATGATGGTCTCTGGCTCTTATTCTCTTTTGCTGGCTGCTTTGGGTTGATGATGTAGTCATTTCAAGTCTCACTGTTAATTTATTTTTTTATTCTACACTATTATGGAAAGTTAAAAATTGCAAGTTCTTGCATTTTTATTGAAAATATATTTTTCACAATGTTCATAATTAATATGTTCTTGGTAATTGTTTTGTTTCTACAATGTTTCATTCCTTTCCTGACAAGATTAGAAGCGTGCTACATAAACATGATAGAATGTATGGTATTTAGGAGAATACAAAGGTTAGAGTGAATCAGAAGGCTAGTATGTTTCCATGGGAACCATGAATGGTGAAGCAGTAAGTTCATTAACAGAAGACTTTGGTGAAAATCTTGTGAAAGTATGGTCAGGTGAACATAATTTTCAGTGTGATAAGATCATAGAAAGTAGAGATGATAAAACCATTTACAGAATGATAAAGTCAAAAATCTGTCTAACATATACAGCTTCACAGAGACACCATACTTAGAGAAAAGAGAATAAATCTGTAACTGTATACAAATGGACTCAATTCTCATAGAATTAATAGTTGAGAGAGTAACTTCAAATTTTGTAGGATCTATATGACTCTTATTCCCTTTATATAAAACACTTGGTTATTAAAAATGTACAATTAGATAATATTTAGAAATTTCTAAAATACTGGGTAACGCTAAAATCTCATTCAACAAATATTAAAGAAAATCATTTTATTTTTGCTTAAACAGTTAGGAAGTGATACTTAGATAATCCAGTTATGTAATTAGCAAATCTAGGGCCACTAAGAAATTTGGGCTTGACTAGTGGGTGTATAATTATATAGAAAGTAGCATATAATGAGTAGTTAAAATATAACTAGAATCATATTTATGTGAAAAAATTAAGTGAGCCTTTAAAAAAGCAGTTTTCCCTTTTAATTATAACTAAGCTGGTGTGGTACAATGTTTTTCACATTTATTAAAAGTCATTAGCTAACTGAGGTCCTCTCTTGATAAAATATTTTAGAAAGATTGTAAATCCTTCCTACACAGTGATTGCTAGAAGAAGAACAAGCATGAACCAGTTCTTGAACCCAATAAAAACACTGAGTTCATTGGGCCTAAAATGTTCAGATTGTATAAAGGTCCTTCCATGGAGAAATGGGTCATCAGTTCCTGATATGTGTGGAAAAACTCAGAGGAGGATCTGACCACAGTAGAAATGTTCATAGAATCAGTATGGTCTATATTATCTAGTAATACATGAAGTAAAATTTTGACAAATAATTGAAAATCAAGTATGATATATAAAGAGACAGAATGAGGCCCCTGACAATCCTCAGCGAAAGGCTGCTTGAAGTGACTCACCTTGATTTTAATTGGAACTCCACAGAGTACTTGCTTGTGATAAATGTTAAAGTAGGCTGAAAGCCAGAAAGAAATGTCCATCAGACATTAGGTGCACAGTAGGTCTATCTAATAATACATGTTCTACAAGAAATCCCCTAGCCCCTCTCTGAGCCTCCTTTTTAAGTTT
Source organism: Peromyscus eremicus (assembly GCF_949786415.1). Lineage (NCBI taxonomy): Eukaryota > Metazoa > Chordata > Mammalia > Rodentia > Cricetidae > Peromyscus > Peromyscus eremicus. The sequence continues at coordinate 47,882,057 of NC_081417.1, read as the reverse complement.
GAAGAAATGCAATGGGTTCTTCAGTACATAAAAGGCCAACTTCTGGTTAGAATAACTCACTGCCTCAAATAAATGGCCTTAGACTATAAAGTATGTAAGCTGTGTCCAGGCATAAATAATTACTGTAAATCTCAGTTTACCCTGAATAATAAATTTAACAAACAGTTACAAAAACAGAGAGAGAAATAAAAACATTTAAAGAAATGTTTAGAAAAATTTAAAGAAATAAAAACATTGCCAAGAGTCTAAAAACATAAAATGAGTCTCAGAGATAGTATGGAAGTCAGACTGTGAGGTATATTCATTAAGGTGACTGATAGACTAGAGAGAGACAGACAGACAGACAGACAGACAGAGACAGAAGGGAAGCAGGAGCAAAAAGAAGCAGAAGAATTAGAAGAAGGGAAGAGGAAAAGGGGGATGAGGAGGAAGAAAAGACAGAGGAGGAAGAAGAGAAAGAGGAAGCAGAAGAGGAGGAGGAAGAAGAAAACAAAAACATAAACAAAAATTCAAGAAGCATTTTTCAAGAATTCTAGGACAGTGTCAAACCATTACACCTGTAATTGAAGTTCCAGAGAAAGAACAGATAGAAAAAGGAAAAAACACTAAAAAGGAAGCAGAAATTTCTTTATAGAAACAGGAAATAGACTAGACTTTTTTTCAATGGGTTCTCCTAAATAGTAATCAAGTCATAATTCTAAAGAGTCAAATGTTGTGGAATATTAGTTTAAGATGTGTTACATTTGTTTATACTGTGCTTTATTTGTTTAGTGGTGCAAAGATGTGTTACATTCTTTTATGTTGCCTTTATTTAACTCTTTAAAGTTGAGTTACTTTACCTGCCTAAAATACTTGATTGGTCTAATAAAGAACTGAACAGCCAACAGCTAGACAGGAGAAAGAGGAGGCAGGGCTGGCATGCAGAGAGAATAGGAGGAGAAATCTAGAAAAAGAAGGAGGAGCAAAAAAAGGAGAAGGAGAGGAGGATGCCAGGGGCCAGGCACCCTGCCACACAGCCAGGTGTGGAAAAGAAGAAAATCAAGATATATAGAATAAAGAGAGGTAAAAAGCCCAGAGGCAAAATGTAGTTAAAGGGAAGTGAGATAATTTAAGTTAGAAAAGCTGGCTGGAAATAAGCCAAGCTAAGGCCGGGTATTCATAAGTACAAGTAAGTCTTTGTGTATTTATTTGGGAGCTGGTTGGTGGGGGGTGGGGCAAAGAGTAAAAAGCAAGCAAACAACAAAAACACTAAAGACAAAAGAACTAAAAAGTAAAAACATGATAACCAACCAACAAACAATTAAAATACATGTACCACTCTACACATTTGGATAAAATCAAAATCAAAAAGAAAATCTGAGAACAAGAGAGTACTATGATGTATATATTAAGTGCTCTATTAGGAAAAAATTAGATATAGACAGAAACCTGGTTTTCCTAAAGGTAAGAAGAACTCTAGGGATAGTAAATCAAGGTCAACATAAGGACATTTTTTAATTGTTGCTGCTCCAAATAACAGTTAATTGTTTACATATATAAATTTAGAGTATATATTAGTACATCTGGACTTTTGAAAATATATTGTAAATTTGTTGCATTTTGCCTAATGTAGCATATTACTTTGATGTAGTCTGTGATAAGTTACTTATGGTTATTGTAAAATTTAGGTCAAGTAAAAACGTTTTGAAGACATGTAACTATTATGGTAGAGAAAATGGCATAACAAAACAGAACCAATATAATATGAGCAGAAAAAAATGGAAAAAGCAGGAAGCAGTTCATGTAGCTGCTGAGTAAAGTTAGTGAGCTAAAGAGCTGAACTAAATGTAGCAACTGGTGAACCACTGTTTAATCAAGGGCTTTAGAAAAGAGAGAAGCCCTTGATTTAGACTGTAAACTATTTGGTGACAAGCATGTCTCAGTGAATATTAATCAATTATTAGCGGTGTTCTCCAAAGTAGAAAATACTGATAATGGTTACGAATTTATGGGTTGAACAGTATATAGGAAAAAAATCTTAATTTATGTTGAACTTAACATTCCTGTAAAAACACTCTATTAACAACATATGAAATAAAAGTTAAAGATTAGTAAAAATAATTAATTAAAATTATTGACTTACATTATCTTCTAAGCCAAAAACTCTCTCAAGGTCTTATTATTACTTATAACAGAATAAAATTTAGAAACATAGGTTACTTGAAAATAGAAGTGTAGGAAATGATGCATTATATTATTTAATAAAAAACGAAACAGGAGTTTTTGTGTTAATATCAGTTAAGTAACACTGGACATAAAAAGTGCATATGAGTGCATTTCACAACATGATTGCAAGATTCAATGGGTATCCAGTTAAAGAATTTCTTAATTCAAGAAGCAAAATGGATCAAATTAAAAGGATAAAGAGATAAATCTGAAAATCTGTATGAAGACTTTAGCTCTCTTGTCTCTGTAATCACAGATGAACAGAAATAAATAAAAATACATACAGCATCAAAAATGTCATCAATAAGCCCGGTGGTGGTGGCTCATGCTTTTAATCCCAGCACTCATCAGACAGAGCCAGGCAGATCTCTATGAGTTTGAGGCCACCCTGATCTACACAGGGAGATCGAGGACAGTTCCAAAACTATATAGAGAAACCCTGTCTTGAAAAATATGTCACCAATCAGTTTGGCATAACTGTTAGTTAGAGAGCATATCATTCAATTGGAGTAGAGGGGTTTTTGTGATATATGATAAAGAACTAAATGCAGAATATATGAAGAACTATCACAAGACAATGATGGGGAAAAACATAATAAAACAGGATGAGCATTTTTGAGGACTCAGTTTAATACAAAGACATATAGTTAATAAAGAAGTATGTGATAAAATGGTCAACATTTTCAGTCATTAGGAAATTTAATGCCAATTAAAATCAAAGTAATATTCCACTGTACACCTACTATAATAGAAAACAAAAACTACATGAACATTTGTCCTTATCAAGAAGGATTAGGATGATAATGCTACTTTCCCCTGGAAAACATGGAAAGATTTCTTTATAAAGCTGAAACATACACATACATATGGCCCAGGAATACCATCTGTATAAAAAACATTTATTAATATAACATGATAGTATGTGTGTGAAGACTTATAATGAATATATATATATATCAATAGTTTGCAAAAAGGAAAACAAACCTAAGTGCTCATAAAAATTTAAATAAGTAACAAAATCAAAGTACTCACACAGTATCATATTTTTCAGCATTAAAAAGTAATTGATTATTCTACAGTGAAAAATTTCCCTCAAAGGGATACATATTACACAATTAAATTTACATGACTTTTTGAAAAAAAATCGAAATTTAGAAACAAAACAAAGAAGTAATTTCCTCGGGTTTCTAATGGGAAGCTGAAGCTAATTCATGATGTCAAGAGGACAACTTGGAATGAGGAAAAGTGCACTGCATCTTCACACACATGGATAGTTCAGGGACTGTTTCAAACTTGTGGTTTACCACAACTAGTATGTGAGCTATAGATCCTTCATGCATCCAAACTAAACAATTGCCTTAAGGAGACTAAGCCTATGGCTTACCACTTTGCAGTCCTCTCTTTGAACATCTAGATATTTTAATTTTTAGTTTTTGTACTGGTTTTGCATCGTTCTAACACTGATCTAAGGAACTTTTCTGGGACATTATGTTTTGAGTCACATTGAATCTTCAAGAACACTGCTGTGTTTAAAAGGAAGAGTTTATGAAAACATGTATTATGGTAATGTTCAGGAGAAATGTTTCTCAGACTTGTGTAGCCAGCAAGTTTCTCTGGTCCTACATGGCCCCACAGTCTGGATGAATCTCTCCCACATGCATCCCACAGCCAGCCACTTGGTCACAAGTAAATACACAGAAGCTTATATTATTTACAAACTGTATGACCTATAGGTCAGGCTTTTTGCTACCTAGCTCTTATAACTTAACTCAACCCATTTCTATTAATCTGTATGTTGCCATGTGGCAGTGGCATTACCAGTCTGCTGGCATCTTGTTGCTCCTTGGGCGGCAAGCTGGAGTCCTCTCCTCTCCCTATCCTTTCTTCTCCTGTCTCTCTTGGATTTTCCTGCCTGGTCCATCCTGCCCTGCCACAGGCCAATGTAGCTTTATTTATTAGCCAATGGGAGTAACATATATTCATAGCATACAGAAATACATCCCATAGCAGACTTGTTCTCCAGAACCCCAGAGCAGTCATACTTGGTTTCTTATGTGTCATTTTGAATGAATAATTTGCTCCTTTTAAGTATAGAGAAATCAATGGCTTTCACTCTTTACATGCCATTCTATGCCCTTATTTGGTTGCATTTTTAAAGGCCTATTTTATTAGTAGAGAATGTTTCTCCTTACAGAACATTCAAATCTTTAGTGAAGTAAAGAGCACTAAAGAGAAGGGCTGTAAGAAGGAAGAAATACATGCAACTCAACGTATTGAGTGCTGTGTAGTAAAGAGCTTAGTAAATTCAGAGTATATTATTTCTTTAAACAGTATTCTTTACGAAAATTAAGTGAAGAAATTATATATATGTATGTGTATATATATATATACATAGATATATTTTAGGTATATATTCGTTACACATTAAGTATATCGGTGTGTGAGAGAAATAATTTTAATGGTAAAAAGAAGTAAAGAAATTTCATATAATTTTCTAATTATGAAAATCAACAACAAAATTTACCCATTCTTTCTACATTCAAAACCCCTATTATTAACCAGCTATGAAAACTGGGTGTTACTTCATTTCTGTCTCTGTATTCATGTGGTCTTACAGTGTTCAGGTCTGAATTTAAGGTAGGTCCTTGCTGTTGCAGACTGTGCTACCAGAGAGATAAGAACACCCCATTGAGATAATGCGTTTTTTATTTCTGTTGGCCCTGTGAGGAGGGACAAAAAGTTCACATTATTATGCAACTGTAGAAGAACTTCTGGTCATATTTACATGTTGTTCAACTCAGCATGACAGTATTTGACTCCCTGAAAGAAGTTTCTGTGTTGCCAGACAGGGAAAGAACCACACCTATTAAGAACAGTCATGTGTGGTTTCTTGCATTTTACATTGGGAGATGAAATTCTGTATAATTATTTAGACATTATAGAGAAAAAGAAAGACGGTTTAAAAACAGACTACTCTGTAAGTAAAAGTAAGACAAATATTTAAACATCACATTATCAGCCATTTCAGTAGCACTTCTAAGATTTGCTCTAAGATTTTCCATGTTATGTTGTATTTCTCTGAAGAAAGGTAATTATACTAATTTTTAGGTAATGTACATTTATGCCTAATAATTTCTGAAAACTTTGGTCACAAGTTAAGCCTCTAAATTGTGAACTTCTATTGAATAGTAATTATTGGCCTGATGGGATTGTCATCTCTGAAACAGGTTGTCATTATTTATAGGTAGAATAAAACCATGTAAAAGAATGACTCCTCATTCAGTTGAAGCAACAGTGTTCACAAATCCACCAGTTACAATTACTTACATAGCATGAAAATCATCTAAATCCAGCAAGACTGTGCAAGGTCTATTTCCTTCTTCTTAAATTGTTTTCCTGAAGTGTACCAAAGACTTATTGCAATAGATCAGGAATATAAATACAATATACCAGGAAGTCTATTTTCCCAACAAATAACTATCAGCAATACACTTACTCAACTCGCCTGACATACCAAAGTATAAGCCCTCATAAATATAGTCAAATAGAGGTAAACATATTTATGCATATGTATAAAGATCCAGAAAACTATCCAATGTATAAAAATATATACAAATATGATTGCATTCAAATGTGCAGGAACACACACACACATATAATTATATAGAGACCTTCACATTTGTAAATATATTCAAAAATACGTGTATATATACATGTGTATATATATACGTATTTACATATAAACACATATAAATAGATACACTTCATGACTACATTCAGTAATACACACACACATATATATATGTATATATATATATATATAGTTATATACTTACATTATGCAAAAATTAAAATGTCCAATGTTCCAGAATAAAATCTTCTAAATTTTCTGTAGATCATAACATAAAGGCTTTAACTTAGGAATGAAAACCACAGAGACAGAAAATAAGACACACAAATCTAAACAAAAGGAATTGTCTGGCTTCCATCAGTGGCAATTATCTGGTATTCTTTTATCTGCATCCTTAGTCCTCATGAAATCACCCCATCTTTGCCCTCTCCATTACTACATCAGCCACTTCATGAGAAGGCACTAGTCAGAGGAAAGTTCTTACTAAATGGGGAAGGGGCAGCACCATATCACTGTGAGCAGTAACGGTAGATCATTATAACTGTCACACAGAGATCATTTGATTAGACACCATTCAGCACTAATACCCACTTAGTCCCTGCTGTACAGACAATATGATGTTCAACATGATAGTAAATCTGCACAGCAAAATGGCAGGGAAAAATAAATAATAAATCAACATGTAAATGGTCTGTAAAATACAATTTATATTAAAAAAATGGTTGGCACTCTAACACTATTTCCTTAAATTACTGCCTCCATTCAACAAACAGCTATTAATCTGTATGTGAGCTTTCAGTTTAAGATAAACGACCTTGATTATTAAATGAATCAACTGACATGAATCAATTTGAGATACCAGGGAATGAAATGTGTTTATTAGTTACTATTACTATGGGGCAGTTTAGTTCTGTGATTAGGAACTACCAAATATTTATTCATCCTGGAAATAAATATTTATTTCTACTTTCTTCACAACTGCCAAATCTTGACGGTAATCAAGATACCCTTTAGAGGAAATAGATGAACAAATTATAGTATGTATGGACAATGGGATACCAATCAGTAATTTAAAAAAAAAACACACTAACAAAGATGCAGGGGAATCTTCACTGCACATTCCTAAGAGAAATAACCTAGTGTTTAAGACTTGTACCAGACAAGTCCAACCAAATGGTTTCAGTGGTGAAATTATGGAAACAGTGAGTAGATATTTGTCTGCCTGAAGTTTGAGGAAGGAAGTAGATTGTTGGGTATGGAGCACCCAGCAATCATAGAACAAGGAAACATCTTGGTGAAGACTTTAGTTTTTTAATTGAAAATAGACCTTTTCATCTACCAATAAAATAAGATAAAATAAAAACAAACCTGAGGAAGACAAAACAAACACACAAACAAAAACAAATAACAACAACAAAAAAAAAAAACCAGAAGAACAAAGAGCCAAAGAAAAGGCACAAGAAATGTATAGAAAAGAAACACACAGATTGGCTAACATAGAAATCCCATAAAACACAAAATTGAAAACCATAATATGTAAGCATAAGACCTTTAGAGTATGGAGGGAAATGCTGAGACAAAGCTTTATGAAAAAATAAACAAACAAACAAATAACAACAAAACAAGCACCTCCAAAAACTATCATTGATTTTGTTTTGTGTTATCCATCTACCATTGGACCTGGCTTTAAGAACTGTTTGTGTACCCAGTGAGATACTGTTGTAAAAACAAACAAACAAATATTTTGTATGCAAGGGTTTTATTGTGTGTGTGTGTGTGTGTGTGTGTGTGTGTGTGTGTGTGTGTGTATGGGTGGGAGGGTGTGATTTTTCATTGGCTCTTTGTTTTTCTGTTGTTTATATGCAAGTCTATCACTTGGAGACAGCTTTAAGTTTAGGGATGGGGGCATGTATCCACCTCCCCTCTTATCTCTGGGGCACAATATGGTGCAGACCTATGAAGACCCTGTGCATGCTATTAGTCTTTGAGTTCATGTGCATATCAGTTCTGTATTTAGAAAGCCTTGTTTCCATGAGGTTCTCCATACTGTCTGGCTCTTACAATCTTTCTGTTTCCTCTTCCTTAGTGTTCCCTGAACCTTGAGGGAAGGGACCTGATGGAGATATCCCATTAAGACTGAGTGTTCTAGGTTCTGTCATTCTCTTCACATTGTCCAGCTTTGGGTTTCTGTATTTATTTCCATTTACTGCAAGAGGGAACTTCTCTGATGATGTTTGAACAAGACACTAGTCTACGATTATAGTGGAATGTCATTAGGAGTCATTTTGTTTCTATGTTACTTAAGCAGAACAATAGTATTTGGTTTTTTCCTAGGTCCATGGCCTATCTAGTCTCAGGTTCTTGGCCTCCTGAGCAGTATCAGAGAAGGGTTCTATCTCATGAATGGGCCTTAAATCCAATTAGATGTTGGTTGGTAACTCCCATAAGTTTTATGCCACTATTGCACTAGCACATCATACGTGTAAGTCACCACTGTTGATCTAAGGGTTTGTGAGTATGTTGGTTTTATCTTTCTCCTTTTTAGTGTGCAAAATACCTTCCAGTACCATGAACACTATTCAATAGGAGTGAAGGCTCTATGTAAATACCAGCTTGACTTCTCCATGTTTAAGAAGTTGTGTAGGTGTCTTTAGCAATAGGGCCTTACTATTAGTTTGTAGAGGGCAAACAATAGCCTTAGAAATTGCCTGGGCAATTTGGGTGTTCTGATGGGGCCCCTTTGGCCAGTTACTTGGTTAGATATATTCTATTCCCAGGACTGGAAGAGAGATGTCCAGCTGGGGCTCTATCAACCCCATTATTTTGCAATATCATTTAGATTAACTTCACATATGTATATATTTTAGGGAGTTTCTAATGTATCAGATTTCCATATAATCCCACAAATAGCAGTTAGCTTTAGGTGTCTCTCCGCTTATTCCCTTCCTCACTCCCTCTACCCTTCCCTTCTTCATATGATCCTTCTGTTTGAGCCCTACCCCCATAATTATCCATCCATAATTGTCTATTCTATTTCCTCTCCTTAGGGTGATCTGTTCCTACCTCTATTCCCTTACTCTATTCCTAACCTCCGTGGTTATATACATTGTAGCCTCTTATTAAACTGAACAACCAACATCCACATATAAGCAAATACATATCGTATTTGTTTTTCTGGAACTGGGTTACCTCACTCAGGATGATTTTTTTTTCTAGCTCCATCCATTTACCTGCAAATTTTATTTTTTAACAGCTGAGTAATACTCCATTGTATAAATGTACCAACTTTTCTTTATCCATTCATCTGTTGATGGACATATAGTCTGTTTTTGATTTATGGCTATTAGAGCAGTAATGAACATGGTTGAACAAATGTTGTATAGTAGAAATAGACTTCTTTGAGAATATGCAAAAATAGAATGTTGTGGAATAATCTTTTTGTACACTGTGAAGATACGTCTTTGCCAAGGTGCTTTCTGATTGGTTTAATAAAGAACTGAATGGCCAATAGCTAGGCAGGAAGAGGTTAGGTGGGACTTCTGGGAAGAGAAAAGGAGAGGAGGTGAATCTAGGTATGGGAGAGACACCGGAGGACATGGAGAGGAAACAGGAGCTGCAAGATGGAAGAGAGGCAAAAATCCATGAGGCAAAACTTAGATTAATATGAATGGGTTCATTCAAGTTATAAAAGCTAGTTGGACAAGACTAAGCTATAGGCTGAGCTTTCATAATTAATAATGTCTCCATGTTATTTTTTGTTAGCTGGCAGCCTAAATAAAAATCTGTCTACAATGATACCAGCTGGATATTGAAGAACTATTCCCATCTTCCTGAGTAACCACCACAATGATTTTCATACTGACTGTGCAAATACACAGAGCTTTTATAATAGATGTAGAACAAGTTAGTGAAATTCTTAAATGAAAGTGAAGTAAAAGAAATCACCCATGATTTTTATATCTTTGCTCAATTTCTAAGCTTGTAAGAAGGATCTCTTCTAGAGAAAGTACTTATTATTAAAAAGCAGAAAGCATGCCATACATGGACCAGGAACTAAAAGCCACCCATAGTTTAGATAATGGAAAAATAAAACAAAATAAGAAAAACAATAAATTTATATCAGAGAACACTGGCAAGTGAACATTTCTCTTAAAGCAGAAGTTACAGAGGAATGAGTAACTATCAATTCACTTAACTCATAGAGCTTCTAAGGATAAGAAATACTTATTGAGAAGAAAGCTAACTACCCCTTTTTTTCTCTAAGGAATTCTGCTGTTTCCAGAACAGCACAATATGCTACATCTCTGACACACAAAGCAGGTGGGGAGTGAGAGGGAAGGAGGGAAAGGAGCATGAAAAAGGAAGGGAGGGAGAAAGAAAAAGGGAGGGTGTCCCATGAACTTTTGAAGCATTATTGAGTTACTGTTATTGTGTCAAGAAAAGTCTAAGAATACTTAAAATCATGCCTTCTATTCTGTTTCTTTTACTGGAACATTAAATGTCACCAGGCATTTTTGCCTGAAAATTCACTTTCTTCCTCCTGTTTTCATACCCTGTGCCACTCAACCTCATGTATATATATATATATATATATATATATATATATATATATATATATATATATATATATACAGATACAATTCTAAATCATTTAGCTTCTTACATTTTTAAGAGACAATTTTAGAAATACAAGTACTCATACTTTTATAGACTAATGTGATATTTATGCAGAGCTTCAAAAATTACTTTTAGGCAGATCTTATAGAAAATTTTTGTCTAATATCTGTGAATGAATAGTTACAATTCTACATTTCTTTTTTTGCATGTGTGTTTTGAGCCAGAGCACTTACACTTCAGAACAGAGATTCTAAGAACTAAGTAGCTCAATGTAGTAACCTAACTTAATCATTAGGATATCCTTTTAAAATAATATTTATCTTAATTATGAAAGGTTCTATGCAGATTCTCATACTGCAATAACAATAGATTATAAAAACTGGATATATTCTGAAACCTGTTACAATAATTAAATCACATCTAGAGTAGTGCTAATTTGATATGTTGGAATTATCATGAACAGCATGATCATTATTGTGCTGCTTGATTAAATAAATGCTTCACATAACTGGCTGCCATTATGCCAATGTAATTTTGGGATTTCTTTCATTTTCCTTTCCATTTCATCAATATCACCACTAATGTTGATATTTTCTGCTAATGTCCTTCATAATTAACCATGATTCTGATTAGATCAAGCATAGTACATTATAAAGAAGATTGTTTTCCTCTAGACAATGATTTTTTCATTGTTAGGCTCATTATTTCATTACGAAACCTGAAATGCAGCTTCACCACCTTTGCTGTGGTATGTCTGTTCCTTGGGACCTCAGGAAGGAAACAAAAGAAGAACGTCTCTAAATATCATCTAATATTCTGTTCTTTCCCATGAAGTGTATTTAAATCAAACCTTATGGCTAGCCATGCTTGAGCTCTTCATTAATTATCTCAAGATATTATTAAAATGCAAATTCTAATTTATTAATCTTGTGTGGGACATGGGATTTCTGACAAATGTTGTTAACTGATGTTCTAGGGACTATGCTTTAAGTAGCAAGGACCTGCTAAACTATACCATAAAAACCATCCAGTTCAATGGCCCTTAAGCAAGGCTCTGGATCTCCAAAGCATTTAACCAGAGGTTTTATGATTCTATTATTCACAGAATATTTATATGTATGTGGATATAAATGTGTATTTCTGGAGTGTAAATTTTAATTATTAGATTGTTTGAGAATCTTATGATTTAAATTATGTTACTTCTGTTCAATTCAGTCCATTTTTGAAGAGTGAACTGAAGAACAAGGGGGCTGAGATCTCGGCAAGATTGATGGTGAGCTACAAAGCTTGGACCTGCCTTCACTTTTTGGTACCCAAGGCAGAAAATTTTGTAGTACTATTAGACTGTCTTTCAGGCTTTGATTAGAAAGAAGAAAATTTAAAATGCACTAAATAAGTGACAGTAAAGAACAAATAAGGGAATGTAAACATGTTTAGGTAACTGAGCCCTTTAAGGATTTAAGGGTATTTGGCATAGATTATAGGAGAAACTGGTGAAGAGTCAGGAACATATAATGCCATGAATAAATAATGTCCTTGACAGAGAAGAATGTGGCAAAAGCAAGGGCTGTGACTGTGAAAGCAGAGGCAACAGAGCTCAAAGCTAAAGGTAATTCTGAGGACCAGTCGTATATATTAGTGGGAGAGCATTGCATAGAATGTTCAAAACAGAGTTTGGTTCCAAGTACTGAAGAACAATGAGGATAAATATGTGAATAAGAAGGAGGAAGAGAACTCACAATTTTACAGACCAACACGGTCTTTACTTAGAAGAATTTTACGATTTATCCTAGTTTTATCGACATCTGATAGAATAATAAAGTGTAAAATCTTTTTAATTTTCTTTTTAAATTTCATTTCAATGCTTTGAGCCAGAACATTTATGCATTAGAACAGAGGTTATATATAAAAACTCAAGTTATCTTTTTCTATCTGAATAAAAACTGTACACACAAATACTTGTATTAAGTTAAAATTTTCACTGAATATTAAAAATTTTTAATAAGTGAAAAAAATCTTTGTATCTGCACTCCAAAAAATGTACTTAAAGCATCATTTTGTAAAGAAAACATAAAAATAGCATACATCCTTTGAAATGAAGTTTATTAACATTTAGTTGTTTAATTGATGGGTTTAGATATGGTGTTTTCATTAATGTACATAATGTACAACTATTATCCTTTTGTTTTCTTCCTTCTAACCCTTGTCTCCCTCCCTTTCCCCATTCCATTTCATTGTCTAAAAAATATCTAGATTAAGCATGTGAATGAAGTCATGGAATATCTATCTTCCTGAGTATAGTTTAATTTTATTTAACATGAACATTTCAGATCCATTCTTTTACAAGCAAATGAAAAAAACTGACCTTCTTAAGGCTTAATGACAATCCAACCCTTCGTGTATTGTAGGTGAAATTCTAAATGGTCTTATTAAATAAGAAACAGCCAGGCGGTGGTGGTGCATGCCTTTAATCCCAGCACTTGGGAGGCAGAGCCAGGATCTCTGTGAGTTCCAGGCCAGCCTGGGCTACCAAGTGAGTTCCAGGAAAGGCACAAAGCTACACAGAGAGACCCTGTCTCAAAAAAAAGAAAAAAGAAAAAAAGAAAAAACAAGAAACACAGGAGAGCCAAATACAGAGGTAAAAGCCCAAGAGATCAGAGCAGTAGCAAGTAGCCTTTAACTTACCACTCGCTGCTGTCCTTCCCCTGAGAGAGAGCCCTTCTCCTGTGTGACCTGTCTTTTTATTGCCTTTCCGTTCTACCTTCTTGTTGGCTCTAAACCCAACCACATTATTTCCTCTTTACTGCCTGTCTATACAGACCTCCAGGTCTCTATGGTTCATACTGGGTTTAAAGGTTAGGGTCACTACTTGGCTGTGTCCTTGACTACACAGAGACTCTGCCTGCCATGTGATAAGATTAAGGGCATGTGCAACCACCACTGGACTTCTGCTAAATGGCTTACTTTTAGCTCTGATCCCCAGGCAACTTTATTTATTAACATACAAGTAAAACCACATTTCAGCACAAATAAAATATCATCATAGTGTATACTTGCTAGTGTAATTTGAAGACAAGCATTGTGGAACCTCCAGAATTGTGCATCTCTTGCTCTTCTGTGTCTTTTGTAACAGTATGTATGCTCTTAAAAGAATTTCTCCCCTGGTTGGGGAGGTAGTTGTTTTGTCAGACTCATGAGGCATGCATGTAAAAACTTCAAGCTGTGCTATAATTCCAAACACTGTTAGAAGTTTCCAGGCAACGGACATCATTAAAGATAACACAGAGCATACATCTAATCATGGATCCTCACAACAGCTGCTGCCTGGAACAGAGGAAATAAAAACATTTTAAACAGTACCAAAGTTCAGTAGGCCACAGGAAGATCTGTAAAATATAACTAGATACCTCATTTAAAAGAAACATAAATTTGAAATGTAAAGTATAAAGTTATAGTTTTCCATTTAATTCTAAGTTATTGAATAAAATAAGAGGACCAATGGTTTTCTGAAAGGAAATGCTGGCTAAAAGGTTGCAAATATTCATTGCTGACTGTCTTTGTCATATCTAGGCCACATGAATTCAAGTTATGTTGGAATCTACTTTGTAAGTGATATTAGAAATTGCTCTATCATGATTAAAGGGCATAAAGAATTCAGAAGTGATTTGACATTGTTAAAATAAGTGTCTACTTAAATGGAAGCAGGGGAGAAAAAGTCTAGTGTGTTTCCACCAGCTACCTGTGACCTATTTAAAATTCAATTCTTATGGGGTCCTATCAATTCTCAACACCCACCAATGCTATTAAAATGTCAGGATAGCATTTGAACAGCTAGCCATAGCTTTAGTTACTCTCTTGTTCTGTTTCTTGAACAAGAAACTGGTCTCTGTTTCATACTTGAAGCTTTACTAAACTGACCAAAAATGTTTTTGCATAATCTGTATGAAATGAGTCTTCCTCTCTTCTTCCTCTTCTTCTGCTTGTGCTTTCCTTCTTCAAAGAGCACTTTTTGGTTCTGAATAGTTAACTAAGAACTCAAGTGTTTCGTCTTCTAAGAAACTCCCCAAATCACCAGCCTAGAATATTCAGTAATCACTGCCATTTTTCAATATACTGACTTTATCATCCTTTCTTGTATTGTTCCCAAATGATGCCATTGTGGCTGGCTTTCTGCCTGCATTGAATACTCTCTAAGTCATGTCCTTCATGTCTGACTCACTGAAATCTCATGGTAGGTGCCCATGAAATGTTTGTTTAATTGAAATAGTCACCGTTCAGTTATATGTGCCATTAGTGAGAAACAAGGGAAAGAAGACAAACTAATGCTGGTTGTGTGAATTGCAGACATGAGAACTGGGAGGAACTTCTTAGGTCTTTTTCACTGGCAGGTATGTCTGTGCTTACTACCTACTCACTATCACCTGTCTAGGAATTCAAAAATTTCCTCCTTTCCCTGTGTCACTGAGCTATCACTCTGTCCTAATTTTATATCATGCATTTTTAATCATTTTCATCAATTCCATTTAAAACCAACAAAATTCTTCCTACATCAAGACTTAAGTAGATGGTAGCTCTTTTTCCTAGGTTCTTTTTTACTTCTCCGATTCTAAACTCAAATATTCACCCCACTTCTTAAAGTCTTCTTCAATAATCTCGTCAATGTAGCCACATTGCTTCTGCCTCATTTTCTACTAAACTATTTTGTTATGTTATTTTCATAATACTCCATTTCAAAGTTTATTGTAATTTTCTTGCTGCGTATGAGCCCAGCGGCATGGCTCAGCAGGCAAAAATAACTAAACCCGACCTCCTAAGTTCAATTTCTGGATCATACACACTGAGAGGAAAGAACTGACTCCCACAAGCTATCCTCTGACCTCTTTGTGGGTACAGTAACACATCCCTACACACCAATTAGTTAATTAATTAAATAGAAAAATGTAAAATAATAAAATAGCTCTAAATCAGAAACCATATCTATGTCACTCTGTCCTGTGTCTCCGTCAGTGGAAATAGCTCAATTATGTGGTAAAATGATCAGCAAATATGTATAGATTTAATGGAATTAGGACTGTTTACCTTTTGAATTTCTATAAAATATAGTGAAAGAACTTGGGTTGAAGTTACATAAGAAAACCATATCTCACTGACTAAATTAAAGAAATCTCTCTTTTACCTTGTCATTCTTACTGACCTTCCTGCTTTCTCTCCTTCCTTTTTAGCATTGATTTGATTTCTATTACATGCTATGTGTGATACCTTACATTATATTGAGTCTATAGGCTATGACCTACACAAAAGACTTTAATTTCTCAGTGCCCAAGATATTGACTAGTGTCATGTGTTTCAGAACATAAAACTACTTGACCTTATTGTCTTGATGTTCATCAGAGTTCAAGGACACATTTGTTTAAATGGCCCATTCATTGAAGAACCATTAGAAAAACTAAACACATTACTAGAGATGTTGAAATACCCTCTGACATACTGAACACTGATGAGAAGAATTAAAATGAATGCCTTTATTTTTTCATCAACAAGGTAGTATGCTGTGTGATCTAAAGCTTTAACTGCCTATCAGCTAGGATTGCACAAGCAGAGATGCATAGGAATACAAAATTTGACATGTTTTCAGAACTTCAAGTGTTTCTGGAGAACAGTGTTAGAGGTAGAGAAAGAAGGGCATATAGTAGCCACAATACCAATGGAAAGAAGATCTTAAAACACTGAAGTTAATAGAGGTTGAGGTTAAATCCTATTTTGTGGATGATAGTGCCTATTCTTTAGGCAACCAAGTAGAGGGTTAAAGAAAGTAAATCCAGATACAGTCATCCAAATAAAAACAATGAGGTAGGAGAGAATAGCACAGATTCTTGGAAAGAAGTCTATAACAGATACCTGTGTTGGAGTCACATTCTTAGGTCTTGAACTATAGGATATGGGAATTGAAGGCCAAGGAATAATGTAATCTGGATTGGGATTGGTAGTGACATTCACAACATATTGGAAGGTGGAAAGTTTGTTGTGTCAACATTTTAGCAGCTTCTTTGTGGTAAACATGATCACTTTTCCTGTTTGATTACTGTTTTGTTACAATAATAAGAGGGAAGCAGAACAGGACTTGATCCTGAGGAAAGCCCAGGTTTGGAAACAGTGTATGTCCTCCTTTTCTTTGACTACCCAATCTTTTCCCCACATTTAACTAACAGTCACTTTGCCTCTTACTAATATTTCTCTAGTATGATTTCCCTCACCTTTTCAGTTTCATGTTACAAAACACAACATAGTGAATATTATTTGTGTATGAATATACTCTCCTTGAGAACAGGGTTTAGCTATGCCTTGATTAGGCAGCATAAGTCCTACCTTTTGGTAAGTATTTTATCTAAAGTGTTCTTACACTAAGAAAATCAGGATGAAGTATCCTGTATCACTAATTTTTCCCTATTTTACTCTGCTAATTTATAAGACTTGTTATATATAACAAGTTCCTGGTGCTAATATGTCATCATCATTCATTGAATATATATATATATATATATATGTATATATATATATGTATATATATATCCCATATTTCAAAATTAATATAATTGTTTAGTATTCCCTAAATGCAAATAGCCAGATGGCTACTTTAAAGGAAGCATTTTCCGTGTAGATTTCTTTTGAAACATTTTTTTGGCTACATTGCATAATTATGGCCTAGCAACTCTGCAGAGGGGTTGCCAGGGTAGGGTAGGAGAAAAAGCCTGGAGTCAGCTAGCCCTGCCTGAACCAGCTAGCCCTGCCTGAGCCAGCTAGCCTTGCCTATAGCTGACCTCAAGAGTGATGACTGTTAGGACTCTTAATGTTCTCATTTATAAATGTACATTTCCAAGTACATTTGTTGAAACAATTCTCTGATCTGTACATTTTAGAATTCTAGCGCACTAAAACAATCTATTGGCCCATTTATAATCACCATATCTTCAGTCTTATTCTCTCACCAGACTATAAAGTTTTGTGGAAAAAATTAAATTACTTCTGATATTACTTTTATAGAAAATAAGAATGGCTATTGTTTGTATAGTCCAGAGAAAATATTTTATGAAAATATCCAGATCACTGAATATGAATTGATTTTGGCTAAAATTGATCTTTATGTTAGTATTTGTATAGGGTTGAAGTGATTATATAGATTTGTTCTGTGTTTTGATTCCCTATTCAACAATTAAAATAGTTGGCATTCAGAAAAACACATAACACTAAAACAAGGCATTTTCATCAAACTTTTTTCTCTCTTTGTAAATTATAATATTCAAACATTTGAGTTAGTTTTCATTATTTCCAAAAGAAAACTAAAATTTGTTCCTGGTGCTAATACGTCATTATTATTCACTAAATTTTAATTGCACATCTCAAACTCCAAATCTTCAGACATCAGTACACAGCCTGGAGTAGCTGCAGAAACCATGAAAGCAAAAGGGCACCATTGAAAGGATAGGAAGCTGTGGGCCATAGAGAGGGCAACAGCAGGGTACAGGTGGTCTGATACGGGAAATAGGTAAGGAGAGTCTCTTTAGGGAGGCAGAGGAAGGTAAATACAGAAAGGGGCAGGATAGTGAAATAACAATGGGGATGTCTCAAAAGGTCTTAAGGAATCATACTATTGTCTATTTAACTAAAGAAAAACAATATAATACACAAAATTCTATGAATAAATATGTATAAACAGTTTTAGTGAGCTTTTCTCGTCTGGACTGATAAGACTCCTTTTAAGAGCTAAAATCCACCTAACAAAACCCCCAATACCAGATGCCAGACATAAGAGGCCCAAGTTTGAGTTGTTGACCAGCCAAAACATGCAGGCTGTTGTTATTGGCCTTGGTTGTCCTCTGGAGGTAGAAGCAAGTATCTATCTCTGGAGACAACATGCACTTAAAAAGCAGAGCTCAGAGAGCTCTAATCTGGAACTGACCTGAATGTCGCCTCCCTGAGCACTAGGTTTATGATACAAGAAGGCATTTGAGCTTCCAAAGGAGGGACACAACCTATCATCCTACTCAGCTATGACACCTGTGGATTGTATGACAGGGTAGCACTAAGTGTGCAGTAGTGGTACACATATCTTGATGGTAACCAACAGCTCAAGTCATGGATATTGGAGAAGAATCTACAACCACTGCTTACACTGAACCAGAATAATCTAAATATTTGTCCTTATACCCAATGATAAGTGTAGTCCTCACCTCTCATCAAGAAAACTCGTTCAAGGCTGAGCATTTAACCACCACTTTCTAAGCATGTTGAAAAGCCATGAGTCTATATTCACTACTATTCACTGAAAAGAGAAACTTTTTAATTAAAGATAAAGGGAACATTTGTCTGTTGGTATAAACATAAGTATTCAAAATGTGCCATGTCAATTCAGCTGAAGAACAATAGTGAGTTCTTCCTTTTCTCATTTATGGATTGTTGAACAAATTCACTGGACCAGGTATTAATTTCCTCCTCTACTACAGACCTCAAATCAATTTGATAACAATTGGATTTTGCCACTTTTGCACTACTGGGCACATTTTGCTTGGGAATTGACACTGTAGTTCACATTGTGCACAGCTGAGTAAGAACATAAGTGCCTCTATTACTCAGCACACTTCATAGTATCTTCCATCACTGGGAGAACTATACAGGATCCTGGGTGGTTTCTTTCTAAGTATGTTTGCCATTGGCAAATAGAAAAACTACAACTTTGTGCATAAATTTTGTATCTTGCCATTTTCCTGAAAGTGTTTATCAGCCTGGCATTTTCTAATGGAATGTTGAGGATCCTTTTGTATAGAATCAGATCACCTGAAAATAAGGACATTTTGACTTCTTTTCTCATTTGTATCCCTTTAATTTCCTGCTTTGTCTTATTGCTGTAAGATTTCTAGCACTTAATTGAATGGGAGTGGGGAAAATGGAAATATTGTCTTATTCCTGATATTACTGGAAATGCAGAAATGCTATTTATTATGAGGTTGATTATAGGTTTCCATATATAGTTAATATACATATATACACACAAATATATACATACACTAATATATATATATATATATATATATATATATATTCCATCTTCTGGTATGTTATCATGAAGAAATGCTAGATTTTGTTAGAGGCCTTCTCATTATCTGTTGTGATGGTCATGAGGTTTCTGTCCTTAAGCACATTTATGTGATAACTAATGTTAGTTGATCTTTGGTTACTGAAACTTTCTTGTGTCTTTGCATTGAAGTCAACTTGAATACAGTGAATAATTTTTGATGTTTTTAATTCATTTTCCAAGATTGGTAAAGAATTTAAACATCTGTGTTTGGCAGGAAGTCTGATCTGTACTTTCTTGTGGTGTTGCTTATTTTTGGTATCAGGGCAATAGTGACTTTAAAAGCATTATTCCATTTATATTTTATGGAATAACTTGGAAAGTGTTGGTGTTTCTTAGAAGTTCTCATATACTTCTGAATGGAATTCATCCTGAGCAGGCTATTTGTAGATTGGGATACATTTTATTACTGCTTCATTTTGTTGCTTATTATATACTTGTTCACACTAATCTTTACTTAGTTGATTGACTGTAAAGTCTCTGACCTGTGTGAAAACCTAACATTCCTTAACATTCTAGTGAAGCTAGGCTGATCACCTAATGCTATAAGATAGGCAGTCCTGCAACAAGATACTGTACTTTTTCTTCCGTGGATCCCCTGCTCTATTGTAGTAGCTCACCTGAATATAGCCATGTAGCATCATAATTCTGCCTATGTTGCAGAATTTTTTTTGAATTATTCAGAAAAGTGTAACTTCTCCTTTTCTTCTTTTTACCTGTTTTCTAAATACACATTGCTTAACACTCTGGGTTTCCCCAACATTCCTGAAATCCATACACTTTCTCTGAAGCCTCCCTCCTTGCCATGTGGCTGCTTGTTACTATGTACTGATATTCATGGTGGCTTAAATGACATGTGCTGGGATTCTAACTCCTAATTCCCAATGGGTCCAATGACCTGGGACAGATGTGTGAAGTCAAAGAAACTATGACCACCTATTTCAAACAAGTGGCCCCAGAATATCCTGGGCTGTTTTTATTTATACAGTTTTAATAGTTTGCATGAACAGGTTTACAATCAAATTTATTTCCTTAAGTTTCTAAAAAAGGTTCCAATAATTTCCAGTTTGTTCCTTTACCTCTTTCCCCTTCTGTCCCCCAGCTTTCCCACCAGTAACCATTCCCTACTTGACTCATAGCTTTAATGTCAGGCAGTGTTGCAAGTGACAAAGGAAGTTTTTCTTACTAGGCACACCTACAGGTAGAACAGTGTGCCCAGCTGACAGCATTTGTGGTTACAGCATCATGCAAAGTGAAAGAGGGTTTTGCCTCTGGTGGTTAATGCTTACCTCTAGTCAAATCTAAGTTCTCCCAATTCACTCATCAGTGAAGGCTGAATCAGTTCATTCTTCATTCTGTACTAGTCTATCTCTTCCAAGTTTTCCCATTTATCTTATAGGCAACGTAACTTGGAAACTTAATAGTTGGGATTGTTTATCCCTTGTTCTCATATCCTTCTCCTTAACTTCTTAGGGTATGAGAAATGAGAGAACCGTGAGTTTCTATGATTCTGCTTCATTTCCTGTCTCTAGGCTCTTACCATCAACTCCCGATACTATCTATTTATTAGCATTTCTACTAGATTCTTGTAGTTAAAATCATTCTCCCAGAACAGTTATGCAGGTTTGTAATACCATGAGCTACTGTGAATCTTTCAGACTAGTCACAAGGTGTATTGGAAAGGCAACATCTTGTTCTTGAGAATCCTGAGTTCATGGTCACACTTGAAACATCACAGGCTTTAGGAGCTGAATTAGGTCCACTGTATATTTTTAACAACATCCCTTCTGGCTCACTCAGAGGAGAATCATCAGGGAGAAGTTGTCCTTGTACAAAAGCCATTTCATCAGTAGCTCTAAGAAAGCGAAACTAGAGGCAGCCAGCAATGTGATTTATATAAAGAAAGCAAGGAGAGCAGGTAGCACATATGCTCCTGGGGTCATGCCCAGAATTATGCAGTGAACTCTCCGTTGGCCTTGACAAAAATGGATCAGATTCTCCATGGCCTTGCCACAAGGAGAATTTGTCCGTGTCATTCTCAGGCCTTGTCCCCCAAAGAAATCATGTGGCTCCAGCAGGCATGACTGTTCTCCTTTCCTTGATTTTCCTTAGAGGCAGCAGGTAAGATGTAAAACTTCACTTCCCTGGGAGAGAAACAACAACAATAGTTACATTTGGTTGTGTACATAACTAAGAGGCTGTACAGGAGAACACAGAAACCAATAGCATTATAATTTACTTAGTATTTGTACTTCTTCAATATCTTAAAACAATGCCTATGCTGTATACAAATAAAGCTCTAGATGCCTGAATTCCAACTGCAGGTTTTATTATCTGTAATGTGCTCCTAAATTTAAAAAAAAATCAATGGAAAATTACAGTATTATTCAATTAAGTGTGTGTGTGTGTGTGTGTGTGTGTGTGTGTGTGTGTGTGTGTGTGTGTTTTACTAGATTTGGTGGTTTGAATAGAAATGGCCCACACAGACTCATGTATTTCAATGTTTGGTCCCCAGGGGGTGGATTATTAGGAGGTGTGGCCTTGTTG
Organism: Peromyscus eremicus; assembly: GCF_949786415.1. Lineage (NCBI taxonomy): Eukaryota > Metazoa > Chordata > Mammalia > Rodentia > Cricetidae > Peromyscus > Peromyscus eremicus. The sequence goes on along the minus strand of NC_081417.1, from coordinate 47,859,927 downwards.
GAGTAGGTGTGCCCTTTTGGGAGGAAGTATATTACTGGGGGCAGGCTTTGAGGATTCAGATGCTCAAACCAGGCCTGTGTCATTCTATTCTTCCTTCCATCTACCTGAGGATCCAGATGTAGAAGTCTTAGGCCCTCTCCAACACCATGTCTGCCTGCACTCCGCTATACTTCCTGCCATGAAGATAAGAGAATAAACGTGAACTTTAAGCCAGCCTCATTGAAATGTTTTCCTTTATAAGAGTGGCCCTGATCATAGTGTCTCTTCACAGCAGTAGAAACCCTGAGTATGACAGAAGTTAGTAGCATGGAATGGGGTAATGCTATGATAGGCCTGACTGTGCAAGTTTTGTTGGGAGGAATGTGGACTTTGGGACTTTGGATTAGAAAAGCAGTTGAATGCTTAAAGCTAAAGCAGGCTTTAAGCATACAAAATAAACAAAACTCATTTTCCAACAATGTTACTGAATCCAATAGAGGACATATTTTCTTATGTTGTTTGAGACCTACACTTACATAGAATCTCTCCACCAACAAACAAGGAATTGTTGAATTTCCTGGCTAAACACTGGAAAATTCATCAGTAGTTCTTTTTAGTGACTTAAGCACAGTTAAAAAATCACATTCTTTAGAACCATAATTTCTGATTATTCTGAAAATTTTATTTATAAATGTATTTAACTGTTACATCCAATGAGTCACATGGATTTTAAATCATCCCTCATTCTGGTACTTATGAAATACTAGTTATTTACTAACAGTAAACTTAGAATCATAGTGTAGGTTCATATATATGTATTTAAACATTTATTATTGCTATGAACACTCATAGGTTGAAACAGTCACATGATTATGCTAGAATGCATGATACCCTATGTTACTAATGTCTTTTGATGAAATACATCACAGTACCATGTACAGATGTTCAATATAAATTTGGTTGCAGTGGAGGGAGTAAATTGCATCAGTCTCATTAAAGATATAGCACCAAAGATCAGAGAATTCAGCAAGGGAAGATACATATATCTACAGGATGGAATCAGTCAAAGTGGTTGATTGGATACCATAGTCAGAGAGCAAAACAAGAAGGAAAAAATGTCAAGGGATATCATGCTCAAAGAAAGTGACTGATAGACATGCTGGCATGCCAGTGATGTGTTAGTGATGTCTTCAGCACTGGAACCATACTAAGAGATTATGGGGTGTAACCAACAGCCTTAGCAATAGCCTGTGATGTTTTTGGGGGAGGGTGTATGGGATCCCTTTGGTCAAAGACTCAGGTAATCCATTCCTGGCACTGTAAGTATCAATTTGTAACACAAAATGTCAAATTTGGGCGTTGTCTCCCCAGTTTTATGGTCATTCTATTTAAATTCCTTTCATTTATGGCTATATTTTAGGAAGCTTCTAAGTTTCCATGTAGTTTGAAAAAAGGCGATTAGTATTGATTGTCCCTCCTCATATTCCTTCCTTTTCCTTGCCCTTCCAACTCCTTCCCAGTTTAATCCTTCAATTTTAGTTTTCCATTGATCTTTTTTATCACTATATTTTATTTCCCCTTCCTTAGAAGATCACCTCCTCCCACCTATTCCCTTACTTTGTGATTATTCAGATTGAAGCACACATATCAAAAGCTTAAAAGCTAATATCCACATAAAAGAGAAAATATATAGTATTTGTCTTTTGGGTTTCTTGTAGAGTTCCTTGGATATATGCCCAATAACATACAGATGAATCTTGTGGTAGATCTGTATTTCAGCTTTTTGAGAAATCTCTGCACTGATTTCCTTACTAGCTATACTAGCCTATACTCCCAACAACAAAGTGTTCTTTTTCTGCATTCTCAACATAATATACTGTTACTTGTTTTATTGATCTTGGCCATGCTGACTGGGGTAAGAAGAAATCTTAAAGTTGTTTTAATTTTCATTTACCTGATAACTAAAGATGTTGAACATTTATTTGTTTCTTAGCCATTTGTGTTTAATCTTTTGAGAACTCTCTTTAGTTCCATGGAACATTCTTTAATTGGGTTGTTTGTTTTCTTTCTTTTGTTTCTCTTCCTTCCTTCCTTCATTTCTTTCTTTCTTTCTTTCTTTCTTTCTTTCTTTTTTTTTTTTTTTTGAGACAGTGTTTCTCTATGTAGCCTTGGCTGTCCTGGAACTCACTTTATAGACAAGACTGGCCTCAAACTCAGAGATTCACCTGCCTTTGCCTATGAAGTTCCGGAATTAAAGGGATGCACCACCATCATCAGGTCAGGTTGTTTCTTTTCTTGATATTCAGGTTTTTTTTATTTTTTATATAGTCTAGATACTAACCCTTTATCAGAAATATAGTTGGTAGATATGTTATTTGTCCCATTTTGTAGGCTGGCTCTTTGCTTGCTGTCAACAAGGTAAGCTTTACTGTGCTGCCCAGATGAGGTGCAGGGCCAGCTTTCCCCAGTATTGGGGCTCCTATGGGGAGTCAGCTCCTCACCAGCTCTAGGTGGTAGGGACGAGGAGGAAGGGCATCTTTCCCTCACCCCCAACACTAAACTGCAGATGAGGGAGCTGGTATCCCCTATGCTCCTCTCAAGCCCTCAGGGCTGGCTCATCTGCACCCCTGTCTACAGGGTCAACTCCACAGTGGTGCCCAGGCAAGGTGAAGGGCCAGTTCTCCTGAGTGCTGCACCTGGTGAGGAGTTGGGTCAGGTCCCTCACCTGCTGCAGGTGGTGAAGGGCTAGGGGAGGTATCTTTCCCTCACGACATGGCAAGCATGACCTGTTCTTCCATTCTCAAGCCATCAGAGCCAGCTAGCCAATGCCCCTGCAAATAGACTTAGCGATAGTTTATCTATTGGCAAGAGTGAGGAATTGTCGCCTACTATCACTATGTAAGGCTCCATATATGATTTTAGCTATAGTCGTGCTTTCTTATGAACTTGGGTGCCCTTTTGTTTGGTGAAGAAATGCTTAGAATTGTAATATTCATCTAGTGTATTTTTTCTTTTCATGAATATGTAGTGTTTTTTCCTATCTCTTCTGATTAGTTTCCATTTGAAGTCTATTTTTTAAATTTTATTTATTTATTTCGCATCCTGGCCACAGTTTCTCCTTCCTTCTCTCCTCCCAGTTCTCCTCCCACCCCCTTTTGTTCCCACCCCCAATTCAGTCCTCCTCCATTTCTATTTAAGAAAAGACAGGTCTCCCATGGATATCAACAAAACACGACATATTAAATTGCCATAAGACTAAGCACCTCCTCAGTTATTAAGGCTGGGCAAAGTATGAGAAGCAGGGTCCCAAAAGCTAGTAAAAGAGTCAGAGACAGCCCCTACTCCCATTGTTAATACTCCCACAGGAGAACCAAGCTACACAACTGTAACATATTTGCTGAGTACCTGGGTCAGTCCCATGCAGGCTCCTTGGTTGTTGATTCAGTCCCTGTGAAGTCTTTTTCATTAGACCTTAGCACATCTGTGTCTGCTTGCTTCTGGTTTGTATTTGATTTGAACAACTTTCCCTATCCTTTTACCCTAAAATTATGTTTGCCCTTGGTAGCAAGGTGTGTTTCTTGGATGCCACTCAAACATAGATCTTCTTTTCTTATCTAATAGTTACTCTATAATTTTTATTGGGGTATTGATACCATGAGTATTATGGGTTATTATGAGCAGTGTTTGTTGTTTTCTGTTATTTTGTTGTTGTGTTGTGAGGTTTTGTACCCATTCCTTTGATTAACTGTTCTGTAATTACTATTGCTTATGTTCTATTTTGTGTGGTTAACTTCTTCAGACTGAAGTTTTCCTTGTAGTGCCTTCTGTAGAGCTGATTGGTGGACAAAAATTTCTTAAGTTTTTTTTTATTTTATCATGAAATGTTTTTCTTCTTCTAGTGATTGTGATTGAGAGCTTTGCTGGTATACTAGTCCGGGCTGTATCCCTAGTCTCTCAGAACTTACAGAAACTCTTTTCCAACCCTTTTGGTTTGTAAAGTCTGTCATCAGTCTCCATTGTAAAGTCTAATGCTCTTGTCATGGGTCTGCTGTCATGTGTGACATTTTCTTTTGCCCTTGTAGCTTCTAATATTCTTCCTTTATTCTATAGTTTTAATATTTTTATTATTATGTGTTGTAGAGAGTCCCCCACCGAGTATTGTCTATTTTGTATTTAGTATGCTTTTTTGTACCTTGATAGACATCTCTTTATATTAGAGTACTTTTCTTCTTTGATTTTTAAAAAATATCTCCTGTACTGTGGACCTGTTTTATTTGGTTGTTTCCTCTTTTCTCTCCTTCTATATGTATTATTCATATGCATGATTGCTAGGTTTATGTCAACTTGGCACACACTAGGATGAAGACATATTCTTAAGAAAGTACCTCAGTAGTTTGGCAAATCTGTAGGACATTTTGTTGATTAGTGATTGATATGGAAGTGCCCAGGATACATGGGTAGTGCCATCTCTGGGTCATGGTTATGAGTGCTATAAGAAAGCAGCCTGAACCAGCTACAGAGGCAAATCAGTGAGCAGCACTCCTCCATGGGCTCTGTATCAGTTCTTGCCCCAGGTTCTTTCCCTGCTTGAGTTTCTGCCCTGACTTCCTTAGATGATGGACTGTGATATCGAAATGTATGGGAAATAAACCCTTATCTCCCCAAGTTGTTTATGGCAATGGTGTTTTATTACAGCATTAAAAACCCTAAGTAAGACAGTAGGTTTTATCTTTTCATGGTGTCCAAGATTTCCCTGATATTTTGTGACTTGGTGGTTTTTTTAACCTTTTTTTTTCCAATTGAAATATTCATTTCTTCTGCATAATCTTCAAGATCTGAAATTAAACAGCATCTTGAGAAGTTCTTTGTCTCATAATGTTTTCAGGGCATTTTTGTTTGTTTGTTTGTTTCTTACTCCACCTTCAGGTCCCTTGTAAAAAATATTATTGGCCACCAGTTTGGAGTTCTCATGGGATTCCTGTGTATGAGCATGTGTGTCTCTGCATCTATATATGTTTTGTCTGCTTTTATTCTCTCTCTCCTTTTCTTACTTTGTCATATTCCATTTTGTTTGTTTTATATTTACCTTATTATAGTACATTTTATTATTATTCATCAGATATCTATGTTTTCTGATGAAAGGTAGAAAGGTTGTAGCTGAATGGGAGAGGAGGTGGGGAATAACTCAGAGGAGAAGAGGACAAGTGGTACTCAGAATATATTGCCTGAAAAAAAATCTACTTTCAATAAAAGAAAAAAAGACTTCTTTAAGTATCAATGGAGTGATTGATAATTGAGAATGTATTAGGTTTCTGTAGTGAAAGCAACAAATTATTCCCAACTTAGTGGTATAATGAAACTTGAATTTATTAAATTACAGTTCCCTAAGTAAGAACCAACACTTCAATTTCACTGAACTTAAAGAAAGTGTTGGCTCCTTTTTCTTCCTGGGAACTCTTAAGGATGGTATTTCCTCACATGCCATCGTTTAGGGTCTGTCTCATGATCACTTACTTTACACCCAAAGTTGCCAACTTAATTTTCTTCAAATTACCCCAACTATTGTTTTTGCAAACCTATCTGTTTCTACAAAACTATCTGACTATACTACCATACCAGAAAAATCCAATATTTCTTTGGATGATCTTAAATTAATCATATTTTCAATCTTCACATATGCTAATAGGTAATATATGTTTACAGGTTTTGGGTCTTCCTACCTTGATGTCTTGGGAGGAGGAAGCACTTTGGGTACCACAGTAGCTAAATGGAAAGACTGGGGTTTTAAAAACATGTATCTGTCAAAGCCATGATACCTAAATTGGAATAAATTAATTGACTGCCATAGAAACTCACTGCAAGTATTTATAGGTGGAGAATGGGGTTTTGATGTGCACAACACTTAGTAAGAAAACAGCAAAGAAAGTAAGGAGGAGAGAGGAAAATGCTACTCAATAGAGGAATAAGTGGTAGTTGTGCTCCTGCAGATATAAGTTAGCAGAGAGATGACAGATAGTGAATTCTTCCCATCATTGTGACTTACGGTTCCATTAATACTTAATGTTTCATCTGAGAGAAGATCTGTGCATTCTTGAAAGAACTAAGGTTCAAAAAAGAGCCTTGCATTGGAGCCTTTGATTCACACAGTCACTCACTCAAACATTTCTAGACCTCTGCTATGAGACAGGCATAAAAAGCAAGCAGGGTGAAGTTAACTGTGTGTTGTTAGAGATGATTCAGGGTCTGATTTTCCAGTGTAGATGAGGTGCAGATGCCTTCAAGCTAGGTGTGAGAGAAAAGAGACCTGTAAGTCTAGCAGCCTGCTCCTTCCTATTTAGGTAACCTACAGGTGATCAATCTTTCTGCCATTCAGATTTCTCTTCTATAAGACAGGCATAATCGAAGTGCAGTCCTCATAGTTTTATTTGTGATTTAATCCATGTGAAGTGTACAGAACAGGTATATAGAAAGACTTAGATAATTACTAACTGTAATAGTACAAAGACAAGAGGCAATAAAGCCAAGAATATTCGTGAAGAAAAAGTTTGGTGGTCTGAGTGAGTTGGAAATCATGTAGGAGACAAAGACTCTCAGAAAGTATATTTTCTATTGTGAGGACATATAGCATTTTTGTTGTTGTTTTGTTTTGATTTGTGTGTGATCCTATGATACCCTAGTTCCAATGCTATGATTCTAGTATCTCTTTTTAAACGTTACATGAGTTAGTAATATATATTCTTATGGAAGTCCAAAAACTGATGTCCAAAAATATTAATATAATTCACTCACTGTTCAAACAGATAATAATAAAAATATTTACATACAATTTAAATATATTATCTCAATAAAGGAATTGTATATTAATCCAGACATTCTAAAAATCTTTCCTTCTGTCTTCTGAGTCTTATATTAGACCATCTTGTTTCAAAGAAAGTGATCAGCCAAGGCAAAATCTTATACAGGGAACTGAAGAAAAAAGGTGCCTTTAATTCCTTCTTATTTTGTGAAAAACACTGAAAATAATCTCTCAAAGATGTTAATGTTCATACCATCAATTTTAATTTTGGACTGAGATACTAGTTGAGTTATAATTTTGACTTTATCTTTTTGTTAAACTTTGTTGTATGTTGTATGGTTTTTATTTACTTTTGAGTTTTTGATCATTTCTCTATTTTTATTTTCAGAGAAGAGAGACAAGAAATTTTGATTATATCAAAACAATAGTAAAGAATGAAATTCTTGACACTGTAGTCGTGTAGATATGGATTAGTTGATACATGTTTGTGTGTGTGTGTGTGTGTGTGTGTGTGTGTGTGTGTGTGTGTGTGTGTATAATGTGCTACTGTCATATATTCTCAGTATCATTCAACAGAAGGGTGTGATCTTCATTTCAAAAATTGGGAATCTGAGAAATAAAGGAACTTGTCAGACAGGATCTTGTTCAGTAGGATTTTGATTCCATTGGGGCACATGGAACACTACGCAAAGAGGAGTGGCCATGCTATGCAATGTTATTAAGAATTTCACAGTGAACCAGCAGAGCACTTGCTAAACCCAAGTGTGATGTTGTGAGTGGCTGAAGGCACAGGTCATATACCCACTAATCTACTTCTCAGTTTAATCCACCCTAACTTAGATAAAGGTATTTTTATCCAAATTTCATTTTTAAAAAGAAGTACTGGTTTGTTTTCCATCATTTCTCAATTACAGATGCAGATTTTATTGTGGTGCTGATTTAATGGTCTGGTCATGAACAATTGTTCTCTTCATTATCTAGCCCAGTGCCTTCAAGTTTTCTTAACAAGAGAATTTTTTTTTAATCCAGTCTTTCACTAAGTGATATTTTTGCAAAAAAAAGTATATTTATATAGTCCTTGTTTGGTATCACTCATGTCAAATCCGAGGAAAGTATGCACCTCCTTAATGAATTCCATTCTGGTCACTGTAAGAAAAAACAGAAGCAACATGGGAGAAGAAGTTATTTTATTTTATTTTTTACATTTTAAATTCTTTCAGATAATCTCACATTGTAGCCAATGATTGTCTGAAGCTTACTGTGTAGTCTAGCCCAGACTAATTTATTTCCTCTGGCTCATCTTCCCAATGCTGAGATTCCAGCATTACATCACCACATCTAGCTAGGGGAAGAAGTGTTACTTTTGACTCAAAGCTCATAGGGATACAGTCCTTCCTGGTAGGAAAAACATGACAGCTGAGATACCTGATTCCTGGAGGTGGGAGATGTGTCAGCTGGTATTATTTTTTTCGAAATCATATCAGAGAGCTAAGGCAAGAAGCAGGCAAGCTTGTAAATTTATGCATCACTCCTGTGATCTTATGTGCTAAAAGCCCAACTAGCATCCACTAGTGAGGATGCAGTTTTCAAACACATGTCTGTGAAGGATATTTTGCCATCCAACCATAATATGCCTATTCTGTCTCTTTGAATTCACCTCAATAAGACATGGGGATAAAGAGTTCCATAAAAGTCTTTGACTAGTAGCTTCCACGAAAGTAAAATTCTATGTCTTCTTTTCAATAATGAAGTTGATTTTCTTTAAATGTATGTATATATATATCATATATATATATATATATATATATATATATATATATATATATATATCTGTGTGACATGCATGAATGTGCATGCACATTCATTTTTGTGAGTAGATGTAGGGGGAAGGGAAAGGTGAAATGCATATCAAGGCCGTAGATTGACATTGAACATCTTCCTTAATCACTTTCTGCCTTGTATATTAATGCAAGGTCTTTCATTTAAACCCAGAGTTCGTCATCAATCAGACTGATTTAACTAGCCAGCTTACTAAAGCAATCCCTTGTTTCTGTTTCCTGAAGTCTGGGATTACAGGTGGGCTACAATACCAAGCTGGTTTATATGAGTCCAGGGGCTCGGAATTTTATCCTTGAGTTTGTGTGATAAGCATTTACCAGTGATCCATTCACAATAAAGATGATTTTTAGTGTTATTTCCCAATATAAAACTTATGAATATTACATGAAAGTATTTTAATTCATTTATGAGTAATAGATTTATACATAGTAGCCATGTCTCTTTTAGTGTCTGAATCTTGTTGCAATAATTACATTTCTTGTTGTGATGAAACAACATATATAATAAATTTTTGTTGTAGCAAAAGTAACTTAAGTAATGGACAGATTTATTTTGATTAACAGTTTGAGACACAAAACTTGATACAGGAGAAAGCATGGTGGTAGAAACACAAGTGAACCAATCCATAGTCGAGAGAGAGAGAGAGAGAGAGAGAGAGAGAGAGAGAGAGAGAGAGAGAGAGAGAGAGAGGCTTGTACTTATGCCCCTTTTTGAAATTGATAGTTTCACACATTTAAGAGAATTTTAGTCATTCCCACTCCTCATTACCTGTCTTCTCCCACTGAACACACTTCTCAATAAGTCCCCTTCTACTTTCATGTCTTCCTGTGTGTGTGAGAGACCCATTGAGTGTAATTTCTTTCCTACCATGGGTGAGAGGATTTTCATCAAATCAAGGGCAACTTATCAGTAACTATACATGGCACACCCTCCCCAACAATCATTACCTGCCAATCTCTCTTTGTGACTCGGTCTGGACCACAACTCATACTCAGGGTGAGTCTGCCTTCCTCAGTTAAACCTTTCGAAAAACAACCTCATATACGAGTACAGAGGCATGCCTCCTTGGTGTCAAGTAAACAATGAAAATTACCCACAGTCCATCTCTTGTCAGCTTAATACCCATATATATCACTTTTCACTATAATGATTGACCTCCAGCCCCTAAAGTTCACATGATACAAAATAGGTTTAGTTCTTCTATAAAACACTCAGAAAATTTCACAGACCATTATTGTCTAAAAGCCTAAAGTCTCTTCTCAGACTCATGACAGTCTCTTAACTGTGAGAACTTATAAAATAAGATAAAACTTAATAAATGAAACACATCACTCAGCTCTAATATGCAACAGCATACTGTCTACTTTTATGTCAACTTGATACAAACCAGTGTCATTTGGAAGAGAGAACACCAATTGAGAAAATGCCCCCATAAGTTTGGTCTGTGAGCAAGCCTGTGATGCATTTCCTTTATTAGTGAATGATGTGGGATGTGGGATGGCCCAGCTAATTTCAGGTGAGCAGTACCACCATTGGAAAGGTGGTTCTGGAGTATAAAAGAAAGCAAACTGAAAAGGCAGTCTTTCTCCTGGAGGAGCAAGCCAGTAAGCAGAGTTCCTACAAGATTTCTGCTTTAGTTCCTGCCTCTAGGATACTGCCCATTTAAACTCCTGTATTAACATCCCTCCATGATAGAATGTGATATGGAGCTGTAAGGTAAAAAATACTCATTGTTACTCAATTGATTTGGGTATTTTCTCACAGCAATAGAAACCCTAAGACAAATTGCACAGAGTATGAGATCTCATTAAGGAAAGAAATTAAGAGTGGATGGAAAGTAAGGCAAGATTGGACCAAAACAATAACAAAACTCAGAAGGGCCAATGCCAAACCCTAAAGCTCCATGTCCAGCATGTGGGGATCCTGGTAAAACCATCTGGGCTCCAATGGCCTTTAGGTTACCCACACTCTTGTGCCTCATCCTGTGTTTTAATTCTGTTATATAATATCAGCAGTTTTTTTTAACTTTAATTTTTGTTACTTTAGATACCGCCACATGGTGGTTTTAAAACAAAATTGTGGTAAAACCAGTTAATTGAAAAGCTGAAAATTTATCATTTATAAATGACTTTTTCTTCAATTAGTACTCTCATAGAGAAGAACAAACATTCAGACCAACCTGATGTCTATGGAAAAGGAGTAGTGGTTTCACAGGCATGCTTACATAGGGCAGAGTTACTAAAATGAACTAGAAGATCCTACTGGTGAAATTATTAAGGCCAACTGTAATTCTTGCTTGATAATTGTTTTGTTATCTGTAATTTTACTATGTAAAACTTAAAACCTTCCTTTTCAAAAAAAAAAAAAAAGAAAAGGGGAAGTGCTGTGGGATGTTCTGTATGTCAAATGTGTTGCTCTGATTGGTTAATTAATAAAACATTGATTGGCCAGTAGCCAGGCAGGAAGTATAGGCAAGACTAACAGAGAGGAGAATGGAGAGAACAGGAAGGAGGGGAGAGACACTGCCAGCCATTGCCATGACAATCGAGATGTAAGGTACCAGTAAGCCACAAGTCATATGGCAATTTATAGACTAATAGAAATGGGTTAATTTAAGATATAAGAACAATTAACAAGAAGCCTGAGCCATTAGGCCAAACAGTTTAAATAATATAAGCATCTGTATGTTTATTTTATAAGTGGGCTGTCGGACTGCCTGGGCTTGGTGGGACCCGGAGAGAAAACACTCAAGCTACAAGATCTGACCACTGTTGAATTTTTTCTTCAAGTGCCCTCTTTTTTCTCCACAGAGCTCCTCAGTGCTTATTTTCTCATGTTTTCCCATTGAGATTCTGGGAAAACATTACCACTTTCCAATTCTCAATAGTTTCCATTGTTAGTTGAACACCATTTCTTTCTGTCAACTACCAATTAGTTAAATCAAAACAGAAACAGACACACAACAACAACAAAAATGGACACCCAAATCTTATGTATGCTTTCTAACCTGGCCAGGCTGTGACTGAAAGGAAACCGGATCAAGAAGAAGATGTGAGAGATTTCCCAGTGGAATGAAACTAGTCAATGTTGGCCTCAGATGCCAAGTGTCTGATGCTGATACTCTACCTGAAGTTGTAATGTAGAAACAAATGCAGATAAAAAATTAAAAAGCTTATAAATACTGAATGTGGTCAAAATATAAATATAAAAACCCATAAATAATCTTGAATCTTCACTTTACTAATTTTGTTTCTTTCTTAGACAGGAGTTGGTCAAGAACCCTCAAAGCTACACAGTCACTGAATATAAGTCCAGAATGAATGAAAGTGTAATTTTTTAAAAAAAATTATGTACCAAATCAGATTAACTAGCAAGACCTTTCATAGTCTGTAAGAGAATAATTGTCTACATGGGTCAAAAAGTTGTCAAATAATTCACTAGTTTTACATTTTCACAAAATTAATTTTACACTTAAGTCTTCAGGATTAGGCTAAATTTTATACATTTTACATATGGAAAAGGAAACATTAAAGTGATGCATTTATTTTTGAGGCTATTAGGTCATTTCAATTACTTTCATATTTCAGAAAATTTAAAGTGTTCTGTCCAAAGAACCATTTAGAGCAATGACTGCACTGAGTGAAGAAAAACTTTCCATTCTCAGGAGAAACTACTCAGCCTTCATTCAAAGAGAGAGATATAATTGTCTAAACAGAAACTTCTAAAAAGCATTGCAACACTAGTCCAGAGATCATATGCTACATGTTTCCTATTGAAGTAGTAAAGTTCTCTTGGGAAGTGACTCAGCATCTGATTGAACACACCAGTCACATCAATTGTTTGTGCTCTTCATTTCTAGTATCAGATTATTCTTCTACAAAAATTGTGACAATGCATTATTTGTGGATATAATATGACACAGAATATGAAATTAATAAATCAGAAAAATCAGTTTTGTTTTTACCTTTTAGGATGTATAACAGTGTTCTGTGAAGCATAGGATATTATAGGGAACAGCAACATGGTGCTCCTGTGCTCAGCTATGCAGCTGGAAAGACTACTCAGTTAACTCTCAGAGTTGGCTTTGCACAATCATCCTCTGTGCAAACTGTTGAGGTTGTCACAAATAAGATGAGGGCAGAAATGGTCTTGGCCTTCATGCCTTATACAGTCTAGCAGCTGATTAACAGTTACCAAAATCCAAGAGAAAGACTATACACTGATATACAATATGAGTCTTTCCAGCTACATTTATTAATTTTTACATTCAGCCTACTCTTCCCAAGTAATTGTATTGATCCCAACACTCTGTTAGACCCTTAGGCTACTAAAATAAAGAGAAATGTCTTTAAAGGGTTTATATTTGAGATGATAACAATAGCAAGTTCCATAAATATAATGATTATAAACAAGGGCAACACAATACAATACAATGGATATTAGAATACAATGCAACAGATAGATTCAAAGGTGGAGTAACCAGTTGCACCTGAATATTAGAACATAAGGCAGAAACACAGAGAGCTTGTGGGCAAGTCCTAGCAACCTAGATTCTCCTGGAGGTTAGAGGGTAGTCCTTGGACCCTTTCTTAGAGTTTGGTGTTTTGAAGCAATTCCTACCTCTTATGCCCTAAAGGGAAAAAATTAGTGAAAATTAAACAACACAGAAATAAGCTTACATATATGCATAATATATAATGGATACTGGATCAAATTACTTTTATTGGTTTACTTTCACCTATCTTAACTTTTGTTTTGTTTCTCTTTTCATTAGAATTATGATTATCTTTTTTATTGTGTCAACAATTCATGGTACAAAATACTTTGTTTTATACTTTATATATTAAAATCTAACTTACTAAAAAGTATATTTTAACACCTTTGTTAAAATAACATAATTTTAATATAATTGATTTAGTGATTATGAGTGGCTTATTTAGTATATTAATTTATGTTTATTCATTAATGAAAATATTTAATGAGAAAATTCACATTATGATATAGCTGTGATCATATCATGTACTTTTGATATATAGGATACTTATGCTCATTACAAATGAGCTTACCAATATATGAGATTATTACAGATGAGTTTATACATATATAAGATTATGCTTGAAGCTAAGTTTTTAAGAAATTATACTTTTTAAAAACTCAAACTTCTCAAAGAGAATTCACATTTTGGATACATTGATTCATTCTCCTCTATTGCTTGATATTTCAGTACAGTTAAACTCTATACCTTTCTTCCTTCATAAAAGAAATCATTTATATCCTATCCAATGTTTCCTTCTTTATGTCTTCAAGTTTATCTTTCTTAAACTTAAGTTGAATAAGTGTCTTGTTTGCTTTATATCTCTCAAGTACATGCATATCTGACTCTCACTGAATGGGGTAGGAAGGACAATTAGAACTTGATTCAGTTCTATGACAAAGTCTTAGGTGTGAGGTGGAATCACATGAGGATACTCAATTTTACTGTAAATTTATTAATTTTCCACAAAATCAATTAAGATGTTTTGATCAGCAAAAGCACAGTGAATTATAAACCATCTCTAATTACTACTGCTGATTGAATTCTCAAGGTTTCTTTAGTAGAGAAAAAACTTTATTATAAGCAAAAATTTCTGATATCTGAAATCCTAAATTATAAATAACCATCTAGTTAGCCATCTAGAGCAATAGTTATATTACATACTTATAATGTGTATAGTTCTTGATTACCCATGATATTAATTAGAATAGGTTAATTAGATAAAATAGCTGTTTAATTTCCTTTATCAATTTATTTTCTTTTTCTTAAAAGTTTTGATAAGTGGCAAAATATTTTAGTTTCCATTTCCTTTATTTCTAGAGGCATTTTGGGATGCTAAGGAGAGTTGAATTAAACTACTCTGGAAGGCAAAGGGGGAAAAATGTTCACTAAAGCAAACACTTCATACACAGTCCCCGAAAAAAAAAAATAAATGAAAGAAAAATGTAAGCTGGGTACCACCAAAATGTAAACAAGAAACTCGGCCATGTAAGAAGCAATAATGTACACAATTTGCAGAAGTTGATCTGATAAATTTACTTTAACTATTTTTGATAATAAAATACAATTATATCATTTCCCCCATTTCTTCGATCCAACCCTTTCCATGTACTCCACGTTGCTCTCTCAAAATGATGATCTCTTTTTTAACTGCTATTACATATATATATATATATATATATATATATATATATATATATATATTCCTAAATATGTGTGCAACCTGCTTACTTCATATAGTGTTACTTGTATGATACTTGTAATGTTACTTGTGTATGATCTCAGGCCCTACTTACTACTTGGTATTGAATAACCAGTTGGTGTGCTCTTCCCTGGGGAAGACGATTTCTCCTGCTGTCAGCATTCCTTAACTGCCTCTAGTAGTTTGTCTAGAGATGGAATAGAGTAAGCTTGTCCCTTCCGTATTACCTTACCTAGTGCTGTCACCCTTATCAGATTCAGTTAGCCAGTCATGCTATTGAGACTTCATGGGGTGTTGCATCGTTGATATTTCACAGATAAACTTAATTTTAAAAGTTCTAAATTTAGGCTAGATGATAATCTATTGCTTAAAATTGCTTAATAGGGAGAATTTTTGTTAAAATTATGCTATAGAAAATGATTATAATGGCAACACAGGATGTGGAGCCATATTTTGTATAGAGAGCTACTCTAGAAAGAAGCTGAAGAAGAGACATAAACTCAGGTAATGGCGTGGACCGGCTATGTGAAGCAGTCTTGAAGAGGGTGCTGTAGATCACTGCCACCCTGTAATTCCATGCTGTCTGCAGGAAAGTTAAACTTTAGCAAATGCCATATAACTTTGGCAATGTAAACTTTGTAAGGAGGAAGAAGGAACAAATTGGGGGGAGGTGGCAAGAGAAGAGAGGAGAGAGAGGGAATAAAAATATCTGCATGTACAAACAGCTAAAAGTAAATGGGAAACACCTAAAGCAAAGGGACTGTCCTCTCCAGTTTCTGCATTGGACATGAAGTAAATACACATGAGGACAAGAATAATTTCCTCCTTTTCAAGAGCTTATAATTAGCTCATGTTTTTCTTTCCTCAAGTTGAGGGAATCTGCTTAAGGAATATCTATGAAATTGATGTACTTAACATTCTAGGAGACAAGAAACTAACATTACTTTATTAGAGTTTTTAATTGATTTTTTGTTCTGTATAATTAAGGTATACAACATACTGTTTTAGGATGCATATATAGAAAATTAATGTATCTATCAATTTATATAGTGGTCTATTTTCCTTATCTTGCCTTTGCGAAGTATGGTGCTGTGAACAACACAACAACAAAAAAGAGATCTAGGGTCACGTCTTCGTCCATGTGTGTAGCCATCTGTTTCCAAGATTCATCCCTAGACAGGAAGGAACACTGTGTCCTCAGGTTCCAGAAAAAAGACTGGCCAGGTAACAAGCCAGCCATTGGTGTGTGGACTCTTTTGTAAGTGCTGGACCCAGTGCAGGGTGGCTACCCAACAATCCCACAGTTCCCCAGAGTTTTCTTGAGTGGGAGTAGCAAAAATATTAGATAGGAGGACTTAGATTGTGGAGATAAACAGATAGAAAATACAGGATATCCGCGAGAGGACCTGGAACCTATTCCAATGGGCCCTGGCTGTCTCTACCCTAGGGTATTTATAGAAGCTCCAAGGGGTGGAGCAAAAGACCTCCCCCCACACCACCACCCCACCCACCCCACTCCCCACCACCCCGCACAGCCAAGTGCAGACCATCTCAGACATCTACACTCAGGCCCGTGGTCCAATCATCCTCTCTATGCGGACCTGCTGGATAAAGCCACTCTCGGAAACCTGAAAATGGGCTCCCACAACCCAATTAATGAGAAAGGAACTTCCCTGGCTCAGAACCTCTTAAGAGCTGTAGGTCTTGATGTCATCACACTGGTAACAATTATGCTCTGTTAGAGAGAGGTTCAAACCATGGTAGATTTGTTACCGTTAAAGCTTCTGTGTCTATTCACACTCACACTCTATCCTGCTGTGCCTCATCTCTGTTTTCATTTTTCTCTATGCCCTCCCTTCTTTCCCTTACTAGCTGCTAGGAGTACTGTATGGGTCTAGATGGGGCTGAGATGGGCAAGAGAGAAGTGGAAAGCAAGCAAGATATCCACTAAGTCCAAAGTAAAGTGTCCCGGTTCAGTTGCGTCATGCGGCTCTCTCATCTGCGTCACCCAAAGAGGGAAGAATAGGGTTCTAACAAGGACCTGCTATCACACCTAAACACAAAGCCGTGGCCATGCTGGATCCATCTTCGTTGGGAAAAAAAAAATGCATTTCAGTTCTTTCTAAATGGTTTTTATAGCTCAAATCTTCAGAGGGACTAATGAGTACTGTGAGTGCTGGTCATAGAGAATACACGTTCGGAGTTTGTTCCAAGGCCTTCTGAAGTTTAGACATGTGAAAAGTAGTTGGAGAGAAGTGGTGCAGGGTGGATAGAATCAAAATACAGTGTACATCTGTATGATGTCCTTTTTTTTTTTTATTTTGCAATACAATTCAGTTCTACATATCAGCCGCGGATTCCCTTG
Organism: Peromyscus eremicus; assembly: GCF_949786415.1. NCBI lineage: Eukaryota > Metazoa > Chordata > Mammalia > Rodentia > Cricetidae > Peromyscus > Peromyscus eremicus. Next base: position 47,842,712 of record NC_081417.1, on the reverse strand, counting down.
TTCTCCCCCCTCCCGCCCCCCCTCACCTTCCCCCCAGCCCACCCCCTATTCCCACCTCCTCCAGGGCAAAGCCTCCCCCACGGACTGAGATCAACCTGGTAGACTCAGTCCAGGCAGGTCCAGTCCCCTCCTCCCAGGCCAAGCCAAGCGACCGTGCATAGGCCCCAGATTTCAAACAGCCAACTCATGCAATGAGCACAGGACCCGGTCCCACTGCCTGGATGCTTCCCGAATGAATGGGTGAGACAGTTGATTGGCTTGATGTACATGTTTTTTAATACATAAATAAATGTATTGATTTCAACAAAAATCTAAATTAACTGTTATGTACACTAGACAATTTTCTCAATACTGTGCTTTTTCTTTCTTAGAGGGTCACTGAAGTTCCATTCTCCAACTCCATTCACATCCCAGAACACTTTCTAATTCTGTAAATTAAAGACACTGACAGCACCTCACATTATTCTCTAGACTACTGCTCCATCTTATTTGATATTCTTTGCTGATTTTTTTTAATCATGGGTCAGAAGCAAGGAGGTTGTAACTGATCTCCTTGCTTCTGCGGTGGAAACACAAAACATTTTGGGTTGGGCACAGTTCTGTTCTGTTATGCTGCCGCTGTTTGTCAGTAGGTAAAAACTTTGCCCAGTCTCCAGAAGGCAGTACCTCTTGTGAATAGTTGCTTTAGACAAGCATTCATTGTTCATAAAGCTTGATTTCTCACTGAGCAAAAACCACAGCATTGTAAAGATGCCAGTTTAAGGTTTTTTTTTTAAGCTTGGTTGTTTTAAAGCTCTAAAGGAACTCTCACTGTTGAGGCAATCATGAAAGAAAAACCTCTTTTCACTCCCCATGGAACAAGTGCCTGAAGAGAGTAAGAGTGAAAGTGTAAAGACTGGGAACCTGGCTCTTCTCCAAAACAACAGAAAAAGCTGCAGTTAGAAGAAGTAATTGAACACTTCGGAAATCTCTTTGAAGACCTAATGCTGTGGAACTTTTTTAAATGAGTAAAATCTAAATGCATGATAATTCCATGTAAAAAATATAAGTACATGTTTTAAGGACTGAGTGATGAATTTATGAATGTTTAATGTAGCGAGACCAAGCAGCAGCGGCCTTCTGTAATGCACATTGAGCATTAGCAATGCTGTTACTTGGAAGAGACAAATTAAAAACCTGGCAAGGTCTTGCCTCTTAATATTTTGTTACTCATATGCTTTGTTCAGTTTATGATGATAACATTATCTCTATTGATTATGCTTGCTTAGTAGGATTCTGTGCACTTGAAAAATAATTTTGGGCATGGTAAAAATAGTGCTGATGTAAACATAAAAATATCCCATTATTTAAATTTGTTTCTAATAATAACATTAAACAGTCTTACACATAACTTAACAATAACATTAATGGTATTTCACTTTCCTGGAAAATGTAGAAATAGATTTTAGCATATAGAGTAGGTTTTAGCACTGTATTAGTTTTGAATATTCTTGCCAAATCAAGTCTAGGTATGAGAATCATTGGTATTTGAAGAATTTTAATATAAAAACAAATGTGTGTAGAAGACAGGGAAGGCTGAGACCTATAATGCAAAAAGGTCTGAGTATTTATCAAGCTGAAGCAGTTTGTGTTCTCTGTTGAACGGGACATAAGCTGTTACATATTTAGCACATGCCATCAGGAGCATTCCTTTAGAATTCCAGTAGTTATTTTGTGTCAGGTTTCTTTAGCGGTATTTCTCCATTTAATCTGTGCTGACCCCACTTGTAGGGTCCAGAGGAAAATATAAGATTAGCCACATGCATACACACTTACATGCCTCCTACTAACAAGCTAATATTTTTTACTTTGGGCCAAGGCTTTCATTCTAGAACACACCCACCATAAGGATGATGGTTACCCAGAATATGCTTTATCTAATGGTGAAGAATGTCTGATGTGGTGAAGCTTGATGGATGCCTGAATACATACATACATATATGTGTGTGCATATGTATGTGTGTGTGCACATGTGGGTTTTAATAAATGTCTAAAGCAACTATTCATCTCATTCCTTCATCATCACTCTGGGTGAATTACTAACTGGTGCTGCTTTAGAACTAATTTCTAGGATATCATTTGGATTTAATTTTTAGAACAATCTCTCAGTTTTTTATGCAGTATCTTCTCTGAATGTAAAAAATTACCTCCTTTATTTTAAAGTGAGAATATAAAACAAGGAGGCTGATTTTCTTCTGAGTCATATCTTATCTCTGAAAACAGTTCTTAAATTGGCATCTCAAAAATATTTCATATTACAGCAGCATGTTTGGCGTAGACCTTTCAAAGGTGGCTGTTTTGAAGGTTTTGTGTGTCTTTTTTCCCTGTATTATTGCAGTTCTGGGTGACTGTGCCCAGAGCCTTACTCATGCTAAGAACATGCTAAGAAAGCCTCTACCATTACGCTATGCCCTAGCTGAAGATAAATAATTCAAATGGTGTTTCTGTACTCATTTAATAATCTTGTCTGTATAATCATATGTTAAGTATAAATTTAATACTAAAAGAATCCAAAGCAACAAAACACATCTATTATTTATATAGAGAAATAATCTAATTTCTTTCTTGGCAGATCTCATTTTATGAAAGCAGTACCTGACAGAACTTCATTTCATTGTCATTAATTATCTGTATACAAGGAAAGTGACTGATCTGAATTAACACTCTGTATTTAGTGTCAAATTGAACAATACAAACTCACATGTGAAAGGCTTTCCTACAGATATGAACATATGTACAGATGTGTGCACATAAGCACATGTACCCATGAATGTGTGTCCTATATGTGAAGATTCATGAACAATGTAGAGGACCCGGGTACAGTGTTGGGTACATTCTTCAATTGCTCTTCACCTTAATTTTTGATAGGGGGTCTCTCATTAAACCTGGAGCTTATACATTTGGTTAGATGAGCAAGGCAGCTACCTTTAGTTACCTACCTATGTCTGCCTCTCCAGATGTGGGGACTAAAGATCTATACTGCTGCTGCATCTGGCTTTTTATCTGCAGGTATTGGGCATGGCACTTGATTCCTTATACATACATGACAAACACTTTACAGGGTGAGTAATTTTCCTAACTACAGTAATAAGCTCCTTAATACAATAAATGAATACTCCAACACACTATACATACCAAGACTACTGCTTTAAAACTGTTTCAACTTCCAAAGAACATTTAATAGCAACACATAAAATTAATTTGATTTTATTTTACAACATGTAACATTTAGAAACACTAATTACAGAAATATTATTTTAAATTGATACTGCTAATATTATGAATATATCAGGATAGCTTGAAAACCACAATTTAAGTAAACTATTATCTTTCAGTTTATAATAAAGACTACCTAGAATGTACCACATCTTTAGTATTTACAAAGCTGGAGATTTAATGCACTTAGCTAGTGTAATTCAATTTTAAAAAGTCAATGTCTAACTTCAAACCAGAGAGCTTAAGAAGGTAAATGTATTGCCATTATATTTTGCTTTGCTTTTTTTACTGAACAATGTTATAAATGTACACATTCATTTTCCTGTGACTACATGTTAAAATGCATTCCCAGCCTGATTTGCATTAATACTGATAATAACCCTATGAGCTTTCATTAGGGGTTTGTAGGAATATAGGAGAAGGCATATATTTTTATGTATAATTTTTAAATTTGCCTATTATTCTACATATATAATAATCTATTTTATAATGGTAACAACGAGACAGATTCTATTATGTGTATAACTCTAGTATGTAACCATGTTTCATTTTCAGAATGAACTTACTGTCTATTATTCATTAAATCTCCCAAGGAATTATTTTAACTATACTTTCTCTTAAAGGAGTAAATTCTGATAATCATAGTGTTGCTAGTTTAGAATTCATTACTTATTCTCTAGATAATTTCAGCATTCCTAACTTTTTTCTTATTTATATTGTTATTTGTGTCTTTACCAAAAAGGAAAAGGTAAGAAAGAATGAAGGAAAGAAAGAAAGAAAGAAAGAAAGAAAGAAAGAAAGAAAGAAAGAAAGAAAGAAAGAAAGAAAGAAAAAGAGAGAGAGAGAGAAAGACAGAGGAGGAAGAGGGGAAGGGAGGGAATAAAGGCCACTAAACTACTTCTTGACACTTTTAAATTTTCTGGAAATTTTATGCTACATATTTTATTGTTTTTAATGGTGATTTCCTTTTTTTCCTTTTTAAAATAAAAGTTTTATTGGAGAAAAATAGAACCACCACATACACAGGGGAATAAAAGCACAAAAATTCAACTGATACAGAACAAATGAAACTAACAATTATGCAATGTAGTTTGCCATTACTTTTCAGTTTCTTAACTAGCTTCCCTTAATAGTCTGGCTAGTTTTTCAGCTGAAACAGCATCAAATTTTCAAATAATTAAGAACCCCAGAAAAGGGACCCACTCTCAAGATAAAGAATGTGGTATCAATTGCCTCCTAGTAGGAACAACTCTACCTAAATATTCCTTAGAGTAATTAGTGAGTGGTGTAATAGTCTCCATATCCCAGAGACCAACAAGGATTAATCAAAACACTGATGTTGATGGTCCAGTAAACATAACAGCCACGTTTCCTTGTCAGAAGAGCTCCTGTAAGGAAATCAGATAGGAGCTGGACAAAAATACACGAAATAGCTGCTCGAAAAGAATTGGGAAGCTAATTCTAAATATTAATATATAGTCAAACAGTGTGCAAGTTGATGCATTAGAGAAATGGGCAACTTAAAAAAATACAGAGAAGTGGCCACAGGTTTTTGAGAATTCAAGAGAACCATCAATAGTAGACATAGAGCCCCAAATCTCCTAAGCTGAAGGTTCAGGTCTAAGCAGTGCCCCTAACTGGCTCCAGAAAGACAAGGAAATATGCTGTTGGATAAAGCACTGAAGAAGTTCTAATTCAAAAGTAAACACTAAAACTGTCTGCTTCTCTCTCATAATCAATTCCCTTCATAGAAAAAAAGAAACCAGTAAGCAAAGCAAAACCTCTGGTGATGAAGAGATGTCTTTTACTCACATTTTGAATTTGAAGAACAATACTTTTGTTATTCTGTGTGTGTGTGAACAATTTGGGGACATTTCCCTGAAAAGCAGGTGTCCAGTGGCTATGAGAACTCTTAAATTCAAGCAATTAAAAAAAAAAGAATACAGAACTTGACATTTTCAAATAAGGAGTGTGTAAGTGAGATAAGGAAGAATCATATGTAGAGTTTCTCCAAGTCAGGAGGTGGATGAAAGTAAAAGCTTTGTTTACCAACAAAGAGAAGAGATGCTTCCAAAAAAATAAAAAAACCACTTCAGTAGAAAACACTGGAATGCAAATCCTAGGAAGCCTCTAACAGTTGACAACTAGCCCAAGTTAAAGACAAAATGATGCAAACAACATTTAAAGACTGAAGTATGATGAAATGCAGCTGGTAATTTTTGCTTCTGAAATTTATAAAACAGGTTGATTTTGGTCTCCTGTGATTTTCATACTGTATTCATTTTTAATAAAAATAACTGGATTTCCCCCCTTACTATGTTCTTCTAGTGTGAGATGATCAGCAATTTTTCTATTTTATCTATTTTAATAAGTACCTATTAATCAGCACAGTAAATTTGGGGCTAAGTCTTATGTACACATCCCATACTCATAAATGGAAAACTTTAGGATGTGAATATATAAGGTATTATGGAAGTAACTGTCACCCTACTTGAAAAACTTGTTTCCAAATAAGATTTCTTAACCAATCCCTTCATTGTAACAGAATGCCAACAGCAATAACAACCTATTTTTCTTTTCAAGGGAAACCATAAAATGGGTGAACAACCAAGTCCAGGGTGTTTTTTCTATATAATAAATACATCCAGAACTCTGTACAGTAAATAAAGTTTGCATGCAGTTTATGTATCTTTAAGTGACTTTTAAGCAAATAAACCTTTTGCTTCATTGGTGATGTATAAGAATCCCCCTCCCCTCTTTAATGGCCATAGGGGTCTCTTCCCCAGTTCCAAAAGGAATCATGAAGACCGAGCACTTTCTTAAAGAGTTTTCTGCATATCATACTAAATAACATGCAAAGAGTTCAACAACATTCTTCTTAAAGGTTAAATATTACTCTTTAAAATGGGCATGTTAACCACTGAGAAAAGTCCACGCAACTATTTCCATTACACTGCTTCATTTGGTCATTGGAAGTATAAAAGAAGTCAAATAATATGAGATTCAACAAGTTAGTTTATCCATTGGCTACATCATATGACAACAAATCTTCCAAGGCCAACATTCTATGCAATATAGTTGTACTGATTTGGGTTTTCTTTATCTCTTTCCATGTAGTCCAGGTCAATTAGGGATTCTATTCTCTTCTTTAGATCTGCAGGTTTTACTGGAAATTTTAGCTGATTGTATACCTCTGAAAGAAGAAGATTGTGGCTAAGTGTTTTTCTCATCTTCATAATTCGAACAATCGCAGCATCAATTTGGTATTGTTTATCTTGAAATACTCTTTCTGTAGTGCTTGCTTGTTCTTCAACCGTTTCTTTCATTTGGATTTGATTGATCTTTATCCTGAATAGTTTGTGTTTGAAGTCGTCATTACAAATGAATTTGTCACCATCTTCGATATCTTTGCCCTTTGGATTTTTAGCCAGAACTCTAGCTTTGCCACGGGCTAGTGACTGCAGTGTCCTCCTTAATTCTCCATCCTCTATCCCAATAGCTTGCTTAATCTCTTCTAAACTGAATTCCTCCCCTTCATTAAACATTAGCAGCACCAGGGTTTGAAAAAGAGAGATCTGAAGTTCTTTTTTTGCCCTCTTTAAATTCAGCTTTTAGCACACAGTTGACTGCCACTGGAGTTTCCTGCCACTGTGTTTGCCTAAGTAAAATGTTTTGAAAATTTCCTGAAGCTTTACCATCTCTGGTGGCAAATGGACTTCCATAGGCACATATGTTGGCCAGTAACCCATTGTCAGAATATTCACAGTTAATTCAATATTGCCAGGTATGTTCTGGTTCTGCATATATTTTACCTGTTTGAAGTGAATAATAATGTCTTTGGAAAGCTCCATGTCTTTAAACATCCCTTCAAGCTTGCTGGTGAATGCAGCTCCACATTCATGTTTCAGTTTAGACAGCATTGATTTTTCAGCATCTACAGATGCACTCTTGCCAACTAATAGGCGTTTGGCTAAATCTTTCTTATAGAAGGCCTCAAAAACATCTTTGCCATAGATAAATCTAAATATAATCATTATTTTATCCAACATTTTCTCAAGCTCTTCATCTGTAGCTTCTTTGTTGCCTGCACGAAGTTTTGAATCCACATACTTCGCTATCAGCTCAGCTGGTTTATTTGGTCTTTTATTAATGAATGTTTCAAATGCTTCTTTCATAGCATTGATAAATTTTTCATTTTTCATAAAGCAGGTATCAATTATATGGTCAACTTTATCTTTAAAGTCCAACAATTCTTGAACCATGGTTTTATCTTTTTCAGGATTAATAACAATAGTACTTCCAAAAGCCTTGATATACTCAATCCACTGTTGTAAGAGAACCTGAACTCCACCTCGAACTCTACTGAAGAGCTGATACAGGAGAGACAAATCTTCAATTCTGTTTTCATCAAGGAGGTTATTTAAACCTTCCTGAAGAATTGCTGTTAAGTGTTCACCTAGAAGTTGTTTCTCAACAGAAGCAATTAGTGACTTCTGGGTGGTCTGATCTAAGTAAGTAATAAGTCTGTCTGCTTCTTCTTCTAGGCGTTTATTAACATGATGAAGATACTCAGGAACCTCTCTTTCTTGGCGAGGCCGGCGGACCCCACCCCGACCCCTCACAGGGAACGGGGGGGGGGGGCTGCCGGCGGCCTCCCATTTATTCTACACCTCTTATGTCTCTTCACCATGACAGACTAGAGTCAAGCTCAACAGGGTCTTCTTTCCCCGCTAATTCCACCAAGCCGTTCCCTTGGCTGTGGTTTCACTGGATAGTAGGTAGGGACAGTGGGAATCTCGTTCATCCATTCATGTGCGTCACTAATTAAATGACAAGGCATTTGGCTACCTTAAGAGAGTCATAGTTACTCCCGCCGTTTACCCGCGCTTCACTGAATTTCTTCACTTTGACATTCAGAGCACTGGGCAGAAATCACATCGAGTCAACACCGGCCGCGGGCCTTCGTGAATGGTGATTTCTTTTATGATTCTGAGATTGTACCTTTCTGTTTCTGGAGTCATCTATGTTCTTAAGCTTTTAATTCTTCTTCATTCTAATGGAATTTTTTCAACAACATTATACCACAAATATAGTAATCTGTCCGTCGCAGAAGCTGACTGCTTAATACCATTTAACCAGAGAAGGCTCTTATCTTCCCCCCCTTTTTTATTATATGCATCTTTCCAGCACAGTTTTTTATTGCACTCTAAGGAGAAAAAGTGAAGACATGCCCCTATTGAGCTACTGAAGCACTGCTGCATATATAGTACCCAGGGACATTATCCCATGTGGAAATGAAATTAATCTAAGTCATTTTTGGACTATCTGAGTTAAGTAACTTAATGTTTTAACAATTAACTATGCCACAGTTATGAAATAGTCATGATAGTTTCACAAAAGTATCCCATATTCCATTAAGTAAAACATCTATTGTAATATTGGAATGCAATGGAATGAGACAAACAATTTAATGGACAAATATCTGTACAATTAAACTTAAATACAAAGTATTATTTATAGACATTTGAAAAGCCTCCAAATGAAATAATTATGACTCAATTCGGTATACCCGAATTTTTTGAGTATACAATCGGGTTCTATTACAGATCTATTTTAAAACCTATAATGACATAATCACTGCCAAACTGTACACATTTATGGTAAATGTCCCAGAAACACTGGCATTGGGGTGGAAACATTACCTTGGCTTTATTAACTCAGGGTCACTCCCTAGTGAAAAAATGCTTCTCCATACTGACTGTCATGAGTCACCTATTATGCAAGTTATTGTTTTTGGTAATAGTGTCATATTTTACCTGTTATAGTATAGCTGCATGTTACTGAGGCACAACCTGTTTGCTGGGGAGGAGTGCTGAGTCATGTGGAAAATGATGTGTTTCTTTAGGTATTCATCATGATTGAAAAAATTAAAACTGATTGGCAATACCCAATAAAATGCAACAGACATGTGAGTGCATGATAAGGACAACATATACAAAGGTAGAGGTACCATTATAATCATAAGTCCTTAAGAGAATCTGTTGGCCACAGCTGTCATTTTGGAGTAACTTTTCTTTGGCTCCCAAGACACAAAATGTTCTCTTCTGAAACATATATCCTGTGTATAAAAATAGCTCAATTGTGAAAAACAAGCACACTTTAATTGTTTTGATTTCTTCTTGTTCTTAGCATGTTTATGAGCAAGGACCCATCTAAACAATTCCTCATTTTCATCTTTTACCTTAACATGAATGTACATACACACACACACACACACACACACACACACACACACACACACACATTTCACCCCTTGCAGTAGTAGATCTGTGGTTCTCAACCTTCCTAATGCTGTGACCCTTTAATACAGTTTCTCACATTGTGGTGACTCCTACACTATAAAATTATTTCATTGTTGCCTCATAACTGTAGTTTTGCTCCTGTTATGAATCACAATGTAAATATTTGTGTTTTCCAATGGTCTTAGACAAGCCCTGTAAAAGGGTCACTTGACACCCATGTTGAGAACCACTGCACTAGATGTTCTAAAGGTAAACATCTAGTAAATCCTATTTGTGTGCTGTGATGGCCAAAGCAATTGAAAGTTTATGATTGTTTAAATGCTGTGATCCAGAACACTATTTCTCCAAGAATCACCCTAGATCTGCTCTATCAGAATCTCTTGGGTTACAATATAACAGACTTCATAATTTTACAGTAGATTTGGGGAAAGGATCTAGAAAACTGTATTTTGGTTTGCTTTGTAGCTCACTGGAAAAGCACATGCCTAGCATTCAGGTCTGCTCTGTAGATCATTGGAAGAGCACTTGCTTGGTGTTCAGAGACCTTGGGATATTTCTGCCATCATAAAAAATGTATAATCTTTTTTTTTACCAAATGTTTTTTGTTTTAGAATAATAACTTTAAGAAAAACTTTGCATGAGGTTTGTGCAGCAGAATCACTAATGTCATATGGTTGCTTTAGTTTTTTTCTATAAAACTAGTCTTGAGTGTATTATAAATCTGTTATAAACCTTAGTTTCCTCATCTTCAAAGCAAAACAATAAAAATGAATTTTCATAGATATTCTAGGTCTAGTTAGTGCAATTCACTGTCCGTCTGTTCTTTATAATGTACTGTCTGTGCAAACATTGAGCTCTTTGAAGATATCCTTTTTTTTCCCTTTCCTTCTGTATATGGGGATGTCTCCAACAGCCAAAGACATGACTTAGAAAATGCGAATTGTTTAGTGAGAGGACTATCAATGGTTTCAAGTTCTAGGCAACTTGTTCAGTTCTCTAAGTAGCTGGTCATGAGATCACAGCACCTCACAAAATGGGGTATGACCAGTGTTTTCACAATGAAATTATTGCTGTGCCTTCTTGAATTTTATTATATGAAGTTTCTTGTGAAATCATTTGGATTGCAAAGAAATTTTCATTTAAAATTTCGTACACATATATACAAAATCCATGGAAATGTTATAGGTCTAGTTTTTTTCTTTTTTATTAGTTATTTGGTGATTATATACAGTGTGTTTTGATCCTTTTCATCTAACTACTCCACTATCTCCAAAATCCTTCTCCCCTCTCTGTCCCACCCAGTTTTTGTCTTTTCTTTTTAAACCCATTAACAAAATTTTGTGTGGCCCTTATACTCTTTTTTGGTATTTATTGTTTTGCTTGGATTTACATTTGGACCAACATTTTCCCCTCTCTCCTCTTGTCCCAGGTATCACACACACACACACACACACACACGCGCGCGCGCACACGAACTTTCTTTATACTCTTAGATGTGTGGTCTTTCAATAGAATGTACCCAACCAGTGTGGAACAATACCCTGGAAGAAAAGTGTATATCCCCCTCCTAGCACCTATGATCTGCCAATAAATAGCTTCTTAGCTAGGGATGGAACATTGAGCTCACCTCTCATTCTGTATTTCGGGAAACTGTAGGCTTGAACTTGAAGGGGTTTTGTGCATCCTGTCATAACTACTGTGAGTTCAAATGTGCAACTGCTGTGCTGTGTTCAAAAAGTACTTTTCTTGAAGTCGCCAACCACCCGTGGCTCTTATACTCCTCTGGCTTATTCCACAAAGATCCCGGAGCTTTGAGAGGAGGGTGTATGGTGTCTTATTCCCTGCATTTTGATCAGCGATATATATCTGTGTTATTTGCCAGATACCAGTGGTAAAAGAAAGAAAGGTAGAAAAAAAGCAAAACAAACAAACAAACAAACAAACAAACAAAGCTCTTTTGATGGGGATTGAAATCTGCTGGCATGGCAATAAGTTATTAGGAACAAATTTAATAATGCACTTGTTTTGCCCAGTGATAGAAGTAGATTGCCCATTAGGATCTATGACCTGTCTACTATATGTTCATGCTTGATAATGGCAGCAGTTATGAATTTCCATTTGTGTGATGGGTCTTAAATCCCATGAGAAAACGGCTGGTTATTCCTATGACATTCATGCCACTATTGCCCCACTGAGCGTATCTTGTTACACAGGTTATTTGATCTTGCAGGATTCGTAGTTGGGTAAGATCGATGACTATTTATCTCCTACAGTAGCATGCACCCTACATCAGGCTCCTCTTTTCCCTCTTTTTATTTACATACAAAATAACTCACACAAAATTTGAATAATCAGGAGCAATAGAAGAGCAGTTTAAATCCTAAACAAAGAGTAGTGTTGAACAGCACAGTGAAAGGTAGTCAATAAGGGATGAATCTTCAAGGTCCGTACCCGGCTTGATTTTTTTTTTTTTTTATGAGTCGACTATATGGTGTCTTTAGCATTAAGATTTTACAAACAGGTTCTAGAGTATAAAAAGAACATTGGCAATAGTCTGTAATTTTATAGGGTATGTTACACCTTATTGTCAGCAATTTCAAAAGAGGTAACTCATTTCTGGCACAGGTATTTGTATTTGTTAACCTATGACATATATACATATATAGAGATACATATATGTCCATACAGATATAGATACATATATAGTACTTTTGCAAACTCATAGGGAAAATCTATTTAAAATATTTTATAAGGATGTGAGTATATATTTTAGGAAGCTTCTGCTAAGAAAAAGTTAGTTTTCTAAGAGGTCTTTAGTGTTAGTTATCCGTTCCCATATTTCTTAAGATATATTCTCAGAAAGTTTGGAATTTTATAACATCACTTTCAAAATTTATAGGAAAGCCAGGGAGAAGACTCTGCAATTATGAGTTGTGAGATAAAAGAAAAGAATCGGTTGTCACAAGATAATGGCAGCTAACTGTGAGATAAATGTCAAGGCAAAGTCATTGCAAAGCCTGGCAATTTATCAAAAATAAACACTGAAGAAAAGTGGGAAGCATTTATCAAGCAAGCGACTGTTCTAAGAAAGCTTCATTTTCCCCAGCCTAGCTAATCTTTGATTTAGATGCTGTCTTTTACCTGCCAGATGTTTGTGTAGCTAAATGACCAGGGTTACTTCTGATTATTTAGAGTTTTATGAACTTGATATTTGAGTAATCGTTGTGTTTAGCACAGTAAAAATACTATTGCAAGAAAATAGTTAAGAAAAGTAGTTGATTTTATACAACTTTAGTTTATTCTTTCTATTAAATTGTTATGCATTCACCAAGTAATGAAAAAAGTGCCTATGCATTTTAAAGAGAACAATGAGGTGTATATGGTATGGTTTGGAGGGAATAAAGGGGAAAATGTAATTATATAATAATATTAAAAATAAAACAACTTAAGAATTCACTCAGAAAGGCTGGCATTCAATTGTATATTTAATAAAGAAATAGTGTAGAAATTGATATAAGGTTCTAGAACCAAGGAAAATTATACTTACATTACTGAAAGCTTAATGACTCTAATAAAGTACATTGATTGCTCTTTAAAATTTACACCTGGAAAATGTCATCTATTGAAATAAATTTGTAATATTTTTATTAGATACTAGCAACCCTAATTGCTCCAAGCCAATTCTAATAATCATTGATCACAATTAATTAATAAATCTGTTTTCATAACCATGTTTTCCCACCTTTCGACCATGATGATGAATTCAGAATTTATCTAATTTCTTCAAACTATAGGATTCAGGCCAGCTTCCTCAAATTTGAACTAGGCCAAGTAATCATTAAGTAGATAAAGCATGTTGAAATCTTTAAAAAAAAAAAAACTCGTATAAACAGTAGTGAGGGTCTACATACTCAGATGTGTGAGTATGTACACCTTATTGTTAGAACTATAGCTTTATGGCATTATTGAGGAAATGATATAGTAAAACTTTCCTACAATCTTCCCCCTGCAAACTACAAGTAACTATTTCCAAGGTCCTGAATCTTTTGTTCTGCAAACTACTTTGCTTATGGGATTGGCTGACACTAATGAATAACATGCTTTCTCTAATATAATTGCCTAGAAGCTTTGCTTTCTTTCCTTTACTGTTCCTTTCTTTGTTCTCTCAACCAAAAAACAAAACAAAGAAACACTGAAAACTGCCATGAGATATTACATATGATTATGTTAAAATGCAGTGAATATGAGTGTATTTATGCAAATATATATAGATTTCTGGATAAATAGTCATATATGCATAGGGCTTCGAATACGTATATACAGACATGTATGCATACTTGTATACACATATGTCTTGATGTTTGGGTACAAAATAGAAGTTCAATATGATTGGCACCATATTAAGCAGGATTGTGAAATAAATGGTGAACATTTGTAAATGTCATGTTAATTTAGAGTATAAAAGACCTTGTGTAATATGCTGAGAAGCTTGAATTTTATAGTGTAGGGAATGGGAATTTAAAGAAAGAATTTAAACAAAAGAATGATAGAATCTGACCTGGTTATACTATAAATAGCATATAAACGAACTATTAGAATTTTTTTGCTATACTATGAAACCTGGAATTTCTGGAAAAATGAAAGTGTAGTAGATGTAATAAAATATTGAATATTTGTGAGACTGACAGCTGTTAACAAATCATTTAGTGATAAAAGAGGAAGAAATGACTCAAAGATGACTCTCATTGCTTTTAGCCTGGAAACACAGAGGTTTGGATTTAAGATTTTGTGGTGAGTCTAAAAAGCTAGTTTGACAGTTTTGTGTTATAAGAACAACCTTGGGCAATGTATTCAAATTCTAAATGGGCATGATATTTAATATTGCTTTAACATTACTAGATACAGCAGTTAATGACTGGTAAATATGTTGTAAATGTTCTTATGAATCTTTCGATTTAATTTTATGAATAAATGTTCTCAATTCTGTTATATGTTACTGCTACCATGAAACATCATTACTGTCATTATCATTCTGGCACTACAAAAAAGATGTCTTTTAAAAAAAATGAAAATCACTTTTTAAAAGGAGTTTTTAAAAATTATATTTAAAAGTGTTTGCCTGCACGTGTGTATGTGTACCATGCATGGTGCCCATGGAGGCCAGAAAAGGATGTTAGATTCCCTGGTACTGTATTTGCAGATTGTTGTGAACTACTGTATGGGTGCTAGGAAACAAACCCAGGTCCTTTGCAGGAGGAACAAGTGCTTTAAACACTGAGGCTTCTATCCAGCTCCACAAATCTCTTTTTGAAATTAAACGTGGAAAAAACATCCGGATAAGACTGACAATCAAACAAGCTTTCAACAGTATAGTTTTGAGGTCTGAAGATATTTCTTAGCAATTTAGATTGCCTATCGCTCTTGGAGAAGACCTGCTTTCTGTTCTCAGCATATACATGGAAACATAACTTCCTGTGACTCTAGTTCTGGGGGCATCAGACACCTTCTTCTGTTTTCTGGGACATGTACTCAGGTGATTTATATGCCTGAAAATAAAAACAACAAATTAATAAATCTTATAAAACTGTAGTTCTAGAGTGTATGAATAGTACAGAAATTTGGAAGTCAGCAAACTATAGGTCACATTTGAGGCTGTGGAAAATTTGAATGGGTAAAGGAAAACATAAGAAAAGAAAGAGCCGGGCGGTGGTGGCGCACGCCTTTAATCCCAGCACTCGGGAGGCAGAGGCCGGCGGATCTCTGTGAGTTCGAGGCCAGCCTGGGCTACCAAGTGAGTTCCAGGAAAGGCACAAAGCTACACAGAGAAACCCTGTCTAGAAAAAAAAAAAAAAAGAAAAGAAAGAAATGAGAAACAAAATAATCCTCTAAAAAAGCCCAGCATTTAAATGTCAGATAAAAGCTATGAGGCCTCAACTGTACATAAAAAACTACAGACAACTGAAGAATTCAGGGAGTGGGAGATATGGCCTTCTCCAAGAAAAAGCACTTCTACTGGGTTTCCAATGCCAAGTGGTTAGCCCTGAAAATATACAATAATAAAAGTAACAAAATATACAAAATAAAAGTAACAAAATGTGTGTGTGTGTGTGTGTGTGTATCTATTCATACAATGCAATAACATTCAGTGAAAAAGAGGCTTTGAATTTCAAGGAGAGTGGGGAGAGAAGAGTATGAGAGAGTATGGAAGGAGGTGAGGAGAAATATTGTAATTATAATCTCAAAAAAATCCATCATAGTATCTGAAAATATTTGCTATGTAATAAAGGAATATGGAAATATGGATATAATAATAAAAATATAGAACTTAGTAAGAAAGATAATGATAAAAGTTATATTATTGTAGCAGGAATCCTAATCGGTCTCAATAATAAAAACCCAGAGTCAGATATCAGGCTGAAAGCTGAAAGATCAGAGAAGCAGAGCAGCCAGCCACTAGAGTTCTCGCCTCTACAAAATCCTCAGTCTCAAAAGGAGCTAGATCCTGTCTCTTCCTACCTTATATTCCTCTCTCTGCCCAGCCATATCACTTCTGTCTCCACCTCCTTAGTGCTGGGATTAAATGTGTGTGCCACCACTGCCTGGCTCTGTTTCTCTTTCAGACTGGATCAATCTTGTGTAGCCCAGGATGGCCTTGAACCCACAGAGAACTGTCTACCTCTGAGTCTCAAGTGCTGGTATTAAAGATATGTGCCACCTCTGTCTGGCATTTATGGCTAACTAGTGGCTCAGCACAGCACTCTGATCTTCAAGGCAAACTTTATTTGTGAGATCACAAACAAAATATCACTACACGTTATCAACACATAGAAGTAGATGTTCATTGTAATTCAATAAATAATTGTTATGAGTGAAGTAATCATACAAGTTGATAATTAGAGATAATTGTTAACATAAGAGTACATTTTCCTCATGCTCTTATTTATCTTAATTGGAGTAAGTAGAAAATAAATGTTATGCTATTGTTTGGAGTTAAATTTGTATTCCATGGCCATGCTGTCAATGGAACAGAGGCAGCGGCTCTGTCCTTTTGCCAATGGAATTGTTACAGTTTTCCTTTACAATAAACTGCAGGCCAAGGAAGCTTGTTCTCATGCCTTTATCCAGACCATCATGAGAAACAATTCAGATAGTTTTGTTTATGGGCTAAAGAAAGAAAACAATGGAAAGCCCATCAAAATGAATTGTAGAAAAATGTCAAAAGTTTTTAGTCAAATAAATAAACAATTTGAATGCAAGCAACTAATAACCTAGAGATTTTTGCAAACATACATAATATCTGCTGAAGTTATAATAGAAAATTATTATATTTAAGGGTATTATAATAAACATAATATCTAAAATACTTGCTCATAAAATTAAAGAGATATTATTTTACTTGGCTATGTGGAATACACAAATTCATGATGAGAAAATTGGAAAATAAATTTATTTTATTTTCAATTAAAATTTGAACTTTAGGAAATTTAAAAACAATTTTAAATTTCATATAAACATCAAAATTCTGATAAGATCATGTTTAGAAAGGTGAGTGAACATAAGAAATTTTTAGAGTATTTTAAGCAACAGCAAAATAATTAAAACCTAGAAATCAATTTGAAATATCTCAACAGAGCCCATGAATTAATTATGCTTCATTAATCTAGAAATATGAAAGCCCATGAATGACAGACCATTTAACTTCATTAAATAATAAAAACATGAGAACATAAAAGTACAATGTGTGGGGATAAAAAGATGGCCCAGGTGTAAAGGGCATTAGTTGCTCTTGCAGATGAGCTAGGATTGATTCTAGGATTGATTCCTAGAACCCATATGATGGTCCACAACCAGCTGGAATTCAGTTCCAGGGGATCCAATGCCTTCTTTTGACCTCCAGGAGTACCAAGCATGTATGTGATACACATACATACATTCAGGCAAAACACTCATACACACAAAATAAAATAAATAAATCTTTAAGCAAAATGCAACAAAATATTTTTGTATCTTTTGATTAGCTGATATGAGGGGAACCATATTTATGTTTGACACAAATATCACATGCTTAAAAATTCTATATTCTTAGTCTCAATTATCATTTTATGATGTTATTGTAATAAATCGACAATCCAGAGAAGACATTTATTTAAACATATTTGTGATATCAGAACATTGGAAGCAATGTAAATGTCCCATAATTGAGAAAATTTTAGTATAACAATCTATACTACATACTTTTATGCATAAAATTATAGTTTTATTTCTCCAATGGGCCAAGGTAATGTTTTCTGCAGTTATTATTATTTTATATAATATTTCAAGTAGCATATTTTAATATGAGATGCACAAATGTAGCCACCTAATGTTTATGATTATTTTGACTATGAGGAAAACTGTTTAAAACTTTCTCACATTTTGATAAATTATTACTATATTCTATACATCAGTGCTGCCACGTGAAGGTACTGCAGTTACAAACAAGCAGCTGGTACCCTTCCAAGCTGTAATGCTCTTTCTGACTCTATAGACAGCTACTCCATCTCAAAATACAGAAAGGTAAATGTAGTAGCTTGCATGCAGGCACACATCATTCCTATCTGATTGTGACAGAAGGTAGAAATTGGAGGTGTCGTAAAGATGTGAGTTCTGAACTGCTCTGTGAAGAAGAGATGCAAAGATGAAGGATGGTAACACTGGTGATAAACATGAAAGTCCAGTAAAGGCTGAGAAGACTCTGAGTGTTCATGTATGCGTGCAAGTGTTTGTGTGTGTGTGGTTGTGTGTGTGCAGGTGTGTGTGTGCCTGTTTGTGTGTGGGCGTGTGTGTGCACAGTGTGCACAGATGTGTGCAAGTGTGTATGTGTGTGTTTGTGTGTGTGCATGTGTGTACAGGTGTGTGTGTGTGCATGCATGTGCACATGCACACATGCATAATGTTTGCTAGATTAAAGATAATGTAAGTTTGAATATAACACTGAGGTCAGATTAGAGAAACTGGTTGAACAGTATCAATATCTAGCCATTAGCTAGAATCTTGGTACAACATGACAAGCAGGGCCAGAGGACTAAAGGCTGGGAAGGATAATGGATGGAAAAGAAGAGGAAGTGGTCTGAGGAAGAGGAGCTAATTACGTGTCCCAGAGAGTGCTCTGTCAAGAAAGTTTTCCCCTTGAAGTACCGTCTCTCTGTCTTCAGCAGGGCACCCTTGAGTAACCCTTAGCTACAACAACACCTGTCTTCTGTAATGAGGTAACAAGGCCAGCTCCTGTGCTCCCAACTTAGTTTACCAAAGCACAGAGTTCTTCAACATTAAGAAAAAAATCACTCTGCAGAAATTTTCAATATTACAAGATAACAATGTACATTCTTTCTTGATTTATATGCTAAATTTTTTTGGCTTGAAATTATTGTATAATAAAAAGAAGTAATGCACAATAAGAATAATGAAAAAATCCTTACAATTGAAAATTTAATATCAATTAGTAAAGTTGGTTATGAGAGGCCCTTGATGGTCTTTGAAAGCATTAGTCTTTTTTGTCAATGAGTATTTTCAATACTGATTTTTAACGTAAAATACATGCCGTTCTGTCTCTGTGTCTGAACATACACAGAGACTGTCAACTGTATGTGATGAAACCTGTTTTCTTTGGTTTGTTAGGATGAGACTAAAATCAGAGTAATTTCTTGTAAGATATATAATGAGATTAATATTGAGTTGTGAATGTGAATTTCATCAAGAAGCTTAATTCACTAATATCTATGTGGGAGTCAAATTTTTATTTAATTATGAGTCTTAGAAAAGCTAAACTTATCCCAGTAATGTATCGCTTTTCTTCTTTGTAAAATAAGTGGGATTACAATTATTTTTACATTGTGTTTCATGTAGGAACCCCAGGCAATATCATTTTTGTCCTTTTAGACATTGGGGCTTAAAATCTGGGCATTGGAAACAACCTGGTCACCAACATAGAAAACACACTCTTTCAGAAGAAATAAAATATTGATTTAACATTCAAATACTGTAATTCATAAAAGACAGACAATAGATCAATTAGAAGGATTTAGATCATAGGTAGCACATAAATAGGTCACATACATGAATTTACACATACATAGAGGTTGATACTTTGTTATAGATGACCAATTAGGGATGGGCATCCCATGGTCAGTGGTTCTCTGCATTTCGATTAGTTGTGACTTTTTGCAATAGTACCTGTCTGCTGCAGAAAGAAGTTTCTTTGATGAGGGACAAGAGCTATACTCATCTGAAGGTGTAAAAATTACTGTTTAGAGTGCAGACAGAGATTATAATAGTTGGGAAAGTAACAGGAGCGGGTTCTCTTCTAGATTCCTTGACCTAACTAGTCAGGGGTAGGTAGTTGGTAGTTTCACAGTATCAGACATGAATTCCCTCCTATTGAGTGGGCACTACATCCAATCAGATTGCTGCTGGTTACTGAACAGATGTAAGTGCCATTGTTGCACCTTTTCAGATGTCTTGCTAGACCAGTCACCGCTGTGATTCATAGACATCAAAGTTGGGGAGGACTTTTCTCCTTGACAGCTGCATGACACCTTCCTACACTATGAAAGCTAGTCCTCAGGGAGGAAGCTTCAGGTAAAATCCAGCTCAATCCCTCCAAGTCCTGTCCTCAAAGTACCTGTTATTTTCAGCAATGGGAACTTGCAGGCAGCAAGCCATGGAAATGGCAATAGGCTGTATTGTTTTGGGGTCTTTTGAAATCCCTCAACTAACAACTCAAAGGGACATTTCTCATCCCTGGTACTCGGGTTTTAATTAGCATTATTACCCCTGCTGGTGGTATGTTTGAATAACTACACACACACATATCCACATACATACACAAATAAGCACACACACATACACATGCGCATACACACATACATACATTTATATTTTATTTCTTAAAGCTTTTAAAACATCCTTAGTGTTATTTAATTTTTTTTCCTCCCCAGTCTCTTCCCCCATTAAAGGCCTCCTCCTTCCATTTTCCCATGTCTTTTTTTCGTATCCTGATAGTCCTCCCTCCACCATGGTCCCTTTTTCTTCTCGTGATTGCTGCAGTTACTCCAGGTTATATATGTACTTCTAAAAACTCAGATGAAGAACCACAAATATTCATTCATCTGGTTTCTTTCTTAGCCTATATTAGCAAATTATTTATAATAATTTCCAATTTCATCAATTTACCTGCAAATTTCAAGATTTCATTTTTCTTTACAGCTCAGTATGGTTCCATTTTGTAGATGTATCATATTTCATTATCCATTCATCAAATACAAGACATTTAGGTTGATTCTATTTCCTAGTGATTTCTAGAAAACATGATGAGAAAGTGATCATGGATATACTCCTATTCATAATAGCCTCAAATCAAATGATATATCTTGGAGTAAACATAACCAAGGAGGCAGAAGACTTCTTCAATTAAAATTTTAAGTCTCTGAACAAATTGAGGAAGACATTTAGAAGTGGAAGACCTTCCATGCTCATGAATTGTCAGAATTCATATTGTCAAAATGATAATCCCACCAAAATACAATTTCTAAATTGAATGCAATCCCAACCAAAATCCCTATAGCCTTCACAGAAACAGGAAAAAGTACTAAAATTCATAAAAATCTACAAAAGTTTCTGGATAGCCAAAACAATCCTGAAGGAGAAAATATTGAAGAGAGTATCTTTCTAAATTTTAAGATATACTACAAAGCCGGAGTAACCAATATTTTATTAATGATGTGCAGATTTCAGGAAAGGTAAAAAGTCTATTTGGGGTTGATCTCACTTTGAGACTAGTGGTCGCTAAAGGGTTAAAAAAAGGGTAGTCAGATTTCCTGTTCACACTGATGCCCTAGCAATAGGGTTTCTGAACAGAGTTTAATACTAAAAACCTGGGCAAGGTATGTAACCCAAACTCTTACAAATTTCCCTTTCATATTTTGCATCGGTAAGGACATGATGAGAACTATCCCCTCAGAAATGAAGTCTTTTTTTCTTTCTTGTTTTGTTGTTGTTTGTTTTGGTTTTTTGTTTGTTTGGTTGGTTGGTTGGTTGGTTTTTTGAAACAGAGTTTTTCTGGCTGTCCTGGAACTTGCTGTGTAGACCAGTCTGGCCTTGAACTCAGAGATCTGCTTCCCTTTTATTTCTGAATGCTGGGATTAAAGGAGATCAAATGCTTGGATTAAAGTAAGTCAACACTTCCTTGCCTGAGGTCTATTTTTCTGACAAATAAAAATACTAGCTTTCTTTCCAAAGCAGGTTTTACTTATATAAATATTTAAATGATGTATAATTTTTATTTTTTTAACTTTTTAGTAATGTAACTTATATTTGGAAAGAATTAATAGACTAGATACTCTATAGACTGATATTTTTGCAATATAAATGTATAACTGAAACTAACAGTAATTAATTCACATTGTAAAGTTCATTTAAATAATTTTAACTTTTAAAGTAACAGACTTGTGCAGTTCAGGCCATAACTGGCTAGTTCCTTGAGTTTCTCTTCATCTGAGTTCTACAAAGTGATTTGACAGCAGGTCAGTGAAGAAGGCCTGCAGGACTCTGATGTGTATCCCATACCCTAAGATACATAAGAGGATAACATTGCTTTTCTCCTCCTACATGCTTTACAGTAAGTTTACTGAGTATTTATAGCCCCAAAGATCCTGCTGCTAGAGCATCCTTTGTTCTTCCCCTTCAATGTACCACTAAAGGACAGGTACACCAGCTGTGTTGCTCACAGCCTGTCACCCACCTATATATTTACTATAAATAATGGGCAAGTGGTCTGAGGGAAGCTGTGACTCAGGGCACTCAGTTTCTTGGTGGATAACAGCCCATGAGATTCAGAAATAGAACCACAGGGTTTCCACTTCCTTTCTTTAAGAGCTAAAACTACAAAAAGACTGCTTGCAAGTTTGTGTTTTGCAAACCCAAATGATACATTCTAAAATGATGTTGAGATTTCAGGAAACATCAGAAGCCTTTTTGGAGCTGAATTCCAAGGAAGCAAGTTTTAATGAGATTGTCAAGTTATCTTTACTAAACTTCAAGGACAGCAGATGCACTTGATAGATGGTTTTGTTGGCAGGGGCCAATTGCCTGAGGGCTTGCAACTGCCTGCAAATTTGATCTATTCTATTTTGTGAATATAAATTACAATCTTGCTTCATTGAAGGAGACAAATATCCACACACTTTAGGAGGTTTTACCCCAAATCTGTTAAATTTTAAAAACACTGTATTAAACATTGCACTGTCTGGGAATAGAAGTGGAAAAGAGACTGGGTTTTTGTCCTGAGAAAATGGAGTTGTTGAGATGATCACATTAATTGGGCATTGTCCTTTTTAAAACCATTTATTTATTTATTTGTTTGCTTGTTTGCTTATTTATTTATTTATTTGTTTGTTTGTTTGTTTGTTTATTATGTGCTTTGGTGTTTTGCCTGCATGTATGAGGGTATCAGATTCTCTGGAACTGTAGCTACAGACAGCTGTGAGCAGCCACATAGGTGCTGGGAATTGCATCCAGGTCGTCTAAAAGAGCAAACATCTTAACTCTCCAGCCCCAGGTGTTGTCTTCATAACCACAAAATAATTTATATAAGGGCATAAAAGGTCAAAGGAACATTAAAGTCTAGAATATGTTTATCATGCCACCATTTTGTCCTCATAGCATATTCCCTGCAAATGTTCCTCTCAGTAATTGGTGAGTTTCCACACCTAGCACATGAAACACTCAGCAATAAAAATTGTTGAATTCACTTTACAAATTGAAACAAGTTTGTGATATTTTTATTTCCTAGCCATCTAGAGACTACAACAAGGAAACCTAGGTTATTAGTCACTGTGTCATTCTCCATTACTTTATAAATTGTTTTGTTTTTCAAGACAAGGTTTCTCTGTGGAGCTCCACGTGTGTAGCATATCTACTATATTTTGAGTGACCATGACTTCTTCTGGAGTGCCATCTGCAGTAGGCAGCCAATTTTTTCCCCATGTTTCCATGATTTCTCAAGTAGCTCTGTCTATATTATGTTTCTGCATCCTGAACTAAATTCTTCTTACTGAGCTACCATTCAATGACTCGAGGTTTCCTTGTAGGATCCTCCTCAAGGAGAATGAAAGCTGTTCAACATCTTTGAAAATTATAGCCCTTACCTGAGTGGGCGTGTTACATAATCCCATCACTCAGGAAGCAGAGGCAGGTGAATCTCTGAGTTCAGGAGAGCAAGTTCCAGGACAATCAGGGCTGCATAGAGAAATCCTGCTTAAAACAAAGTAATCCAAATATTATAGTGCTTAAGATATGTTAAATAATCTATTAAATATTTTAGATTTTTAAATTTGTCCTTTATTTTCATACATACATTCTTTGATAACTATTTCTTGAACTTTTACCATGTCAAAAGCAAAGTAAAGATAAGCATTAGTAGTTTATAAAATATTTTACAAACATGTATTTATCTGACAATTTTCTAATCTAGGCCCTATCCAACTCATCAATCTTTGATGGGATTTTGTCTGGCTTGATATTACACAGGTCTTATGTATTCTGTCACAATTGCTGGGCACGCATAAGAGCAACTACATTATTGTGTCTAGAAGATACTGTTGTGATAGCTGTTCTTGGTGGTCAAATTGACTATATCTGAAATGAATTTCAATCCAGAAATGGAGGGCATACTTGTGATCTGGATCTTGAGGCAGAAAGGCAACCTGCTTTTGATCTGGATCTTGAGGCTGGATAACACACACCTTTAATCCAGGCCTTGAGGCAGGAAGGCACACCTTTAATCTGGGCCACAACTTCTGCTCAAAGCCTATATAAGGACAATGGAAGAAGGAATGGGGTGTGTTCATTCTTCTCTTGCTTGCCCTCACCTTGCCATCACATCCACTCCTTCACTTGCATTTGTAGCCTACTTTTTCTGGATTCCAGCATATACAGAAGACCTTCTGAGACACCCAGCTTCATGTGACTGAGCAACTACTGGATTCCTATTCCTAATACATAATATATAAATACATATATATATACATATATGTATATATATGTATATATGTAATATACATGCATACATACAGAGAGAGAAAGAGAGACAGAGAGAGAGAGAGAGAGAGAGAGAGAGAGAGAGAGATTCATTCTGTAAGTTCTGTGACTCTAGAGAACTTTGACTAATACAACTGTTTTGTTGTAGCCTCTGGCTCTTAAACTCTTTTGGCCCCCTCTTCCACAAGGATCCCAGCACCTTGTGGGTAGGGAGATGTTTCATAGGTGTCTCTATATGTGATATAGGTATCGTCTAAAGAGATGATCACTCTACTGTCACTATTCTCTGCACTTGGTCAGAGTAGATCTCAATATTAATTGCCATCTACTGGAAGCTTTTCAGATGAGCTTTTAGAGATACACTACTCTGTGGGTACAGTGAGAATTAGTTAGGATTCAGTTTGTTCTACTGACAGAGTGGTGGTAGGAGGTTCTTTCCTGGAGCCTATGGCTGCTCTAGTCATTGGCTCTTAGCCTTAAAATGGTGTAAGATATGGCTTTGATTTTTGTGTAGTGGTTAGGACGTGCTGGTAATTGATAGCTGCCAGGAGGAGGAGAATTGATTTTCTTTAAAGGTATGATCACTGGTAGATCTCACATGCTCCAGTGCCTAGTCACAAAACAAAGGTCTCTATGGGACATGATGGACACAAAGTTGAGTGAGTATGGAATGCAGATGGATCTGGGAGAGACTGGAAGGTATATGAAAATGTTCAAAATACAGTGTATGGAATTTTCTAAGAATTAATGAAACTATTTTAAAGACAGTCCTGCCATAAAATACCTTTAATTGAATAGATACTCAGTAGAGATGTTCTTAATGCTAACCACAGAGTTAGAGTTGGGGCTGTTTCTATAAAAACAAGTGCTGAGCATCCTTACTTTTAAAAATAACACACTAAAGTTTAATTTCACTAAAATTTTGAAGCTTGGAAGACGGCATCTCTCTATTTCCTCTTAACAGGCAAAGTAATTTTGAGTTGATTTGCCAAAGAATTTTGTGAAAAAGAAAGTTGTTCCTAACTTTCCTGGAAAGACCATCTGGCATATCTCAGTCGTGTTATGTGTTATTTCAAGCTACAGACATTGGTCTCTGACTAAGAGGAAGAGATTTGGGGTAAAGAACCAAATCCCAAAAGAGTTCTTCCAACTTTTACTTTTGAATTTTGCTCCAACTGATTCTTTTGTTTTCATTATTTTTATTATTTGAGATCATAATTATATTATTTCACCCTTCCCTTTCCTTCCTCCAAACGTTCCCATTTAATCCCCTTGCTGCTGTCTTTCAGATTAATGACCTCTTTTTCATTAATTGTTGTGACACACACAAACACACACTACCACATTCCTGAATACATAAAAAAAATCCCTTTCAATTGATATAACATTATTTGTATTACATTTTCAGAGCTTGACATTGTACATTCTACAATTGACATTGTAGAACCAGTTGGTGAGCTTTTCACTGGGGAAAAGGATTTCTCTTGTTTTCAATGTTCCTTTGGTGACTATAGTTCTTTGTGTAGGCTTGAGGGCCCATGAGATTTCCCCCTTCAGTGGTTAGTATGTCTATTGGTTTTATTCTTCTGCAGGTCATGTTTCGCTAGCAATACTGTTTAGAATTCATGGGTGTAGCTTCTGACATTTGTAGAACACAGACTCTCACAGCAAACTTCCTGTTCCTTTGGTTTTGATAAATTTTCTAACCCGTCTTCTGCAATGATTCCTGAGTCTTGGATGCCAGACTTGTATTGCAGATTCATCAGTTAGGACTGGGCTTCACCATTCTTACACATTTACAGATTCAAAACTAAATTGATCAAAGCTGTAAGGTGATGATTTACCTTATAGTTTACTAAGTTTTTCAGAATACAAAATTAATTTTATTGTATATCTATTTGTGACAAATCACTCTAATATAGAGCTACTAACAAATTGGAGACACTTGTGAATAAATGGCCTAGAAAAATTTTAAAGGAAACATCAAACTCATAATTGTATGCTCAGTGAATATGACTTATACAGTGTATCAGAAAAATTATTTTAAAATCTCAGGTAAAATCTAGGAGTTCTATCCAATCAGAAAGGTTTTTTGAGAGAATCTCATTGCATATTTCTGTTTTCCATTGACATTTTCTCCATTTAATATATATGTCCTTACATACATATTTATCCTTGCAAAATTTGCTGTGTGGTATTTGTGCCTAAATTTTAGTTTATACTGGGGTATCGTGATGGATAAAATATTATCTTGCTCAGTTTTCTGTTTTACCAAATGCATGCTAGCCAGGCAGTTACTATATGAATCATTTTTCCAAAATGGTTCTTTAAGATAATAGCCAGACCCCACAGAGGACACTCCTCAAGTATTTCTTTCCTTTTTTTTTTTTTACACATGTACCTGTACATACTTTAGGAAGTTTCTACAGTATTAGGTTTCCATAAGACATTTTCAAAAGACTTTAATGTTAGCCATCTTTCCTCATAATACTTCCTGTACCCATATCTTTTATTTAAATGTAATGTATAAAATATAACAAAAGAAACAGCACAGGAAGTATGAAAAGTCCCAGTGATATTTCAGATTTGATGAACCATAATTTAGAGAACATAAAGGTACTCATATGAAAGAGTAGCTGGCTACTTCTCCATGGTCCCTTATAAAGACCCTAGTTCCATTTGTGGGGGCCCTAGTTACCACCCAAAATCTTTGTTTTCTAATACTATTATTACCTTAGAGGTTAGGATTTCAACATGGACTGTGAGGGAAACAAACTTTAAAGCCATATATACGAGAACACAAATTTAAAAGAAGTCTTTTGGAACAAATAAATAAGCCAGCTCTGCCAAATGCCAGCGGATGAAGTGAATTCACCAAGAAAGACTCTACTACATTGTAAATTCTACTGCAGCTAGTTAGTTGAGTCACAGTGGAACTCCAAGTCCTTAAAAACCAAAATAGAGTTTTCTAGTATTTAACTCTATTTCATATGTACAGACACATGAGAATGAGTTGACTGTTTTGAAGTACTTTATGTCAACTCATGACTGTGTTCATTCATTATTTAATTTATCTCTTAGAGATGGACGTTGATGTTACATCCAGTTTCTAACTAGCACAATCTGTACTGTGATGCACACATGGATATCTTCATGGCCTAAATGGGTTTCTTAAACAACACGTATGTGTGATCTGTAGAGCAAATATGTAATTTATCATCCATATTCAACTTATCTGAGAATGATGTGGACTTAATAACTGTTATAGTAAAACAACTCCAACCTGAATAAATAAAAGTATATGTTTGTTTGAATTACACACATACTTTTGGCATCATAAAACAGTCACAAATTATGTAATGAGACCCATTTCTCTACATTGCTAAAGACATTTGCATCTTTAAATTTCTAGATTTGCACCTTGACAAAAGCAACATTCTCTGCACTTCTCTGCCTGTCCACTTACTTGCTAGCTACATTGATCTACTTTTTAATTTGTGATTTGAAGCTTTAGTTCATTTTTCTATTGTAAACATAATTTGGTCTTCAGGTTTATATAAAAAGAATTCCATCTCATGCTCAGCTCTTTATTAATTTGCTTTGTAAATAAAAAATGCATGATTTTGATGTAATGAATTAACTAGTTTTCATCTTTTAGGCTGAACTGTATGTAACTTGGCTAAGAACTATTTCTCAATCTTAAAGTAACAAGACATTCTTTTGTTCTCTCATGAGTTGTATGTTTTACTTTTATATAACATAGAATATAATCCTCCTGGAATTTAATGTTATGATTAAGAGTAAATAGGAACCCAATATTATTTTTTTTCCATATCAAAAGCCTCATTTGAGCAGAGAATCCTGAGAGTTCTCTGCCAAGTATTTTTTCATTCTTTTGGTTAGTTCCTCCTACTTGTACTGTCTTTCAGCCCTTACTGAATAAGAATCAATTACAGCAAGATATTAGGAGGCATGAGATGATCTGAAAACCATGCTGTGGGTGGGACTAGGTCACTGCAGCTCAGGTGTGTGCCACCTGACAGGTTTTGGTTTATGTCTGTGCCTCCTGAATAATGACCAGAGGAACACACATTGGAGCACACAGGGATAAAAAATAAAGAAAATAAAAAGGTGAAAAAAGAAAGACATTTCTATTATTAGTTGATTGACAAAATTCTTGCTTGTTTTATTATTTCATAACTTAGTGCTTATTATGGAAACTTAGTGCAGTCAACCTTCAAGTGATACTATACCACTTTACGTATGGTATCAAAACTGCAATAGTGGATTTGATTTCTCCTGTTAACTTTCAAGCTATTGTCATGTATTCTACTTATAAATATGTTATAACTCAATAGTATTTGTTTTGATTTTTATCTAAACATTACATTTGTTGGACTGGTGTCATAATTAAGAGATAACTATGACAGCTCTACTCAATGTTCATAGTGTTCATTCTTTGATATAAGTATACATTTCCTCCCAGGACCATTCTCTTCTGCAAGTCTCCCTTTACTGTATCTGCCGCTGCTGTTCTGTGTCTGAGATGTCTTCTTTTTGTCTTTACTGCTCAATATGCTTTCACTGGGTAAAGCCTTTTGGTTTCAGTACAGTGAAGGCATCTCCCACTGTTAGCTGCTTCCCTGCTTCTGGTTAGACATATGTCACTTTTTAAATAATAATTGTTTTCTGTCCATAATATTTTTTTTTCTTGGCCAATTTTTCAATGTTATTGTTTCATTTACAAACAAGTTAATTATTGTATGTTGTGATATGTTTTACTTTAATATGTTATCTATGTGCCTTTTTGAACTTACTCTATACATTTATAACTGTCACCATATGTAAAAATAAATTCAGCCAGGTGGTGGAGGCACACGCCTTTAATCACAGCAATCAGGAGGCAGAGACAGGAGGATCTCTGTGAGTTAGGGACCAGCCTGGTCTACAAAGTGAGTTCCAGGAAAGGCACAAAACTACACAGAGAAACCATGTCTCAAAAAAATAAAAAATAAAAAAAAAGAAAAGAGAAAAAAGAAAAAGAAAAAAGAAATCTGGTCTAAAAAAGAAAAAAAATCCACCATTGCTTATTCAAGTGTTTCTCTCTCCTTTCTATCGCCTGCTTCTGTAGGAACTTCTAATATATATGTGTCAAGTGGCTTGAAATTTTTCCAGAGCTATATGATGCATAGTTTATTGTTTCTCTTTGTGTTTCAAACCAGATCATTGATGTTGCCATATATTCAATTTCCCATATTGTCTTTGGCATTGTCTGGTACACGACTAAACTCATGTACTATATTTTTATTTTAGAAATGGTAGTTTTTGTCTCTAAAATTCAAAAAGAGTATTTAAAAATGTCCTTCATGTTTTGGTCCCTCCTCTATCCATTCTCCTGACTACTTGCATGAATATCTATTTTTGTTAGATACTATATTTTGTAGATTTTAAATCTATTGGATGCAGATATTTGTATATCTCTGTAAATGCTTTCTTTAGTCTTGTTCAATTACAAACATTCCGATCCTTTGCTTTTGACAGCCTTTATTCAAGCACTAGTACTACCTCCTATGATATCGTAGATATTTTTTCAATGTTTCATGACCTATGGGATTTTCCTTCTTTGTCTTACTGTAACACTAGCAATTCATGGCTACACTGATATCTGGAGATGGATTTTTGCTACTTTTACATGATTCTTTCCTCTATCTTCAGTATTTTCCTCACCCATGTGTACTAATTAATACTCAACAGACTATAAGGTGATCTTTTGGACGTATTAAGAGACTTTCTGTGCATTTTTCCCATCTAGATTATTCTTTTCTGTGATTTGTAGCCAGAATCCCTAGAGTTCTTGTGTGTGATATATATTCTTTCCGAGTTTTGGTTATTCTTTACTTTGCAAACTAAACAATGCTGTCTAATGCACATATTAGAAGATAAACTCATTCTATTTCCTGCACAGTGGCTAAAAGTACAACAGCAGTCTAAATTCTTTGATGACAATTATTTAATTGATTATATTTATTTTATTGGAGTTTTAGACCTATCCATGGAATTTTAAGTGTACCACAGAATGGCTTCCACATTTGTAAAATTTAAAAATAAACAAAAATATTGTATCTTATTTCTGGTCACATATTTATAGGAAAAATACAAAGTGTGGATGTTGAGACTATCTCCTTCTGCCTGTAGTTCAATGATCAGTATCTGTCTTTATGTTGCCCTTGCATCTCTCTCGACTTAATCACAAAACAAGAGCACTAGTGTTTTGCCTACCATCCTGTTCCCAGTATCTCAAAGTTCACACAGTCAGGGCACATGTGAAATATTTATGAAATTTGTAAAAAAAAAATTGGCAAAGTTACCTTCTTTCATTGGTATCTTCTATTTTGATCATGTTCCTTCTGAGATGGTTATCTCTTGTATCTTCTACACCCATATTTATTTTTCCCACATCACTAGTGCAGTCAAATATGACTTAAGCATCTCTCTATGGTTAAGATGGGATGGGTTTTATGACTGATAGTACCTTTAAAGGCCATGGAGATTGAATGGAGCGTATCCAAGGAGGAAGAATATGCTGATCTTGATAATACATGTAGGTGTATCTTAGGAACTTGCATAGAGAGCTAATAAATTATGCTGCTTGTGAAATACAATAGATCTCTGAAACACAAAGTAGAACTAAATTGTCTATCCTCATGGCTATATTATTCCTGAGTATGGAGTCACTTTTCCTGAAAAGAAAGTAACATGGTTTGAAAGATGTGGAGTAAATAAGAATCCACAAAAGTAAAGTTTGACAGTATTTATTTTAACAATTTTAACACAAAGTGAGTTTAAAAAAAACTTTGCTGGTTTTTTTTTCAGCATTTTTGATTATCTGTGCAATGACTGTTTCTTGGGCATCAAATATGTAGATACTGTGACATGTGCTGCTTTTGGAGTTTTTGTTTTGTTTTCTAAAGGAAGGCAGCCTTGCCAGAGAAGCTCCATGGCTATGACTTCTACCTCCATGGTTGCATCTGGGACTCTGCCTTCTTATGAGAGAGTTCTAGAGTTAGCTTTACATTGCCACCCCAGAGTTTACAAAAATGAATTGTGGGTCAAAAGGGTTTAGACATTTCCTTGACATTACCTAATGACAGGGGCACAATGAAAACACATTTCTGTATGATGCAAAAGCCCTGGTCTTGTGTGCTATGGTGAAATTGATGAACATCTTAAGGAAGCTAGTTGAGTCTTCCTATTCTAACCCAATGTTCCTTCAGAAGTAGTTCTCTGCTCTGAAAACTACAAGGTCAATGCATTTTGGAAATGGTGGTGCCATGTACTCATCAAGTTCTCGGGAAACCTTTAGTAAAGAAGCCTTCCCATTGCTTAACTTAGCACTTCCCGAATGACATTTAAGCAAGCTTTTTTTTTTTTTAATGTAGCATGTTCTTGGAAACTGTTCCTTGCAAGAGAGAGCTATAAATGTTCCTAATCTTTAGTTTTCATTGTAATCTCTTATTTTTCTTCCTTTCTTTTTTTTCTTTTTCCATTTCCTTTTTTTCATGTTTCTGTCTAATGTAGATTTGTATTTCAGGAAGATATTTCTAACAGGGCCACATTTCCTTTCTTTATGTTCTAGTTATTTTCTTTTCTAGAACATACAAGTACTTTTTTTATAACATATAGTGAATTCATATTTATATAACAATTGAAATATATCATCTGTGGAACATCCTGGCTCCTTTCAAACTCCTACCAGTCAGTATGCATTCATATGTATGCAGCCAAATAATTGAATAATAATGTAAACAATGTTATCATTGATATGCATCATTAATGAGCACTAACTACATGTAATCCCATCTTAAAGCATCAGAAATCCAGGCTGGAGAGATGGCTTACCACTTGTGGGTCTTTCAGAGGACCTAAGTTGAGTTCCCAGAATCTATATTAGGTGAGAACCATGTATTTCTCCATTTCAGGAGATCCTATACCCTCTTTTGAATTCTATAGGCATCTGCACTCATGTGTACCACATATGAGTGTGTGCATGTGTGCATATTCATAATAATAAGTATTTTTAATTAAAAATCTCATTTAATGCTTGCAATGATCAATATTATTATTAACTCTTGTTTTCCTTGATAAAACATAGTATTGCTGTGAACTCCTCAAAGAGCAATCTTCCAAACAGATGTCTACACATGCTGATTGAGTCCTTTCCTCAATCTCTCTTTAACAGATTCCATTCAGGCTCACCCCACCACTCACCACAGTTTTTTTTTTCTTCTCTACTAGCATTTCTAACTTGATGATGCCAAGAAAAAAAAGGCTCAGGTCTCAGTTTCCTTGAACTTCCTTCTGCATTTGGGGGAGTCAATCCTCCTTTGGAAATTCAAACTCTTTTCTTCTCTTGCTTTCTAAGACATTGTACTTTTTAATGTTTTCTTTGCATGCCACCAGAACCTATTTTAGACCACTTTTCTAGTTTTTTCAATTCTCTGTGTCTCCACAGCTTCTGAAGCATAACCCTTCCTGGTCTTTCATGATTATCACATTGATAATACATGTTGATCATGTGTTTTAGTCCATTGACCCCTGCACCAGCTTACCTGGCTTTAAATGACAGCTTAATTATTTTCTGGTGATAGGCAGTTGGGGTAGGGTGTCGTGATCATCTCTGCTTACTTCTATCTCAACTTCTTCAGTGGAAACAACTGGGAATTGGATCAGTACCCATGCAATAAAACTTTAGAAACTTCAATGACTGAATATCTGTAAAAGGGCAAAGCTAAGGTCTGACACTGTATGCAGGTATTATGCAGGTATATGGTTTATTATCTATACCCCAAATATTTAGAAAATCTACTAGCATGGATTTTTTGCAATGAAACTGTGTACTATATGTGTAACTATTTGTACTTGGAGTCTGCGCTCTACTTCAAATTTCAGTGTGCATCTCAAATTTTTATGCATAAAATGTAAAAGTATTAATCCAGAAAACTTACCAAATGAAAACCACAACTGATTGCAAAGGATAAGAGAATTGGGAGCATATTTGACTTCTTTTTTTTAGGCCAGTCAAGTAAAAATCAATGGTAAAGTTGTTTTGACTTTAGGTTTTTGTTTGTTTGTTTGTTTTTTTAATTTACTTCAACCATTTCCTTCCATGGTCCAAACCATCAAAATACTTAACCTCATTTATTGCCTAAGCCTCCATGATCCTATCTCAACATGTTTGTATGAAAGATAAATTCAATTCAATATTTCCTCTGCTTACAAAATTCTGTGACTTCCTATCACAAAGATTTAGACCTGGATTCGTCATTCTCACTAATAAGACTATAATTTATTATTGCTAAGAGAAAAATATAAAGTAGTAGAACAGCTATGTAAAAAAGTATGAAAGCTCTTAAAAACAAATAACACCAAAGGAGCTTAAACTAGATATTTCTGCCCATTTCTGAGTTTATGTCCTAAGGAAATAAAGATAAAAAGTTCTCCATCTTTTAGGGAAGCACTATTCACAATAGCTAAGACACAGAATCAAAATAGGTCCTCATTAACAGATTAATGTATCAAGAAAAATGTGTTCTCCCATCCAAGTACTAACCAGGGCCGACCTTGCATGGCTTCAGAGATCACACAGGTGCGTTCAGGGTGGTATGGCAAAGGAGAAATTGATGAGTATCCCTGAGCAACCTGGGGGTAAGGGGGGCAATGGAGGGTAGGAAATGGGGGATGAGAATATAAGGGAATGGGATATTCAAGCTGGAACAGGGACAGAGTGTGAGAGCAAGGAAAGAGATACCATGATAGATGGAGACAACATGGGAATAGTGAGAAACAGGGTGCTAGCGAAGTCCCCAGGAATCCATAAGGATGACCCCACCTTAGACAACCAGCAATAGTAGAGAGGGTGCCTGTACTGGCCTACTCAGGTAATAAGATTGGTGAATACCCTAACTGTCATCATAGAGCCTTCATCCAGTAACTGATGGAAGCAGATGTAGAGATTCAAGGCCAGGCGGCAGATGAAACTCCAGGGGTCCAGTTGATGAGAGAGAGGAAGGATTCTATGAGCAAGGGACAGCGAGATCATAATGGGGAAACATACAAAGAAGACCAGGCCAAACTAGTGGGAACTCATGAACTGTGGACCAATAGCTGTGGAGCCCCCATGGGTATAGGTGAGACAGCTGTTTAGCTTGAACTGTTTAGTGGCCCCACTGGCAGTGAGATCCAGATCAGTCCCTGGTGCATGAGTGTGCTTACACAGCGTTGGTTCAGGGGGCAGGCGCTTGGACCTGTCTCAACTGAATGTACCAGGCTCTGCTGACTCCCCATGGGAGGTCTTGCCTTGGAGAAGGTGGGAATGGGGGAGGTGGGCTCCAGGGGAAGGCTGGGGAGGGAGGAGGGAGGAGAGGAAGATCTGTGGTTGGTATATAAAATGAATAGAAAATTTCTTAATAATGAAAAAAAGTGGTCTGTCTATAAATGGAATGCTTTTCAATAAAAAATAATACAATCTTCCCACCTGTAGAAAAATGAATGCAATAAAAGACATTATGTTTCATAAAATATGCCAAACATAGAAAGACAACTATCTTTTGCCTTCACTCAAATGTAAAAACTAAAGCAAACTATATATACCCAGGAGTAGTGATGTACATGTTTAATCCCAGCACTTGGGAGGCAGAGGCAGCCAGAACTACATAGTGAAACCCTGTGTTGAAACAAAATGACAACAAATGTGTGTGTGTGTGTGTGTGTGTGTGTGTGTGTGTGTGTGTCCCAAAATAGTAAAAGCAGTATTAGAGAAAGGTGAGCAGATTGTGAGGAGGAGAGAGAGGTGAAACTTAAAGTGTCACTGGTTAGGTGGATGTATTTAAAGGATGATATCTGCATGTATAAAAATGTCACACTGTAACCCATTAATACATACAATTAATATGTATTAGTTACAATAAAAATAGCATTTAAGAGAATCACATCCAGGTAAAGACACAACAATGCACAAAAGTGCAGAGGACTATTCCTGACATTCCAGAACTTCCAAGCAACTTCTCAGGTTAAAGAGCTGTATATGAGAATGAGAGGAGCTTGAAGACATTTGTCAAATTATTTAAGACGGAACATGAAGATAAGAGTTGAAACTGATTAACTAAGTGGAATAAAGAACTAGTAGATCCCGCTTACTGCACCCTAGCTCTTTCCCTTTGCTAAGTATCAATATTCTCCATATGTTTTTTAAGCACAGCTTCAAAGTCCACACATTCTAGTCACCCTCTTCTGGTAGGCAGTGTTTTGGAAAAGATGCATGGATGGCTTTGCCACACTCACTGCAAAATACGTAGTTCTTTTTGTAGTTTAAAATTCCGCTAATATTCTAGGGGAAAAAAATCTCTCATGATTCACAACAATCTTCCATTTTGCTAAAACTCTAGATTGTTTTTACTTCCAAAAATAGTCACCTGGACCTTTTAATTTTTCTATTTTCTTAGTGGATCTCAAATGTATCTCTGTATAACTATTCACATCCATTATCTATTTTGACTAATTGCTATAGTCTTTCAGAATCATTGAAAATTGAGTTACATAGTAGCTAAAGGCATTACAAGATTAGTTGGCATGTCTTGTATGTGACCACATCATTGACTTTTAAATGGCATAAAGATGTGTTTCTTGGTAGGTATCTGTGACTTTCTGATGTCTAACCTAGAGCCATTAATCACTTCCCTTTGGTAGCAAGTATCCCAGGTCAGTATTAAGTAAACTACTGAATTTTCCTTTCCATGTACATTTGGCTCTTCTACAGCAATTATCTCAGGGTTTATTTCAAAGACCTTGTTGAAATCCCGATGATTTAGATAAAGCACAGACTCTTCTGTGGAACATTTTCTCAGAGATTCAGTTGCATGTCTTTCTGCTATAGCCCACAAATTCCATTACAAACTCCTGACATTGTCTTGACTACAATGTACCTTGATATACAGTTGCGTCTGTCTCATCTGAATCAAGTGTTGAAATGTCCTTTATGAATGAGTCTAGTATTCGTTTATCTCTATTATCAGAATATGTGCATAGAAGTTATTGGAGAAATGCTTACTAAATTAATGAGTAACAAAGATTCCCATAGTTTCACCTTAAATATGGAGTTCTGCAAAAAAGTTTGCAGCTTTCTCTGAAATTATTGTAGGAAGCAAATTGCTAAAAATGACTCACAACAGTCTGGGGGAAGAGGAAAGCAGGCGCCTCACTTAAAATACTATTTTAGCTTCATGAACATATGGGCACTGTCAGTTTTGTAACCAAAAGAAAATTTCATACTTACAAACAAAACTGCACGTTGTTGTGATTTCTCTTCTTTTCTTCCTTTGACAAAACACCCTTGCATTTCTTTATGAAATGTCAAGAACAGTATCTCATTAATTCTCATAAGTGAGAACTAATACTTGGAGTACCTCCTTTAAAGTCACATGAAAAGACAAACTGCAGTAAAATCATGCTGTTTCTGAATATCTGCATATTCTCACATGAGAACTCTACATGGAAGCTGTCTATGCCTGATACTCACACATTTTTTTCAAGTATAAATGTCTTGAGGTCATTCATGTCCCCCTTTTCAGAGACAGAGACCGATCCAATGGTTGTTGTTGTTATTTTGTTAAGCAAAGTTCCTACAAGGAAAGGATCATCAATAAATACCCAGTGTCCCTGCACATAGAATGAGTAATTAGTTTCAAAGGCAAACTGAAAAATTCAATGGAATGAGAATTCAATGACCTTGAATTTTATATAGAATCTTTATTAATTGAACTCTAAGCTTGCCCTTGAGATTCTTATTCAGAAAGGTCAATGGAATACCAATAAATCCTCTTGAATTTGTGAATTAGTTTTCAAAAGGCTAATGTCGATTGAAAATGGATTTAATTTATTTATTATCCAATGGCAAAGGAAAAATTACTTGTTCTTACTCAGCCATTTATATTTACAGGGAAAACATTTGTAAGGAAAATTGCAAGAATGTTTATAAAAGCAATGGACACATTGGAAGTTGAACATGTTTCTCATGTTTTATCATAAAATGTCCTGAATATTTGTTAACTAAAATTATGAAAATGATTATTGCATTTAAATCTACTATGCTTTTAAAAACACTTTTGTTGCAGTGGCGAAACATAATATTGAGAATGCATTATAGTACAAGCTAAATTACAAAAAAATCCTTTGGTGTAATACAAAATTATGGGAGAAGGGAGGATTTAGGGATGAAATTTAATAAGCAATTTAAGGTTTGAATTCTATATTAGGAGGTTACCAGAATTCCATAAGCTTTCAAGAAAATTCTGAGGGTGAAAATACAGACAAAAATTCTAAAGATGTCTGAAGATATGATGTGAAAGAGTGGACAGACTTGTGTTATTGAGATGTGGTTGTAGTGAGGAAGACAAGATGAAATGGATGGATGCAGGTGGAATTTGAAGATTGTCCTCTTCTTTCCACACTCAGCTGTGCAACCTTTAGCCCCAGCATTGAGAAACCACAGGATGGCTTGTGTTTATAAAGAGGGGCTGAGTTTTGGGAAACACGAGTGACAGGAGAAAAGGTGTAAAACATGTGATTGTCCCAGTGGAAGTGACAGTGTGAGCCTGTCCAAGTGGGATTGAAAGGAACAGAGGGACTTATTACAAATCAGAATTGAGATTTAGTCTTTAGCTGAAAGTTGAAGTGGTTTGATCTTAATCTTTTCCCTCGGCAACTTCTCCCTGATCCTCCCCTTCCCACTCAACTTCCAATTCCCCCCTCTTTCCCTCTCTCTCTCTCTCTCTCTCTCTCTCTCTCTCTCTCTCTCTCTCTCTCTCTCTCTGTCCCTCAGAGCAAAGAAATAAAAAAAGAAAACCAAATAACAAAAACAGAAAAAAGCAAACATCAAAGGTTAAAACAAATATACAACTCCAAAAACATACATCTGAACTATATGCATTGAGCAAATTACATTTAGAAATATGTGTATTAACATATAATCAGGCAACAGAAATTAATGGAAAAAAGAAGACATGTATTTGAAAGAGTAAAGAAGGGCATATGGAAGGGTTTGGAAGGAGAAAAGGCAAATAAGAAATTATTTCATTTTATTATAATATCAAAAATAGAAGGAAAACTTAAAAAAGAAAAATACCCGAACAAAACAAAACAAAAACTGTGAAGTCAGTTTTGTGTCCACCAACAACTCCTGGATATGGGGCCTGCCTTGGAGAGTCATTGATGTACCAAGTGATACACCATTGGAGAATCTTGCTTTTCTTTTTCCCAGTAATCAACTGCAACTAGCTTCTTGGTTATGGATGGAAATTTTTGTTCCAAAATCTCAGTACTGGGATTTTCTCTGGTTTGAACCTGTACAGGCCTTGTGGGTGCTGCCACAGTCTCTGTAATTTCATATGTGTATCAATCCTGTTATGTCTGGAAAAGTCTGTTTCCTTGGCATCATCCAACTATATTTCTGTGCCTCTGCAGCATAGATCCCTGAGCCTAGAGGGCATAGATTTGATAAAATGTCTTGGTCACAAAAGCTAGGCTCACAATGAAAAAGATAAATCATATTAGATTTTAACCTGAACATTCTAAGTCCTGAAAAATGATGCTAAACACACACACACACACACACACACACACACACACACCTTCAAGAATAAATTTTAGGGAAAATATTAAGAAAATAAATAACGACATTTATTATAAGTCCAGTTACATTACTATAATGACCATTTTTCTCACTGGAGAGAAAAGAAACATTTGTCATTCACAATTTCCCTTCTTATCTAATCACTATCTCAAGAATCTCATGCATCTTTCTAGTCTATAATGAACTTGAAAGAAGGAGTAGCTTGCAGTTTCCTTGCAAGGATCAGTTTTTAATTTGCGTGCATGAGCAAAGGGTAAGACATATAACCTTCTTCACTGGAATGACAAAGTAATACCTACGCATCAGGAATTTTGCACTAACCAATTTCACTTTAATTAAAAAATAAAGCTTGATACTAGGTCTTAGCCATTCATTAACCAGAACAAGAAAATAGGACCCTGTATTTCTTATTGAGGAAATTGCCTGATGCTTATTCTTTTCCCTTTTATTGAAATCTTAAGATCTGCCATTGCCTTCAGATATTTTGTAAAGTCAGAATTTAGTGCTCAAGCATGTCTCTTCAAAATGTGCAATTTAGAGGACTGGAAGATTGCTCTGTAGTTCAAAGTGTTCTTCCAGAGGGAATCTTAGTTTGGTTCCCAACACACAGCTCAAGCAGTTCACAACTGCTGAAAACTCCAGCCTCAGAGGATCCGATGGCCACTTCTACCTTCTACATGCAACTTACACACACACACACACACACACACACACACACACACACGAATTAAAAATAGAATTTTTAAAAGAAAGAAGTGCTATTTAAATTCTTTTTCTCAAGGTTTCTGAGATGGTTCGTGAATCTCCTTTATAGATATGCTGATGCTATAATCATCTTTAATTTAAAATAGTGTTAAGATTTCCCTTGCCATAATCACATATGACTTTGAATTTGAGTTCCAGGCCAATTCATCTTATGCTATAGATAGATACAGTGGGGTCAGTCACCCACAAAAAAATATCAAAAAATATAGTTAAGTTTACATTCTTCTCATCAATGCAGCTGCACTAAAATGTGTGCCTCATCACATAAGCTAGTGAACATCCATATGGGAACACACTTTAAGACAAATGACAGGTGAGTTTGATGGTGAAAACAGTGAGCGTTGCCAAGAGAATAGAGGGCAGGACCTCAGTTTCCTCTTGAAAAGTAACGGGAGGAGATGTATAAGTTACCCATGTTTAGCCTGGCAACCTATGCTATCAGTTAGCAAGATCAGCCTGAAAGCTTGAAAGGTGCAAAAGGAGACCAGAATGTTTGAGAAATGCTACGGATGATGATGTACTTGATGACTTTATGTTCAGTCACAACAAATTTTATTTATATCTACATCTATGTTCTATCTATCATCAATCTACCTTCTATCATCCGTCTGTCTGTCATCTATTATCTACCAATCATCTATTTATCCTCATCTACCTACCTACCTACCTATCTGTCTGTCTCTCTGTCTACCTATCTGTCTATCCATCCATCTATTTATCATCGATCAGGTATCTGCATGAGGGTAGATGTAGAAGTCTTACTTAAATATATCCTTCCTTCCTGTTTACCAGATTCCATATTCTAGGCAAACATAATTCTTATGTTGTTTTTCATATACAGGAACTCAACTTTACAGAATCCCATTATTTCAAGGGTGACCTTCTTATTCAAATCCTTATTAAATTCAAGAGGGATTCATTAATTTTCCAGGTCTGCATCAATAAATTAGAACAGAACATAGTGGATTAAAAGAACCCTCAATTCCTCAGGTCAGAAGTAGCCCATAGGAACACTGTTTTGCCATTCCTGGGCCTCTAAAGGTTGCCAGCGATCCTTGAGACGTTGCATACCTCCTGCCTCTTTCCTATCTTCTTGTATCATTTTTCTATGTCTCCAAATATCTGTCTTTACAACAACATTAGTTAGTAAATTTAGGCACCATAATAATCCAGTGTTACTTCGTCATCATTTTCTTAGCTTTACTGAAGCTGTTTTGTTTTCCTTTATTTTGCTGTTGTGGGGATAACACCAGGGCCCTAATCATGCTAGGCAAACACTGTACCACTGAACTGCATCTTCTGCCACATTGAAGGATTCTTGGTTAAAAAAAAAAAAAAATCCTTGTATAG
This sequence comes from Peromyscus eremicus, assembly GCF_949786415.1. Lineage (NCBI taxonomy): Eukaryota > Metazoa > Chordata > Mammalia > Rodentia > Cricetidae > Peromyscus > Peromyscus eremicus. Next base: position 47,801,279 of record NC_081417.1, on the reverse strand, counting down.
ATTTAAGGTATATAGACTGATGTTTTGTAAAATGCTTATCATAATCAAGCTAATTAACCTATCCATATTAACTGTATTACATGTGCAAAGTCCTTATTTCCAAAAAACTTTAATGTCCAGTTAACAACACCTAAGAATAAAGACTTCAACATGATTTTTGTAGGAGACATAATTTAACCCCCAATAGCATACTCATGGTATGTAGATATTTAGCAGAAAAATAAGTTACTATCAGTTTTCCATTTACATTTACATTTAATTTGACAAAACTTTAGTGTTCATTACATATCTAAGGATCTTGTATGGCATAGCACATAATTAGTATTGTGCAGGGACCAAGATATTCTTTCTATCTTCTTACTTAGGCTTTCTTTTAATTGATAAATAAATATGTGTATTTTACAGTATAATTTGATGTTTTCATCTATGCAAAAATTGTAGAAACAAACTATTCACAAAACCATCATCTTACCAGTATTGTTTTTGTGATAATGATTGAAAATATGAAAAAGTTGAACCATACACTGTATTAGAACAGCTAAAGTCCTCGCTCAGATCCCACACTATATGTGCTATGGTATACAGTTTTCCTTATGCACCTCAGACCTCTGGTAATGCCTGTCTGTTTCTATGAGACTACTTTTTTAATGTTTCACAAATATAAGGCATCACATAGTACTTGTCTCTCAGTGCCTAGCATTTTTGCACTTAATATGATGTCTTTGGATTATATGTATGCACACATGTATATATGTATATGTATATATGTTTGATGCATCACATGATCCCCCTTTTCACTCTGTATTATATTCCATTGTGATTGCACACCACATGTTATATCTGTTGGTTAGCTGGCAATCGCCTAAGATGCTTACCTTTCTTAGTCATTGTTAACCCTGATGCAGTAATTGTAACTGTGTAAATATCACTTTGATACCACTTAACTTCTCTGAATGCATACCAGTGTTGTGGTTGCCAGATAAGGCACGAGAAATTAGACTATGTATTGTGTTTTCGTTTATTTCTGTCCCATTTTTACTTTTGTCAGAAATGTTGGATTTTGACCCAATTACATAAAGAATGCCTATATATTACATTTTAACTTTCATATATTAACATGGATTTATGTCTTTATATTTCATATATGAGGACCATACTTGAAAGATATTTATAAAACCATGGACAATGATGCATTGACTTTAATAACAGAAAGCTACAAACATGCAAATGCTTAGGGTTAGGTTTGATTTTTCTCCTGAATATTTCTTACATATGAATTATAAAAATAAAGTAGCCTTTTGAAATTTATACCAGATAATCAGTGTTCCTCTGTGCTTGGTTACTAGTCAATATCTATTAACAGTTGTGGCACACTGAGCCTTAGAAAAATTAAGGCCCGAATAATGTGTAATTTTGCTTCTACAATTAAAATCCTGAAGTTCAGCTTTCAAAATGTTTCAAAGGCATATAAATCTATGTAAAAAACATTGCTTTTTCTCATGTTCAATGAGATAGAATTCAGCTCTGTATTAAGCTTGTCCAACACTATAAACAATAGGATACTTCATGTCCTGAAAATTTTACTGTAAATTATGTTATCAACACAGAGCTCAAACCACCAAAATTTAATGCATAAATTGCAGCTAGAATTGAAATGGACTTTTTTTCCCTCCCACAGTGTTCATTGTTTAGAATCTAGAATTTAATAAGAAACTCCAATTTTTAAAATTATTTGTCAGTGAAAAACAACTGTACAAGAGAAGAAACATTAATTAAAATTAAGTTGGCTTAGTGGTTATAGAGCATATAATTAAAGTTTCTGTTAAGATTAGTATATCTTTTTATAAGTAACAAAAACACACTATATTAGATTGGATTTTATTTCTTTAGTTTTTAGTGTTGGATATTGAATCCAAAGCCCTATAAGTATTATACACACTATACCTGAGACCTTAAATATTATTTTGAAATGATTCTCCAGATATTGTTCTAAATGAGGATACTATAATGTAATATATAAAAATTTTTGATCTAATTTTATTTCACATAAAGTATACAAAAATACGTATTTTAACTATAAAACGAATCTTTCATCCAACTATTCTTCAAATGTCCATTTAGTCAATCAATATTATCAACACTCTAGAACTAATCTACTATTTTTTAGTAGCATGGTCCCCAAATTATTTTAAAGGAAGTCTCCTGGGAGGTTGACGGATTATTAGATATGGGTATTATGGATCATACATCCTTCTTAATTATCAGATACTCCTTAAATATACTCTATGAATGGGTAGTTTTAATAATCCATCCTAATGATTCTTATGCATAGTACAAATTTGATGAAGTATTAATGGAAAAAAACCACTAGGTATTACTCTTTCAGCAATGGTAATCTCTACGTTCTGCTTTATACTGCTAAAACCTGCTCACTATTGTCAGAGTTCAAAGAAAATTGTTCAAGACCAATCTTTGTGTTACAGAAACCTGTCTAAACATGACAACAGGTAGCATAAGTCAGCAGCAACAGGGAGCCCCATTACTCTCCTCTCCTCCCAATTTGCTTGCATTTCCTTCCTCCTTCTCTTTCCTTCCTTAGATAATTTCTCCTTTCTTCCTCCTTTCTTTTCCTTCTCAATAGCTTCCCCATTGTTGAAAAATAGGGAGGAAGTAATCTTTCAAAAATAATCATCATTAATAAAAAATTAAACAAAAACAAAACTTTCCCTTTCCCTCTCCCTGTTCAATATCATAAAACATTCTAAAAGCGGGTGGTTTTAGAATGTAAGTCTTTAATTATTTATACAGAATGAAAATTCTCCCCCATAAGAGCAAAGGCTATCCAACAAAATCCCTAATGCCAAGCATAGGAAACCTCTCATCTACTTGTTGGTCAAGAAAGAGAGGCCTATTACCATTGCTTTTGGGTGCTTCCCAGAATTTGAAGATAAAATTCTATTGTTAAAGATATCACACACTTAGGACACAGAACTTGGAGGAACTGAGCTGGAACTTACAATCCTCCTCCCTGAAGACTAACTCTCAGGGCATGTAAGCTGCCAAATAGAAAATCAACAGTCCTACAAGTTGTTAAACCTATAAAACACAACAATGACCAGCTTGCAAATAATCTCCAATAGTGGCACTTTTATCTTGGGCGTGACCAACAACTGTCTAGTTGGACCTAATTTCTGCTCAATCAGAGTGAATTCATGCTTGATACTATAAACCTAGGCAACCATCAGTAGCTCAAGGAATCAAAACCTTAGACGAGAACCTACTACTAGCATTTCCTTGAACCAATATAATTTTTGACTTTTTTGAAAGAACTTTGTATCCGCACACTACTGAGGCTATCTCCCCCTCACCAAAGAAGTTTCTTTTCATACCTGCTGAAGAACATTACAGCAATTTACAATAGATCAAAATTGAAAGAGTAAGTGACTGAGGGGTGCCTAGCTACAATGACATCTACAGCTCTTAGGCTCAGGGAACATCACAGAATCATAAGGACCAGACCACCTGCTGCAAGATAGTGTCTTTTAGATTCCACAGGAAAGTAGTACGCCTGATATTCCAACAATGTTATTGCCTAAATATAGCTCACATAATGACATGCTAATAGATGGGGAAAACTTCACAAGGCCACTACCCTAGACAAAGCAACTCAATGAGTGCTGGAGAGAGAGAGAGAGAGAGAGAGAGAGAGAGAGAGAGAGAGAGAGAGAGAGAGAGAGAGAGAGAGAGATGAATGGGTTGATAACGTTGATGGGGGTAACGACCTTTATTGGTAGACCAGACAGCTGAAATTTGATCCCAAGAGCTCATGTGGTAGAAGAAAACTTATGACTCTGGGTAGTTCCTGAATTTGAACATGTGTGTCATGTCACATGAGTACCCAACACACAGAGAACAAATAAACAAACAAACAAATAACAAATAATCAAGCATTGTTCTTAAAAGACAAAGAAGGGTTATTTTATATACTTGTGCACATAAATAGGTATATATATATATATATATATATATATATATATATATATATATATAAACAATTTTTATCTAACAATAAAAGAAAAAGTCTACTCACTTGAGAGTGGGGTTGGCATGATAGAATTTGGAAAGAAGGTACCTGAGAGGGGCTAGAGAGAGATAAGGGAGAGGTAAAAGTGATGCAATTCCTTTTTTAAAAAAAATATTTATTTATTTGTTTGTTTGTTTGTTTGTTTGTTTGCTTGTTTTCTTGCTTGTTTGGCATCCTGGCTGTACTTTCCATTCCCCACTTTGCTCTCAGTCTCTCTCCCCACTACCTCCCTGTTCTCACCCTCTCAATCTACTTCTCCTCCATTTCTATCGAGGAAACAGTAGATTTCCATTGAGTATCAACAAAACATGGCATATCAAGTTACAGTAAGTCTAAGCATTTTGCCATGTATTAAGACTGGATAAGGCAACCCAGTATGAGGAGTATGGCCCCAAAAGCCAGCAAAAGAGTTGGAGACAGCCCATGTACCCACTGTTAGGAGTCCCACAAGAGGGTCAAGCTACACAACTCTAAGTTGTGTGCCTAGGTCAGTCCAATGCAGGTTCCTTTGTTGTAGTTTCAGTCTCTGTGAGCCCCTATAAGCCCAAGTTAGTCAATTCTGTGGGTTTTCTTGTTGTATCCATGACCCCTCTAGCTCCTTCAATCCTTTCTCCTCTCTTTTGGGAGACTCCCTGAGCTCTGACTAATGTTTGTGGGTCTGTATCTGTTTCCATCAGTTGCTGGATGAGGCCTCTGATGAGAACTGGATTAGGCAACAACATATTTTGTATAGCAGGATATTGTTAGGCATCAATACATTGACTTTTCTTTTCATTCAGTCATGTTTAGTTCTATCCTAGGTCTCTGGATCATGCAGCCTCTGGATCCTGGTGCTCCAGGGAGTCTCAGAGTTGTGCTTATTCTCCTGGCATGGGTTGTAAAGCTAGACCAGTCACAAGTTGGCCACTCCCTCAAACTCTAGGTCACCCTTACCCCAGCACATCCCATAGGTAGGACAGACTGTGGATGAAGGTTATGTGGCTGGGTTGGTTTTCAACTCTCTCCTCTTGAAGTCTTGCCTGGTACCAGTTCAGGCTACATCCACTATTGCTAGAAGTCTTAGCTGGGGTCATCTTTGTAGATTCCCAGGCAAGTCCCTTGTGCCAGGCTTTTACATGACTCCAAAATGCCCCCCTCTTTTCAGTAGATTAATAGACTCTTTCAATACTATCCTGCCTTTGCCCTCTCTCAAACTGATTCTTCATGTTCCCATTCCAACCCATACACAGTTCACTCACAAAAGCTCTTCTATTTCCTCTTTCCAGGGAGATTCATTTGTCTACCTTTGAACCATCCTTGTTACCTAGATCCTCTGGGTCTGGGGATTGTAGCTTGGTTATACTTTATTTTACAGATAATATCCACTTATGAGTGAGTACATGCCATGTTTGTGTTTCTGGGTATGGGTTATCTCACTCAGGATGATTTCTTTTCTATTTCTATCCAGTTGCCTGCAAATTTCATGATGTCCCTGTTTTTACTAGCTGAGTAATACTCCATTGTGTAAATACACCATATTTTCTTTATCCATTCTTTATTTGAAGGACATCTAGGATGTTTCCAGGTTCTGGCTATTACAAATAAAGCTACTATGAACATAATTGAGCAAGTGTCCTTGTGGTATGATTGAGCATCCTTGGGTATATGCCCAAGAGCGGTATAGCTGGGTCTTGTGGTAGATTGAATCTCAGTTTTCTGAGAAATAGCCATATTGATTTCCAAAGTGACTACAAATTTTCACTCCTACCAGCAGTGGTGGAGTGTTCCTCTTACTCCACATCCTGTCTAACATGAGCAGTCACTTGTGTTTTAGATCTTTTCCATTCTGACAGGTGTAAGGTGGAATCTCAGAGTTGTTTTTATTTACATTTCCTTGATGACTAAGGCATGTTAAGTTTTTCTTGGCCAGTTGAGATTTTTCTGTGGATAATTCTGTTTAGATTTGTACCTTATTTTTAACTGGGTTATTTGGTTTATTGATGTCTACTTTCTTGAGTTCTTTATATATTTTGGAAATCAGCTCTCTATGGGCTTGGTGAAGATCTTTTTCCAAGTTAAGTGTGAGTTAAGCTTTAGTAGAGTTTCCTTTATAAATGTGGATGCCCTGGCATTTTGGGAATAGAGGTTAAGAATTGATATGTCATCTCGGTAGACCGATGAAGTGTCTTACTCTGTCTCTTTTGGTTAATTTTTGCTTGAAGTACATTTTGTTAGATATTAGAATGGCTACACCAGACTGCTGCTTGGGACCGTTTGCTTGGAAAATCTTTTTCCAACTCTTTACTCTGAGGTAATGTCTATCTTTGATGTTGAGGTGTGTTTCTTATATGCAGAAGAAGGATGGATATTGTTTAAGAATCCTTTATATTGGCCAGTGTCTTCTTTGGGGAGATTGATTCCATTGATATTGAGAGATATTAATAACCAGTGATTGTTACTCCCTGTTGTTTTGTTGCTGTTATTGTTGTGTGTGTGTGTGTGGGGGGGGTGTTTGTGCTTCCCTTATTTTGCTTTTGCTTGTATGAGATTATTTACTTTCTGTGTTTTCATGGATATAGTTAACCTTCTTGAGTTCGAGTTCTTCTTGTATGTTCAATTTTCCTAATTTTCTGGATAGACATTGTTTCAATTTGACTTACGTATTCAATATTTTGTTTTCTACATCTATGGTGTTCAAAAGTTTTTCTGAGTATACTAATCTAGGCTGATAACTGGGATCTTTTAGAGTTTTCAGGGCATCTGCCTAGGCTCTTCTGGTTTAAGAGTCTCTGCCGAGAAAATAAATTCTAATAAGTCTGCCTTTATATGTTACTTGTCCTTTTTCCCTTGTAGGGAAAGCTAGGTATGCTCTCAGAGACTTTTGGTGGTCCTTAACTTGTTTATAAGGCTTAAATTGATCAACCAAGTCCACTAGACAATGGGGAAGGGAAAGGAAATCCCCCTTTTGAGAGGTTCCAATTCTAAGTAACAAAAATTATTTTAGAAGCTATCAGAATTCAGAAACTCCTCCCATGACCATACCTTCTAAAACCTGTCATCAAGAAATGTACCAATTGAGATGATCTTTAGAACATGCATCTCAAAATATGTTGCAAAGTAGAAAGCTAAAGAAACATGCACACTCCTTCCTCATCACCTGTTTTTGTGCTATTAGGGCCAGGATTCTTAGTCATATATGCTTAGTAGAAAGGGAAGACCAACATTTATCTATTATGAGGATGTTTTTGTTTGTTTCTTTTTCCATGTTCATTATACAGAAGAAACCCTTTAAGACAGTGGTTCACAACCTTCCTAATACTACAGCCCTTTAATACAGCTCCTCATATTCTTGTAACCCCCAACCATAAAATTATTTTTGTTGCTTCCTAACTGTAATTTTGCTACCATTATGAATTGTAATGCAAATATCTGTTTGCTGATGGTCTTAGGTACCCCTGTGAAAGGGCCATTTGATCCCACTGGGGGACAACTCGCAGGTTGAGAACCACTGCTTTAGAGCATCACATGTTGATCCTGAGGCAGACCTGCAGGTAAAGAGTGGGGCTCTGGAATAAACTTACTGGATTACAGTGTAGCTATGCTGCTTATTTTGCTGAACTTGGTGTGGTGGTTTGAATAAGAATAGCCCCTATAAATTATAGTGGAATGCTTAGGGAGTGCCATTAGGAGGTGTGGCCATGTTGGAAGAAGTGTGTCACTGGAGTGGGTTTTGGAGTTTCAGATGCCTAAGCCAAACGCAGTGGCCCTTTCTCTTTCTGCTGCCTGACCATCTAATTTAGAACTCTTGACTCTTTTTCTAGCATCATGTCTGCCTGCACACCACCAGGCTTCCTACCATGAAAATAATGGACTAAACCTCTAACCCTGTAAGCCAGCCCCAATAAAATGTTTTCCTTTATAATAGTGGCTATTGTCATCCTGTCTCCTCATAGCAATAGAAATGCTAACTAAGACACCTTTCAAAGCTACTTAGTGTCTGAACATGTAATGTTCTTTATATGGGAATAACATTGATGCACAGAATTGTTTACAGAACTGGGAAAGAATATAGACCATAGACTCTGTTTCTCTCTCTCTTTCTCTCTCTCTCTCTCTCTCTCTCTCTCTCTCTCTCTCTCTCTCACACACACACACACACACACACACACACACACGCACACACACAAAAAAAAAAACTTAAAACTGACTATATATTATAAATATTGTTTAATTACTTACTGCTGTTAGTGTTAATAGGTTCAAGCTCTCTAGTAGCCGGGCCCATGTTCACTTTCTTGCCTCTTGAGTGTCTTCTGTTGCACTTTCTATGTCTCTGCTTCTCTAAATCAAATGATATTTTAGTCCCATACTCTATTATTCTTCCTTCTTGTCTCTGAGCATGCTGCACTGTGGGTCACCACTGAACATTCACCAGGCACAGTGTATTTTCTATTAAGTCCCTGCCAGGGAAAATGGAGCACTGCTCCATTTGTGTCCCCAGACAAACATTTTGTACAAAGTTCTTCATTATTCTTCCTCTCTCTCTCTCTTTCCCTAGATATGAACCTTTCAAGGGCAAGGAGACTGTGTTAGCAACCCTGATATTCATAGCACCCAGCCACCCTCAGTTATATAGAAGGCATTTAGAAGAATGGATGTTGAATTAATGTGGGCTTAAAGACCCAGCTGAGTAATTGTGAAGCCATAAAATTCTATTTGAAGTACGGCCACAAGAATTGACTCTGTGACCTCTTCTGGAAGCAAATCTCATTTATTACCATAGATGGCATAAAGTAATTGTCACTATTTGTTCAAAAGTCATTGTCTTTTAATCACATCTAGTGATTTAAATCATGGGGTATGATTCTATTAACAGAATGAAGTCTTGAATATACCAAAGATGGTACCAGAAATATCACTTAATGTCCTCTAAAGTTTTTTTTTCCAATGTAATATTCCCTTTCCTATTCTTTTGATTTATATATAACGTAGTGCTATGATTAATGGTTTTCTGTCTCTTTGGTCAACTAAATGAATATTAATTGAAAAAATGTAAAACTAATAGGTATTTTTGTCCTTTGGTAAATTTTACTCAAATGTGCTTTAGTGTCCTGTATAAATATTCAAACATTTATATATATAAAAGAAGTAACGTATTTTAATGTATCGATATTTTGACCCATGAAGTGTCCTTGATGGTAAAAGGGCTTTGCCACAAACCCAATGACCTGACTTTGAGGCCCAGAAACCACATAGTGGAAGCAAAGCACCAAGTCACATGAATTGTTCTTTGACCTCCACATACATGCTGTGGTACATGCACTTTCACATCTACAGATATGAATGCATGCATACACACACACACACACACACACACACACACACACACACACATTCACACACACTAAATAAATCTAAAAAATATATTTACATTGAGGAAATAGTAAAATTGATTCTGGAAAGATGGCTCAGTAGTTAATAGTACTGGCTGATCTTCTAATGACTCATATTTAATTATCAGCTTCCATATGGCTGCTCAGAATCCCCTGTAACTCCAGTTCCAGGGAATCTTAACCTGGAATCTAAATACTTTTATTCTCAATAGACAACAGACACACAATAAGTACACAGATACTTATTGTATGGCAAAATATCCATACACATAAAATGAAAAAAATTAAAGATTAGAGGAAATGATAAAATTAATCAAATTTACATTATCTCACAAATCCAAACATCTTCTCTGATTGAAATATCAATAATTTAACTGCCTCCATTCAACAATTACAGTGGACTTTTGTCTGGTCATGGTTTCCATTTTAATCAAATCATGTTAGTCCTCTAGTCCACCTCCCTCTATCCCACAGTGCTTTGAGAAAAATCTGAGCTCTTAGAATGAACTTTGAGGCTCCATGATATGATGCAACCTGACCATCTAGCCCCACTTCCCATCACTGCATAAGGTACAGATACAGTGACTTTTTTTTCTTGTGTTTGAATATGCATTATTTGTTTCTGACCTGCAGTCTTTGATAGTGTCTACTTTTCAACTTAGAGGTTCTAAAATGTGAGATCAGATCCTTTAAGTTCAAACAGGACTTGCTCCATGAGACTTGCATTCCCAGACTGAACCCTCCTCTGTATTAGTAACCTTTATGTCAAGAGTTACAAGCATCACATTGCATGCTTTATGAAAATAAAATATCGATTTGTGCTTTTACCCTTTCAGCAGACCAAAACACAAGGTAACACACTTCTAAAGAAGAAATTCTACCCACTACAGCACTTTCATTATTCTTTTGTAATTTGAGGCATTAACAATACTGAAAGTAGATACCCAAGCAGAATAATCTCTAAAATGATTCCCAGGGAGCCATGTGCAATTGAAGTCTACAATTAACAAACAAGGCTTTGTGATGTCAGGTCTGCATTTGTCCATGAGCTTTAGGACTTCCCAATTCCTAATACACATGAGAGGATTGAATTATCATGACTGTGAAAATTGGAGAAAACAAAACTTCCCTACAACAGCCTCTTAGAATGTGACTCCCACAACACCCAGAATAAATGTTGCAAACTATGAAGCAACACCTCTCCGTTCTCTGATATATTTGAAAAAAAAAAAAAAAGAACATTTAGGTGAGATTTCATTTTTATAATCAGACAAAACACTTCTTCATATTGTATTTTCATAAAATGTGTTTGAACTTAGATTAAAGGGTATACCTTCAGAGAGTGAGCACTAAATTTGACAGAAATTTAAGCTATCTTTATCTTCAGTATACATAACCAAAGACCTTGTATAACTCCTCACTAAGATCAGAAGAAATTTTTTCTTTAAGTACACTAATTTCCGGGGTGCCAAGTTTAAGGTTTTGTTAAACATGGCCTTGGAACATGTTCTATGTGTGTGTGTGTAAAATGTGTATATGTATGTGTATGCATGTGTGCATTATCTATATGTGTATATGTATGTGTGTGTGTGATGTGTATATGCATGTAATGTATGTATTTATGTGTGTATATATGTGTGTGTCTGGATAAGTGTGCAAGGCATCTGAAAATAGCATTAGTGGCCTCTAAGGATAAACAACTTATTGATTCTATAAAACAAACCCATTTTAGATATGACATAAATCTATGCAGTGCAATTTAAGGCGGTATTGTCTTAAGTTGAAGTTTGAATTGTTTCCTAATTTAACTTGTATTCTGTAAGATGAAGATGTGTGTTCTGATGAGTTGGTGGCACACACCAGTAATCCCAAAGCTGCGGCAGAAGAGGAATCTTGAAGCAGAAGTACATTTGAAGCTCCTTGTAGCTACACTGGCAAACTTCTTTAAATTTTAAGATATTTGTTGTTGTCTAGTGTTATTGAATTCAAGGGAGTCAACTCCCTGTCTTTTAATTAATTGTAGTCTTATTCATAATAAAATGACTAATTCAAGAAAGTATGAAAACAGTTCCCTTTACTTATATGAACCATGTAGGATGGCTGACAAATATTAGCTTGAAAATGAAGGGTGCTTATGTAAGTCATCCAGAAATTTGACCTTTATTTTACTAACCATCCATACAATGAAAACATTCAGACAATTTAGTAACTTTATTTTATTTTATTTTTTTCCTGTGGACACAATTTATACTATTATTAATGGACACAATGAAAGTGTATTTTGTGAAATGTATGCATTTGATTATCAAGATTTACTCAATCCCTTGTACTTAGAGAGATTCATTCTTTAAAAATTATATAAATAACAGTTACTCCTGGTATTTTTGTATGTGTTTTGATAGCATTTGTTTGCCTAAGAACTAAAGGAAAAACAATGAGTAGGTGAAAAAATATTAATGTATGAAAAGGTATATATTTATAAGTTGAGGTAACTGATCCTTTACCATTTTTGGGTTATGTCCGTGTAGCACACTCAGGCCATTTAACTAATCTCCTTGATTATTTACCTTTCAACAGATTTAGAATGTGACAACTCAAGCATCTGATAACACAGTGGAGTAGTTCAACATCCGTCTCTGCTTCTCATGCTGGTCTCTACAGTGTAAGTATGTGTTCACCTTTTCTGGTTAGCTTGGTGGTGTGGAAAATGGATTTGGTTTGAAATTAGAGATATTGCATATTGTTCTGGAAAATCATAAGCTAAAACTCATTCAAAATATAATGAATTTAGATTATCTGATCTAAGAAGATGTTTTGCAAATTTAGATTTAATACTATTTCAAAGTTATAGCATGAAGTAATTGTTATGGGAAAGTAATATATTGACATTCAATGATATGTGATATCTTTAAATTTTTAAACTCTTTAAGTATCTTTGTTCCTAGAAAGAAAGGCATAAACATTACTTTTAGAAGATGTTTTGTTATGTTCTAAAAGGTTCCTGAAATGTCTCTGGTAGATGTAATTTGCAGTGGAATTTTAAGGTCAAGTCAGTTTCTCTCTCTCTCTCTTTTTTTTTCTATTTTGTTCTCTAGTAGCTCTCAATTGAGAATGTGTTTAATAATATTTACTTAGTAATAGCTATATCAAAAAGTCATTTTTGGCTTAGTAAGTTCAATTAAAAGAAGAGGAAAAGTAGTCAATATAGACATAAGTAGTTTTTACTGTTCATTTCTCAGGACTGAAAAATAAAAGTCTGGTGTAATGTTGGTTTATTTTTTTGAAGAAGTATTAAGCTTATGCAATGATAAAATGATATTAATATTTAAAGAAAACCTAAAAGATAGAATTCTGGATGTTTATTCATAAGGAAATGATAAATGTTTGAGGCAATACACATGCTTAAACTACTTTGAACACAAGAAAAGTTATACTAATATAAAAATAAAATAATATCAATTAAATGTGTTTTATTTTATGCGCTGATTAGAAATATAAAATATTTTCAGAGTAAAGAAACAAAAGCCAAGAAAGTCAAAGAGGACATTAACTTACTCACAGGAGTGGAGAGAACGAGCATTCCAATCCTTTCTCCCAGAAAAATGTAAGCCCGGGACTATAGCACTTCCATTATTCTAATACAAACTTACACCATCCTCAAGGTACCAGGAAAGGCTCTCTTCCAACAAGCTTCCTGGAATCCACATTCTGAGCCTTGCTAACTTATTCTCCCAGGCCTTTTCTGGGCAGCTCCTGTGTGTGGTAATAACTGTTCACTCATAGAGTAGAAGATCCTGAGACTTGTTCCTTCTGCATGGAAGCAAGCCTGGATACATGAGTAGATTTCAAGTGTTGGCAATGGTAATAGAATTGAATTTTTCTTATGACTACATTAAAATTATAAAATAAGGCAAGTGAGCTATATTTTAATATTATGTTTTATTTCATCCACTATAATCAAAATAGAGGTTTTTTAAACAGTAGCATTAGGTTCATGTTAAAGATTTTCAGAGAGTTTAAAAATTCTTCACACTAACTTTTTGAAATCTAGTGTGTACTTACAGCACATCTCAATTAAGATATTACTTTTCATAATTTAGTATGTATGTACTTGAGTGTGTTTGTGCATGTTAATGCATGCATGCATGTATACACATATGCCCTTGCATCCTTGTTTAGCATATAGAGGCCTAAGAATAACCTTCAGGAATTTGTTTGTCCATTCCTCCTTGTTGAGGCAGGATTGTTGCTGCTGTGTGCTCCTAATTCCAGGATAGCTGGCCTGCATCTTCCAGTCTTGTGTGAGAGTAGTAGGTGTAAAAACCTATGCTATCTCACCAGTTATTTTGTTTGTTTATTTGTTTGTTTGGGCGGGTGGTCTGGGATCAGAATCAAGTATAAGGCTTTAGAAGTAAGTGCTTTTACTTCCGAGCCATCTAACTTGCCTTCAGATACCTTTTTTTCTTTCTCCTTTCTTTTTCTTTCTTTCTTTCTTTCTTTCTTTCTTTCTTTCTTTCTTTCTTTCTTTCTTTCTTCCTCCCTCCCTCCCTTCCTCCCTCTCTCTCTCTTTCTTTCTTCCTTCCTTCTTTTTTCTTTCTTTCTTTCTTTTTCCTTCATTCCTTCGTTCCTTCGTTCCTTCCTTCCTTTGTATATTCTTAATCAATCTGGGGAAATAAAATTATAATAAAAACTAGATTAATAAACACAATAAACACATATTGAAAATGCTTTGACTATGAAAATAAAGTATAATTTTTTAAATTAACTTGTTCAATTCTACCAATCACATTTCACTTAAATTTCAGTCCCGCTAATCACATTTTGCTACTTAACAGTAGCATGTGGCTAATAGGTACAGTCCAGCACAGCTCTGCCTCATAAGACTGTTGCTCCAAGGCTGACTTAAAAAACTCCTACAAGGAGCAAATAATCTTAGTGTTTCTATGAGTTTAAAAAAGTTAAATCTTAAATCTCTGACTTAAAACAAGGATTACTAGATTTACATAGTTTATGAGAAAGTCAGCCTAAGAAGTTATACCTTTTCAAGCAATGATACATGGTGAAATTGGGGTGGGAGGTGTTAAATTTTGACTTGGTGTTTATACTCTGATACTCTGATATTATAAAGGAATTGGCCTTAAATATGAAATACAATATGTAGCTAGAGTTTTCCTGCCTGGCCCACAGTCAGAACAAATCTCTCTCACCTGCCAGTCCCACAGCTGCTCAGACCCAACTAAGTAAACACAAACTGTATGGCCGTGGCAGGCTTCATGCTAACTGTTCTTACAGCTTAAATTAATCCATTTGTATAAATATATACTTTGCCACGTGGCTCGTGGCTTACTGGCATCTTCACATGCTGTTTCTCATCATGGCGGCTGGCAGTGTCTCTCTGCCTCAGGCTTCCACTTCCCAGCTTTATTCTCCTCCTTGTCCCGCCTATACTTCCTGCCTGGCCACTGGCCAATCAGTGATTGATTTACTGACCAATCAGCAACACACTTGACATACAGACCATCCCACAGCAATAATATTTTAAAATATGTTTCCAAAGATTCATAGAAGGATTAAATAATTAAGCTGAAGATTTATAGATCACATCTCTATTAAAAGAATTGATAAAGAACTCGTAACACAATAGAATATGAATGAGCGAGAATTGTTGAGACCAAGGTTGAATAAAGCACAGGGACAAATAGCCAAACGAATGGAAACACATGAACAATAAACCAATGGCTGAGGGGTCCCCAACTGGATCAGGCCCTCTGAATGGTTGAGACAGTTGATTGGCTTGATCTGTTTGAGAGGCATCCAGCTAGTGGGACCAGGTCCTGTGCTCATTGAATGAGTTGGCTGTTTGAAACCTGGGGCCTATTCAGGGTCGCTTGGCTCGGCCTGGGAGGAGGGGACTGGACCTGCCTGGACTGAGTCTACCAGGTTGATCTCAGTCCTCGGGGGAGGCTTTGCCATGGAGGAGGTGGGAAAGGGGGGTGGGCTGGGGGGAAGGTGAGGGGGGCGGGAGGGGGGAGAACAAGGGAATCCATGGCTGATATGTAGAACTGAATTGTATTGCAAAATAAAAAATTTTTTTAAAAAAGTGCATAAAATGTCAGAATTTTACCTTGTATTTATATCTGGCTAATAAGTACCCTGAAATACTGTTATACAAATACTGAAATGAAAATCTGGCACTATGGAATATTAGTAAGCATTTATAGCCGTGAAGGCTTTCATTCATTGTTATTGAAATTAAAACTGGGACAGCACTCTAGAAAAGGGTACTTCCTTTTCTTATAGAGGTAAATACAGATGCTGGAGCTATAGCAACAGTGCAGTGAACCCACTGTAAGTGAAACATGAGCAGCTGAGAAGCAGAGAATAGAAAAACACATCATCATGAGGGTATTATAACCTCTACATCAGTGGTTCTCAACCTTCCTAACACTGTGACCCTCTAATATAGTTCCTCATCTTGTGGTGATCCCCAACCATAAAATTAACTTCATTGGGACTGCATAACTGTAATTTTGCTACTATTATGAACCATAATGTAAATATCTGTTTTTCAATGGTCTTTGGTGACCCCTGTGAGTGTTCTTTGACCCCCCAAACGGGTCATATTCCACAGGTTGAGAACTGCTGCTCTCCACTAAAACATGGTCAAAATTTGGAATACAGTTTCTTATAGTGATATTTTGTATATGCTCTAACAAATAAAGCTTGTCTGAAGATCAGAGAGCAGAGCCAGCCACAGAGTAAACAACTCACAGCCATTAGCCATAGAGGTTGGGCAATGATGGCACACACCTTTAATCCTAGCACTCAGAGGCAGAGAAAGACAGATCTCTGTGAGTTCAAGGCCACCCTGGACTACAGGAGATTAATCCAGACTAAAAGAGAAATAGAGTGGGCACTGATGGCTCACGCCTTTAATCCCAGTACTTGGGAGTCACACACCTTTATTCCCATCACTAGGAAGGCTGAGATGGGAAGTGATATGGCTGAGCAGAGAAAGGAATATAAGGCAGGTGGAGACAGGACTCAGGGGCATTCAGTCTCAGGATTTGTGGATACAGAATCCTCCCCTTTCAGCTGAGGATTTCGTAGACGTAAGAACTTTCCTCTGATCTTTCAGTATTGTCCCCGATATCTGGCTCCAGGTTTTTATTAAGAAGACCAATTAGGATTCGTGCAAAAGTTTCCACCACCTGGACATTACTTTTGAAGTGCTCTAAACTGTCTAAGATCATAAATGGAACTATTATAATTAGAAATAATTTATATACCTCATTACATGACCCAATAATTCCATTTCTATGTAATTACCCTAGTGAAAAGAATACTCATTTTACTAGAAATGTGTGTAAATATTTATAGCAACTTAGTATTTATTCATAAAAATTTGGAAATAATCAAAATGTTGTTAGGTGCAGTAACACATGCCTGTAACTCTTGTACTCAAGAGTCGGAGGCAAGAGAAAATGTCAGATTTTTACCTTGTATTTATAGAGGGCAGTGTGGAAAGTTCAAATCCAGCTTGACCCATACAGTGTACCTTTATTTCCAACAAACAAACAAACAAACAAACAAACGCTGTATTTAACTGCTAAACTGAAGAACAAACTGGAATATCAATAGCATATTATTCAACTATAGAAAAGAGCTATTGATTTCATGTCTATAATAAACTTTTCTATTTTCTTTTCAATACTGAGAAATGAATCAAGGGCTTTGTGCTTGCTCTGCCACTGAGCTGTCTACAAAGGGTCCATATATAAATCCCAAATTCATTTCTGCAAGTAAAACAGGGAATCCCCAAATGTCTAAGTACTGTGTGGTATCAAGTATCTAAATTCAGAAAAAAAAGGCAAAACTGAGACAGTAAGAATCATTATATATTTGAATGTTTAGAGCTGTTAGTGTTTTGCTTTTACTCATCCATACCCCTGTTTCCATCATAAACCCTATTTCATTTTGTTCATGACTTTGTAATGGTTTCATTAAGAGGTTATTCAAAAGTCTTTTTGTGTGTGCTGTGCATTTCTGCTCTGCTGTCTGGTGAATAATATGCACTTACAATACTTGTGTTGAATTTCTAAGCACTTTTCCATGAGGCACACTTTGTTTTCAATTAAGAAAAACCAGAGTTTCTTAAGAAGATAGCAATTTCAGGAGTAATTGGAAACCTGGGAAAGACTGTGTGTGGGGGAGGGCTCTGCTGTCCCATGGTTGATACTGTGTGTCCTTCCTAAATCAGGACATAATTTCTGTTGTAAAAGTAGGTGGATATACAGACAGATCCATAGGGTATAACAAGGAGGAGGGACTGGACAGATAACATATAACACGTTCTTCCATTATACCACACATATTACAAACAAGTTATAGCAACACACAGAAAGTGTTTTTAAAGGAGCTGAGGAACAAAGCTCGAGATACAGAGTAAAATGGAACCTAGAATATTTAGCAGACAACTAAGATTATATTTATGTTTTGACTCCTGAAGAAATTACTGGTTCACTTTATTTATGCCAAAAAAAAAAATGTAGAGAAAACGTCAGTGGATGTGAAGGACTGCCTATTGTACTATCTTATTTTGTTTACTCATTGTGTATTCAAATGATATTTTATTATTTTAATAGACAGCTATAATTACCTTAACATCTATGCTTTATAATATATGTCAAGGGAAACAAGAGCTTAGTCAACAAAATGTTCAAAAAATTTATTTCATTACTTTCAAATTGGTCTTAAATTTTTACAGAAGCCTGTGGCTTCCCTGTAGCTACCATTATAAAGAGACAAAAACACACTTCACAGTCATCAAACCCTCGTGTGGAAAACGATGTGAGTGAGTATTTATATTGGCAGTTTTTCGAATGAGTAGAAGCAGATAAAAAAAATACTCTCTACTTTTCCTTAAAACCATATTTACTTAAAACTATATATTTGTCATGTGGATTTTCTAGCTACTTATAAAATGAGACATCATTCAGGATTTTCAGTTTCTTTCAATCATTTTCTTCTGTCTTTGTTTAGGTTTCATTTATTTGTTATTTAATTTTATTAGTTCTTTGAGAGTTTCATGCAATGGGCTTTGATCATATTCTCCTTCCCCCAGCAGCTAACAAATATCAATAGCTCTATGGCCAGGGATGGAAATGTTTGTCAAACTTCCCTCTCCATGCTGGGATTTGGTTTGCTTGGGCTTGCCCAGGAGTTTTGTAAGCTGTCACAGCCACAGTGGGGGCATATGTGCATGTGCCCTGCTACATCCACAAGGCACTTCTTCTTGGTAATCATCTACCATCTCTGGATCTTCTATTCTTTCTGCACTGTCTTTCAAAACAATCTCTAAGTCTTGGGAGGGCAGTGTTGTATAGATATATTCCACTAAGTGCTGAACACCCTGTGGTCTCTTACTCTCTTCACCTTTGGCAAGTTGTGAGTCTCTGTATCAATAACCACCTATTTATAAACAGAAAGTTCTCAGATGGGAATTCACAAATATATTCATCTATGGTTATAACTAAAAGTCATTAGGAGTCAATTTAATACTCTGTCCATTTGGCTGAAAAATAGAAATGGATCCTCTTCTAGGGCCTATATTCTGCCTAGTCATAGCTTTTGGGGCCAAAAATGGTACCTGGTATGGGTATAATCTTGTAGAGCAGGGCTTAAATCTAATTGGGAAGCAATTGGTTACTCCCCTGATATTCATGCCACTATTTCACCACTGAGCATGTCCTGCTAGGTCAGTTGTAGATGAATTTCTAAATGGTGTTATTAAATAAAAAACACAGAGCCAGATATAGGGGCGGAAAGCCTTAGAGAGATCAAGGAAATAAGGAAAGCCACCAGTCAACCTTACCTTACCAACTCAGCAGCTTCCAAATGCTGCAACTTCCTGTTTACCCACGCCTATACGCCTTGCTGTTCTGCCATCTGATTTCCTCTCTCTATTCAGCTACATCACTTCCTATCTTTCTGTACAGACCTCCAGACCTCCATGGTTAACTAGTTTTGGAATTTAAACGTGTGTGCCACCACACCTGTCTCTGTTTCCAGTGTGGCCCTGAACACACAGAGATCCTGCCTGCCAAGTGATAGGATTAAAGGCATGTTCTACTGTTACCTGACTTCTTTGTTTACTTAAAATGGCTTGCTATTTCCTCTGATCTCCAGGCAAGCTTTGTTTATTAAATCACAAATAAAATATCACCACATTTTCCTTTTTTTTGTCTAATAAAAAATAGTTATAACTAATATAAGAAAAACTATATACAAAAAGTACAATAAATATATATAATATATACAAGCAATAAACACATCAACAGTCAGTCATTATTATACCCAATTGTGAACCCTCTGAGATACAATGATGATTACTTTTATTCTCTGTTACCGTGGATAGTACTTTCTAGAACTATAAAAAACAGCCAGTAGTGATGAAGTTTTCATGTCCATTCCAGTTTAATTTACCCTTGTTCTATGATTCAAATATCTTCAGCAATAGGGTCTTACTGTCAAGTTCTGTAGGATAACAGAGTAATGGCAATAACCTGGAATGTTTGTGGAGGTATGAGACTTTACTAAGCAATGATGCAAAAAGACGTCACCCATTCCTAACACCTGGCCTTATTTGTTAGTCACTGGCACCTAGTAGGGGCATCTTTTCCTTGTTATAGGGATATATATATATATATATATATATATATATATATATATATATATATTTATTTATATATGCATGTGTGTAGAAAATGAATTTGAGAGTGAGTAATAGGGTTCATGGGAGGAGCAGAGGAAAGAAAAAGGGAACATGACATGGTGTAATCATATTATAATTTCAAAATAATAAATTGTTTTATGTATATATGTTATATATACCCACTTATATATATATAAAGAACTTGCATACTTTTTAGGAATCTTCTACAGTTGTAGGTTTTCATATATTTTTCTCAAAAGTTTTTAGCTACTCTAGTAGACTTGCTAGGGTTAAAAATTGAAAAAATGATGATAATAAATGCTGTTTTGATTGTGGGGATAGAGGAACATTTATTTACTGAGGTTGGTAATGGCAATTGATGCAGTTACTACAAAAATCAATGTGGATGTCCCTCAAAATGCTGAAAATAGATCTACCATATAATCTAGCTATATCACTCCTACATATTACTGAAAAGACTGCATATCCTACTCTCCTACTCTAGTGATATCTGATGAATTTGTCTCATTATTCTTTATCAATAAAAACTCGGGAGTCAGATATTGGGATAAGAACTTGAATGATCAGAGAAGCAACCAGTAATCTCCTATCTCTTCTGTTCCCCCATCCAAAAGCGCTGAGATCCTCTCTAATGCCCCACCTTACTACTTTCTGTCTCTCTATCTGCCCTCAGTCCTACAAACCTCTATGGTTAATTTTGGTCAGCTAGTGGCTAGCTCTATACTCTGATTCAAAGCAAACTTTGTTGTCACAATGTGATCAAAATATCACACAAAAGATACCTGCTTGTCTCTGTTCTTTGCTGGTGTACTCACAACAGCCAGGAAATGGGAATAGCCTCGATATCTATCAACTAATGAATGGATATTGAAAACATGGTGTATTTACATACTTGAATATTATTCAGCTACTACAAAAATTAAATTATGAAAGTTGCAGGTACATTGATAGAGGTAGAAATAATCATTCTGAGCAAAGTAACTCTGACTCAGAAAATATAAATGTCCCATGTTTTCACTCATCTGTAGATGTTAGTATTAAAACTTCAGAAATGTGTGTCTCATTTAGAATGCGTATACATCTTAGGAAATTACCACCAAGCCACTGCGAAGGGATTTTAAGGAGGGGAAACAGAACACCCTGATGTAAAAGGTTAAATAATGATGAAACAGTGAGGTTTAAACTGAGATTGATACACAGACTGCAGGGTAAAAGAGGGAGTAGGAGAAGGGATAAACAACATTGTGTTGGTTTCCCATAATCTCTTTTAAAAATAACTTTCATTTTCACTAGTCTTTATACTATGACTTTCAAAATTCACTTTATTTTTATACTTCAAAGATAACAGGATGCTAATCTATATTATATAACTTTAAATTAATGTTATTAACTCACTCCCCTCATAAAACCTTACATGGTGTATTTTACATGCCTGGGTTTGGAAATACTGCTTTCAAAGTCAACCACAATGTTGCTTTAGGATGATGGAACACTGTGCCAAGCCACAGAACCTACACTGAAGTCAGAGTGCTATCTTAGGAAATAAAGTGAGAACATGTGCTGTCTTCAGCAGGAAATGAGAGATGCTAGTGAGGCAAGAAGAGTTTTAGGAACATGATGGTCTGTGTTCTATAGTAGCTTCTCTGCTTATGATGTGAGATCTTCTGCTCTAAAACTTTAGGACCATCTGCTAACCTTGCATGTGTCTTATATGAATGTTCAGGGTAAAATGAAGAGAAAGGTTCTGAGATAATTTCCATGTCAGGTCTAAGCAACCAGAGAGAAGGGAATACTTATGTTGGAGAAGGCAAGTTTGAAATTTAGAAATAAATTTTAGGGTAGAGTCAAAAACCCTAAATAATAAGGAATCATAACATCCCTGTAATTCTCCAAAGTTTTGTAGGAAATTAGAATTTTTATGGAATTTGAGATGGTTGGTTAGAGTTATCTAATGCCAAATATCACAATTTATATTCAAGTTTCTCTTGCTACAACAAAAAGCATTATAGAGTTACTAAAAACCAATCCAAATATATTTCATTCAGAACCCTGCTATGCCAGAATTTACAATTATCTGGCCATGTTTTCTTTGCTTTTACTCCATGATTACATGTAATTACTATCCACAGAATTCTTAGTTGCCAAAAGGATTAAAAAAAAACCTTCAATTTTAAGCAAAAGCATAAAGCTCAAGTTTTTGCTTATTTAGAAATGGGGAGAATATACCAATCATGAAGATTATCAGAGAAAATGGGGCTGTTAAAATTATTCAGGCTCTTGAGAAAGAGTAACATGCAGTGATTGTCAGACTTTGGGAGACTCAATTCTATGAACTTCCCTTGTTCCTGAGATGAGAATGTCATTGATTGATGAACTCTCAGAAGTGCGCTCTTCAGATCAACTGACAGTTGAAGTTTGTGTTGTTCCTATCTGGTTGACTTGCAAATGTGCATTCACTGAGGTGTACCACCATCCATCCTTCACATGCATGAGAAATCCATTCTGACATCTTACAGAACTGTCATTGCTTAAGTAAGCGTTTTTAAAAAACACTGCAGGTGAATATTTGCTACCACCGCTATAAAAAAAAAATCAATTGTCTCGTAGGAACATGAAGGCATTCTATTCTCAGGCTATTTGAAACAACCATATTAGACAAAACTTGAGAGGCAATGATGAAGAGAACCGAGGAGCCATCTCCACTAAGGAAAGTAGGGAGTTACAGAAGGAGGCTTTCCTTAAGTCGTCTGATGTGAAATGCTATGGCAGGTATCAAACAGTGAAGTGAATGCAGAAAGTTACTACCCAGAAAACAGAACAAACGCGATGGAAAAGTAAACGTTTTACACAAATTAGTAAAGTTATGCAAGAAAACTTATTACTACTTTAGTATAAATATTCATAGCATTGTGTATGTTTATGGAGTCATATGTTTTTTAGATAAGGTTTCACTATATAGCCCAAAGTGCCCTTGATTTCTTGAAATTGATTCTCCCCTTCTCAGCCTCCCAAGAATCAGGGATTATCACTGTGACCATTACTGTAATAAAAATGTTAATCATTTTTCATCTCAGTTCCTAGGGCTGGTTTTCTCTAAAAATGTACTCTATTGGGGTATTTGATGGTCTTTGTTTCATGCTGATATTTTTGTTATTTCGCCATCTCTTTCTCTTTTACAAATTTTACTCTTCATCTATTCTAGAATGATCTAAAATCCTTTCCTGGTTCTCATTCTTCCTTGTTTTCTTATCCACTGTAGTTTCAATTTGAACCTCCTCCTCCTCCTCTTCCTCCTTCTCATCATCATCATCATCATCATCATCATCCTCTTCTTTTTTTTAAATAGAATTTTCTTACTTCAATGTTGGCTTATTTTTCTCTGCTTTCAGGCTTCTGTTATTTCATAATGCAAACAATAACAGCATTCTTCTCTTCTCATTCCATTTTCCCAAAAGGGCTCTGCCTTTTCTTCTTGAGAAATATGCCAGTGAAATGGGCCCTGGTTAGCTCACATGATGTTGTGTGTCCCATTCTGTCACTCTTTTTTTTTTTTAATTTTTTTTTATTTTTATTTTTTTTTTAATTTTTATTTTGCAATACAATTCAGTTCTACATATCAGCCACGGATTCCCTTGTTCTCCCCTCTCCCGCCCCCCTCACCTTCCCCCCAACCCGCCCCCCATTCCCATCTCCTCCAGGGCAAAGCCTTCCCCGCAGACTGAGATCAACCTGGTAGACTCAGTCCAGGTAGGTCCAGTCCCCTCCTCCCAGACCGAGCCAAGTGACCCTGCATAGGCCCCAGGTTTCAAACAGCCAACTCATGCAATGAGCACAGCACCCGGTCCCACTGCCTGGATGCCTCCCAAACAGATCAGGCCAATCAACTGTCTCACCCACTCAGAGGGCCTGATCCAGTTGGTGACCCCTCAGCCATTGGTTCATATTTCATGTGTTTCCGTTTGTTTGGCTATTTGTCCCTGTGCTTTATCCAACCTTGGTCTCAACAATTCTCTCTCATATAAGCCCTCCTCATTCTCGCTAATTGGACTCCTGGAGCTCCACCTGGGGCCTAGCCATGGATCTCTGCATCCAGATCCCTCAGTCGTTGGATGGGGTTTCTAGCACGACAATTAGGGTGTTTGGTCATCCCATCACCAGAGTAGGTCAGTTCGGGCTGTCTCTCGACCATTGCCAGCAGTCTGTTGTGGGGGTATCTTTGTGGATTTCTGTGGGCCTCTCTAGCACTTTGCTTCTTCCTATTCTCATGTGGTCTTCATTTACCATGGTCTCCTATTCCTTGTTCTCCCTCTCTGTTGTTGATCCAGCTGGGATCTCCCACTCACCCAAGCTCTCTTTCCCTCCACCCTCGCCCTTCACTACCCCCACTCATGTCCAGGCTGTTCATGTAGATCTCATTCCATTTCTCTGTCATTGGGCGATCCCCATGTCTTTCTTGGGGTCCTGTTTTCCAGGTAGCCTCCCTGGTGATGTGAGTAGCAGTCCAGTCATCCTTGTTCCACATCTAGTATCCTGCTATGAGTGAGTACATACCATGTTTGTCTTTCTGAGTCTGGGTTACCTCACTCAGGATGATTTTTTTCTAGATCCATCCATTTGTCACTCTTGGAGAACTAATTGCTACACTCTCAACAGATGACTCGCTCCAATGTTACCCTTGAGAGAAAGCTTAAATTTCAAGATTAGATAATTTCAAAATAATAAATGATTCCCATCTCTTCCATTTACTGGCTGACTTTACATTTCCTGCCTAATTCACACTTCATAAGAACCCTATTTTAGAAGACAGCTAGGTCACAGTGAAATTATATATGGAGAATATATAGCACACCCTTCATACACAGGAGAAGCCAAAAAAAGATAAATCTTGTTTGTGTTATTTCCTATTTTCTATTACCACATTTCATCATTAGAGGAATTATGCAACTCAGTATCAAACACTCATTGCTTCTACCTGGCTCTTTATCACTTAAGCCAGGTTAACTAATTTTTCTAATTGGAGAATAATAGTAAGCCAAACTAAAAGGCAACAATGGTAAAACAATGCATAATAGTTCAATCAAAAAACACTGTTAAGGTGCATGCTAGGCCTGTGCGGCAAGTTATTAACTAGAATCAGGCTTTAAAAACACAACTTAAAGCTAACATTCTCATGATGTGAGTCAAAGATATGCAGCTTGGGAAGGGAAGAGCTAGAATTGCAGTCCTGTAACTTATCACCTTTAAGTCCAGAGCTCTGAGCAGGACTAATAATCACAGTTCATTTTGTTCATTTCCTGTTCATTATAAATGATGCTTGGGAGTTACTGGAACCAAATTCCCTCAATACTAAGTTCTTTTTCAGAGGCTTCTATTAAATCTTTCAAAGGCTTCAGAGTGTTATGGAGTTACATCCTGCTTGCCCTCACCTGAGATTACAGTAGGTTTCTTTCCTATATAAACTATTTACATTTTTGTAGTTTTATGTCAAAGTCCATATTAACAACACCAACACAGGCTGGAGAAATGATTCAGTGGTTATTAAGAGTCCTTGCTACTTTTGCAGAGGACCTGAGTTCTACATTCACGTGGCAGCACACATGATTACCATTTAGAAGAAAAGCAATTTATGACTCCAAAAGATCCTAACTTCTCAGCTACTAAATTCAAAGACGATGCAGTAGGCAAAATGCTCTCTGAAGATTTCAAAAGTTTACAAGTAAAAATGATCAATGATCACAAAGAGAACACAGACAGGCAGATAGATTCATTCTGGGAACATAAGGGGAAAGTCAGCAACATAGAGAAAAACCATCAACAAAATGGATGAGAACATCAGCAAAACAAACAAACAAAACAACATTTAGAAATCTAAATATACATGACAAGAGAAGAACAAGTCATGATAAGTGATAGTCAATGTGCCAAAAATACAAAGCAAAGAAATATTATCAAGGGTCTCAAAAAGACCAAGTGTGATTGCTCATGGCTTTAATTCCAGCCCTTTGGAAGCATAAGCAGGCATATCTGAGTTTGAGGCCAGTCTGGTCTATAGAGAGAGTTCCAAGACAGCCAGGACTACATAGAGAAACCCTATCTCCAAAACCAAAAGAAAAGAAAAATCCCAATGCATAAATGTATCATATCTCTCATTAGCAACATTTGAAGCAGGAGAAGCATGGGTCAATCCATTTCAAGCCCTGAAAACATATAAATGCCAACCAAAATTGCCTTATCTGGGAAAACTATAAGGATATTTCAAGACAAGCACAAACTAAGGCAGTTCGTGAGTAAAGTAGCCGTATACATAACAGAGGAAGAAAAACGTTCTCAATCATAAGAGCAGAGGGAAAAAAATTCATGAGAGTACTTATGAACAGTGAAGATTCAGAAGTCCATCTTCCCCATCTTAGAAAGCCAGTCATCCTCCTAATACTTATAGAGATACTTAATGCTTGCTGTCAACCTGATTAAATATGAATCAAATAAGAGACATACCTCTGGGTGGGTCTGTAAAAGTGTTTCCTGGAAAGAATAGTTAAAGGAGTGATGCTCTTTCCCCAGAGTGAATGACACTTTTCAAAAATAGTTTACATAGTAAGAGGTCCTGGGAAATAGCTGCTGCTTATCACCTACCTGCTTTTGCACTTTGTTGTAGGTACAGCTAATTTGTTGATGCTACTGATTTTTCTGTCCTTTCCTGACATTGAAATCCAGCTTCTTTGTCCTCCTAAGGTGTCTACTAACAAAATCTTCTAGGCCTTTAGCAGAAAATTAAATCTGCTGAGACATTCAGTCTTGTTATTGAGAAGCTACTAGATTTTCATTCTTTGCAGTGTGCAGTGACTGTTGGAACACCCAGTATGCATCATATAAGACTGTCAAATACTCCTTTAATATGAATTTGTTCTATCAATTTTGTTCCTCTAGAGCAGTGGTTCTCAATCTGTGGATTGTAACCCTTTTAGGTATATTTACATTATGATTCATTCATAACAGTAGCAAAATTACAGCTATGAAGCAGCAACAAAATAATTTTATGATTGAGGATCACCACAACATTAAGAACTGTATTATAGGGTCACAGCATTAGGCAGGTTCAGATCTACTACTCTAACAAGTCGTGTGTGTGTGTGTGTGTGTGTGTGTGTGTGTGTGTGTGTGTATAAAACAATAATCCAACCAACCAGGAAAGTGGCCAATAAATTAGCAGCAATTAATAAACCACCCTCAATAATAATCTTAAATGTAAAGGGCCCTAACTCACACAAAAAGATACACTCTAGACTCTTCTCCAGGGTCTAGCCTAGGAAATGAATGGAATTAGAAAAGATCATATTGAGTGAGGTATCTCTCATTTGAGGTCCCAAGCTCCAGATTTTCAGATGTAAGTGCAATTCTCAGCCCCATCTAGGAAATGTCTCTTTGCAACAGAGATCATTACAGAAAATCACAACAAATCAAGATGCAGAGTTGTGGAGCCCAGTCCTAACGGCTAAGTCTAGAAAACAACTCCTGCATCCAAGGCTCACAAAACATTAAGTGGGCTTGGAAAGATTTTAAGATTTTATTCA
Organism: Peromyscus eremicus; assembly: GCF_949786415.1. NCBI lineage: Eukaryota > Metazoa > Chordata > Mammalia > Rodentia > Cricetidae > Peromyscus > Peromyscus eremicus. The sequence goes on along the minus strand of NC_081417.1, from coordinate 47,773,517 downwards.
AGAAGTTTACTATGAGACTGTTTCTCCTAGTAATGTCAAAAACTACCTTCTCACCAATATGACTGACTAAACATGAGCTGAACAAGGATGATAACAGTAGACATGCCAAAGTAAGTGGGGAAAACCTGCAAAAAGAACTACATATAACTAAGGAATGCTAGGAAAAATAGTCTTCCCCAGAGAAAAGCTCACCAATTCGTTATGTTATTGTAGCTAGAGTTTTCCTGCCTGGCCCAGAGTCAGGACAAATCTCTCACCCGCCAGTCCCACAGCTGCTCAGACCCAACCAAGTAAACACAGACACTTATATTGCTTACAAACTGTATGGCCGTGGCAGGCTTCTTGTTAACTGTTCTTAAATTAATCCATTTCCATTAATCTATACCTTGCCACATGGCTCGTGGCTTACCGGGATCTTCATATGCGGCTTGTCATGGCAGTGGCTGGCAGTGTCTCCCCCACCCAGCTTCCTGTTCTCTCAATTCTCTTCTCTGTTAGTCCCGCCTATACTTCCTGCCCGGTCACTGGCCAATCAGTGATTTATTTATTGACCAATCAGCAACACATTTGACATACAGACCATCCCACAGCATGTTATAGCAGTGGCCAACTCTGAAAATATAGAGATAAGTAACATTATACAAACTAAGCACATTGTATTTAGGAATATATGTGTACGTATATATGCCTATATGCATGTAACAGCAATTAATCAAAAAAGAGGACATGAATTTGAAAGAAAGCAAGGACAGATATATGAGCATGTTTAAAGGAAGAGGAAGAAAAGGGAAGGGGAGACTGATGTAAATCTAATCTCAAAAATAAAAGAAATAGTTTTTTAAAAAGAAAGATACATTCTAACTGTATTAAAAAACAACTAAATTTAACTTTTTTTGTCTCCAAAAAATAGACTTCATGGGTAAAAATTACCTATTAACTGAAAGTGGGAAGATGGAAGTCAATTTACCAAGTGAATGGATGCCAAAGACAAGCTAGTATTGACATTCTAATATCTGATATAATGATAGCTTACATATTGATATGGAGAGTAATTCATCAAGAAGATGTAATATCTGTAAATATATTTGAGTGAAATTGGTGAGTTCCCAATTTCATGAAATAAGCATTAGTGAATACAAAAAGTTAGATAGGTCCAGATACAATTCTAGTGGATACTTCAATATTCCATTTTCAATTTAGATAAATGATTCAAAGTAATCAAAAAAAGGAACATCAGAAGTAAAACTTATCATAGGTCAAATAGATTTGTAGTCTATCTATAGAATACTACATGCAACAGAAACAGAATACACATTCTTCCCAATAGTCCATGAGATTTTCTGTGAAAGATATCTTGGCTCTAAAGTAAGTTTTTAAAAAGATAAAAGAACTGAAATTATTTCTGTAAATGGTTGGACCATAGTGAAGTAAAACTAGAAATCAACAGCAAAACAATCCACACATACAACAGGAGACTGAAAAATACATTCTTAAATGACCATTGAAGACATCAGAAAGAATTTTTTTATAAGTTCCTGTAATCAAAAACCAACAACAGCAAAAAAGGAAGAAAAAAGAAAACCAGAAGCAAAGTTCATATAATCAAATGAAAATAAAAACACAACTTATTAAAACTTTGGGATACAGCCAAGACAACTCAAAAGAAGACAGTATATAGCTATAAGCTATATTTATATTTAAACATCATTTAATTTACATAAACATCATTTACATTTAAACATCAGAGAAATCTCAAATCAATGATCTATTGATGTACCTCAAGATCTTGGAAAATCAAGCACAAACTAAATCCAAAGCAATGACTGATAAGAAATACTAACTATCAAGGCAGAAATTAATGAGATGTAGACTAAGAATAACATAAAGAAGCAACCAACTTCTAGACAAACTAACAAGGACCTAAACAAACCAAATTAGACATGGAAAAGATGGTCACAACAAATTCGAGGGATATCCTAAAGAACATTAGGAATATTTCAAAATTTATTTTCCGCATAAGTGGAAAATCAAGAAAAAAGTGGATAAATGTCTGGACACATATATCCTACCAAGGTTGAATCAATGAGATTGAAGCAGTAATAAGAAGTCTCCTGATAAAGAGGAACCCCACACCAAAGAGTTTCACTCCCTAATGAAAGCAAACTTTCGTAGATGAGCTAATTGCAAAGCACCTAAAATCTACAAAAAAAAAAAAAAATCAAAACATAAGTAACCCTACCCATCAAATGCTATAAAATAAGAACTAAACTGACACCTAAAGGGGATAAGGACACACCAGGTAGGGGTGGGGATGAGAGCACACTACAGACCAACTTTTCTGATGGAAATACATGTAATTTTTTTCAGTAAATTTCTTACAATCTGAATTCAAGAACATATAATAACACCTACCATGATCATATTGGTTTCATTACAGAGATGCAACCGTGTTTCAACATACGCAAATCAATAATTCAAAATTCAAGGTAGCACTTCAGCAGATTTAATGACAGAAATCACAGGATCTTTTCAATAAATGCAGAAAATAGCTTTGACAGAGTTCAGCATCCTTTCTGATAAAAGTCCTGAATAAATTAGGAATAAGAAGTAACATTTCAGCATAACAAAGGCTGTACACAATACAGCAAAAGAGTGATCACTGCCACTGCATAGGGAGAAACTAATAGCATTGCCTCTAATATCAGAAATGAGACAAGGGTGCCTATTCTTTCTACTCTGGCTCAACATAAAGTTCAAAGTCTTAGCAAGAGTAATAGGACCTGAATCTGACTTTGTCACATGTGCTTGGCTTCATGGCTTTCTGGAACCTTGGTAAAAACCTTCATAGCTCCTGAAGTCTTATTTATCGTAATCTCTACAAGACCCATGGCATGCAGATGATGTTGCCTAGTGCTTCTGTGAACTCAAGGTATAGTCTGTCCCCTTTTTTTCAAAGCTGTGATGACTTATCTGCCTTAGTGATCGAATCTGAGAAAACGCTTTCCAAAGCAGTTGTTTTCAAGCAGACCTTCAGGCTCAAGAGATCCTGCAGGTTCCTTCCATTCAAGTGACTTCAGATATGAGAATCTTTCACAGCTAGAGTCTTGCCCACAGGGCACCCTCCCTATAAACCTAGCACAGCGCAGCAAATTTCTAGGCCCTTTTAAATTGCACCTGCTGTCTTTACATCCATAGTGTCTGCAATTTTAAACTCAGCCACATATTGTTACTCATCAAACTGTACATTTTTTCATATCATTCTGCTACCTGTCTGTCTGTCTATCTATCTATTCATCTATCTCCCTCCCTCACTGTAGGCCTTGATAGGAGAAATGAGCAGGAACTAAGCCTCAGCCTGAATGCTCTCATCTTGAAATTTCCATTTCTTCTCTCAAGCAAAATTGTTCATTACTCGTGAATTTATCCCTACTCAGGTTATCAGGAGAGGAATAAAATGAGGGTAGTTTATTTGCTAAATCTAACATGAATGAATTTTAGCAGAATTTCCAGCAGAGTCTTTGTTTCCCCCTGAAATCTAGTGAATTGGGACCTTAACGCCTACATTTCACTCAACACTCTGGTCTTACACATGCAGGCATTTGATAAAAATGGCATTTATCTCTACTTACAGCACTTATATTAAATAAGATGGATATCTGTAACTGGTATAAAAGGTCATAACATTTTTTTTTTATTTTAGAATGTTATATGGGCACACTTTTAAAACATCATTGTGGCTGCAGGTGAATAGGAGCTGAGAGAGGAAGAGTGACAGGACGGATGACAGCTGTGGCAGGCGGTCCCTAATAGAGCCCTCAACTCTCCTTGGCTCTAGTATTTAGTGTAGTGTGTGATCTCCTCCCCTATATGTTACTTGCTTCTAATCAGTAAGATATAGGGAAAGTAAGGAGGTGCCTCCCCTACCCCATGATTCTATCAGAGGGCAAAGGGAGGCCATTACTCCAGTTCCTTTGGCGTATCTGAAAGACTTTATCTTGGTAGCTGAGTCCCTGAAGGGATTGACCATCAGCATCTGAGCAACCACTCAGTAGCATGCTGGAGAATACTTACAGCAAGAGTCATCAGGAGCCCTTAGGTTACTAAGGTTAGACTTTTTAATAAGTGAACCGCATGAGGGCACTTGCCTGGAAACCTTTCTCAAGTCAGCCTCAGATGAGACTATGCTAGTAAAGACATTACCTGGACTTGAAACTGAAGAAGTGAAACTGGGAGGCGGATGATCCAGTAAAACTATCCCCAGATCTGTGATCTTAACAGCAAGATAACGAGTGTATGTGCTCTAAAATAACAGTTTAAAAGTGGAGGAGAATGATGACGTGGAGGAGCAGGAAGAGGAGGAGGCACAATATTTTTGCAGCATTAGGGAAACTGAGGTAGAAGGAAAGTAGGTGTAAGGACATCAGTAGAAACACAGTAGTTTCCTGCCTCTAAAAATCATAACAGAATAGAAGGAAGAAGAGGAGGAGAAATGGAGGAAGAGGCTTTTATAAGCACTTTAAATAACAGCTATTGCCTTCCATATGTTGGCCAGCTGGAAGAGAATATACAGGGAGGAAAAACCTCACCAATGAGAAGTAAAGGCATAAAATGGAAAGTGATTTTTCACTCTCCTTTATGAATCCCAAGCTATGATTTATGGCTACTGAGACTGCTTGTGTGATTATTTATAGGTATTCTTCAAACAGTGGGAAAGAAATAAAATATAAATTATTTCATAGACAGCACTGTCAGTCATAAGCTTTCTCTAAAGGTAGGTGTTTGAGGCAAATGATGTTTGAGATGTTTCTAAATACATAAGATGGAAGAACCATCAAACCTGATGGGAAAATTAAAGTTTCATTATTTTTACCAATGGCTGTCTTTGCCTGCCCACCATTCATCTTGACTGTTTCAATAACACAAAGTCTATGTATCTAGAATTGCTTCTAAAAATCAAATAGACATCTATTCCCTCATTTAAACACCCTCAGGAGGTGTTGGTTGTTAGACACTAATGTAATGTGGAATCAATGCAATCAGTAAGCCCAGGTGAAGCCCAGGCACTTTAGCCCATACAATAATCAATATCCAACCCACCTTTTACACATTTTTCTTAAGCACTTTATACAATTTTAGTTAAACACCATGAGTATGTGCTTTCAAATGCACTGTGAGAGCAGAGGTAATATCCTGTCATTCTAGCTTTGTCTCTGACACTGTGTGTGTGTGTGTGTGTGTGTGTGTGTGTAGGAGCCCTCTTTGTAAATCGAGTGAAGAATAACATCAGCCTGAAATGTGTTGGTTTGATGACTCCAACATACTATTACACATGTGTTATTGTTGTGCCTAGTCCCTGATTATGCACAGTCCTTAGCAAATTTGAGTCTGTGAGTCACTATGTGTCTTTTCTTCAAATGTATTACCACAACTCCCTCTTTTAATTTCAATTCTATGTCATTTATACTAAAATGTGAAAAAAAAGTAAAAAAAAAAAATCATAAATGACTTTCAAAACTTCAGCTGCCTAATATTCACTCAGTTACCTTGCAGAGGAGGGTCTTGGTTTTCCTTCTTCTCATCTTCTTTCCTTCTTGGTCTGTACATATATTTTAAGTGGCTCTAACATTAAAGGAAAGCTATATAGACTGCAGGATCAGTGACATCACATGCTTATTCCCATACACAGCCCTATGTTTCAAATCCTTACTGATCTTAATCATTATTATTCAACTATAATGTAGATTCCCACATTTGCTGCAAGTTTCTCTTGCTGAGGAAGTTTGCAGAGGCCATTTCTATCCTGCCACTTCTAGACTCATGGGCATGTGCAGAAGACATTTCTGGATGCTTGACATAGTCCAGCTTTTCCCAGGATCACCCACTGATTCCTAAGAATCTCCTAAGAAATAAAGGTTGAAAAGGTTGTCCTATTGCTTTGAAGATATTACAGAAACAGAGAGCAGTCATTTTTCTTCTCTGTTATACAGATGACTCATTCCCTATCCCACTCTGGAGAAGAATTAAAGAAGTGGGTGCATGTGTGAGGGGAGAGGGGTAGGAGTGATTCAAATGTGCTGGATTGATTCCAAAACAGGTCACTAAATCACTGGACTTATTTTTACTATTACCATGCTTTTATGAAGAGGTATTATAATCTATTCCCCATATGAATAAGTCTTTAAAGTTAAAGATTTGCCCATGTCTTTATCTGAAACCGTGAGACAAAAGGAGCCGTAAGCAATGCTATCTCCTTCTGGCATCCCCACCAAATCCACTCTCTCTGACACATTTTTCCCACCTTAACATTGCATCAATTGATTTCAGAACAAATATAAAAATCTTTTCCATTATGTACTAAATATTTTTGATAATCATCAATACTTTCTGTATTAGAGAAATTTTCCCTAGATAAAACTCTAGATTTTGAAATATTTTATCAATTCACCACATGTAAAAGTAGCAGGGCATGGTGGTATGTGCCTGTAAAGTTAGCACTTCCAATGTATAAGTAGAAGGATCTTCAGATCCTGAGTTCCATAGTGAGACCCTATCAGGGCATGGGCTAGAGATATAACAAGCTGGTAGTTCATTTGCTTGACACACACAAGGTTCTGGTTTTGTTTTACAGTACTGGGGAAAAAGTCAAAAATACATACAAATGTTTATATATATTATATATCAGCATGATTTTAAACATTGAGTAATTCATAAAAGTTCTAAGAAGTTACATCTCAGCTGCCCTTCTCCTAACCAGCCTTCCCTCCACCTGTCTCTGGTTTTGTTGGTGGGAAAGTGTTCATTTCATCAGAATCTACTATAGAGAATACATAATATATACTGTGTCTTCAGTGTTTGTTCACAGAAAAGTTGTACAGATGGAGGGACATAGCTTGGCAGCTTGGCAACACAAGGACCTTTGTGAGCCATTTGAACTTTTATTTTGTATATCTTAGTGATTTGAACATAACCATTTCTTTGATGTTAAACATTTTATGGTATGTCTTAATGGTACTGTAATTTTTGCTAAAACTTAAAAAGTCCTTATTTATTTCCATGAAGAATCTCAAAAACATTGTTAATTAGAATTGCTGTGAGCAAAATTCTATTTTCAGATTCTTATTATGAAAGCCAAGGCAAATACAGAAAGATCCTTTTCCTTGGTTTAGGGTGCTTTTATTAAAAATTTTGTTTATATGTGTATGTATGGTCTTCTTTATTGTTGTGTGTACACATTCTGCAAATTTATATAAAATACATTTCTTAATGTGGATCATAGTAAAAGTCAAACATGATTGTCAAGAAAAAACAGAGAATTAGAAAGAAACCCTTTGCATACCTAAATAATTAACTTTCTGCTTCTGTGGTAGCTGATTTAAAACAGCTCAGAATACAAAGATTCAGCAAAACATAGCAAAAGAAAGTAGGATTGTCTAGAACCACTGAAAACATCTAAGCAGGCAAGGGTTGGGGTTTTCTGTTGTTAATGTCATTAATAGTATGAGCATTTATTAAACCACAACTAATAAATGTTAGATTGAGATCTTAGCTATAAAAATTTGCTGATGAGGAATGCTGAACAAAGTTATTAATCAACTACCTGCTCATCTTCATGTCTAAGATAAATATGAAATTAAGCCACCTAATTTCCTTAGGTAATGAGCAGAATTAAGAGACATAATTCAGACAGTGGGCTTAATGTCTCATGCATAGCAAATTTTCAGTAACTACCAACAGTTGGCTCAATATCTTCTACAGCTGACCTACAATTGTCTTGCTCCAGTTCCCCTGGTTTTGTGTGCTTGCATGGCTAATACTTTGTTAAAACTATTTTCAAAATCAGCAACTTACCAAGTAGAAAGTAAGTTTGCTATATGGTCAATGAGATGTCATTGGGAAGAAATTCTGTTTTCCTGGTTTTTTGCTAGAAATACTCTCTTTGCTAAATATTTGTTATAGAATATTAATAGCTGAAGAAAATAAGATTAAAATGAGGTTTTAGACTAACAAGTTTGCCTTACTTTTTCTGCCTCCTATGAAAGGAAACCAAGAAAATAGAGAATTGGCAATATTGTAGCCTCAGACAATATGCCATTGGGATTAGAAATGAATGAGTACCACTTATATTGTCCCAGGGAAGGGTTTTAATAAAAGAATATTAGAGGCTATACATTAACTCCAAAACTTGGACAGTCTGAAGTTAGAGACACCAGCTGCAGCCAATCTAATTAATTTTCTTATCATTCAACATTAAAAGAAATACTGACCATTGGTGATATAAAAAATTATGGGTGCTAACTATAATGTATAAGGATGTGCCCTCAAAAGGTAAAATTCTGTTCTTTATTGTACTTGATGCTGAAAGGAAAAGCCCCAGGTGGAGGGAAAGGAATGCAAGCATTTAATAACTATGATTTTGAGTTCTGAGATCAGCCTACACATACTTACAATGAACTTATTAATTCAAAGCTGTGAGGTAATATAAGGAATGGGAGCCATGATATTTGATATCTTTCTTCAAATATTTAAAGATAAGTTTTTATTTTTCTCTAATGTACAACTTCTAAATCCTTCCTTACTCATGTACTTTTCTTTGGAAGACTTCCATGATCTTTCTGTATGACCTTTCTATATTTCACTACAATCAGAATACACAAAAAGCATCTCCTTCCATGACTAGCCAAGGCTAATAGCACTTGTAATCTGAGGGTGTAAACACAAATGCTTAGAAGTCAATTTGATACATACTTAGCATCCATTTGATAAACAACTGGTGTGTGTGTTTGTGTGTGTGTGTGTGTGTGTGTGTGTGTGTGTGTGTGTGTGTGTATGTACCAGGGCCTCTGAAATATTAAGTAATGTAGCTGAAGTTTTCCCTGGTCCTGCCCAGCCCCATGAACCCTGCAGCCACTTATAAAATAATCACTCAGAATCTTATATTAATTACAAACTGTATGGCCTATTGGCTCAGGCTTCTCACTAGCTAGATCTTACATCTTAAATTAACCCATTTCTATAAATCTATATTTTGCCATGTGATTCGTGGCTTACCGGTATCTTTACATCTTGCTTCACTGGTGGTAGCTGGCAGCGTCTTCTCTGTTCTGCCTTTCAATTTCCTCCTTTCTAGTTAGAATGTCCCACCTAACCCTACTCTGCCTCACCATTGGCCAAACAGATTTATTTATCAACCAATCAGAGCAACACAAACTCACAGCATACAGAAAGACATTTCCCCATCAAAGTAAGCATTCTACCACTGAATAATATCCCCATTTATCCTTTATGCTTCCAATGGGAAAGTTATTGCTTGAGTACCAAGGAATTAAAGTGATTCTAGGATTAATTTTAGTAAATATAATTGGCTAAAATATATGTTCATAGGTAAATTATCTGTCTGAAAACTGCAGTAGAATACAGAAAGGTTGCTGAAGTCTTTTAAATGAAAGCACATTCTAAACAAAGCCCCATTGGTTGGTTGATGGTCTATCTCCTTGGTGAAAGAAGTCCTACCCAGAAAGTCCTTACTTAAGCATATATCCAAATGTGTATTCCCTCCTCTTGTTTACAGAACTTTCAAGTTTTCAAGTCTAACTTTGAGGTCTTCGATCTATTTGTAATTGATTTGTGTACAGGGTAAGAGATAAGGATAGACTTTCATTTTTTCTACATGTAAATATCCAGCTTTCCCCACACTTTGTTAAAGATACTGTGTTTCCTTCCATGTAAATTTTTGGCATCTTTATAAAAAAACAAGTTGGCTGTAGGTATCTAGACTCTCAGTTCTATACCATTGATCAACTTGTATGTTTTTATGTCACTTCCCTTCAGTTTGTACTATTGTGACTTTATAGAATAGCTTGAAATCAGGTATGGTGATCCCCCGGAGGTGTTCTTATTGTTTAGAATCAATTTGGCACTCTGGGATCTTTTCTACTTCCCTATGAATTTAAAATTTGTTAAAATTTGTTTCCAATTTCTGTGAAGAATTGCGTGGGAATATTGGTGGGAATTCCATTGAAATAGACTGTTTTTAGTAGGATGATCATTTTCACAATATTAATCCTACCAGATGGGAACCATCTGGTATCTTCATCAATTTACTTTTTCAGTGTCTCAAAGTTTCAGCCGTAGAAGTTTTCCACCTCATTGGTTAGATTTATTCCTAGGTACTTCCTTTTTGAGGCTATTGTGAATGGGATTGTTTCCCTTATATCTTTCTCTATATGTTTGATGTTGGTATGTAAGAAGTTATTGAGTTTTATGTGTTAATTTTATATCCTGCTAATTTCCTGAAGGCGTTTATTGTCTTTGGAAGATTTCTAATGGAGTAGAAATTTGTACTTCTACTTCACTAGAAGTACAAATTTGTATACATTTTTATATCTTTGAATAAGAATACTTCTAACTTCTTCCTCTCCAGTTTGTACCCCATTTACCTCAGTCCCTTGTCTTATTTCTCTACACTTCAACCACTATGTTGAACAGAAGTAGAAAAAATGGATATATATTTTTCTTGCTACCAGTTTTAGTGGACATATTTTGAGTTTTTCATCATTTAACATAATGTTAACTGTGGTCTTGCTGTATTTTGCCTGTATGATGTTGAAGTATATTCCTTGTATCTCGAGATCCTATAGAACTTATAACATAAAAGGAAACTGGATTTTGTCAAAGGCCCTTTCTGCATCTAACATGATGACTCTGTTATTTCTGCCCAAGTCTGCTTATGTGGTGGGTTACATTTAATCACTGATGTGTGTTTATTCATCCCTGGGATGACTCTGACTTCATCATAGTAGATGATCTTTTAGAGGTTTTCTTGTATTTGGTTTGCAAGTATTTAATTGAAAATTCTTGCATCTATATTCATTAGACTGGTCTATAATTTTCCTTTGTTTGTGTCTTGTTATTGTTATACACTTATATGTACATGTATTGGAAGTTTTTTGTGTAAGTACTTAGTACCATAATGTTTCTTTTTAGGACTAACTTCATAGAGTCTTAGTATGTTATGTTTTCATTTTTACTCAATACAACATGCCACCTAAGCGGTATGTGTGTGTGTGTGTGTGTGTGTGTGTGTGTGTGTATATATATATATATATATATATATATATATATATATATATATGTATGTAGCAGGAATCTTAAAGAGTCTTTATTAATAAAACAAACCTGGATCCAAGTATTGGGGTGAACACTGGAAGATCAGAGAGATAGAACAAGCCACAGCTAACCTCACCTGGCCAACTTCTCAGCTGATCTTTTTTCCTCAGACTGGAAGCCTCTGTGTCCTCATATCCGAATGGCTCTCAGCTGAACTGTGCTGCTCAAAACCTAAAAGCTTAACCAGCCAAAATGCTGCTAGTTTCTGGTCCTCACGCCTTATATACCTTTCTGCTTTCTACCATCACTCCCTGGGATTAAAGGCGTGAGTCACCATGCTTGGCTGTATCCTTCAACAGATGGATTTCTGCCTCTGGAATGCTAGGATTAAAGGTGTGTGCTACCACTGCCTATCCTAAGTATCTAGTGGCTTTTCTGTTCTCTGACTCCAGATAAGTTTATTAGGGTACACAATATTTTCAGCGCATGGAATTTCCCCCAAATTGATAACATATTAGGATACAAAGAAAGTCTCAATGAGTGTATAAAAATTGAAATAATGTCCTACATCCTATCTGACCACAGTGAAACAAAGCTGAGTATTAACAGAAATAAAGACGACAGAAAGCAAATAAACTCATTAAAACTAAACAATACACTATTGAATGATAATTTGTGAGAAGAAGGAATCAATAAGGAAAGCTAAAATTTTCCAGAACTGAATGAAAATGAAAATACAACTTACCAAGAATCTATTATTTATAGATTTAGTTTTCATGACTCTTGCTTTTGTAGGAAATTATTTTCTGCATTCTTTTGGTGGTTATTTTTCTTGATTAGTTGAATGATTGATATTTGTTTGTGGCTTTCTATATTGTCTACAAAGAACAACAGGTTTTCATTCAGGAAGAATGTGTGATCGATGCTATGCAAGGCTATAAGTCTTTTTCTGCTGATAGAAAAAAAATAATGATATGCCTGACTGAAACAACTGGAAAAACAGACTACTGAATTAGAAATGAAGATATAATCTATCAACTTTACCCTCCCACAATTGGTTATTATTAGAAGCATTTAAGCCTACACATAGTCCAATATTGTCTGGCACAACTACAGAATCCTTACATAAGCTAAATAAGATTTTATGGAAGGTAATAAAGAAATCTGCTTACTAAATTGATTAAGAACATGATGAGTCTTGTTTGTTTCAGTTATTAAGATTCTAAATAGGAGGCAGCTAACTAGAAAAGGATAAATTAATTTCATATATAAAATCTATTATCAAATACTCCACATTCTAAACATGAGCTTATTTATAACAATTATAGGTATATTTTCATGACTTCTCAGAAAATAATACATTTCTATCTCCTCTTTAAAATGGAAAATATATAAAGAAAAAATAGTACACTATTAATATATACAGTTACATAGACTGTTTTACAGAAAATGGACTGGAAGAACTTCACACAGAAAGTGAGCTCAGAGTCCCATGACTTAAGGATTGTGTCATTTCACCAATTTCTTACTCTGTCACTTATCCTATCAGGGTTATTACAAAACATGTCTTCTTTGCTTTATGTATGTTAGGCATCTCTGTATACCATTAGCACCTACCGTGTGACAGGCAATCTTAGGGTAATTTGGGACATCTCAGAGAACTCAGGATACAATACTTCCTACTTTTATGGAGTTCTTTATATCAGAGATGGAAACGGTTAAAAGTATGTAAGTCTGATCTATAGTATGCTGGGCGTATTGGAAATTGAAGAAGAAACATATGAAGACTATATTCGAAATATGAGTGGAGTTCATTTTAGAAAGAGTGGTCCAAGAAACTCACTGAAAAAAACTTCAAGTAGATTTGAATGATATGAAAGAGAGGACCTTGTAGAATCTGCAAGAAACCTTTACCGGATTTGCTAATGTCCTGAAGCAGTAGAGGTAACAATGAGACAGCTGGAATTAAAAATGTAAAACACAAGAAAGGCAGGGGTAGGACTCAGGGATGCTGTAGGCCAAGGTCATAGAAAGGATTCTGAATTCAAATCAAACTTAGGCCGGGCGGTGGTGGCGCACGCCTTTAATCCCAGCACTCGGGAGGCAGAGCCAGGCGGATCTCTGTGAGTTAGAGGCCAGCCTGGGCTACCAAGTGAGTTCCAGGAAAATGTGCAAAGCTACACAGAGAAACCCTGTCTCAAAAAACAAAAAAACAAAACAAAACAAATCAAACTTAGAAAGGAAGCACTTTTTGGCTTTCAGCAGAGGAATGAATGGTCTGGCCAGCACCGTTAGCTAGGAGCTTATAAGTGGTATGAGTTGTTCTGAACCGTGAGGCTCTGTGTATTTTCCTTTGCTATGTGTTCTTACACAGCACCTCTCACATGGGGTTGGGGAAGAATGCTTGAATAACAATTCTAAAAGCAACTATGATTTTCTTTCTTATTTGTAGTTATCATTTGTGTTTATAAACCATTCTTGTTACATATTTCATATGCCAAATCTAACATAAATATCAAATGTACATTTGACATACAAATTTTCAAATTGAAAAGGATACCATGAAGGATATCTTTGTAGTCCAATATAAACACCCATATTTTCCAAAAACAAACAATACATGAAGTCCACTTGTGTTGGCTAACTATCATGTGACCTTCCCCAGAGTATAGTTGATGCAATGTCATCTCATTAAAGAATACTAACCCCCCCCCAGCAAGGGAAGGAGGTGGGGGAGAGAAAGAATATGACTAAATATATTCCATGAAAAAAAAATTATACAAAATTTTAAAAGATACAAAACAAATAGTAACAATCGTAAACATATATAAACACCTGTATTTCCTGAGAATTGACACCAGTTAAACTTTCTTCAAGTATCTTATATATGTTTTCTTTGTTTCTCCTTTTCAAAAAATTAAATCTATAGAGAACAAATTAGTTGTAAGCTATCACTTTACTAAAGATATAAGCCAAAGAAATGTCTCTAGTTTTGCATTATATGTACCTTTTTATTCTTTTCCACTTTAGTATAAAACAGCATTACAGCTTGGTAAAAGTTTTACTGTGCAATACTAAAACATAAGTTAAGTTTATTTCAGAGTGCATCCAAAGCCAGCTAAATATGTTCACAGGTCTGCTCTGGCCACGTTTTTATTGCTGTTAATTGACAATTCTAATTGTACAGCACTAAATTTGGAGCTGAAATTTTACTGTCTTTGAATAGCAGAAATGTAATTAGGCTTACTTTAGCTCCCTTATTATTTCATAATGAAATATAAAGAATCTTACAACCAAATGCCTTTCTTCCAGATGCTAAATAGAAAGCAAACCATTCACAGCCCAGAATAATAGCCAGTGCAAACACAATTACCACATAAAAAGGAAAGCAATGCTGCCCTCTTCAAAATCCTGTACTATAACAGCACCATCCTTTTTCTAACTTGCATGCATATGTAGTATCATCAGGTTTATTCTAAAGAAAAGGAAAAAAAGATGGGACACCATAGGATACAAAATATTAAAGGTATTAGTGTTTATCCACTTTAAGCCTAAAGACAGACATATGCCTTCTCACGTTACAGATCAGTGTGAAGCTTTCCATGTGTAGCAGCTACAGTAAAGATTCCTGATCTTTTTACTTCCTTGCTAATTGAAATGAGGAAGATACCAGTTGGTTCATCCAATGTCTTAGTCAGTGTTATATTGCTGTGAAGAGATGCCATGACCACACAACCCATTAAAAAAAAAGCATTTAATTGGGGCTTGCTTATATTAAGAGGTTTAGTCCATTATTGTAATAATGGGAAGTATGGCAACATGCAGGTAGACATGGTGCTGGATAGGTAGCTGAAAGTTCTACAGCCATGGTCAGGCAGCAAGAAGAGAGAGAGACCCTGGGCCTGGCTTGAGCATTTGAAACCCAGAAGCCCACCCAAAGTGGCACACTTCCTTCAGCAAAGCCACACCTACTCCATCAAGGCCACCCCTCCTTATCTCTGTCAAGAATGGTCACTCCCTAATGACAAAGCATTTAATGTATGAGCATATGAAGGCCATTCCTATTCAAACCACCACATCTAGCAATCATTGTCTTATGCAAAATGCAGTATCACCTGGGGATGGCTAGTCAGCTAGTCAGGATGGAATCTGCCTGTCTAACCCTCAAAAGTTCTTTGAAGATAACAGGGACATGTTGATAAAAGATATGCAGATATAGTCAACATTTTAGAAGAAAGTGCATTTAATAAAGATAAAGGTACAGAAGCACTGTGGATGGGATAAAGAGCATTGGAGGCAAAAGCAGTTTTAAACCCTACTGTATAAAGAACACCTTAAGCCGGGCGGTGGTGGCTCACGCCTTTAATCCCAGCACTTGGGAGGCAGAGCCAGGTGGATCTCTGTGAGTTCGAGGCCAGCCTGGACTACCAAGTGAGTTCCAGGAAAGGCGCTAAACTACACAGAGAAACCCTGTCTCGAAAAACCAAAAAAAAAAAAAGAACACCTTAAAAGAAACATTTGTGTTTCAAAAAATAAATAAATAAAGTAGTCAGGCATAGTTAATTGAAGGCCAGCCGTGCATTAGAAACTGTTTTCAACATTCCAAATGTCTCACAAACTGCAATAATTATAATTATTTTCTAACTGCTAATTGCAACAAACTATTCACTGAGCTAGGGACGTAAAAATCTCAGTCATACAATAAATGATTAAATGACCTTGAACTCAAGCCATTCAAGGACTCAGATTCTTATCCACAGAATGGGAAGTGGGGTCAAAGTGAACCACTAGAGCCCCTTCTGTTCCAACAGTCTTTGGCTTTGTGAACTTCATAGAGCTCTGGGTGATTTGGATGAGAGAAGCTAGTCAACATCTGACATTAATACCAGACCAAACATAATCAAATAACCATCAGAGTCCCTCTGTTGGGGAGAGAGTGTGAATGAGTATTCTACAGGGCATCACGCCAACTCAAACTGCCCAAACTTTCAAACTTGATAGTTTTGCTTCAGTTAAAATTACACAGTAGGATGCGTATTGGAAATGTATAATGAAGGCTATTTATTCCCGGGTTTTCTCCATTTATATTGGCCTTGTGAATTCAGTTAAATATTCCAAAGCATGTAGTTGGAGAGTTTAAGTTGCAAAAATTTTATATTGCTCAATGTATATGATGTTCCAGGCATATATTTTTAAAGGAATTGAGACTATATAAAAATAAGAAATAGGGCCGGGCGGTGGTGGCACACGCCTTTAATCCCAGCACTTGGGAGGCAGAGGCAGGCGGATCTTTGTGAGTTCAAGGCCAGCCTGGTCTACAGAGCAAGATCCAGGAAAGGCACAAAGCTACACAGAGAAACTCTGTCTTGAAAAACCAAAAAAAAAAAAAAAAAGAAAAGAAATAAGTAAGTCACCATTTAAATATTAATATAAGTAAATGAAAATTTAAACGTGTTTTTTATTGAGTCTAAATACACACAAACTACTAATAAAATGTTCATTCTTCGCTCTTAAATTATTGTAGTTTAAAGCATGGACCACTAGATTTTGAAAGACTAGATTATATAATTCCCTAACAGCATCTTATAGGACCAGTACTCCAAAAGCTTTTGTTAAATTAATGTAATTCCTTATGACTAGAGTACATTCATTTTAGTGATGAACTAATTTAGATGACATGTAGCAAAATTTTAAAATGAAAAAAAATGAATATAAGAGCCCTCAAAGAAACATCTTGGGAATACAATAAAATTTTGATTTAAAACACATTCCACCATTCTTTTAACCCAAGGTAGGTAATTTTTTTAATATTTAAAGCAAGTATTTGTTTTTCTTCACTCTCATTTCACTGCAACTCAGAAACTAGTCTATGTGAAACCAAATGTAACATTGTTAGAAAAAAATATCACTTCGGATTCCACCACAAGTAAGCATTTTTTGCCTGAGTTTTTAATAAACACATGTCTCATGTAAAAATATATTTTTTCACATGAACCTTATTTCACTGGAGAGATAAATCCAAGAAACAGAAAAAGGGAAATGGTATCGATGAAAGACTGGGTAAAGTCCTTGAGAACTGACCAGGTTATAATTTTACACAGTGCCAGGATTATGGAAGTCATCATAGAGAAGCGATGCTATGATGCCTGGCATTTAAAAAGGTGGTGGTGCACGCCTTTAATCCCAGCACTCAGGAAGCAGAGGCAGGCAGATCTTCTTTGTGAGTTCGAGGCCAGCCTGGTCTAGAGAGCGAGATCCAGGAAAGGCGCAAAGCTACGCAGAGAAACCCTGTCTCGAAAAACCAAAAAAAAAAAAAAAACATGGAAGTTAAGGATAGTGAATGAAGAGTTGCACGTTTAGGGAAGAGTGAGCAGTGTGCATAGATAAGAGAGGCTTTCAATGTGTACAAGGGAATACTGATCAGTAGGCATTAGAGAGCCACAGCTTTGGGTGCCTGATGTGGACTTTAATCTGCAGACATGGAGAAGGCATGGGGGGCTTTCTACAGGATTTTAGATTATTTTGGCAGCCCTGTTTATACATGGACTGAAAGAGATGCTGCTGTTTAAACAACTCCTTGAAGCAGAGAAAAGTTACAGCGGCAAATAAATAAGCCACTGTAAGTGGACTAACCGTTCAGTTTCAGTACAGCACAGGAAGACCACTCCTTCCTTCTAAGGGAGCTTCCTTCTGGAAGAGTTAAAATGTCTGGAAACAAGAGCTGGATAAAGCTGGCCTGCTTCGGGGAACTATAAGGAAAACACGAGAGTCCAGCATAGTGCCAAATACCACTCCCAAACTCTCATTGTGTTCTCTTTTACATTTTACAAAGCTGCTTAATTCATACTGAGGTTTGAACTATGCCACTCAAATGCAGAAAGGGAAAATTATAAAAAATGCCATTCCATAATTAAGTTTGCAGTTAAACAATAGACTGCTAACTTATATCTTGGAGGTATGATTTCCTAAGTTATTAGACTTTGTAACAGCTAAAAAAAATTACCATAAAGTCATTTTGGAATGATACTTAAGCAAATGTTAAATTTAAGCTATAAAGAAAAGTGAGGAGAATTCTGCTTGAGGCTAAAATGCATTGATTAAACTTGATAGTGTTGTTAGCCTTAGGGTAACTTCTATTTCATTGGCTTGATCTTTATAATTACATATAATAGAAACCCCTCAATACATTTATATTGTCTAAAACAGATAATCTTATTTTGACAAAGGAAAAAAATCAAAGAGAATGTAAGAAATTCTACTTTTTTTTTTTTTTTTTTTTTTGCTGCCCAATGTGAATTGAAATTGTTTGCCTGTTGTCAGACCAAGTGCACATACCTTGCGGAGACTAGCTTTCCCATCAGCCCTGTCTTCCTACTTCCTTCACCGATCTGTACATGGCCCGAGAGCACATTCATACAGTTGGAAGAATCATTCCCCTCAATTAGGCAGAACAATGCTCCCCTAAATTCTCAAGAGACAGAAAGCTCTGAGCAGAGCTGTATTCTGTAGAGATTCATAGTCCATATCTCTCATGGGCTTTGAATTTCAGCTGGGATATTTTGAGCGTAAGGAATATATTATCTTTTCTCTTTCTCCAGAGGGCAACCTTCCAATATAAATGATATAAATATAAAAAGAGTTATGTAATAAAGACATAGCTGTGAGCTTAGAGTATATTTTAAATCACTAGCATCGGCTTCTTTTCATAAAACAGTCTCTCAATCTCTACAATTGGGGATGGAAAAAAAATGGGGAACTTTAGGTAATATAAGGAAGGACTTTAGAGAAGTGATATTAAATATTAAAAGGAGGAACCAGTAGACACTTTATTCACATATCCAATAAAATGTCAGGGCCTGTGAGGGGGAAAAAAAAGAGTAAAAAAGAAAAAGGAAAAAATTTACCACCAGTGAAATTATTCCCATGATCACGTTGGGGAGATCACTGTCACATTGTGAATCACCACAGGGAAGGAGCCTGCAGTTAAAGCCCAGCACTACCACCCAATATTCATCCATGCCATTGGCTTTTCCAGTGGCTCATCTTTCACTGGGTTGCTTAGATAGATGCTGGTAATGCAAAACAAGACAACAGATTCAGCCAAGCCATCCTTGCAGTTCAGATTTGAATAATGACCTAGATTTTACAGATGGGCATCCCTCCTGCAGGCATCTGGCACTAACCCTGGCTTCCAGAGTGCTTTGTCCCACTTGCAGCATTGAGTGTGTGCCTCTCTCCTTTCTCTCACTGGTCTAAAAGCTCTGGGAGGCCATGTCCATTTTGTCCTTTGCATGCCCTAATTTTGATACAAAGCAAATTTTCAATAAATAAACTTTAATAAGTAAATCAGTAGTGTATCTTAAATAATTCCAGGGAATTATATTTCATAAAATGTCCTTCTCTCGCAATCTTTTTTCTAGACACCACGTTTAAGATGAAGAGACTATATTAGGACTGGCCTAAAGGCCTGTCTGCCAAGATTCACAGTGTTAAAATCAACCTTGTGGAGTCATTTTGCATGACTTGCTATATTACTGTGCATGATTTGCATATTTTGCTAAGTATAAAGTAATTTAGTATTACTGGCCATCCCATTGGTGGAGTTATAAATATAAATGCTACAAAAGAGTATTGCTAAGAATGCATGTACCTCCAAAACCTGAAAAGCATAATATATAGTGTGTTTTTATTTCCACACATGAAAGCTGAGCTTTACCACACAAAGTACATGCAAAGCACATCTCGGAAGCAGCAGAGAGGGTACTGTAGAAATCTATTTGAGAGCAGCACTAATGAGCACAACATTTCTAGGTAAGAAAAGAGAAGCCGTTAATTATTGTCAGAAAAGGAAGTGGGGTGCCATCAAACAAGCCCACCTTTTTCTTACTTTTTTATACATGGATTCTAAACTGAGCCACTTGCAAAACGTTCTTAACTATCATAGGTAATTGACAGGATACATTTTCAGTTCTGGAGTGTAACACATGTGAACAACTTCTGGTCAAAAATGAATCAGACCATTCAAAGTGTGATCATGTGATTTTTTTTTCCTTTCAGTTGGTTTATCTGGTAGATTTCATTTACTAATTGTTGTCATGTATTAAATCATCTCTGAAGCTCTGGGATGAAGCCTACCTGATCATGGTGGAGATTTTTGATATGTTTTCCATTCATTTTGCAAGCATTGTATTGAGTTTTTGTTTTTGTTGTTGTTATTTGTTTGTTTGTTTGTTTGTTTGTTTTTGGTTTTTCGAGACAGGGTTTCTCTGTATAGCTTTGTGCCTTTCCTGGATCTTGCTCTGTAGACCAGGCTGACCTCAAATTCACAAAGATCCACCTGCCTCTGCCTCCCAAGTGCTGGGATTAAAGGAGTGTGCCACCACCACCCAGCAGTATTGAGTATTTTTGCATCTATATTCCTGAGGAAAATTGGTCTGTAATGTTCTTTCTTTTTTGCATCTTTACATGATTTGGACATCAGGGTAATTGTGGACTCATAAATTGAATTAGGTAATATTTCTTCTGTTTCTAATTTATGTAATGTTTTAAGTATTTGTATTAACTCTTCTTTAAAAGTCTAGTAAATTCTTCCCTAAAACCACTTGGCTCTGAGCTTATTTTGGTGGGACACTTTTAATGAATGATTCTATTTAAATTATTTATCTGATCTGGTTTGACTTTGTTAAGTGGTACCTATTGAGAAAATTGCTCATTTCTTTTAGATGTTCCAATTTAGTTTTAGTGGAGTACAGCTTTTACAGTATTTATTCCCTTATGATTGCTAGATTTCCTAAGTGTCTGTTATGTCCACCTTCTCATTTCTGTTTTTTTTTTTTAATTTGGATATTCTCTCTGTGTCTTTTAGTTAGTGTGGATAAGGGCTTGTCTATCTTGTTGATTTTCTCAAAGAACCAACTCTTCGTTTCACTGTTTCTTAGTTTTTGCTCTCTTTGTTTCTATTTTATTGATTTCAGCACTCAGTTTGACTATTTCTTGCCATCTACTACTCTTGGGTGTGCTTACTTCTTTGTTCTAGAACGTCTTTAATTTCTTTATTTCTGTCTTGACCCATTTTTCATTCAGTAGAGAGTTATTCAGTTTCCATGAATTTGGAAGCTTTCTATTTTTTCTGTTGTTGTTGATATCCAGCTTTAATCCATGGAGGTCTGATAGAATGTAGGGAGTTACTTCAATTTTCTTGTATCTGTTGAGATTCGCTTTCTGAGTACATGATCAATTTTGTGGTAACATCTATGATATGCAGAGAAGAAGATACATTCTTTTGTGTTTGGGTTAAATATTCTGTAAATATTTGTTAGATCCATTTGTTTTATTAAGTCTGTTAGCTCGAGTATTTCTGCTTAGTTTTTGTCTGGATGACTTGTTCATTGTTGAGAGAGGGGGATTGGAGTCAGTATGTATGTAATTTCAGTTGTAGTAGTATTTCTTGTATAAATTTGGAGGAATAAGTGTTAAAATTGGGATGTCATTTTGTTGGATTTTTCCATTGATAGTACACTTTCCTATCTCTTTAGATTAGTATTAGTTTGGAGTCTATTGTGTTAGATATGAAAATAGCTACACTAGTTTTCTGCTTGGGACCATTTGCTTGAAATATCTTTTTCCAACCCTTTACCTGAGGTAATGTCAGTCCTTATGTTGAGTTGTCTTTCTCAGGTTCAGGGGAAGGATGAAACCTGTTCTCACATCCATTCTGTTAATCTGTGTCCTTTTGGGGGAAATTGAGACCAATAATAATGAGAGACATCAATGACCAATGTGTGGTGATATTGTGTTCCCCAAAATATTGTGCACCCTAAAAAACTTATCTGGGGTCAAAGAACACAACAGCCATAATATTAAACATAGAGGTTAGTCAGTGGTAGCACACGCCTTTAATCCAAGCCTTCTGGAGGCAGAGATCCATCTGGATCTCTGTGAGTTCAAAGCCACACTGGAAACAACGAGGCATGGTGACTCACGCCTTTAATCCCAGGAAGTGATGGCAGGAGGCAGAAAGGTATATAAGGCATGAGGACCAGGAACTAGAGCTGGTTAAGCTTTTAGGCTTTTGAGCAGCAGTTCGGCTGAGATTCAGAGGCTTCCAGTCTGAGGAAACAGGATCAGCTGAGGAATTGGTGAGGTGAGGAAGCTGTGGCGTGTTCTCTTTCTCTGATCTTCCAGCATTCACCTGAATACCCAGCTCCAGGTTTGTTTTTATTAATAAGACTTTCTAACAATTCATGTTACACCAATGGTTGTTGTTTCCTGCTTTTGTTGTTGTTGTTGTTGGTGGTGGTGGTGGTAGTGGTGGTGGTGTGTGTGTGTGTGTGTTTGTATTTCCCTTCTTTTGACTTTACTAGTGTGAGATTATTTATTTCTGTGTGTTCATGGGTATAGTTAACCTTTTTAGTTTGGAGTTTTCTTTCTAAGACTTCTGTAGGACTGCCTTTGCAGATAGATATTGTTTAAAGTTAACTTTATCATGGAATATCTTATTTTCCCTGTTTATGGTGATTGAAACTTTTGCAGGGTGTAATAGTCTGGAATGGCATCTGTGGTCTCTTAGACTCTGCTGCACATCTGTTCAGGCCCCTTTGGCTTTTGGAATCTCCACTGAGAAGTCAGGTATAATTCTAATAGGTCTGCGTTTATATGTTACTTGGTCTTTCTCCCTTGCAGGTTTTAATATTCTCTCTTTGTTCTGTATGTGTAGTGTTATGATTATTATATGATAAGAAGCTTTTCTTTTCTGGTCCAGTCTATTTGGTGTTCTGTATACTTCTTGTACCTAGATAGGCATATCCTTTTTTACGTAGAGAAATTTTGTTCTATGATTTTATTTGAAAATAATTTCTGGCCAGGCTGCTCTGTGATGATGCACGCCTTCAATTACCACACTTGGGAGGCAGGGGCAACTGTATCTCTGAGTTCCAGGCCAGCTTGTTCTGTATAGTGAGTTCTAGGACAGCCAGGGTTACACAGAGCAACCCTGTCTCAGAAAAAAAAAAAAAGAAGAAAGAAAGAAAGAGAATATTTTCTGAGCTTTTGAGCTGGGATTCTTCTCCTTCCTCTGTTCTTATTATTCTTAGTTTTGGTCTTTTCATCATGTCCTGGATTTCCTGAATGTTTTTCTGTCAGGAGAATTTTAGATTTAGCATTTTTTTGACAAATGTATTCATTTCTTCTATTATATCTTCAATGCCTGACTTTCTTTCTTCCATCTGTTTTATTCTGTTTATGAAGCTTTCCTCAGTAGTTCCTGTTTTAATTCCTAAATTTTCCATCTCCAGAACTCCCTTGGTTTATGCTTTTTTTTTATTGATTCTATTTCCAGTTTTAGGTCTTGACTCTTTAAATCTATCATCTTCATATAGTAGTTGGTTTTAAGGTCTATATCTTCTTCTTCTTCAGCTATCCTGGAATATTCAGGGCCTGCTGTGGTAATATTGCTGGACTGTTATTGTGATTTTATGCTGGCATCTATGCATCTAGGATTGGGTTGATTATAGTCTAGGTGGTGATTTCTGGATTTGTCTTGGTTGGGTGGTCTGGTGATAGTTTGTATATGCTCTAACAAATAAGGCTTGTCTGAAGATCAGAGGGCAGAGCCAGCCACAGAGTTAGCCATAGAGACTGGGTAGTGACGGCACACACCTTTAATCCTAGCACTCAAGAAAACAGAGACAGACAGATCTCTGTGAGTTCAAGGCCACCCTGAAGATTAATCCAAACTAAAAGAGAAATAGAGCAAGGCAGTGATGGCTCACACCTTTAATCCCAGTACCTGAGAATCACACACCTTTAATCCCAGCACTAGGAAAGTTGAGACAGGAAGTGATATGGCTGGGCAGAGAAAGGAATATAGGCGGGTGGAGACAGGATCTGGGAGCATTCAGTCTGATCATTGGAGAAAGGATCTCCCCCTTAATCCTGAGGACTTAGGGTCATTCAGTCTGAGGATTCGTGGAAACAAGATCTTCCCGTTTTGGCTGAGGAGTTGGTGAAGTGAGAAGTGGCTGTAGCTTGTTTACTCTGATCTTTCAGCATTTACCCTGATATCTACTCTAGGTTTTTATTATAAGAACAATTAAGATTCATGCAACAGGGTGGGTGTTTTGTTCCTTGGTTTCTGTTTTCCTCTGGATATTCAGTGTGAAAGCTTTGTGTTGCCAGTTTCCCTGGCCTGCTCAGCTGCTGTATCCAGAGGGAATGCGTGATGGTGTTGAATGCTAGGATACTGGGATGAATTAGGGGAAGAAACTTCGGAGGACAATGTCTTTGGGATCTCTGTGTGATGAGATCAGAGAGGAAAGGGAGACCACAGCAGATTTCCTGCTACAGAGCTGGGGATGAAATGGTTGAGGGAATAGGATTTCAGGGGCAACAGGAGAGGTGTGGGTCTACCTTCAGCCTACTCATTGTCCTAGGAGGAGCGGCCTTTTGGGTTAGTGAGGGAGTGTCTGCTAAGGTTGCAATCTGTAATAGAGCAACAGTGTGAGGAAGAAGACTAGAAGGGGAAGATCTGTGGGATCCACAGGGGAGGTTGCTATTGGCGTTCTGCTCTAGAGCTGGGGATGAGACTCGGGGATTGGGTCTGGGGAAACAGAACGCTTCATTACTTTCTAAGAATATGATAGTCTTAAACAGTACTTTGTAAAAGGAAAAGAAATGGATACTTTACAAGTATTTTCCTAACCAGGAAATTGAGAAATAAGTCAGTGAAGGCAGGCCCAATTCAGGTAAGAAAGAACAATGGGTCAGCTCTGCTAGAATCTTCTCGGCATCATGGCTAGAGAGATGTCTCAGTGAGTGATGGCATTGCTGCTCATCAATTCCTGGCATTGGCTCCCCTGTATCCACATAAAACGCTGGTTATGGTCATGTGCATGTATGTGTAAACCAGCCCTGTGGGGAGGAAGGGGGATCAGACACAGGAAGATTGCTGGAGCTTTCTTGTCACTAGCCTAGTTCCAGGTTATATAGAGAGTGATGGATTACAACTCTTCCTATTACCTCACTGATTGCCCACAGATACACACATGCATGTATGTACATGTATGTACACACACACACACCTTGCATACACATGTTTGCATAATCTTTCTGCACTACCCTTTCAGACCATGGCTAAGAAATGCTAAAAACAGTAGCGAGTTATAGCAGTATACAGCAATCACCACATACTTCTTCAGATCTCTTGTTGGCATATCTTGAATCTTTTCCAGGGCCTTACCAGTTTAGATTACTAATACCAGAATCACTGCTCTCATTTCATTTTTTAAAAGTTATTTCTATCTGCATTTGTATTTTCGTTTGTTGTCCCTTTAAGAAATATTTCTTTTGCTAAGTTGTGGCTGGGATCCTACCTGAACAGAGGGGGCAATTGATTAAATCTGTAACTCAACAGATAACTCACCCAAGATGGGGAGACACTATATGTTTCTTTCCTCAGCATTCATCAGTGTGTTTCTGCTGGGTTAACCCACCTCAGCACCAGCTTCCAGTTTATCAATGGCAAAACATGGTTAAATAAAACTAAGTATTTTACTGTAAGACTAATATTTATCATGCTTCATAGAGTCAGTTATTAGTGAAGATGAAAGAAATGCAAGGGTGTGAAGCAATGAGCACTTCCCACCTGCTGATCCATTGCTAAGGCTTATGTATAGTTACTATTGTCTGTCCATTTTGATTTTTTTAAAAAACTATCTTTTTGTCTGTAAGTCCAAGGATAATAAAAGTAACATGTACACTTCAAACTTTTATAAAGAAAAAGACATTTATTAACTTTTATATTAAGAGTTCAGACATCAGTGGGCTTTGAGTCCATTTGTGATTGAAACTTACTGTTTCTAATTTAATCAAGCCCTTTTTTATTCAGTGAAAAGATTTATTCATTATCAACTTTTTACAATGGTTATAGCATTCAAATCCATTTACTATGAAAAGTGAACATCTTGGTCTAAGTGAGAAGATACTCTTTCCCTTATTAAAAATCTGCACTTCATGCACGTTGAACAGTGTTATTTCATATACACACTTGTCAGTGGGTAAAACTGGACTGTTCCCCTGTCTGCAGAAAGAAGTAAGCACTAGGTGAGGCCTCACAGAGAGCCTGTCATGGGAGAACCTTTCCTCAAGGTGCTTGACCCAGTGTGATGAGCAGGCAATGATAGTCTTCATAGTTACCCAAACTTTATTAACATTTCAATAGATTGGTTCTTAAACATAAATCCTCTCTGTTCTATTTAAAAATGGCCTACAATATTCAGAGAAAAGAATTTGTCATTTGAATCTATTAAAGTACATTTTAATTAAAATTTAATTAAATCACCCCCTGTCCTCCCTCCAGTCCCTCTCAAGTCCCCTCCTTCAACACCTCCAAGCCCTTCATATTAAAAAAAAAAAATTTCTAAACTCTGTGGCAATTAAAGCATACTTCCCAATAGTACCTACTTTTATTAAATTTAACTTGAATATTAAATTTAACTCTGAAATGTAAAAAATTACAGATTAGGAATTTGGAGGGAAGAAAACATGAGTCTCAGCAATTGATTTATTTCACAAGGTTTGTCTTGTCTTTTAGAAGAGGCCATATAATGGTTTGAGTTGTATCTCCCTGATTCTCCCTTTGTATGTTAAAGTCCACTCCAGTGTACTCCACTGTGTACTCCAGTACACTGTCCAATTAAAAGATGATCAAGTAAAAACAATTTTAGTAAGGAGCTCTAATATAATTTGACTAGTAACCTTTCAAGAGGAGAGTTTGTGGTTAAAACTAGAGGAAGGTATGACTATGTGAGAAGTTAGCAAGCCATTGCAAGACCAGCAGAAATGGTGCAGAGGAAGTCTACCCTGAACACACCTTAGTTTTTACCTGACAAACCATAGAACATGAGCAAAATTATATTTTGTAGATGGCTCAACCTAATCTCTGGTATTTTTTTATGGATAGCCTTTCAAACAAATGTAGGTTTTTATCCTTTTTATATTATGAAATATCTGAATATTGAGACAATTCATTTCTGGTTTATTTGATTAATTTAGAATTTTATTAGGACATTTTTAATATATGCATACCATTATACTTTGCTCATGTTCACCCCCATTACTTTCTTGCCTCACTCTTTCTTCCTCCTTACAGCTCTCTTTACCCTGGGTAACCCCTTTCTATTTTTATGTCATTTCTATTTTCTTATCACTACATCAAGAGAAAAAAATGGGGCATTTTTCTTTCTTTTTGTATTTTGCCTAACATGATGATTTCTAGTGTTATCTATTTCCTCCAAGTAACATAAATCTATCTGTTCATTATGTCTGATTAAAACTCCAATGTGTACATACCACATGTGCTATCCCTTTGTCTGTTGTTAGATATTTCATTTTTAACATGTCTCTAGCAAGTACATTTTATTTCTGATCTAGAACTTCTCCTGTAAGAGATTACGTTTTTCTGACATTTATTATTTTTTAAAAAAATGTTCATATAATAAACATTGATCATATTCTGTCCTCTCCCCCAACTTCTCTCAGATGCTCCCCAACTCCCACTCCCACTCAATGTTATGTTCTTTTTACCCCACAAAAATAAACACAATGAAAATAAAAACAAACATCCAAAAAGACAAAAAATACCAAAATAAAACAAAAAGTACACAAGAAATGTGTAGTCCATTTTGTGTTGGCCAACTTAGCCCTGGATATGAGGCCTGACCTGGAATGTGGTTGATAACAACCAGTGACATTCCATCGTAGAAAAAGAAGCTTGCCTCTGCCAGCAGGTATCAATTGCAAATACTTACTAAGTTAGGAGTGCGCGCCTGTGTCCCTTCTCCTTCTCTTTCTCCTTCTCTGTAAAGGATTTCTTTGTCTGGTTTAAATTTAGATAGGTCCTAAGAATGGTACCACACTCTTTCTGAGTTTGGATGTTTATCAGCTCTGTTGTACCGGGAAAACAATATCTCCTTAGAGTTATTCACTACATCCAGTTCTTAAAAACCTTTCCACTTCCTCTTTGACATGAATCTCTGAGCACTTAGGGTGAGGGGTTTGATAAAAGACATCTCATTTAGGGCTGAGTGCTCCAAAATCCCTCACTCCCTTCACATTACCCAGTTAGTACAGTGATATGTCATTAGGAGTCATTTTATTGGTATGTTCAGTAAACAGAATGATAGGAGTAGGTTTTCTCCTAAAACACATGAACTATCTAGTTCTAGGTTTTTGATGACTTTATCAGTGACAGGCATAGATTCCATCTCATGGAGTGGGTTTTAAATCCAATCAATGAGTTGTGGGCTATCTACATAACATTTGTAGCACCGTTGCACCGGTAAATCTTGAAGGCAAGTTGTTGTTTTAGGCTACAGTGTTCATGGCTGGGTCATATGAATGATTACTGTTTTCTGTCAGGAACTTGCACAGTACCTTCCAGAACCATGGATGTTAGTCAGTATACATGAAGCTTCTGGTTGGGCACCAGATCAATTTCTTCATGTTCAATGACATAGATAAATGATGTATTATTCAACAGTGCCGTACCAGAACATTGTGAAGAGTAAACAATAGCTTTTGTAATAGCCTGTGATGTTTGAGGTACTCTATGGGTTTCCTTTGGCCAATGAGGAATTATCAAAATATAATGCCTAGTATTAGAAATTTTATTTGGTGGCATAAAGTATATAATTGGGACATTTTGGCCTCCATTACATAGTGACTCTGTTTACATTATATATATATATATATATATATATATATATATATATATATATATACACATATATATATATATATATTCCCTATGGTAAAAGGTTTCCAAGTGGCTTTTCAAAAGGTCTTTAGTGTTAATTGCACTTCCCATATTCTCTTCTTTACTCTGCCCTTCCATCCCCCTCCTCATGTAATCCCTCTATTCTGCTTTCTCCTCCATCTCTTTATAACACAATATTCCATTTTTCCTCCTTGGAAGATCCCTTCCCCCTTCCTGGCCCCTTACTAGCTATCTAACCTCTGTGGCTGTTCTAATTGAAACACACACACATCTAAAGATTAAAACCTAACATCCATATATAAAAGAAAATAGGATAAGACTTTCTGAGCAGGACATAAATAGCATAGGCATTGAGATAATTCATTAATAAGTAGAAGCTCATTAAGCTAAAAAGCTTCTGTACAGCAAAGAAGACCGCCTTTTGAGAAAAGTAGAAGCACTCAGACTGGGGGAAAAGCTTTAATATGTATACATCCAGCAGAAGAGTTGTATCAGAATACATGAACAATAACGACGACAAAAAGTCCTAAACAACAAGAAAACAAGTATCCTAATTAAAAATGGGATATAGAAGCAAACAGGATTCTCAAAAACATGGAAAACAAACAGATGAGGAACACTTTTTAAAGAGTTCAACAGCCTTAGCCTTCACGGAAATGCAGATTAAGATAACTTGGTGTTGTTTTTATTTAATCCAGTCAAAATGGCCATGATTGATATAACAAATGATATCACATGCTGGTGAAGATGTAGGGAAAGGGGAACATTAATTCATTGCAGGTAGAAGAGGCAGCTGGTATAGATACTATGGAAGGTGGTGTAGAGTTTCCTTAAAAATCTGAAAATAGATCTACCACAATATCCAGTTATGCTACTCTTGACGTATAACCAAAGGACATTACACCTTACTACAGAGATGCTTGTTTATCCATATTCATTGCATCTCTATGCATAATAGCCCAAAATAGGGAACCTTCTAAATGCCAATAAACTGATGAATGGATAATGAAATGCATGTTTACACATTGAAATATTATTCAGCTGTTAAGAAAAATAATATCTACAGGTAAATGAATGGAGCTATACATAGTCATTCTGAGTGAGGCAGCCAAGTCCAAGAAAAACAAATTTAATATATTTTTCTCTGTAGCTGGTTATATTTTATTTTTCTCAATTGGGCAAAAATCAAACTTTCTCTTTCAGTCTTAATTCAAGATTTTGTGATTACAATAGTAACTGATTTTACAGAAGAAAATAATTATTTGCCAGTTGTACTGGCTGGTTTTGTGGATCGACTTGACACAAGCTAGAGTCATCAGAAACGAAGGAGACTCGGCTGAGGAAATGCCTCCAGGAGATCCTTGTAAGGCATTTTCTCAATTAGTGATTCATCAGGGAAGGCTCACCCAGCCTATGATAGGTGGTGCCATCTCTGGGCTGCTGGTCCTGGGTTCTATAAGAAAGCAAGCTGAGCAAGCCTTGAGGAGCAAGCTGGTAAGCAGCTCTCCTCCATGACCTCTGCATCAGCATCTGCCTCCAGGATCCTGTCCTTGTGGTGATGTTGTGTTCACCAATAAATTGTGCATGCTAATAAACTTATCTGGGGTCAAAGAACAGAATAGCCACTAGATATAGAGGCCAGAAAATGGTGACACACACACACACCTTTAATTTTAGCATTCCAAAGGCAGAGATCCATCTGGATCCCTGTGAGTTCAAAGCCACACTGGAAACAGCCAGGCATGATGACACACACCTTTAATCCCAGGAAGTGATGGCAAGAAGCAGAAAGGTATATAAGGCGTGAGGACCAGGAACTAGAGCCTGGTTAAGCTTTTAGGCTTTTGAGCAGTAGTTCAGCTGAGATCCATTTGGATGAGGACACAGGCTTCCAGTTTGAGGAAAGGAGATCAGCTGAGGAATTGGCGATGTGAGGTTAGCTGTGGTTTGTGTTCTGTCTCTCTGATCTTCCAGAGTTCACTTCCAATACCAATGTGGCTTCGGGTTTGTTTTTATTAATAAGACCTTCTAACAATTCATGCTACATATCCTGTTTGAGTTCCTGTCCTTATTTCTTTCAATAATGAGTATCTATAAGGAAATGTAAGCCACATAAACCCTTTCCTCTCATCTTGTCTTTTAGGTCATGGTGTTTCATAGCAGCAACAGAAACCCTAACTAAGACACGGGTGTTTGAAGTATGTTGCTTATACTAAGTGAGAGTGATCTAGTTCTTATCTCATTACATTACACAGTAAAGAAGAGTATAAAGTTTTACATAATTTTAGGCCAAACAACTTTCTTTCAACCTCTAAAAAACTCTGAGGATCATATAAACAAGCCAGAGCCCATATCACAATGATTCATTCCAATAATTTTGTTATTTATTAGTATCATCTCATCTTTTCCACTTGTGTCTTCAGGACATTCCTGTGTCTTTTTTTTTTTTCAATCCCTTCACAAACCCAGTTTATAGGACATAAATGAAACTGCTCTTTTTTCAGGTGCACCAAGAGTTGGAACTTGAGTGTGTAAATTTCACTATCTGTATCTAAAGAACTGATGTATGATCCCTTTAAATAAAATAACTGTCAGAGAACATTGGTTTGAAACGTTCTTTATTCCCTCTGTCCCCATTCCATTTCTTTGTTAGAACAAAAGCAAAGGAAGTATAAGTCAAAGATTTTAACTAAATTTTGTACCCAAAGGATCTGAGTGAGCAATACCCTCCCCTAAAAAGATGTTATGAAACCATGACTGGTTGAAAAAGCTAAACTACATCCATTTTCTTATAAGATTTCTGTTATATGTTATTTGATTCTATATTATTTGATCCTATATAATATGATCAATCTTTAACTTGGATTTCTCTTGTGCTTGTGAAATATGATATTTTTAACTACTGTGTTTCCAAATCAATTACCAAAATCACTGAAAACATTGCAGCACCTTAAGCTCCTCAGAATATATTAAATAAACACTAAATAAACAAGTTAACATGCTGGATCTTTCCGTAAACTTTATACTAATTTGGGAAGTATCTTTTGTTCATATTTTAGAAGAAAACACACACACACACACACACACACACACACACACACACACACACACAAAACCCTCATGGGATATGTACATTAGGTCAGAGAAAGCAATACTTCAGGATTTTTGAGGTGTTTATATTTGATATTTTAAAAGTTCTAGCTATATAAGTACCGCGCGCTAACCGATTGCGCTACTGGAGCTGGCAGTGGCACCGGGTGCTGTGCTCATTGCATGAGTCGGCTGTTTGAAACCTGGGGCCTATGCAGGGTCCCTTGGCTCGGCCTGGGAGGAGGGGACTGGACCTACCTGGACTGAGTCCACCAGGTTGATCTCAGTCTGTGGGGAAGGCTTTGCCCTGGAGGAGGTGGGAATGGGGGGCGGGCTGGGGGGAAGGTGAGGGGGGCGGGAGGGGGGAGAACAAGGGAATCTGGCTGATATGTAGAACTGAATTGTATTGCAAAATAAAAATAAAAAAAAAATACAAATAAATACAAGCAAGTTAAAGGTAAAAAAAAAAAAAAGTTCTAGCTAGGAATTTGAAGCAGGAATGATAGGATCTCCCACTGCAAGAATGGATGTATCTGTTTTCCCTGTATCTCTAGCAATTATTGCCTTATGGATTTTAATGATCTGTTGTCATTTACATGTGTGATAAATCTTTTTCTGTAAGTTGAGAGTTGATCCCTGTATTTTTGTGTACTGTTAACATTCTGCTTCATATACTTTTGTTTCATATACTTTAGTTTTTTTAAGCATATTGCATCTAACATAAAGATAGCTGCTGTGGCCTCATATTATTCACAATGAACATAGCATGTCTTTCTCTATATCTTTAATTTTAAACCACTGTCATATTTATATTTAAATAAGGATTTTTAAAAAATTATTTTATTATTTTATAAGAACTCAGTACGTGAGAATTGTAACTACATTGTTTCTGCTCACTTCCTCCAACTATTCCTATGCCTCCCAACTCCCTCTCAAGTCGTGACCTCTTCTATAATTGTTATTGTTATGCACACATGCACACACGGTATGCTTTTTATGAAATTGGGTGCACTGGAGTTTAATGCATATATATTTAGGATTGTAATGCCTTCTTGGTTAATTGTTCTACTAATTAGAATGAAGTGTCTTTCTTTATCTGTTCTAATTAATTTTAATTTGAAACAAATCCCTTTTTCAGATGTTATGATAGTGGAACCTGGTTGTTTTATGGTCCCAATTGCTTAGACATGATAAAGTGTTTCCTATCCTTGAAAGTAAGATGACTTTCATTTAGGGAACAAAAATATGAATTTTATTTCTAAATCTATTCAAGTAACTTGCGTCTTTTGATTATTTAGCTGAAGCCATTAATATTAAAATTACTATTGAAAGGAAGAATTGATTGCTATATATTTTATTATGCTTGTAGTCACAATTTCTGTTTTAGTATTATAGCTTCATTTATTTTCTTTCTGTGGCCTATTTGATATTCTTCAATTAGATATAAAAAATTCCTCTCTTTAGTCTGAAGTATTACTTCCAAAGTTCTCTGTAATCTGATTTCCTGGAAATGATTATTTTAGCTTGTTTACGTTATGGAAAGATTTTCTCTCTACAGCTATGGTAGATAGCTTTGCTGGGTAAAAGTAATCTTGATTGGGTCTGTGGTCCTTTTGGTCTTGGAAAACAGTGTTTCAGGCTCTTCTGGTTTGTAAAGTTTCTGTGTGAAGTTAGCTGTTATTTGTGACTGGTTTTTCTTTCACAACTTAAAAACCCCTTATTTGATCTGTATATTTTGTTTTATAGCTATAATATGATGTGTCTATTTGGTGTTCTGTGTTCTTTTCATAACTGTATGGCAATGTTTCTTCTTAATTTGTGGAGGTTTTCTTCTTTGGTCCTGTTAAAGATATGTTCTGTACCATAGACATGATAATCTTTGCTTCCTTTTTCTATGATGATAATTTAGATTTGGTCTTTTCATGGTGTCTAAAAGTTCCTACATATTCCTTTCATGTGTTTCTGTTTGTTTGCTTTTTTTAATTTATCACTTTCTCTCACTGACTAATTTAATTTCTCTAATTTATTTCAAGTTCTAATATTCTGTCATGATCATTCTACTGATAAGACTTTCCCCTGATTTTCCAACTGGGTTTTTTAATTTTTCAATTTGTCTTCATTTTAGCTTGATTTTGTTTGGCATTCCTTTTCATTAAAATCTTAGATTGTCCTTGGAATTCTGTTCAGCCATTTGTTTGTGTTTTCTTGCACTTAAATTAGTTAATCCTCTTTAATTCTTCCAGATGTTTGCACGTGTCTTCTTTGAATTCTTTGATTATAATTGTTCTTCTAAATTCTATGTTGTGGATAAGTTTCATCTATGTAACTGTGTTGGTTTGAATGAGAATGGTCTCTATAAGTTCAAATATTTGAGTACTTGGTACCCTGTTGGTGGAACTCTTTGGGAAGGATTAAGCCAGTTGGCCTTATTGAAGGAGATATTTCACTGAGTCTGGACTTGAGTTTAATAAAGAATCCCACAATTCCCAGTGAACTCTCTCTGCTTCCTGTTTGCACTTAGTAATGTGCACTCTCAGCTGTTCCTGCCACCATACCTTTGCTCCACCATTGTGGACTCTAACCCACTGGAACCATAAGCCCAATTAAATTCTTTCTTTTATAGATTTCCTTGGTCAAGGTGTTTTATCACAACAATAGAAAAGAAACTAATACACTAATTACATTGGAGAGCATTTCCACAGGACCAGTAGCCCTTGGGGAAGGAATATATTGTCTTGGTCTTTCATAATGTTTATTGTTTTGTGACATAACATGGGTATGTGAATTTATTTCTTTGGTTGTGTTTCTGATGTGAGATTCTAGCTTGCTTCTGTTGAATCAAAGTTTGCTTCTGTTTTTTTTAAATATTTATTTATTTATTTATTTATTTATTTATTTATTTATTTATTTTTTGCTATCTGAACTTTGTTGATTTCCTGTCAAGTCAGTCTTCCAGAAGCCAATTCTTTATTATTGATTAGAGAAAGAGGGGTGATTCCCACTCACTGGTTATGAATGTGATGTATGGTTCTTAAGTTTTGTGTGTGATTTCTTTGGTTAAAAAATGCAAGACCTCTGATACAGTTTCCAGTTGGGCTTGAGACTGGAGAAACAGCATGGAGTAAAGAATCAGGAAGAACCTCTGGAAGAAAATACTCAAATGTTGCACTCATATATGCCAGGATCAGGAAGGCAGTCTATGTCCGGGGACCTGGGTTAGATTCAACAAGGAAGTACTCAAATTTGGATCCTAGCTGGGCCTGAGATAAGAGAGATCAATGATGCAGATTTAATTTATGCCTGGAAGGATGCATGGATGGGCACCAGAAATTAACGGTTCACAAATGTAGCACCTAGCTAGGCCTGGCCCTGGAGAGGGAAGATTTGGGAGGAAGGAACAGAATGAAACTCACCAAAAGAGCCTACAGATTCAGCTTTGACCTGTGTCTAGTTAAATGGCCTGGATGGATAGATAGCACAAGGAAGGTCCTGCATCATACTAATCATAGACTGTAAACGCAGCCCCTGTTCAGATATCTGCCTGCAGGTTCGAAGTGGAGAGGGCAAACTTAGGAAATGTTAAGGTACTTTCTGCATCCTTTAACTTGTTTCAAGTCATTTCTCTCTGTAATTGATTTTTCTATACTTTAGAAGTAATGTACTTAGATGCCATTTTTTTTTTTGTTGTTGTTTATCTTACTTGGATGTTCTCTGGACTTAGACCTTTGGTTTTATTTTTTCATTCATTTAGTAAATTATTTTTTATTACTTGAATTTGTTTTATTATTAAATTGTTTATCTTATATATTTCTTAATTTACCTCATATTCCAATTATTGATATGTTACTCCTGAAACTGCTCCGTAGTTCTTGAAATTCTGTTTTTTTTTTCTTTACTTTTTTTCTTTGTGTTTCAGTTTAGGAAAATTTTCTTTGTGTGTTCCTGTGTATATGTGTTGGTTATTTGAGGATGTTCTGCCTCCTAGTCCTGAAATTTCCTTTCTTGTTAGCTCAGCCTCCTAAGTACCATAATTGCAGATAAGCACCATGACACTAACTCCTCAACTTCAGAAACTACTTTCTGTTTTTGAGATGAGATCTCATATTGCCCAGAATGGCTGTGAACTTGTTTTGTATCTGTGATGATTAATCTTGTCTATTTGATGGGACTTAGAATAACCATGGGAACTAGCCTCTGTTCAGGTCATATTTCTAGACTAGGTTCATGGAGATGAGAAGACCCAGCACAAGTTTGAATAGCATGATTCTGTGGACTAAGCCTAAGACTACATGAATGGGGAAAGTGCACTGAGCACTGGCGTGCATCTCTCTCTCTATTTCCTGACTGTATTTGCATGGTCAGCAATTGCCTCAAGCTCCTGATACCCTGGATTCATCTCCATCAGGAACTGTACCTAAGAGCTGGGAACAAATATAAACACTTTCTTCAAAAAAGAGTTACATTTATTAATCTATTTGTTTATTTGTTTTGCTTATTTATTTATTTTGTATTAATGTATTTTTCTCCATTTTTATGCATGTGTGTCCAGTGCCTGCAGAGATGGAGAGAGGAGGTCAGATCCCCTGAAACTTGTATTTGAAATTAGAGATGGTTGTGAGACGCCATGTTGGTGCTGGGAAGTGAACCAAGGGCCTCTACAATGGCAATACGTGCTCTTAGCTGCTGACACACCTCTCCAGTCTCAACTCTTCCTTTCTAAGTTACTTTTGTCAGACATTTTATTGCAGCAACAAGAAAAGTCAGTACTACAGTAGCTGAGGTTGGCCTCAGATTCCTCATCCGTACATCTCTGCTTTCCACTACTGTGATTATAACTATGACCCTGAGGTCAGGCTCTAATTTGAGACTGTCCTAGCATTTTCCAAGTTAACAAAAAAAATGATAATGACTAGCAAACTTGATGCCCTGTCAGCTTGGCTCTGCGATACACCACTGTAAAGCAAACTTTCCCTTCTTGTTTGTCCTCAAGATCTTGTTAACATCACAATATAAAACATAGTATAACTTTAAAAAGCTTCACAGTCTTTAAATTTTCAAACATGTTTAAAGTTTAGTCTCTTTAAAGTATCCAATGTCACTTTCAAAGTTTGTAGCCTCTGTAAAATGAAAAATAAGTCACATACTTATTATTCCAAGAGGGATGAATCAGAACACAGATATGATAAAATCAAAGCAAAACAAAACTCAAGCAGTATAAATTCAACTCTGCAACAAAATGTCTGGCATCTTAGATTTCATGGTGTTTTAGACTTCAAGGGGCTTAGGCAGCTCCATTTCTCTTGTTTTGTCATCTACAACACACATAGCCTACTTTCTATCGCAGGCTTCCTCTATTCTACACCTGCTACCCTCCTTGGGTAATCGCCCCACACTCCTGGCATCTTCAGTCTACTGAGTCTTCACTGCAATTGAGGCTGCACTTTCGCCAGTAGCCTCTCCTGACCTTTCATGGTGTCAGGCCTCAGCTTCTATCCATAATCTGTTCAGCCATACAGCTTTCTTGCAGTTAAATCCACTACCACCTGGGAGACTCCTACACATAATCACGATTGGCTACCAGATTTATGTAAAACAGTCTCAGTCTCAATCTGAACTACAGGGTCTGTGTGCTGACCCTGAGGAAACCCTTTGCAGAAGATTTTGTCTCTTCCTAATTACAGATCCAAAATAATATTTTGTTGTGGCTTTAAATTTCCAAATAATTTCCACAGTTCTTCCAAATTCTATATGGTCAAGTTTCCCTTAGCATTAGTAACTTTGGTGTGAATCTTTGTCCCAGTTTGCTTTCTATTGTTGCAAGAAGGACAATTGCCAAAGCAACCTGGGAAGAAAGCATTTATTTCATTTTTCATTTTGCAGTTCATTTTGAAGGGAAGTCAGGATAAGGACTCAGGGCAGAGAAATATAGGCTGGAACTGAAGGAGAGGCCTTGGAGAAATTATGTCTGTTTGCTTGTTCTCCATGGCCTACGCAACCTGCTTTCTTATATTATCCATGGATGGAACCACCCGCATTGGACCAGGCCCTCCTACACTAATCATTAATTAAGAAAATGAGGACAGGCACAACTTTTTTTGTAGTCCAAGGTCTACATTATATAAAGCATTAGAAGACATTTAGTTAAAGCATTACTATATGCCCACCAAGTAGTCTCAGAGGCTTGTTAATGTTGCTATTGTCAAATGAGTTAACTTGCAAGGCAGTGTAATAGGCATCAGAATAAGGGGAAGTGCCCAGGTTAAAGGTTTTGGACATTAGATACGTTCCAGCCCTTTGTAAGTGTTCTAACATTAATTTGGGCTGCCCCTAGTGACAATGAATTTTGTCAGTG
The DNA here is from genome assembly GCF_949786415.1 of Peromyscus eremicus. Lineage (NCBI taxonomy): Eukaryota > Metazoa > Chordata > Mammalia > Rodentia > Cricetidae > Peromyscus > Peromyscus eremicus. Next base: position 47,735,196 of record NC_081417.1, on the reverse strand, counting down.
GATCGGATAACACTGGTTAGTTCTATCTCTATGAAGTACTGTGGCTGGGAGCACAGGGGCAGAGGGAAAGATTCTTCCGGATGAAGATAATGGTTTGTGTAATGTATGAAGGAGTGAGTACTGCTGTGAGCAGGTTAGTACTATGGTATTAAACAAAACAAAACAAAGGGAGCTGGGAACTAGTAGGGAGAGTGAGGAGATGAGGTTCTAGAAATCATTGAAGTATCATATACATAAAGAGCCAACAAGAGTTTGTGGTGAATTGGGTATTTGTGAGAGGTAAACAGTAGAACTTCTATCTAGTCTGAAAGGATGTGACTGTCATACAGTAAGATGGAAGGGTGGCAGGTAGAGTAGATTTAGTACATGAGGAATTCACATTTTCTTTCATCTCTAAGCAAAGTCAGTAATTGACTCACTTTTTTTCTTAATTTTTTTTTTTTTTTTTAGTTTTTCAAGAAAGTATTTCTCTTTGTAGTTTTGGAGCTTTTTATGAAGCAGCAAAGGTAAATGCAAGGTTATAACAGATTTACTAGAATTAGGAGCAAAAAGAGTGAAGAATGTGAAAATGGAAAATAGTGCTGATTTGACTTTGTACACCAGGCTGGCCTTGAACTCACAGAGATCTACCTGCCTCTGTCTCCAAGAGTTCTGGGATTAAAGGCGTGCATACCACTGCCCATCTTGACATTTATTGATGCATTCTTATTCATCTTAAAAAGGATTTGAGCTTTGTCTGTGGAAAAGATAAATGGAAAGACTAAATATGACTTATCTTGATACCTGAGATTAGATAGCATTCAGGAGTGATCTGATCTGGAGATATGAAAGTTATTACTGTGCAATATTGATTTAACAAAAGAAACTGTAATATTAGGTACTAGTCTGGGGATACTTGAGCCTTGCGATCTTAAGGATAGGCAGAATAGGAGTGACTAGTGAAGAAAAAAACTAATAAAATATGGTTTCTCGAAGGAAAGTTTATGCTGGAGGTAAGAAGCAAATATACCAACTGCTTCATATAAATCAAGTAAATGAAAAATGATTAATGATCACTGGGTTTAGCAAAGGAGAGAAGAGTTTTTATGAAGCAGCAAAGGTAAATGCAAGATTATAACGGATTTACCAGAATTAGGAGTAAAAAGGTTGAAGGATGTGAAAATGGAAAATAATGCTGATTTGACTGCAATTTGCAGTACAAGAATGAATCAGCAAACAGGACAGGCTTGTTGGACTACTGCAAATGGGAGATCTCTTTGTATTTTGATGATAATATAGAAAATTAAAAAAAATGAGTGGCATTAGCAATGAGATCAATGAAAGGCAAGGGAAATCCCTCTTTAACTCTAGAATTGGTCTTCACAAGAGTAATGTTCACTTAGGAAAACAGGCAACAAGGCAGAATACGCTAGCATGCTGCTGTGTTGACTTCTCCATGTGTATTTTTCATCCAGCATTGTGGCTGTTTCCTCTAGCTGAAACATTCGCCTGTGGGCAGACTAGAGATTCATCGAACTCTGGAAGTAAATGAGATTTATAAGGCTCTGAGAGCCTGATGAACTTTACAAGATGTGAGCAGCCCCGTCCAAGATCGTAAAAGCAGCAAACAATAGCTGTAGAGAGAGATGGACTAAACAAACCGCCTGCAGCTGGTATAGGAAGTTTGAAAAAATACCACTTGGGTGAGTCATCAGCCATGTAGGAGTGATGCAGCTGCCTTTGAGTCACTCATGCTCTTATAAGTAACCACACTGGACATATTCATTCACCAAGCTACATGTGGGTGGAATTATGTCTTTGGTCTCTCATCAGTACCTTGTCTAAAGTGTCTCCCTAGGAAAAGCTACACGGTACAGTTAGTACCCAAACTCCAACCTACAGAACTAATGATTAATTGGAAGTTGTAGTTGAATGTCACCTACGTGAGTTACGAGACCTGCAACTGAAGATGTCTGAGTACAGAGCTTCCTGTGAAGGCAATCCTAAAATGTAACGATGCAGTGACGGTTCATACTCCCTTCAATAGGTGCTAAGATATGGAGTCAAGGCCGATGTATCTGAAATTGTAGTGTCTTTGAGGGGAATCACAGGGTTGGCCATCTTTCTCTTTGTAGTGGTGGTCGAGAGGCATATATTCCTGGAGAATGAGATAGGCACCACAGCTGATGGCTTGAAAATATATATTGCTAGCACTGAAAGTTACATGTTTAGGACCAGATCATAAGCAGGCTGTAGAATCAGTTGCATTGTTTTTGTTGAGGACACTACGACAAGAAATTTAGGCTCAGGCATCTTCCGATAAAGAAAATGCCCATATGTGTGGTGATATATTGTGTCCCCCCAAATACTGTGCACCCTAATAAACTTATCTTGGGTCAGAGAACAGAACAGCCGCTAAATAGACATTGAGGTCAGTAAATGGTGGCTCACACACCTTTAGTCCTAGCATTCTGGAGGCAGAGATCCATCCGGATCTCTGTGAGTTCAAAGCCACACTGGAAACAGCCAGGCATGATGACACATGCCTTTAATCCCAGGAAGTGATGGCTGGAAGTTTATAAGGCATGAGGACCAGGAACTAGAGCCTGGTTAAGCTTTTAGGCATTTGAGCAGTAGTTCAGCTGAGATCAATTTGGATGAGGACTCAGAGGCTTCCACTCTGAGGAAACAGGATCAGCTGAGGAACTGGCAAGGTGAGGTGGCTGTGGTTTGTTCTGTTTCTCTGATCATTCAGCGTTGACCCCATTACCTGGCTCTGGGTTTGTTTTTATCAATAACACCTTTTAAGATTCGTGCTACACAATTGAGGTGGGGAAAATCAAGGAAAGAATTCCAGTTTCCCTCCACTGTATTATCCTCTGGTTCAGCAGAACAAGTGAACAAAAAAATAGAATAAAAGTGTTGATGTACTGTTTCTGAATGTTAGCAGTATTCAAGTGAAAGAGAGTGTAAAATAGGAATCATGTGAAGACCTTTTCATGGGAACCCAAATCTTAGAATCCTTGGAGCTAATAGCCCAAGTAGTGAGGAGATAAAAAACTAATAGAAGTGATAGAAGATGTCCCTCAGTTCTGACCTCTAATACAGAGAAAGCAAGAATCCATGAGTGAGAGTAAGTGTGGTGGTGTAGGGGTCTTTAATAATGACTCAGTACAGAAAACTATGACACCCAAGGAATACTGCACATCTTATCTGATTCTGTTGGGAAAGATGTTTAACTAGGCAATAAAAGAGCCTGTCGCCAGACGGTGGTGGTATATACCTTTGATGCCAGCACTCAGGAGGCAGAGCTAGGAGGATCTCTGTGAGTTCAAGGCCAGCCTGGGCTACAGTGTGAGTTCTAGGAAAGGCTCAAAGCTACACAGAGAAATTCTGTCTCGAAAAAGACCCTGTCACAGAATGGCTCCAGAAGCTATGGGACTTAGGGGCAAGAGGTTTGTGAAAGTTGGAAAACTGGATAATAAAACTTCTGATCTCTTTTTGAGGTAAAGGTTGAAAAACTTGAAGGAATATGAGAGAAAATATTCCTAATGGACTGATTCATATGAGAAATTAAGAGCACTTGTTCATCACTGACTAAGGTTGGCCCTTGTGAATACTCTTCTGGAAAACAACAGAGGAGAGCCAGGCATTTTTTAGGGAATGGGCATAAGAGAGGTTACTGGGACTGTGTTCACAGAACTCAAAATGAAGTTGGTTCAGCAGAGCCCACGGGACTGATATAGGTTTTGATGGCTTTTCTGAGCCTCATGGTGGGATACAATCTATGAGAGGTTAGGGAGGTCTACATAATTTTGAACAGCATGTAAATTATCTTCCTGAATTGCTAAAGTAATCAAGGAGGAGCACGAAAGAAACAGAATAGACAGAACAGAAAGAGACAGTGGTCTACCCAAGTCATTCAAAGGCAAATGGGATAAAACTTGTGTAAATGTGGAGTTCTTAGGGAATATTTTAAGGGAAACTCAAATATTGAACTGATGAGCTCAGAGAGTTGTAAGTGATAAAGCTGTTCAACTCCAAAAACTTAAGTTTGTAGTAGGTATGGACCACTATCCAGACTTTGTTGTTGACATATCCTGTAATTCCCCTACACAAACTCACACACATGAGAAAGTACATCATGTGTGGAGATTATCCATGCAGCCTGAAGCCTTTCATTTGACAGGTACGGCCAATAAAAGCCAAACTTTTCTGAACTGGAGAGTCCTCTCCAGTACAAGCATGAAAGGCTTGATCACAACCCTGTTTTCCCTGGGACCTGAGTTGGGCCAAGCTGTGCCAAGACCATTGGGGTTGGAAAGATGCACAATTGTGCTGAAGAACATTAGCATTCAAAATGAGGAAGCAGAATGGATCGTGGGAAATAACTCTGGATAATGAAATAACCCTTGGAGTAATACCACCTATCCATGTTAATATGTCAACATAGTTCTTTTGATAAAATAAGTGATATAAGTGAGGAGATCATTTCCCACTGTGTTGGGCCTTGCTAACATGTCTTTTAGAGTATCTTCTTAGCTACAAAAATCATTGGCATTTATTTAGAGTGGACAATAGAGTGCCTTCAGAGATCCTCCGAAATGTATGTAATGTCAAGCCTTGAATGTTTTACAGATCTGTAAAATCTTAAAGGAAAGCTTCCCATGAGAGTGAGAAATGCAACTCTCTGGAGCCATTAGGTTGTTGATTGAATATTCTGGTACCAGGATTGAAAATCTTTCCCAATATTTTATGGCCAGGGTCCCTCCCAGTACCTCACAAACCATATAGATAATGCCTTGATACTGGTTGCATGCCAGAGCTAGATGGTAACACTCTGTTGTAAAATATTTTGTTTGTGTTCTGACAAATAAAGCTTGCTTGGAGATCAGAGGGTGGAACTATCCACTAGTTAACCATAGAGGCTAGACAGTAGTGGCACACACCTTTAATCTCAGCACTCTGGAGGAAGAAGCAAGAAAATCAGGAGTTCAAGGCCACCCTGGGTTACACAAGATTGAACCAGTCTAAAAGAGAAACAGAACTAGGCAGTGGTGGCACACGCCTTTAATCCCAGCACTGAGGAGGTGGAGACAGGCTCTCCCCTCCATTCAGTGGGAGGATCCCAGAGAGGTAAGAAGTCACTAGTGGCTGCTCCTTTGCTTCTCTGATCTGTCAGGTTATTACCCTGGTATTTGACTCCTGGTTTTTATTGCTAAGACTAATTAGGATCATGTTTCAATACTCTGTTACTAAGGACATGACCTCTTTGGCAATAGGACATGGAAAAACCAAGAAGGGGATGCACTGGAAGGTAGATCCCTCTTTTGTGGTTTTCCTAGTACTGGTATGCAATATACAGTCTGCTGGAGAAGATTTGCCACTGACAGCTTTGCTAGTTTATAGATTCTAAATGCTATAGCACCAACATGCCAGGTGTGGATAGAGAAATGCTGCTCATAGGTTCGGGCATGTGAATACTTGGTTTCCTGTTGGTAATACAGTTTGGAGACCCTTAGGAGGTGCAGCCTTGTTAGAAGTATGCTTTGAGAGTATATAGGCTAACCTAGTTCCAGTTTGTGCTCTCTGCTTCATGCTTACAGTCAAAGATGTGATCTCTCAGTTTTCCAATGATTCAGCTTTTAGCATCCATGCTCCTGTAAGGAATTCCTGAAAGCTCATTGCTTCACCATACTAGACTTCTTACATGGGATGCTTTCTTCGGTTTCTAATCTGGGATAAATAGCCAGCTTTCAAATATCCCCAGGAAAATTTACGTAATCAACTGCAATGGAGAAACAAATGACTCCTACAGTCACAGCAGAGGCACCTGTGTGGTGTCCCTATTGTGTCTTCTGTGAACTCACCAAATAATAACCCACTAATGTGATTATGGAAACTATGAAGACCAGGAAGGGAATACAGAAATTTCAATTTATTTTTATCTCTATGTATATGTATGGTATATATGTAAGTGTTCATGAGTGTGTGGAGGCCAGAGGTTAATACTGAGTATCTTCTTCAGTCATCTTCTTATTTTTGTGAAGCAGGGTCTCTCACTTCACATGGTGCTCATTAATATGGTTGCTCATTCATTTATCATTGCTTCCTACTCAGCATGTTCCAGGCACTTGCCTGGCTCTGCCTCATCATCACTGGGATCACAAACAAATACTACTGTGCTTGGTTTTATGTATGCATTGGGGATCTGATCTCAGGTTCTCATGGCTTATATATTTAGCTTCAAATTGAGTTCCTTGATGATTTCAGTTGGAAATCCATCCTCAGTAAAACAGACTAGCATAATCTCATTATTACTTGAGTATTCAATGAAATAATGCTAATGATATATATATATATATATATATATATATATATATATATATATATATATATATATATAGATAAGCATTATATTATTCGGTATATTACCAGTGATTGTCAGCTCCAGTTATGAGCTAAATGAAACTAAATCATAGCTCCTTTTCAGTGGGCTTATCGAGGGTCATTTTGTTGTTAATTTATTTTTATTTCTACATTTTGCTTCAGATTTTCTATTCAAAATCAGAGCTAGGATTCGTTATTTCACTACATCTATTTGTTGCAGATATGCACAATCATTTTAAACTCAGACAATTTATTCCTTCTTTGGAGTGTTTAACTGAAGAACTTTCCTAAAGTGTCTTGGTATTATAAACCAGACTTTGCACTCTCCTATTCACATCTCTTCTGAAATATAATGTGTTCTCTTCTATTTCTCCTTTGGTTTTCAAAACTGTTTTTAATTTATCTCATATATGGAAATTCAAATCAAATTTTTATTGTAGTAGAAATGGAAAATAATATCATAGAGTAACAATGAGTGAAAGATCATTTTCCTGACAACCAAATACCTTGAAAACAAGTTTCCATATTTTAGCATCAGCCTGTGAAAGGCTATTTACTTCTGCATACGATCATAAAACAAATACGCTTGATTTAATGAGATAAAACCAACCCTGAAAACAAATAGGACTCATTTGCAGTTCAAACTAAGTTTGATACTGAAAAATGCTTACATTCAGATAGGTTTTGGAGTGTCTAATGGGGTTACAAAGTGTTTCAGAGAAAAAATGCATGTCTATAGCATAACAAACTCACTTTGCACTTGAAGTTTCTTATTCATAAGTCAGCGATGTGAAATCATGCAGGATAATCGAGTTTACACCCAAATCTTACAGAATTAATAAGTTTCAAGGGAATTGAATATAAATAGCTTAGAATGTGCACTGAAGATCAAATAAATATTATGATCCAAGAGTTGAATGTTTCTACTTGACTAATGTAGAAACTCAGTTTTAAATGTCAGAATTTTAAAAGATGTTCTATGTAATATTTAACATTAAGAGCATTTATTTGTACTAACCACAGAACTGAAAAAAAAATCCTCCTTAACACATCAAGATCAGAGCTACAATGTACAAATAAAACGTCTTCTTTGTTGTTTTTGAGAGAATAGTTTATACAGAAGTCAAACTTTCAAACTATAGCCAAATGTTTTCACACATACACACAGATCTATTCATATGTATATTAATTTTTCTAGTTGTCTAGTCATATAATACATTTAAAACACTGGGATGATTATTCAAAGTCAAATGAAAGTAGAAAGAAAATTCCAGTGATATGAAAAGTTTGTGACCATCTCTATCACTCAAAGGAATGATTGAACACAGAAATGAAGTAACTTTTCTATTTGCGAGGGGAGGAGGTATTAAATGTGGTTCATTTCTCTGGGCATTTTCTTTCTTTAAATCCTTCCTGCTTTGGCTTCAGTTGGGGTGGCAGTGGATAGAATCCTATAAGGGAAAAGGGAAAGGGGATATAGCTGCTTCTAGAATGAACTATTAATCTGGCCAACACACAGTTAAGTAGCTTTCAAGCCTGTAGTACTTTCTAGGAGGCCTTAAGAAATGGGATCAAAGACAAAAGCTGTCTGTTCCGAGATGCATTTAGACAAAGCTAAGAAAGCAGGTATTATCTGCCCAGCACTTTTACTTTGTTCTTGAATATAAATACTTGGGAGGATTCCAAGACTAGCCCATATTCACCAGTCAGAGAAGACTCCAGAGAGTTAATAGGTGGCATGTCGCCCAAAGAAATTCACCCTGGAGTATATAGACAGAGCCTGCCAACTTACTAAGTCAGGAGTTAGGGTTGGAGGTAGGGTTCTTACAGAGTCAATTACACATCTTTCCCATATAGTCTTGGCATATAATCATAACTAAAGTTCACCAGTGCCATAGTTATGCCTTATTCAGAAGACATCATTTTGCCATACATCTCCTCATCCTCTGTCTCTTGTATTTTTTCTACCCTCCTCTTCCACATGTTTTCTGAGCCTTGGTGGGGGTGGGGGTGAAATACCTGACCCATTATCTCTGTAGTTCTGCCAGTCTCCACATTGCCCACTGCCCACTGAAGTAAGAAACTGCCCTGTGGCCGGGCGGTGGTGGCGCACGCCTTTAATCCCAGCACTCGGGAGGCAGAGCCAGGCGGATCTCTGTGAGTTCGAGGCCAGCCTGGGCTACCAAGTGAGTTCCAGGAGAGGCACAAAGCTACACAGAGAAACCCTGTCTCGAAAAACCAAAAAAAAAAAAAGAAACTTCCCTGTGAAAGCTTGCACAACACTGATCTATGGACATAAACATGAGTGTTTAGAAGGCAGTTTGAAAACATGACTGTTTATCAAAAACAGTAGCAGCAGGTCCCTACCTGTAGCCTATGACCTCCCCTCTGCAGAGCTAAAGGCTCTTCCTCAGGTTTACAGAACCAGGTTTGAGTTTTGTCTCATAGAGTTAGCTTCACATTCAGCCAGAACATTTGTATCTGTTTTATTCCTTCCGAAATGGCTGCTAATTATTGCATATGAATCTAAGAACCATTTTAGGTGACTTTTTGCTCTCTTTTTCTGACATTCAATACACCATCACATCACTAATCAGGTCCTTAGGCCTATAAACAGTTTTTGTTCCTTTTCTTGAAGATAACCCTTAGTACTGTGCTTCTACAATAACTCCACCAATGTTCACAGATGCCTCTCAGAGATAAGGAAAACAGTCCTGTTTGAATAAAACTAAATAATCACTGAATGTTTAAGGTGAATAATCATTGAATGCTTAAGGCTGAGAACTAACCGGAAATATACAGGCTATTCATCCAAATGAAAGAGTAAAACTACTCTATCCAATGAGAAGCATATTGCCCTAGCAAGTTTGAGTCACCCGAGAAGGGTGTCTCAATTGAGGTATTTCCTAGATCAGGTTAGACTGTGGGTATATTTGTAGGGGGTTGCCATATTAACTGATGTAGGAGGGTCCAGCCCACTGTGTGGGTCACCATTCTCTGGCCAGGTGCTACTGGACTGTATAAGGAAATTAGCTAAGCAAGAGCCTGTGAGACAGAAAGCAGTTGTTCCTCCATGTTTCTACTTCAAGAAACATTGCTTACATCCTGCAATGACTTCCCTCAGTGATAGACTATAACCTGTAAACCAAAATTAATACTCTCTTCCCCCATTTTTTTCATCAGAGCAGACAAGTGAAGCTAGAACTCAGTTACTTCACCCTTTTTGATTTTGGTTTTCCAAGACAAAGTCTCACCATCTACCTCTCACTGACCTCATGCTTTCTGTAGTCAAAACTGACCTCAAGATTGCAATCTTCCAGTTCCAGCCTCCACAGAATACTGAGATTACAGGCATGCACCACCATACCCAGATGGGTTCCATCATTTTGTTTGTTTCTTATCATACTTTTACCATTATTTTTCAAGGCATTTCAGTTATTAATCTCAACTTCCTTCCTTTTCATGAAACCTCCTTTAAGGTGTAGAAAATCTGAATCAATTCATAGTCATTATGTTGCCAGGGTGATGCCGTTTAGTGTTGCAGGAAGGGATTCTTTTTCTCTGCCCTTTTAATGAATAAAAAGTCAGAAAAAGTAAGGTCTCTGCCCTCAGCCAAGTTTTATTAAAAGTGAAACACACACACACACACACACACACACACACACACACACACACACAAGAGAGAGAGGACAGGGGACTGAGGGATGGTGTCTGAGAGTCTGCCTGAGCAGTCAGCCTTTTTATATGTTTGGCACAGGGATAAATTCCCTTTCTCCCTCAGTTCTGGCTACTGTGGGCTATAAAAGGGTTTAGAGAACCAGACAAAGAGCTGATTGGTTGCCTCCACAGGAGGTTTCTAGTGGGAGATTTGAAAGTCTAGCCTAAGAGTTCTCTGGGGGTTGGAGGGAAAAAAGTCTTTTTCTTAAAGAATAAAAACCTGGAACTCCTCTTCTTAAATGTTTAAGTGAAAAAGACATTAATCTTCCTAGATGCTCTTTTCCCTATTTGCCTATCAGAGAGCATTCTGATTCCAGTCTTTTTTAAGGCTTAAGATCCCTACTTTGTCGACATTATTTGTCTGACATGATGGAAAGCAAAATAAAGAACACAATCCTCATTTTAGAATAGAAGATTCATAAACATAATTAGATGTGAAAATTCCTAGTGCTGTTGAAATATTCTCTTTAATTGAAAGAGTCTAGCTTAATGAACACATGTTAAAATGAATGACTGGATTTAGAGAAGGACTTGCAGAATGTGGGGAGTTTGATTTTGACTTGAGTTGTAGAAAAGAGGGTTAGGAAAAGCATCATTTGTTGGTAAAAAAAAATGGACAAAGATTTGCACGTATGTACACAACTGTTTCTCATTTTCTTCAGTTTCTCTCTTTTGCTTCTTCCTTAGATGTTATGAAGAAGACTCAAAATCTTGACTTAACTATCCTCTATCATGTTATTTATGTTAACAAAGATCTCTCTCTCTCTCTCTCTCTCTCTCTCTCTCTCTCTCTCTCTCACACACACACACACACACACACACACACACACACACACACACACACAGTCTTATTTTCTTAGTAGAACTTGCCTGAGTTGATGCTGTTTCATCTATACACTTACCTTCTTTACAATTTTTTTGGCATTCCTCAATAAGAAATTAGCTGTGTGAGATATGAGGACTGGTTTTTCTTCTTTGCTTGCTGCATTGGCAGCAATCTATAAAGTGTTTGAAATGATGGTGGTAGCCAATCACTTATTCAACATATTGACAGATTGCCGTGTATGACTTTGGCTGTCCTTTCATGGGAATTTAGACTTTGGCTTGTTCTGCTATCACTTCACTAGTGCTTTTTTTTTTCTTGGTTCATATTCTTGCTTCGTTTAAAGTCTATTGTTTAAAAAAAAGATAAAATTGTTGACTGCCTCTTGAGATAGAATAGTCTTGCATCTCTCTTATAAATTTGGCAAATGGTGACCCTGGACTTTAATATGCACAATATAATTTAACATGTATTATGGATGTTTAAAGAAAACTTCTACAGATTTTCTTTTGTATTCTTTAGTATTTCAAAATAGTCACTATCTTGTTATAACACTGGTAGGAGTTTTCAAATGAATGTGATTACCAGATGGTTGTGATTAACTTTTTTTTTCCTTTTTTTTTTAATTAAGAGATTTTCTATTCATTTTACATTTCAACCACAGATTCCCCCATCCTCCCTCCTCCCACCCCCATTTTTCCCACCCACCCCCATTCCTCCAAGGCAAGGTCTCCCATGGGGAGTCAGCAGAGCCCAGTACACTCCTTTGAGGCAGGTCCAAGCCCCTCCCCCCTGCACCAAGGCTGCACAAAGTGTCTCACCATAGGCACCAGGTTCCAAAAAGCCAGCTCATGCACCAGGGACAGGTCTGGGTCCACTGCATGAAGGCCCCCCCAAACAGTTCAAGTCAAACCATTGTCTCACTTATCCAAATTGCCTAGTCCGAAGAATGGATGAAGAAAACATGGTACATATACATAATGGAGTCCTATTCAGCAGAGAAAAACAATTACATCATGAGGTTTGCAGGCAAATGGATGGAACTAGAAAATATCATCCTGAGTGAGATAACACAGAATTAGAAAGACAAACATGGTATGTCCTCACTCATAAGTAGATACTAGATGTAAAGCAAAGGATAACCAGACTACAACCCACACCTCCAGGGAGACTAGATAGTAAGGAGGACCCTAGGAAAGACACAGGGATCTCCCAGTGATGGAGAAATAGATAAGATCTACATGAGTGAGCTGGGGGTAAGGGGGTGGTAATGGAGAGTAAGGGACGGGGAAATGAGAGCTTAGGGGAGTGGGAGGTTCGAGCTGGATCAGGAACAGAGTAGGAGAACAAGGAAAGAGATACTATGATAAATGAAGGCACCATGAGAATAGGGAGAAGCATAGATTGAACATTTTTTAAGAAACCTTTTACACAGCAAAATGGTTAATATGTCCTGGATTTAGATGTTGTTTCGTAAACACAGATGTGAAATTTTACTCTTTGAACTAAGATTAAGAGAAATCAGTACCTAACGGGAATTCTAAAGTAAGAATATTTTATACAGGTTAAAATAGAAAACACAAAGTTTCAAAGGCCCAGTGATTCCCTCATGCATTTGTGCAAATAAATAGCACTATTCACCACTTTGAAATCTACAAACAGCACACAGCAGATGTAAGTAACAGAGATGTGACGGAGGGTAATCTCTTTACTGGTTCCAAAAAGGCAAAATTACTATCCTAATAATCACAGCTTTGTACTTAAAGGGCAGCCCATTATCAGAAACAGGTTAAAGACACTTAAACTGCTAATAGAGAAAGGATAGCTGAGAGCTGCTTATAATTGTTTTTAAGCATACAAAATGTTCTCTTTAGAGGTGACCAGATGTTTTCATCTACATGGGACAGAATAAAAACAAATGGCAGCATATTACAATATAAATGTGCATATTAAGAAAGTAATGACAGCCGGGAGGTGGTGGCGCACGCCTTTAATCCCAGCACTCAGGAGGCAGAGGCAGGTGGATCTTTGTGAGTTCGAGGCCAGCCTGGTGTACAGAGCGAGATCCAGGAAAAGGCGCAAAGCTACACAGAGAAACCCTGTCTCGAAAAAAAAAAAAAAGAAAGTAAAGACAAAAAAAGCCAGTTGTGGCTAGAGAAGGAGTTTGGGGTCAGTGACAGCTGCAAGGTAAGACTTTGTCTTGGAGAAGCAAAACCAAAACTAAAAATCAAAGGAAAGGAAAAGGAACCTCACTCCTAAAGAAGGCCACTGAAATGACAGTCATCTTTCATTTGTACAGGTTAAGTTAGAACTAGGAGACAAAGGGTGAAGGGATTTCAATTTTTCTCCATCATGATGCTTTTATTTGGAACCACATGGTAAAAAAACAAGTAAACACAAGAGTATTTAGAGCAATGGGGGTGAGGAAAATGGAAATAAGTAGAAAATACAGAAGAACTCACAGGGGATGAGTTGCTTCCCTGTTCTAATGTCCAAAAGGAATGACCTAGAACACCCCCAAACAAAGCCTTCTAAAATTAATGCAAACTATTTCATATATGTGCGTTTTTTATTATCAGATTCTAAATCATTCACCTATTCTGAAAGGATAGCTGCCCAAGTAACGTTTCTGGATGGTAGGCTGCTATGGATCACTGAATTGCTAAACATGGTCTTGTCTCCCCAAATGGAGTTTGAAAGGTGTCTTTGTTGGTGGAACCACACTTAGAAATTGTCCTTGTTTGGGGACTATTTAGAACTAAAGAATGTCCCTTTGGCTCTTAGACACTATAGTGAAGGTGATAAATCCTGGAGTTCATCAAAGAGAAAAACAGTGTGTCTCTTCAAAATGACCCCACCACTTGGTCCTCCCATCCATCTAGTCCATTTGGCTCTGCTTTTTTTTTTCCACATGAAAAAGTTGCAAGGTAACTTTTCATTTCTCTTCTACGCCATTTCCACTTTTTGTTTCAACTGAATGTGTTGCCATTTTGTTGTCTATTAATCAACATATGGTAAATATAATCTTTTTAAAATAAACAGAGAAAAATTAATGGTCCACTTAATAAATCTACAAATCCAGTCATCAAATATTGTAATTACCCCACATCTACATGTGACAGTCATTTGCACGCAAATACTAACACCTAACTTTAGATGTATATTTAATTCCCATAGGAAGATAAAATATTGAGTGTGATTTTGAAAAATACTCTCACCTTATATATTAGTGGTTAACCAGCCAGAATAAGGAGATAAATAAATAAAAAAGAATTAACTTTAAAATTAAATTCAACTTGATGTTTTAAACCCTAGACTTGGATACAATTTAATCTGGTGATTAAATTTAGTTATCAACTTGATAGGATGAAATAATATGCACATCATTGGGAAAGCATCATTTTTTAAATATCTGTGCTCATGCATCTATCTGGAAGAGAGTAGAATTTAGATGAAGTGAGAAGTGAATCTACCATCACTCAATGGGAAAAGTACCATATTGTCTGCTGAGCATCCTCCTCTTCTACCCTTGGCCCTCCAAGATGGAGACAATCCTTAGTTATATTATCAAACTTCTTCCCAAATCCAGACCCTCTCAAAATAGCCTTGTTGGAAATCAAATATTCAACACAGGAGTATGTAAGGCCAACAATTTGACAAAATTGAAGAATTCTTTTCATTCCTTACCTAAGCCCATAAATTGGAAATAGCCTAGATATCCACCACTGATGAATTGACAATGAAAATATGGTACATTCACATATTGGAATATTATTCAACTGTTAAAAATGTAATTCTGAAATTTTCAGGTAAATGGATGGAGCTAAAAACAGTTAGTCATCCCTAGTGAGGTAACTTAGACCCCAAAAGGTAAATATTGCATGTTTTGTCTTCTATATGGATGTTAGCTTTTAAGCTTTATATACATGAGTTTCAATTTGAATAACCACAGACGTTAGGTAGCTAGTAAGGGACCAGGAGGAGGAGGAGATCTTCCAAGGAAGGGAGAATAGAATATAGCATCATTAAGAGGAACATTTGTGCCGGGCGGTGGTGGCGCACGTCTTTAATCCCAGCACTCGGGAGGAGGAGGCAGGTGGATCTCTGTGAGTTCGAGGCCAGCCTGAGCTACCAAGTGAGTTCCAGGAGAGGCGCAAAGCTACACAGAGAAACCCTGTCTCGAAAAACCAAAAAAAAAAAAAAAAAAAGAGGAACATTTATAAATGAATGAGTTATCCACCAGAATTTGTATATTTACTACCTGTATTAGTTTTGTTTATGAATTCTTTAAGGAAATTTTCTTACAGCAAGTGTCATAGTCATTCATAATACTAGATCATGAGCATATGATTTTAAAAGATCTAATAACATTTCTCATATGCAAAGCCTTACTGTACTAGTTTGTTGGGTGAAAAAGAAAAAAATAGAATTTAAGTGTTTAAGAACACTTAAAATTAAGAGAGTAAAAATAAGTGGAAGATTACTTACTCCCAAAGAGAACATCTAAAAAAGATATGTTTGCATAAATTGGAAGTCCAAGCTGAGCAAACCACATCAGTAGAAATTAGTTTCTTAATCTCATGGAGCCAGATTTGCCTATTGAGCACACAGTTTATGACAAAATAATTGCCCAGTAATGATTCTAAAAGATGAAACAAAATCAAATTCAAATTGAGCAAATTAAATTTTGAGTGTGGCCAAAGACACTTTAATGATGCAAGTAGCATTTTCTTTTTGTGAGAGGTTACCTATTACTGCATAGTGAAGTGACAAGGTTAACCATTGTAAAATTTCTTGTAGCTCTGTCTCAGGAAAGGTGCATTTTTAAATTGCTACTACTATATGTGGCAATTTCACATTCAAGAATGAAATACTATTATTTTTAAGCTCTACACACATATGTGTAACTCTGGTTAATGTTCATATTTACTGAATACTTGCCTTGTGCTGGGAACTGTCCAAGACAAATTATTGTACTCTTTATATACACAAGTCTAGCAGGTACATATTTGTTTCAAATTTTCCATGAACAATTGATATTGGAGTGGTTAAAAACCCATTTCTATTGAATCAGAGCTCCATCATTAGGGCTTCGTTTAACCTTAATTACTTCCTTCAAAGCCAATCCACAAATACAGCCATTGATGGAATTTAATTTTCAGTGTATGAATGGGTGAAAAGCACTCATCCTCTGTAATGATAGAAAGTAAGGCTGAACCTGATGTCTTCAAGAATAACATATAAATTTGTATGTGGGTTAAGCAACATATGAACAAAGTCAAGCAGAGCATTGATGTTGGTTTTTGCTGTTACTTTTTTATGATGTACTATATACAAGCAAATATAAAAACTTATGAAATTTTAAAACATTGATAATATGAATAATTACCAGAAAGAAAAGTTGTTAAAGTCCACTCAGGGACTTTATTTATATACAACATAAATAAAATATATTAGAAATGTTATTAAATGTATTAGAAACAGGAGATCTGGTCCAATCAAGATTGTGCTAAAGGAAAGGTGATCCTTGTGCAACAAAAATTTCTTGGAAATACTACCTAATACATAAAATGGATAATAAAAATAATGTCAGCACTTACGTTATACTTCCAATTTGTTTGGACCATTGTGATGCCTTCACTATTTCATATACTTTTTTATGTAGGTATCTTAGCAGTAATAGAAAAAACTAAGGGAGCTTCTACAGCAAATTACATATGTATATCACTCTGGGCATGTATGTAAAAATTCCTATACCTGCCGGGCGGTGGTGGCGCACGCCTTTAATCCCAGCACTCAGGAGGCAGAGCCAGGCGGATCTCTGTGAGTTTGAGGCCAGCCTGGGCTACCAAGTGAGTTCCAGGAAAGGCACAAAGCTACACAGAGAAACCCTGTCTCGAAAAACCAAAAAAAAAAAAAAAAAAAAAAAAAAAAAAAAAAAAAAATTCCTATACCTAAATTAGTAATTGGTACTAATTTGTCCAGAAAGTATTTTCATGTTCACACTTCAAGAAAAGTCTAGGAGTCTACCCTTGCCATTTCTACCACAACCCCCAGACCTAGATCTCTCTAATCACACAGCTCACCTACCAACTTATTTGTTTCCTCACCAGCCCAGCCTTGGGTAGATTAGAATCCCACTTCAGATACACAACCAAGGTAAGAAGTTGACATGCTCAGTTCACACTGAAAAAAAAAAAAAACAAAACAAAACAAATAATATGAAAGAGTATGCCACACACACACACCCCAAAAAGAAACCTATTCCTCATACTGAATTGCCTTGGCCAGCCTTAATGTAAGGGGAGGTTCATTGTCTTAGTGCAACTTGGTATGCCATGCATTGTTGATACCCATGGGATGCCTGGTCTTTTCTGAGCAGAAACAGAGGAGGAGTGGATTGAGGAGGGTAAGGCGAGGGAATGGGGGAGCGGAGGGAAGGGAAACTGCAACTGGGATATAAAATAAGTGAATTAATTAAAAATTAAAAAACTCTACTAGTCCTATGGAAATGTTCTCCAATGGAAATTACTTTGATAAATGCCAGGACACAGAATTTAAAAGAACAATCATAAGTATAGTCAAAAAGTCGAAGGAGTTTAAAAAAGTAATAAACAAAAAACTCAGTGAACTTAAAGGGAACAGCAATAAATGCCTGAGCAAGAGCCAAGGAAAGACAAATATGTGGCTGAATGAAACGACAGACATTTCAGGATTAGGGAACTGAGTTCAGTAAAAAGAGAGAAAGGTTGAAGAAATTAAGATGCAATTGAAAAACTCAACAACCCAACTAGAAAAATTTTACATAAATTGCATTTGTGTTTAACATTTATATTAGGAAGAAATTGAAAATAACCATCATAATGGCCGTTGAGAATAGCAACATAAAATATGCAATGTCACATCACTTCAGTCAGAAATTGGGCTCTAACAGTTTAAAGAGACAGAAAGAGGCAAAAAAGAGAACAAGACATAGAGGATAAGCACAGATTCTGATCCAGAAAAACAAAAATACCCATGAAATTTTTACATTCATTTAAACCTTCCAGGAAGCCACAGCTCATTAATCTATGGAACTTCGACTTTATTTTTAGTAAGCAGCCACAAATCAAGAATTACCTCAAAGCATTTCATAGATAAGAAGTCTCCTTCCAATAAACTTTATTAGTCTGTTTGCCTCGAACTCTGTATGTTATTGTGTTTACAGGTAGATTAGACCATTTCCACAAATTTCCTTCACTGTTCTCCAGAACTTTCCTCTTAGTAACCAGGAAGAATCAAAGAGAAGACTGTCTAGCTCCTATCTGTACTTCATGATCTTTTAAAGCAAGTCATGTGTGGTAGTGCATGCTTTCAACCCTAGCATTTGGGGGCTGAGTTGGAAGAATCACAAAGTCCAGGCCCTTCTGTCCTACATAGCAAAAGTACCTATTCAAAAAAGGAAGAGAAAGGAGAGAGGGATGTGGTAGTATTTTGTTCCCCAAAATATTGTGCATGCTAATAAACTTATCTGGGGTCAGAGAAGAGAACAGCCACAATATTAAACATAGAGGATAAGCAGTGGTAGCACAGGCCTTTAATCATGGCATTCCAGAGGCAGAAATCCCTCTGGATTTCTGAGTTCAAGGCCACATTGGAAACAGCCAGGCATGGTGACTCACGCCTTTAATCCCAGAAAGTGAGCCTTTAATCCCAGGGAGTGATGGCAGAAAGTAAAAAGATATATAAGGTGTGAGGACCAGGAATTAGAAGCTTTTAGCTGGTTAAACTTTAGGCTTTTGAACAGCAGTTCAGCTGAGAGCCATTGGGATGAGGACACAGAAGCTTCCAGTCTGAGGAAACAGGATCAGCTGAGGAACTGTGGAGGTGAGGAAGCCGTGACTTGTTCTGCTTCTCTGATTTTCCAGCATTCACCCCAATAACTGGCCTCAGGTTTCATTTTATTAATAAGACCCTCTAAGATTCCTGCTCCTGAGGGAGGAGGAAGAATAGGAGTATCAAGCAGTTGGTTTCTTGTGGTTTCACTTCTATCCAATATAAACTGGGGAAAAGCTTCTAATAAGTGATAAGTGGACAGAGGATAAGAAATTAAGGGGGAAAGTCTGAGAGAAATGTGATCATTTCAGCAAACTCAGAGCTGCTTTGTCAATGACACATTTAACTTAGGTGACTGGTTCTGCAAGAGCAACAGAAACCTAGAAACTAGCAACCAGCAGGGTAGAGTTCGGGGGACAGTTGGATTTAAGACTCAGGTTCTGCACATTCAGAGGAGGTGGGCAGGAATGAAGTTGAAGATAAGGATTCACAAATCAATGGCAGCCAAGTGATAAGCAAGGCAACAAGGAACATACAGGAAAACTCCAATCAGCCAGCCTGCTGAGGATTGAGACACCATGATATTTTCTTTTAAAGTATATGAACTTATATGGTAAGATCCAGGTGAAAGCCAAGAAATTTAATAGAGTTTGGTTTTTGGTTTTTGTTTTAAGAAAGGTGTTTTTTTTCTCTAAGTATTGATTGGAATCTATACTTGTAAATCTTTTAAATATTAACTGATGGAATTGTTTGGAAAACTGACATATAACTGAATTTTTTATTTAACCTTTTTCTTTTTGGTACATGTATGTACAGGCAATCTGAAATCAGTTAATATTTAAAGCTGCTTGAAGACAGTGGTAGGTAAAGGGTTGTCAGAAAAAGAGTGTGGCTAGCAGAGAAGTATGGTAGAGGCTTTGAATCAACAGCTGTCCATGGATAGTGAACATGCCCTGTTCTTAATTGCTTTAGAAATAACCAGACAATAAAACAAACCTAGGCTTCTTCCCTAATTTAATTTAATGTGCAATGGACGTGACCCCCACTATTCCTACTTCTAGCTCCCAGAATGAGAACAGAGGGTAACATTCACATATGGAGTCTATCCTAATGAGCAATGGTCCAGAGTAGCATGCTGTAGAATGTTTTCTTTCATATGATTCCTAACATAAAAGTCTCTGGAACTGTAAACTATAGTTTCCATTATAACTGTCTATTTTTAAATGCAACATGTTCAGTCACTTTAGCCATGGACATAATATCTTAGGCAATCAGTTGCATGTCAGTCTCCTCAACTGCAAAACAAGATATAGTTATAGCGTTTATGTCATCTGACTGCTGTATGTTTTTTTTTCAATTCACATGTTCTAAGAGATTAACTATTAATGATTCCTACAAAATACTATGAGGATCCACATCTCCCTGGGTCCAGAGTTCAAGCACCCTACAAGATTAGACACACACTTCTCTTTCCTCGGCCTCTTCTGCTTACACAACCACTACTCTACCCTAAGGTCATGCACCAGGACAAGAGGCTGCCCCTGGTTCCCGGAACACAGTGGGATGTTTCTCAGTTGGAGTAATTGTGCATGGGATCTTCTTTCCACTTCTTCCAGCTTGGTCCCAAGCAGCTTAGGAGTTCCAGGGCAGGGACCTTTTCCTGTGGGAATTTGTTTCTGGTGTCCTTGAGTTGGGTGAGGTGCTCCTTGCAAATGAACTCCCTCACTGGATGGACTACACCAGTCAGGTCACGGACTTCTAAAGGATGATCATTTTGCCCAATACGTAGTAGGACATTAAAAACAAGTGAAATAAATAAAGTATCTACTTGATGACATTAAATTCCAGAAAGCAAAGGTTGAACACCAATGATCCCCACTCCCCTTTCTCTCTTTCCTGACAAGAGAGTCACTAAATCACTCCCTGCTGTATGATTTAAAAGAATTCATATTTCTAAAATGTTTCATACTGTGGTACTTAGGAAGTAACATTTTTATAATTAAATATTTTTTTTATTATTTTAGGATATTATGATATAATGACATCATTTCCCCTTCCCCTTCCATCCCTGAAAAACCTTCCATGCATTCCCTTGATCACTTTCAAATTCATGGCCTCATTTTCTTTCATTGTCTTGTATTACGTGTGTGTGTGTGTGTGTGTGTGTGTGTGTGTGTGTGTGTGTGTGTGTATTCCTAGATATATAAATATGGCATGCTCAGTCTGCATAATGTTATTGCGTGTGTGTTTTTGGGTCTGACCATTTGATATTGGACAACCATTTGGTGTGGTCCTCCCTGTAGAAGATGATATGTCCTGCTCCTAGCATTCTTTAATTTCCTGTAGTTCTGATTAGGGTTGAGACCTCATGATCTTTATTTTTTAACAAAAAGAAAATTAAATTTCCTGGCAATCAGATGATGACATCATAAAAAGTCTTAGCCTGTGACTTTCACAGTATAAATGCTCTGAATAGTTAATAGCTATTTGGTGACCCATGAAACACAATGTTAAGAGAAAGACTATGCTTTGTGATTTAGAGGCTAGGATTTAAATCGGAGTAATAAAAGGACATCTCTGCCCTTGTTCTTTCAGTTGAACAAGGACAGCAACATCAAATACACAAATGTGTGGACTAGCTCCTATAAAGCAGTGCAAACATAACATGTACTACAAGAAAGCATGTGCTTAAGAGCTCTGATGTAGTATGTTGGAAAAGGTCATTAGCAGTCCCTTCCACAAGGACCTCTGAATGGAACTGAGAATTGAAACATGAAAAGCAGTAACTCAGAAGCAGAGGAGGGAAAACTTCCCAGGCAAAAGTGAGAGCCAGTGTGATATAGGGACAAGCAAGGACACGCAATGGATGCAACATTGGCAAGAGTGTGGTTAGAGCTGCAGTGGCCCATCATCAGGAACATACGGCCACTTTAAATTTCATCTAAAATGCCATTAGAATGAAAAAGCCTGAACCAAAATGTATCCTTGACTAGAGGTTTGAGATGTCACTCTACTGCAGGATTCCTTGAACTTTATTGTTCACCAGGACTGCCTGAACAGGGGGGTCTTAAGATTACTATTCCTCACTCAAGCTGTTAATTGTATATGTTTGTGCTTTGTTGGGAAAATATACATTTCTAACTGTATACCAAGTGATATTGTAGAGATAGACATCATGAAGGATGATGGTCAACAGTGAAGTTTATAACCTCTTGGGCAATAATGACCGTATAAGGCAAGGGAATCCTAAAAATGAGTATATAAACATCTATTATGTATCAATTTTGTCTATAAATTTAATGAAGCATGGGCATCATCAGAGAAATGATTGGACCAGAAATTATGATCTAATACTCAGACTACATAGGAAACCTGCATGGCCAGTGCATTCAGATTCTTTTTAGCCTCTGCAGCATGCATTCTTCTTTACTATAAAACAGGACTCCTTCTGAAATTAGGATCTTCTGACCCACTAAATGACAAGGTATATCAAAGAATGTCTTCACCACCGGTTCCAAGACAGAAGGCCATGAATTATTAGAGCAATATTGGGGGTGGGGGTTGGTTTGAAGAAGGGATTTCCAGTTTGTATGTCTTATATCCAGAAAAAGAAATTGAAGTTTATATACTTTGTCTTGAAGGGAGAAGAAAGGTGGTAAAGGAGACAGGAAGCAATTGGGAAATCCGAAAGAATATTTCTTTCTGAGATTGATTTGATTTTCTCATTGGTGTGTTATTTTCTGGATGTCAAAATGCTGGAGGTGAATTTTCTGGTCTAGGAACCAGGTCTTACAGACCATAGGTACTCAATACCATGAATGAATTCAAAGGAGCAAAGTAAGTCCCAGCAGAAAGACAGGTAATATGTGTTCTACTTATATGCAGAAAGACAGGTAATGTGTGCTCTTACTCATATGTAGATGACAGAAACATCTACATCCTAGAAGGAGACAGGAGCATGGTGGCTACCTAGAGGCAGGAGGGAGGAGGAGATGAAAAAATGGACAAAGACTTGTTCACAGCTAAGAAGTTACTGCAAAATATATAGAAGAATATCAGGGACTACTGGGGTCCAGCCCCTCCATAGTCCCCTCCCAGGGTCCGGGAAAAATCTACAACCAGCTAATAATTAATCTTTGAGGAAAAGAAATGAATCTATGTACACAAAATTCCTTAGTCCATACACTATTATTCCATCAGTTCTTTCTCTACAAGCTTATACTCTGCTCTCATTTTTAGCTCCTTTCTTGCCCAATTTCTGTTTACATTTATCTGTTGTCCCCTCCAGGTTCTATCTTAATTTCTTCATCTAGTTCTGCCCTTTCTAGGTTCTCACTCATCTAGTTCTTTCCCATATTAGCTCCTCTCCCATCTCCTTCTCTCTCATCTTGTTCTTCCTCATCTTGTTCTTCCCCTTCTGGCTCTTCCTCATCTTCCATCTCATTCCTCTAGCTCTCTTTTAGCCCTTCAATCTAGTTCTTCCCCATCTCAGTTTGTTCCTCTCAAGTTCTTACCCATCTAGTTCTTACATTCTCTTTTCTCTTCTCCATCCTCCTGTGCCCTGGAAGTCCCGGTATATATACACTTACAAGCAGTATTCCCTTAACAGTGCAAAGCCAGGCTTCCAGGGTCAAATGGAGGGGTGATAAGAATCACATAGAGAGGCTAACCATTAATTATCATTTGCAACCCCAAAGGGAAGTGACCAATGGGGAAATGAATTAACTAAAAAGGCTACTACATTCGGGTAATATCTAAGAAGAGGGATCTTATATGCTCAAGTATAGTCTTAGATGTGATTAGTAGAAAATGTTAAGAATCTACAAGTTGCTAGGTCAATGGGAGAAAATAAAACTGTCTTCTTTTTTCCTGTGGCTCCTATCTGTTCAAGCTATCTGCCATTTTTCTGCAGGGTAGGGGAAAGTGTGCTCAGTCGCTAGGTAACCTGTGTATAGCTAGATGCCTCTGGTGATAGTTATAGGGAGATCTGGAACTAGAGGTAAGGTTTGGGAAAGGAGGAAGTAAAGCTAAATTGGCACATCCTCCAGGCCTTCTCTAACAGGTAGCCTGGATGCTTAAGTCTGTTCTTAGAGAGTACAGAGGTATCTCTGATAAGGTACTTTGCTCCATCTGGGGATGGTCCTGGCCGGATGCTGCCAATGATGATAATTACAGGGAGGCTTGAACTGGGGTTCGGGCTGAGCATAGCTGTCAGCACAGAAGGTTATCTAAATATTCCTAGAAGTGGTTAGATAAGGAGTTAGATGTCTATAAAGTTAGTAAGGCTGTAAGAAAGGAGGGTCCAAGCTAAATTGTGTAAAGTTATTATTTAACATCCACCTGACCTAGGTGGTGTCTCCTTGTGGAATTTATCTTAAATCAGGAGACTTGGATGTGGACTGTTATTACTGTTAGTCCTTGAAATTGGCTAAGGGAGATATCTGATTCCAGAGGAAGACTTTCCTGAGGCTGTTCTCCAAATACCTTGAATGTGTATGTCCAGAGAGTGAGCAGTCCATATTGTTAGCCTTTCTTAGGGAAAAGTCAATTGGGAAAACTATGAAGACACACATGATTTTCATAACAGAAGACATCTGATATATAACAAGCCAAATAACACCAAAAGCTCCTTGGAATTTGGCTTCCTCTGGAGGAATTCCCTGATCCCTCCAGGTAGTGGCTTTGCCATAACCAGCTGAGTTCTTATGATATATTCCTGCAGCCTGCAGCAGAAGAAGTTGCTAAAAGCCATTACCTTATTGTACAATATACTGATATGTACAGGTACTGTATCATAAGGTGTAGTAAGGTGATATACACAGGTATGCCAATAATGTACTAGACATTTGAAAAAGAAGAAGAAAAGACTTTGAAAGCCTTCACCATGAAGAAATGATTAATGTTTACAGTTATAAATATTTTGATCTGATTGAAACATTACACAATTTATTGAACAGTACATGATAGGTATTCTATTACCATATACAATTTAATGTTTTTACAAATCATTCAAAATGAAATTTTAAAAAGTCAATGCCAAATGGGTAACTTAGAAGTAATGCCAGTATTCCACACAAGAAATGACAGGTGTTTTACTTAGATAAATGAAAAATAATCAAATAATGCAACAAATACCTAGAAGATAACATTTGGTGTGGGATTGGTGTAGATATAAGGGATGCAGGACCACCAAAGAGAATTGACTGAGTTAGTTGTTCTGTCTTATCATTTGGATAAAATGGAGTTTCATTTTTAAAATAAGAAGAAATATGAATATCCCAAAGTAAAATGAGGGGGTATTGTGTGTTTATGTGTGTGTTCATGAACTATATTATCTGATCAGGTTTTAGACCAGATAATATAGTTCATGAGCATGTTGGTACTAACAGCCAAGTTCTGAGGGACTGCTAGCCTCCAGGGGCACTGGAAAGCATGTTCTAGGAGATAAAAGTGTCATGAAGGAACCCCTGGTCTTGTCTACAGCATCCCCTAGGGAGTATGAGCCAGACTACACTTGGGCTCTCTGTCAAATCTGATTGCCATGCCTGTAGCTCAAGCTGGTAAGTAGAGATTGTTATTGAATAAAGACAGCGATTAAGAACTAGTGATAGAGGAGAGAGGGCCGATGAAAGAGCAGAAGAAAAGAGGTTAATCCCTGAATTGAAAAAGAAATTCAAAGGGAATGAATATAGAAAGCACTGAAAATAAAGGGGTTGATAGTGCACGAAAAATGGCATCTGGTAGCACATTCACTAACAGCAACAAATATCTGAAGACACAAAGGAAATGGGCAGGGTAAAAGAAAGCCATTCATTAGGCTGCCTAAACACAAAACTATGGGAACCATTCTGAAGAAGACTCAGGAAAAGCACTGGTGACCCTGGGGAAAGCAAGTGACCCCATCCTTACTGGAGCACTTTAGTGGAAAGTTCCCCAGAGTCCAAGGAAGCAAAACAAAGGTTTTCCCAGGGAAACACCAGAGATTATCTTTAAGGATATTTGACAGAGGTTCAGAGACACAAATTTGAGAGCATTCCAGAAATCAACCAGTGTCATGTTGCTAAAAAGTAAACAGCATCTCTCCCAAGACAGGAGGTATGCAGCTCTATATCAAATATAGAGAACTGTGGGAACTAAAAATCAATAATGCCCATGAGAAAGGCTCAACACAATTTGAAGGTCCACAGAACCTTGAAAGATAAGTGATGAATATATACAGCTTTATAGTATAAGGGAGAATATAATATAATTTGGTATACAATGAAAGAATGTTATTTTATTTTTTAAAGTGTTCTTAGTGTAAAAAAAAAAAAAAAAAAAGATGTGGGATAAGCAAAATAAGAAAAGCCAAAAGAAAAAATCCTGAAAACTTGTATTATTTGGACTTTGGGTAACCTCAAACTAATATGATGCTATTAGCAAATCACATTAATATTGAAAGAGAAATGTTCTCTGAGTTCATCATACACATAATAGTTTCACTGTACATAGCACAACCAAACCCCTAAGCTTTACCTGGAGTCAGTACACATATTTATACAAAGTGATGTGATTTATTCCTGCTTCAACAATGTATATATTTTTTGAAGGGTTCAAGATATATACTTTGTATCTCGAGTGGAAAATAAGAGAATTGGTGTAGAGACTATTTTATATAAATTGGTCTTTCTCATTGTTTCAAGTGGAGATTGTTCTGTTCATTTGTCTGTTCTAGTTTGTCTATTTCAACTAATAAAACAATTATAATGAATATAACACAAGTGAAACTGTTAGATGGTTATAGTATAACTCTTTTTTTTTTTAAAGATTTATTTATTTATTTTGTATATAGTGTTCTGCCTGCACAAATCCCTGCAGGCCAGATGAGGGCACCAGATCTCATTATAGATGGTTGTGAGCCACCATGTGGTTGCTGGGAATTGAACTCAGGACCTCTGGAAGAGCAGCCAGTGCTCTTAACCGCTGAGCCATCTCTCCAGCCCTAGTATAACTCTTGGGACTGAAGATTAGCAAAGAAAGGTGAGCCCAGAGTAGCTCCATTAATCCAGAACTCAACCAGAGATCCCCATTGTGATCCTCAGACCCAGACATCTTCATTCTCAACCTGACTCCCGATCTGATCAGCACTGCCTGTGAAAAGAGAAAATTTTTTTTTTCTGTAGTCTCTACAAGTTTGCCCAGCAGAAGTAATTGTCCAATAGGAAACCAGGATGCAGCTGAGGGAGTGATCACTTCTATAGCATGCATAAGGCATGAGGGCTTGCATTGTTCAACGTATTGTACCACAGAGTGGGTAGAGGGGAGATGAGTTCTATTCACATAGTTAAAATCAACAAATATTTAGAATAATGTCCCTTAAAGAAGTTTCCATAAACAATAAAAAGACCCTAAAGATATTCAGAAACTTCATATACTAGGAATGTATTATATAATTTATCTAGATATTATTAATCATAATAATCAGTTATATTTGAACTTATAAAAGAATTTTGTGTGAATGTGTAGCTAATTAGAAATGACAATAATCTACAGAAATATCATAAAAGATCTACTATTGTGCAACATTTGGCTAAGAACTCTAATTTCTGATTTGTTACCATAGAATAATAAAAATATAAAAACAAACATGTAATTTTCACACTTTACAAGCTTTATTTCAGAAAGAATAACTTAAAGGGTCATCTTATGACAATCATTTTTTAAAAACTATTTATAACTTAGCCCCTGTTTTATTGGGGTTTCTATTACTATAAAGAGAAACCAGGACCACAGCAAGGAAAGGAAAACATTTAATTGGGGGTGGCTTACAATTTCTGAGGTTTAGTCCATTATCATCATGGTGGGACATGACAGTGTACAGGCAAACATGGTGCTGGAGAAGGAGCTGAGAGTTCTAAATCTCAATCTGCAGGCAGCAGCAGGTGTCTATGTCATACTGGCAAGACTTGAGCTTATGAGACCTCAAAGCCCACCTTCACAATGACAAGCTTTCTCCTACAAGGCCACACCTACTCCAACAAAGCCAAACCTTCTATGATGTCACTCCCTATGGACCAAGTATTCAAACACATGAGTCTGTGGGAGCTATCTATACCTACTCAAACCACTACCACTACCTCAAACCTCTATCAATTTTCTAGTAATTTACTCCTGGTTTTTGGATTTGGTATGCATTGATCAACTTTTTTCTTTTGACCAAGGATAAAAGATATGTCACACAGACACATCACACACACACACAAAAAAAAAATCTAAAGTAACTATGACTACACAATGATGATAAAATATGTTGACTGAATAACTCCTACTGATATGAGTGGTGATCTCTTCCAACTTTATATCATTATGTATAATGTGGGCAAGACAACAAAATACAGTAGCCATCACCTGGGGATAATGCCCAAGTGGTAAGCTCCAAGCCGAAAAGTTGATTCTATCATACAGTTTTTGGCAGTTGTTGAATTCTGTGCTACATTTTAGTCCATGCCCTTTCCATTTTAGAATAAGGGTGAATATTAGCTGAAAAAAATCTCAAACAACAACTCACACACAGATGCTTTCTGTAGAATCACCAGGTTCTGAAGAAGCTTCACATCTTCTTTACCTTCTCATTTGCCCCCCCCAATATCTGCACATGTATCTACCATTTGCAAATCACAATGTTTTGTATTTTAAATTTCTTTCCATTTTTTAAAAAAATCTTTCGTTAGAGCAGTATTGGAAAATAGGATTAGTTTCTCAATGGGCAATGTTTTCCTATACCAAATCTTAGCAAGCATGATTTTTACCAAAGATTCTGTTCTTTTTTTTTTAAAGCTTAAGTCTTTGTTGCCTCTCACACTCTCTAAGGCCATTGAGAATAACTAAAAAGTTTCATTTATCTGATTTATGGCTACAGTTTCCCTTATTCTACACATTCATTGCTGTTGCTTGAGAAAGCTATATGGCCACTCTGCTTAGAGGCTTTAAAAAATAGGTTGGCTTGACTGATAAATCAAAATGTGTTAGGTTTTCACCTGAATTTCAGTTATGAGGAGTAAGTAAAACTGCTCCTGTCAAAGGAATGTCAACTTGGCTCTAGGAAGCAAACTTTTCTGACAGTCTCTGTGCATGGTATGAGCTACTGAATGACTGCCCCATTGTTTAGTAATTGACCTGACATCAGCGAAGAAAAATTAGAGATAGAGGGTCTAAAGTGATGAACAAGTGATACAAAAAGCCAAATAGGGAAATCTAAAAACACAGAGCAAACACAGTGTTGTTTTCTGCCTAGTGACCAAATCATTCTCATTTAACATCTGCATGCATGCTAACTTTGAAACAGAAGATAATCCAAAATAAGATTTTGTTCAGATACTTCTTCTGTCAGCTTCAGTGGTTTTCGCTGTCTACACGAGCATATACTACGTTCATAGAGAAAACAGGTAAACACAAAATCACACTCAGTTCATAGTTTGTGTTCGCAGTTCCTGACATGGCATCTTACACTAGTGTGAAGCTCTGTAGTTCACTCATTCATTCACATAACATGAGGAGCACTTATTAAGCACCTACTCTGCCCAGATGGTAATGGTTTGTCAGTGAAGAAAGCTAAGCCTCTCAAGGGCCTGACTCTGGTATCACTACAATGATTGCAAATTCTACCTTCAGTGAGCAAAACTCTAGATCATCAAACATGGTCTTCAGGTGTTTATAACCTGAGCCAGCAGCCTGCACTAGAAAGTGTGTTCTGCACCTTCTTGGCTGACTAACCTTGGGCAAACTGCTTATTAGTCATTTTGTGCCTCAGTTTATTTCTTAGTAAAATGGTAATATGAGATGATAGATGTGCTAATGTATGTGAGTTAGTGTAAGTTCTTAGATCAGTCTCTACAGTAATAGGCACAATATAAGTATGAGATATTGCTTGATAAAAGAAATTGATCCACATTTCACCTGTTAACAAATAGCCCTAAGTCAAAAGGGGTAGATAATGAAACTCAAGGTACAATATGAATGGATTATTGATGTATTGTTTTGCTTGGTGTGGAGTATAGAAAGCAACTCAGTGGTTAAGCTAGTTATTTCTAATATGTATCTCTGCCCCATTTGCTCATCTCTAAAGAAGAGACAACAATGGCCTTCTCCACAGTAGTTCTGTGAGGAGTGGCCCATGTAAACCCATAGCAGTCCTTGCTGAATAGACAGTTATTAAATGAAGGCTGTGGTCACTGTAACCTGATAGCATAGAATGAGCACCTCTGATTAGATTATATCACAGGAGAGCATGTTAGTGCAGGAGATCATGTTAGTGCAGGAGAGCATGTTAGTGCAGGAGAGCATGTTAGTGCAGGAGAGCATGACTTTCATGAAGAGTTCGTCAAACAGTTAAGTATATGTTGACTCCATGACTCCAGGAGCTCATGTATATGGACTTCCATAAACTTATTCTGCAATGGCATTCTCTTACATTTACACATCTCTTTTTGCTAAATTTTGTCTGGATTTTTTTAACTGAAATTGACCTTTGAAAATAACTTCTCTGATATATTTTGTTAGTGAGATTGTAACTGAATTCATATAATGATTGAATCACTTATCCTTAATTTTATGTTTTCTAAAATGATTCCTTTTTTAAAAATATGATATCGATCCCTGTTTAATGAATTACTGGTTTCAGTCTTTTTGTGCTGTCTAGGTCTATTGCTTGCTCTCAGTTGTTATTCATAAATTCTATTCTTTAACAAATTCCATCTTCAATGGAATTTTTCTTATGCCAATATTTGTTCTTTTCACCTGGCTCAAACCACAATTATTTATTTTATCAAGTCCTTTAAATGTATTAGTATATTATAACTGAATAGCCATTTCTAATTTTAATCTACATTTAGTCAGTCATTATTTATCCTGTTGATATTTAACCTAGATTTCTTATTTTCTGTCTTGGATAACCTTTCTATTGATATTTCAGATATGGTAATATTACTAATCACCTGAAATTTAAGCTCTTAACATCAATGAGTTTTGTCTTTCCTATATTTATTTTCTTCATTTTCTTTTTTGGTGTTCTGTTTTTTTTTTTCTTTAGCTTTGTTCCATGGTTCCGTCAGGCTTCTTGTGTTGTCAAATAATCAATTCCCTGGAAACTGTCAAGCCTGTAAATCTCTTCTAAGTATTATTTTTTTCACATACCATAAACTTTGGAAAATAGTGCCTGCAATATCCCTTTATTATAAATATTGAGATTTCCTTTATAATTCCTCCCCAATTTTCTCTGTAAACTAAGGTTGAACTAATAGGTCTTAGATGTATTATATATATTATATATTATACACATAATTATATTATATATAAATTTTGTGAATTTCTTTGATTACTGACTTTGATACTGAATCTAGCTTTGAAGGAAAATTGTAATTTTTCCAGTAATTCTGTATAGGGAATGCTCTAGAATTCAATATCCACAATTTTTATACTCACATGATCAAGCTTAATAACTCACACAACATCATATTCTTTAAAAAGTTGTGGATAAAATGTATTTGTGTATGTGGCTTTTCAAATGTTCACCTAAATTTAGGTAAGAGTATTCTATATATAATACCCTATACTTGATTAAGATTTCAAGATACATCATACTTCTGAAATGTGGTTGATATATAGTATACCCCAATAAACTTATCTGTGGGTCAGAGAACAGAACAGCCACTATATTAAACATAGGTTTAGGCAATGGTAGCACACACCTTTAATCCTAGCATTCCGGAGGCAAAGATCCATCTGGATCTCTGAGTTCAAAGTAACACTGGAAACAGCCAGGCATGGTGACACAAGCCTTTAATCCCAGGAAGTGATGGCAGGAAGCACAAAGGTATACAAGGCATAAAGCCCAGGAACTAGAGCCATTTTAAGCTTTTAGCAGCAGTTCAGCTGAGATCCATTCGGATGAGGATTCAGAGGCTTTCAGTCTGAGGAAACACGATCAGCTGAGAAATTGGCAAGGTGAGGTTGGGTGTGGCTTGTTCTGTTTTCTCTGATCACTCAGCGTTCAACCGAATACCTGGCTCCCAAGTTTTTTTATTAATAAGAACTTTTAAGATTCGTGTTACACTGAAATTGATGTTATATCATTTTAGAAAAAACTATGAATTTCAGAGGTCTTACAAGAATGCTATTAAGAAATAGTCTTGTGAGCCGGGTGGTGGTGGCACATGCCAGCACTTGGGAGGCAGAGCCAGGTGGATCTCTATGAGTTCAAGTCCAGTCTGGACTACAGAGCAAGATCCAGGACAGGAAACAAAACTACACTGAGAAACTCTGTCTCAAAAAAACAAAACAAAACAAAAAAACAACAAAAAAGAAGAAATAATCTTGTAATAATCTTGTAAATATATTACATGTGACATTCATATGTCCATATTCATAAAGAGATTTAAATGTAAAAGAAAAACTTTCAGTATACACACACACAAAAGACAAATGGCTCACTGATTTAACCACAAGCTAAATTCAATGAATTAATGTTTTTCTCCATGATGTATATCTTTATTTTAAGAATCTTATTTATGATAATATACAAAGGATAAGCTTGAAGCCCTAACACCTGACAAATGAGTTTGTTCTAATGACAACAGTGTGCTTGATTATTAAATACTGCTAACTAATGAGTTCACTACAAGGGTATTGACACAAAACTGTCAGATAAATGTGAAATGTATAAATAAAAAGAGAAAAACAACAGTAGATTTATTAATGTGCTTATTTACCAAAAGAAGATATCAAGGACACATTTCATCACATGACTATCTTGATGCATTTCTATATAAAGAGTAAAAATAAACTTTTACCCAGAAAGAAATATGAACTTTTCAAAAACTTTAATAGTTTCCTAACTTTACTCTGATTATAAAAGTATGTTACTATCTTATTTATTTTTTATTTGTTCTTTGAAAATTTCATACACAGTGCTGTAACGTATTCTTTCCCATCCTCCAACCCCTTCTAGATCTCTCTCCTTACTCTCCCAACTTCATGTCATTTCTCTTCCTTAAAAAGGAAGTTTTTAAAGCATAGTTGTGAACAAGCAAATAGGCCACTGGGAAATGTTTGCAAATCTTACTGGGTGACACTCACTAATAAGCTCGATTGTGGTTTTAATAATGGTGATCAGTTTTGTCAGGTTTTGTTTTTTTTTCAGAAACAAAACCAGAACAGGTATAGAGATCACTGAAGCAGTGGTTAACCTGACTTCAAGATGTGTGCTGAGAGTGAATTTTGATTTATGCTTTCTAGGCTGGAGTTTCTGGGAAACTTCCACTTAAAAGCAGTTTTCTGCCTAAATGAAACCCATTTCTCACAGTGGTTGTTAATACTGAAAGAAATTACAGTTGATTTCATGATTATGACAGTCTTAATATTTCTCTTAAGTTATATTTATAATTTCATTTTTTGTTCCTACCTTTACCTTCCCTTGTCTTTCTCTTTTCCGCAGAAAAAAAGTATGACCTCAACATCCAAAGGCATTCTCCGTCCATTTCTAATCGTCTGCATTATCCTGGCCTGCTTCATGGCGTGTCTGCTCATTTACATCAAACCCACCAACAGCTGGGTCTTCAGTCCAATGGAGTCTGCCAGTTCTGTGCTGAAAATGAAAAATTTCTTCTCCACCAAAACTGATTATTTTAATGAAACCACTATTCTGGTGTGGGTGTGGCCATTTGGGCAGACCTTTGACCTTACATCCTGCCAAGCAATGTTCAACATCCAAGGGTGCCATCTCACAACAGACCGCTCACTGTACAACAAATCCCACGCGGTCCTGATTCACCACAGAGACATCAGCTGGGATCTGACTAATTTACCTCAGCAGGCTAGGCCACCCTTTCAGAAATGGATTTGGATGAACCTAGAGTCTCCGACTCATACTCCCCAAAAGAGTGGCATCGAACACTTGTTCAACCTGACTCTAACTTATCGCCGTGATTCAGATATTCAAGTGCCTTACGGCTTCTTGACGGTGAGCACAAATCCCTTTGTGTTCGAAGTGCCAAGCAAAGAGAAGTTGGTGTGCTGGGTTGTGAGTAACTGGAACCCTGAGCATGCCAGGGTCAAGTATTATAACGAGCTCAGCAAGAGTATTGAAATCCACACCTATGGGCAAGCATTTGGAGAATACGTGAATGATAAAAACCTGATTCCCACCATATCTACTTGCAAATTTTATCTTTCTTTTGAAAACTCAATTCACAAAGATTACATTACAGAAAAGCTCTACAATGCATTTTTAGCTGGCTCAGTACCTGTTGTCCTGGGACCATCTAGGGAAAACTATGAGAATTATATTCCAGCTGATTCATTCATTCATGTGGAAGATTATAACTCTCCCAGTGAGTTGGCAAGGTATCTGAAGGAAGTTGACAAAAACAATAAGTTGTACCTTAGTTACTTTAACTGGAGGAAGGATTTCACTGTAAACCTCCCACGATTTTGGGAGTCACATGCATGCCTGGCTTGTGATCATGTAAAAAGGCATCAAGAGTATAAGTCTGTTGGTAATTTAGAGAAATGGTTTTGGAATTAAAGTTTCCATCATTTTCACATTTAATGAATTGTAATAATGTAACATCATTCGAGTTGTGAGGCTAAGAAGAGAAACAATTTGCTTTGTGTCACAGTTTATTTTTATCACCCTCTCTTGAACAACATGTATATTTTGATGGAAATTTTTAAGAGCTCGAAATTAGCAATCACTCCATTTGGTTTTAAATTATCCTGTATATATGTGATAATGAACACTGAAAATAATTTATTCTTCATTCTCATTTGTAAACATTCTTTTTCACATTTTATAGTTGCCTGTAAAGTAAATTTATGATTCAATTGTTTCTGCAACAATAAGATCTTTAAACTGTTTGGGAAATGGAAATGTATATCCTAAAATATGAAAGATTTTTTACCAAGTATTATAATGTCTAGATTCTAGCTTGCAAAATGTTAACAAAGAAGGATCAGAGTATCAATTCATTCTTAACCTCCTTGACTTAACTGATGTAGTTTTTACCTGTTTACCATATTTGTGAAGGCAGACTTACTCATGTAGTAAATAAGAAAGATATGGAGCAGAAATGTTATTAGATTTCACACTCATTTTCATTAAGCTGTTTTGCAAATGTAGACTCTCAACATCTTAAGTTAAACTATCCAAGAATTTTGGGGCATACAATTTTTGTGATATTTTTAATGCCTAATAACAGCTAAGAGAAGCTTTGATTGTCCCCTTTCAAATCCTGAGCATAGTCATTGTTGTAAAAATAAACAATTTCCTCCTACAACAAGGAAAATAATATCTGCAAATACAAATAGACTATATAAATGGTAGCATTTACATAATTTTAATTATTCTCCATTTGAATATTTTCCCAAGCATCCATATTTAAAAGTTTTATTTTTCCATATTTGGTAATGAATAGATATAAAACTTGAAAGGTCTATCCTTATTTTAAAAACCTAAGCAAAATTATTACCAATGGGTCTAATATATCATAAAATATAATAAAGTACGAACTTTCAAGGGAGAGACAGTACTGACACAGAGTATGATTTCAATATGTATTTGTTAAATAAATTAATTAACAGCATTGAAAAGTCATGGGTAATTTTTGCTTGTTTCAATAAAGGAACAGATCTAGCCTATGACTATTAATTGAAAATGATCTTTTTATTCCATTTTAAAAATTATTCCTACATAGCATATGTTGCTATGATATTCAGGGCTTTGCAAAACCAATATAAACTTAGTATTGCACTGAATTTTGGGGGGGGCATGTTATTCATGAACTTTCACCTGCCTGCAGAAATTCTCTTCTGTAAGTTTAGCTGAGGTAGATGGACATACGCAGATGCAGTGGATTAGAGGGAAAAAAAAACAGATACTGAGACTCTTACAGAAAATTATTCTCTAAAGGATTCCTAATGCTTGTGTTCTACTCTGGTCAAAATCTACAGAAAATGTAATGTTCTGATGACATCCAATTGGATCTTTTGTGGCTCATTTATAATTTTCCTATTACCTGTTACAATCAACACAACTTACACTCACCCTCTACATAGATTATTGGGGAAGATAAATTTCAGTTCAGTAAGCAAGAACTGTGTGTCCTGTGAAAGAATGAGCTTCCCTGGCAAGGGAAGTATTTAAGCAAAGAAAGACTCCAGAATCAAATAGAGACATTGATCATGCATTCATTTTTTTTAGACATAATTACACAGGAAATGTTGTCAGCCCCAAACCAACACAGAAATAAAATAAAAATGAAAACATGTTTTCACTGCCATAAAGGGACTGTGACATCAAGCTTCCTATAAGTTCTATCTTGTATGACTCTTAATGGAGATTGTATGAGTCATTGTTCATTTAATGAAAAAAAAAATACTAGTAACTTTACCCAGTTGTTTAGCTATTCAACATGTGTTGGAATTGCAAGTTCTATCTACTCATTTGACCCAACATAGATTTTATTTCTTCTGTCCACACATTGTTTCATATATATAAAGAAAGGGTCTGTATATATGGATATTGTCCTAAAGACTCTATCATATATTTATTTGTTTAAAAGTCAATTTCATATGTGTACATCTATTCAGTATGTTTTTGATCCATAAAATGTAGGTACCTAAATATGCAAAGAGAAACTTAGAAAGTGTTTTCTCTGAAAGCTGGAAAGCATTCAGTATTGTTTCCACCCACCATTGCTAAACTGAATGCTAAGAGCCTTGAAGGCAGTTGTCTCTTCGGTTGACAATGAATCTGAGCTCATTCTTGAACTGAAACTACAACTAAATGCCAGTAATATAAGCCAAGCCAAGGCAACAAGTATTTTGCTAGTGCATCTGTACAATAAATGCCTAATACCAAGCCATGGAAATGAGTGTATGAACTTCAAGTGAACAGTGAATGGACCAGCTATTTAACCAGAAGAAATTACAGCAATATTTGTAAGTTAAGCTCTTCTGATCTATGAGTTAATTAGATATAAAGATGTTATTTACTCCTGACATATGTTGAAAGACAGGGATGTGAACATGGTGATAATAGAGATTAGAATTTAAGGGTCCTATGGTTATTAATCTCATGTTTTTCTTCACCTCATCTACACCTTATTGTTCAAATATGTCCCAATTCCTATAATGTGAATATAAAATTGTCACATAGGATGATATGTTCTGGGACTTCAACTTTTAAATATATAGTAAAAAAAAAACTTTAAATGTTGACACTCTTTCTGATTTAATGTTTCTGCAGTCGAACTTTAGCAGAAAGAATGAGCTTTTCTATGTGTAAGTGAGAAATAACCATTGAAAAGATATTCTAGTGACCATTTTTTTAATAAATCCTATGATTTACAGTTTTTTTAAGGATATCCCATGTGAAAGATAGATTGAGTCAACCAATTTGGTTTGCTGTTGGTTAAAATAAAGACAGATAATATGCCTGATAGTAAATGATGGCTCTAAAGACCATGAACAAGTTTTCATTCCAAGTGCAGAAAGTCATTACCACCAGTGTTCTGAATATTTATTCATTAATTATTGCAGACCTTATTAGTAAGAATATGTAAATAATTATTTTAAGCCTTACTGATGAGAACATGTACTGAATTATCCATATCCATATTTAAAGAAGGAAAACATGACAGCCATATCTTGTAGGACAGCTATGACTTGATATAAAGTAGAAACTATAAAAAAAAATCTTAGTAGCAAAGTAGCAACAGTTTACAAGGTTCATATTTACTGTGAAAAGCATAGCCCTAGAATATGTGGAGCTTAGACCAAAAACCTTGAAATATAAAATGATAGATTACTTAAGGAATTATTTGCTGAGCCTTTAAATTCTTTCTTCTAATGAAAGATTAAATAAGAGAGGAACAAAAGCAGAAAATAAATTACGAGATTTTTTTCACTTGTCTATTTTCAGACTAGATTCCATGGCTGTTACTCACCCAGAAAGTGTTTGATGTGAATTAATGTTTCATAAAGTTTAGTTCTCCATGTTTACTTTGTGTTTGATCATGTCTGCTGCCTCTCCTGAACTCTAATCTCAAGGGAAGGGGTTATTAAAAATTGTAATCAAGCTACTGAATACAATAGACTTTAGAAGCTAAAGGATAAGTAGTTCCTGATGAAGGAGGGGTTATTAACACATGCCTAATAAATGGTTACATCAATAAAATTAGTTGGCATGAAAAATACTTTTAATGTCAAAATACCAGCTTCTTCTGGCTAAATGAAGATAATTTTTATATTAACTTTACTGTTCCCCTTGCTACCTGGATAGAGAGGGCAGACAGTATAAGTTCTTATCATGCTTTAAGAACCCCAAAGAGAGCCTGGAGAGATGGCTCAGAGGTTCAATTCCCAGCAACCTTCTGGGTGGCTCACAAACATCTATAATAGAATCTGATAACCTCTTCTGGCATGCAGGCAT
Organism: Peromyscus eremicus; assembly: GCF_949786415.1. Lineage (NCBI taxonomy): Eukaryota > Metazoa > Chordata > Mammalia > Rodentia > Cricetidae > Peromyscus > Peromyscus eremicus. The sequence goes on along the minus strand of NC_081417.1, from coordinate 47,697,007 downwards.
ACATGCAGAGCACTCATACATAAAATACAAGTATATAAATTTTTTTAAAAAAGAACCCGAAAGAAACATAATGTTAAGAAATATTAAACTACATTTGGAATTTGTTTGTATTCTACTCATCAGCTGTTTCTAGTAGAAAAGGAATTATTATGTAAAGAGGATACAAAATGAAGCACCATGATAAGCAAATATGTATTATCAAACTGTGAGGAGAGAAACAGTTATACTCTTCATCCTTTGCTAATTGCACTTGTTGCATTTTGAAGATACTGCAAACATCAGTCAGTCAGGTGATTTCTGATTGTGGCCATCTCTCCTCCAGAGATTTTATGGTACTTTGAAAATGGGTAAACTCTGCTACTATCCAAAGTGTGGTCCCCCTTTGTAATTCATATTCAGTCCATCCATATTCATAAACAGTTAATAGAGTCTAAATGGGAGACACACTGTTAAACTAGAAATATAAGTAATTCTACCCTAGGCTATCATTGCAACAAATTGTAGCATTGAGAAAGTAACTTAACCTCTATGGATGACTATGTCTGTAAAGATTCCTTCAGCACCACTGCTCTTTAATATAAGGCCTAAATTGATATGTGCATAAATTTGAATTTCAAATTTCCTTGACCATCTAGAAATATTTTTGAAAGTTAATACTCTAAATATAATTTCTTCTTATTTCTCTACAAAATATATAAATATTAAAATGTGAAACTGGTTACTCTAATAATGGAAAGAACATAATCTTGCTTCTTTACTGAAGCTTACAATGTAGCAAATGCTCAATTAACTAATCTTTCTCCTTTATATTCTTCTTCTTAGGTCTTTTGTAACACACTTTTTTGAGAACTTGATTTCCTGTAGAAAATCAACCATATACTGAACCCTGTTCTAAAATATTTCAGGTTTTTCTGTACTATTAAAATTCTTACTATAGTAATCAAAACTATTTATTGATGCAAAACTCAGGAAGTCAGTGGAAATATGTCAGGCGGTTCTTCAACAACAAGAATATATAGTTTGAGTGTATAAGATTGCGGTGTGTATTTAGAAATTTTATTCTTTTAACCCATGACTAATGTTCATTCATTTAACATACTTTGAATGTATTTTAATTTAAAATGAAATTCCCTACCAATAATTTTTAAAGCATTACACTGTTCCCAAGCAATGTGATCTAGAGTTTGTAAGAGAATTTACTCATAACTAACAACTGATCCCTGTTCCATGCAAGTGGAACCACTCCAACTAAGAATCAAAAAGAAGGAAGAAGGAAGAAGCCATGCTATTAATACAAAATTATCTTGTGCCAGGGGTTCTCAGACTCACATCTGCCTTGAGGACTCCCTATATCAATGGTATAAGAATCATTTACATGATTTGAAATATCATTATGATATATGACATTGATGCCCTAGGTCCATAATTTTAATAACTCCCTTGACAATTCTGACATGTTGCTAGTTTTGATAGTCTCTGTCCTGCATATTATATAGAAATCATTCTATATTGAAACAATACAGGCATAAGATACTGCCATTTTTAGCTAACTTGGAATCTTCTTAGATATATTGACAGGTATTATTGTATTTCATAACTCAAGATGTTCCACATGGTTAATTATTTCTTGCACAGTTGTACTGTTCTTCAGCTAATCCTATGATTTAGGACAAACTATTTACCATTTCTAGCTGTTTACCTGGAAAAATTTTCTTTTACTCTTTCCCTTAGTTTTTAAATGCGTTTTTTTTTATTTTTCAGCATAAAAACAAGGGTAGACAGTTATAAGGATCTCTTGCAGCCATCAAACCATTGAACATGCTTGACCCATTGCTTTTCTGGGTCTCAGAAGCCTGTGTGATAGCTAGGATATGGCAACAAGTTATAACACTGTAGATTGTCCACAATGATGAATTCAAAATTAAATGTGAGCTATGCAATCCACTAGCTGTTCATCTCTGTTAGTATCAGGTTCTGTGTATGTATGATAGGGGTAGCCTATTTTAGAAACAAATGAATGCCTCTCTAAAATAATAGGCAATGATATATACATATATTTATGTGTATATGTGTGAGTGTTCCACCACTAAGATACACTCTCAGTTATAAAAGAAAATAAGAAAAATCTAGAACATATCCAAATTTCAGCTCTAACATCTGTTGGTGTTAAGCTGGAAGATCACAAAAATTGATGAAAATTTAAACAATCAAAGGGCAAATACTGAATAGAAGGCATATGCACAGCACAGTGTGGAAACATGCAGTAACATCTACTGGAATTAGAAAGCACTGGGCGGGGTTCTGGGTGGTGGATAGACAGTTTGCCTCACTAAGCGCATATAGCATCTCCTATAATAAGCAGGCCTTCTTTTTTTTCACTGTTTTGAGAAATCGGTAAATTAATATTAATTTAGCGTGTTAGCAGTCCATAGAGCTAAAGTCCAAGGATGGAATAGCAGATACGTTCTCAGAGATCATTTTCTGGTGAGGAAATTTAGAAATATCCAACAACCTGACTGAATACTTCACATCAACTGCTGGCTTAGGCACAGAACCAGCTAAGGGTAATTTACAAGAGGACCCTGCCTCCCTTTACCTTTCCTAAAGATTACAGAAAATGAAAGAGTCAAAATGTTAAGATATAGACTCATTAAACAGAAATTAATTTGTTCAGTGGTGCAGAAATGAAATAATTTATCCAGGCTGCTGTGATTAAGACTCTGCTAACTGCATGATAAATAGGGCTTTGACACGAACAATCTCAGCTGTGTATGTGTGTGTGTGTGTGTGTGTATAATTTTTAAGTTGATTGGCCCAAAAAGATAGATTTAAAGAACGTTTTCACATGAAAAAAGAGTGATATTTAAAATAATATATTAATTATTTTAATTCTGTTTCTTTAAAAGATATTAGAAATGTTTTATCTTATTAGAAAACCTCAAAAATTGATTGTTTACTGAATTCTCAGGCAACTGAATATTTTTGAATTAATTGAATATGTAATGGACATTAAATAAGAGGCTAGAGTTTTAATTGTGAAAAACAAACACAGTGAAAAAAAGTGTTGCAGGTGATTTCTATAGAATTTAAAATTGGAGAAGCATGTTAACTTTTTTACTCATGCCTGAATGCCATTTTGATTAATGAGGGTGTAGCAGCTAGATAATCAGGCTTGGCAAAAACGGTTCACAAAGACTCAATTAACATCCAAGACCCAAGACTAATTATTCTGTAAGAAATATACGCACGTTAAAATGTATCCCGTCTCAAACTGGCCTCATTAGCTCCCTTTAGCCCATAGTTGAGACAACCCTAGAGATGACATCCTTGTCAATATAAGATCACCAAAGGAGTGCTCATGTGGGTTAGGATATTATGCATCTCCATGGACTATGTTGAGACCAGAGTCCAGACTACTTAATTGTCTACAGAAAACTAGAAGCCATCTATTTCATAAGAAAACATATGATTTATCACAGATTCTAATGCATTGTTTTAAAAAATTAATCAAGGGACAATATTATGTTTTTCTTCCTTTTCTTTTTCTGTGTCTTAAAATCACGTGGATAATAGAGTGTGACAATATAAAAAAATGTTTTATAGAGTTCCTAAAAATCAAAGGAGTTATAGGGGGAGGTAAAAGGCAACATACCCCCTTTCATAAATACACTGACCATACTTTTAAAATTCAATTATCTTTTCAGTAATAATGTGGTTTATTCCCTGTCTGTACCAGCATGGGATAAAGAAGTGCTTTTAAAACACAAGATAAAGAGAAAACAAGTCTAAATTCAGACCTAGGTTTACATCATGCAGAAAGAAGAAATCATCAAGAAGAAACAAGAAAATGTGAAGTAAATTCATGATCAAGACCATTTTAGCTTTTAGCACCTATGGTCTAATTTGCTAGCATTTCTGAGCCACAGATTTCTCATCTGTTATCTAAAGGTGATAGACTGTCATTAGATTCACCTAAGAAACTCATAAGTATGGAAATTGATCAGAAATATGGGCTATCATATACTCTAGACTTTTCCTCCATGCTTTTTGCCAGGTGGCTATGTTCTATGACTGGTAAGGAGGTCAGACCCTTCCGTATAAAGCTTGGAATAAAGTGCTGCTAAAGAAGAAAACTATAGTGAAGATCCACAAAGGAAGAACAGAGAATGTGCCTATCACCTTGACTCTGTTCAAGGTTGCCATATAGACCATAGCCAACACTTGAGTAGTTCACGTAATTTTCATAAGGGGACTTATACTCAAGGAATGGAGGGCAAAGCAATCACACTAAAACAAAACGTGCCAATTCTTCCAATATGTAAACTTTAAGAATCAGTAGTTCATAAACTACTTTGAAAGCAATTGTATGTTTTATTATTGTAATGTAATTTGCACTATGATATTGTCATGTTCAAGCAAATTTAAAATACTCTGATATCTAATGCCAAATGTACAGTTCATAGGTTCATGTTATTTCTTATAAGAATTACATTGCATTGTGCCAGTTGATTAACGCTATTAACTTGCCCTGGGTGTGTTATGATGCAGATCCAACAGGGTTGTTGTAAGCACACTAATTAGTCATCTAGGGTTTTATAGATAAAATCACACATTGATCAGAAATCACTTTTCTACTTATTTTTTTGTAGAGTATTTTTTCACACCTGAGAAAACATGATTATTTTATATCAAACATCAGTTTTTCTTTAAAACCTTATTTTAGTAGCCAATGCATGTTTGAAATAAGATGTTAAATATTGTATGATAATATTAAGATTGTGTTTGTAAGTGAAAATATGCATGCTGTAATGAACCATGCAGGTTTGAGGGTGCGTTTTTCCACTGCCATCTTCCACAAAAGCTTTGTCTTAATCTGTGCATGATTTACATCCTTTCAAGAGTCCTCTTTCAGTATTTATGAAGTGATATGTGAGTCTTAGTGCTGATGAACCCCTGAGACAAGGTGCAATACTATTCTGCTTTAGTTTTTCTTCTAATTTTGCATTATAGTGTTGTAAATTTTCCCAGAAAATTTTTTCTTGGAGTTGTTGGCAATTAACTACAATAAATAAAACAATTTCCTGGTAAATCTTACCACTGACTGCATAGCAACTTAATGTGTCAGAGCATGAAGATGTGAAAAAGTCATTTTTACAAGTTCCATTATATGAATACAATATTCCGGCAGCTTTTTGTATAATCAAGAAAAGCTTATCATTGTTTGAAACACTGCCAAATCAGTACTACTGCCAAAAGGGAGAAGCATTAAGTCAGACCTGCATTACACTAACTTGAGCAATAAGAGACTATCCAGACCACAGCTAACTGGTACAGCAGAGATGGGGGAATGGTAGACCAAAACTTTTGTTTCTTAGTAATTTGAAAAATGTAAGAGTATGAATTTTGGCAACAGAGACATGGCTTTACATGCTGATAATTCACAATGATCTTAGAAAATAAAACTTATCCCATTCTGGAAAGGATGTGTCCAGGCATTTTGTTTCTTTGGTCTGATTTGTTTCAGAATATACTTGTGTTTTTGAAAGGCCTAATTCAAGCAGGTACTATATGAAGACCAACCTCTCCCTCTCCATATGAAAAGTCATTTATCATAACACATAATGGGTAGAACATAGCTTTTCAATTCAAATCACCAGTATAAACATTTACAATGTTGGAAGGTGATTTCACTGTTATGTTATCAAAGCAATGGAAATCCTAGTTATCTACTTATTTGTTTATTTATCTACAGAATATTGCTTCTTTGAGGTCTAACTTTATCAGCAACAGTGAAGTTAATATAATGCTAAGAAAATTGTCTCTAGCTACTATTCCAAGTCAAAACCCTAAAGCTGAATCCTGTTGTAGTCCAAAAGAAAAACATTGATTTGCATAATGAGCAGCCAGTCTGTCCAGGCTCAGAAAGGATGACTACAGCAGTCATGTTATCATAAGTGTGAGCAGTCCATTCTGCCACAGAATGGATGACTGCGTTGCATCATTCATTTGTGATATTGCAGGTGTGGGAAAGAATAACTATGCCATTCATGACACTGTAGGGGTGTAACACTCAGCAAGCATCTGATTTTGTCTCCTAGTTTGATACTGCATGCATCCCTTCATTGAGTTTACCTGTAAGTAACAACACTTTGTGGCAGCTAAGCAAATATTTTAATAAGCCATGAAAGGCAAGATGTGATAGGAAATCTGTACTTTCTGCTATTTGGAGAAATTGTACTTTCCATAAATTAAGCTGGAATTGCCATTTGAAATTTCCTTCCCTTAAAAATATGCCATTGCAATGTATGTTCCTGTTCATTGATGCCTTTTCAAGCTTATAACTATATGATGTGACTGCTACAATTTTGTGAAATTTTGTTTAGCAATTAATGGTTTTTATAACCTGCACAAAGATTCCAATGCAGAAGTAAATGTGTAAAGAATTTGAGCCTATATGTAAGATGTCTCTTCCTTATGTGACATTTACTATATTCAATGTAAATACCTCACTGATTTCACACTGGAGTTATTAGATGTGTAAATAATGATGTTCTACTAGGGCCTAATGAATTCCTGTAATGTGAATATTTAAAATAAAAGGATTCAATTTAAATGTACAATAGTTTTGGTTATTTAAAATGGTTACGTTCAATGAATTCCCTTGGAATCTATTCACTCACATGCAAGTCTAGATTTGCTGATATTGAATTAAAAATACATTTATCAGATTACACATTCATCATAGATATCAAACCAAACGTCAACAACCAGTGTACACATAGAGATTATTTAAGCATTGGTTTAATGGGTTCAATACTGCAACTAGACCCATTAATAATTGGACTTCACTGTATGGGGATCAAGACAACCTCATTCTGTCCTGATTCTAACCTTAAAGAATTTGTTTTCTGTTTTCTCTAGTCTCTGATTCTATACATCCTCACCTCAGACTTCTAATTCAGGCCTGCAGAGTCAACAATAGCTACTATACACACACACACACACACACACACACACACACACACACACACACACACACACACACATTGTGGATATCTCCTTTCAACCACCTGCTTCTTCTGATTGCCATCAGTCATCTAATAACATGAAGACCACTGTGGAAGAATTTCAACACATCGCCCTTCTCCCATCCTTTTTGTAATGGTATTGGTGTAAATTGCAAGCCTGATCCTTTTTCTTTTCATTGAATTGATCACTTTTTCTTCTGAATTTTTTCCATGGCTTCATTAAGTTGACATAATTTGAAAGAATTTCTACCTGCACTGACCAACTCTTCAAAGTTTCAGAATTCTTGTTTGACATTATCTCTAATAATGGAAATAAACAATTAATAAAATATGAGAGAGAAAAAGTTCTACTAGAGTGAACCAGTGATCCCAATTGCTCTACCCCTCCCCCAAAACTCAGACACTTATTAGGATCCTTCATGGATTTGTCCATTTTTAGATAAACTCCTCACTTTGTAGCAGGTTATTTTGTTCTTTTATATTTGACTTCCTCACAAATTTTATAGACTCTTCTTTGCTTCTAACTCACACTCCATTGACACCTCCCACGTCACTCACTTCCCAGGCAGTCCTGCCATTGGCATGTTCCATGTGATCCACTTCCCAGGAAATTTCTATCCCTGGTAAAGTCCTAGCATCCTTAATATTACATTTAAAGAAATATATGCTATGACTCAAAATATATTCCAGATATAGAATATTTCAAAATATTCTAAAGCAAAAGGAAGCAGAAAAGGTGGTTATTATTTTTGTAGAAGTGAGAATTTCACTTTCACACGCCTTTAAAATTCATGAGCACCATTTCACTATTTCTTCATCTTAAAAACTAGAAGCTCCCATTAGTTTGGGTTGGTTATCTCTGTACATTTCCCCATCATGATTTTAATTCCCCTTGTTCATAGAATTCCTCTTCTCTCTCTTCAACTGGACTCCTGGAGCTCAGCGTGGTGCTTGGCTGTGGATCTCTGCATTTGCTTCCATCAGTTACTGGATGAAGGCTCTATGATGACAGTCAGGTAATTCACCAGTCTGATTACTGGGGTAGGCCAGTTCAGGCACCCTCTCCACTATTGCTAGTAGTCTAAGCTGGGGTCATCCTTGTGGATTTCTGAGAACTTCCCTAGCATCTGGTTTCTCCCTATCCCCATGATGTCTTCATGAACTATAGACCAACAGCTGTGGAGCCAAATGGGACTGGACTAGGCCCTATGCATAGGTGAGACAGTTGTATAGCTTGGCCTGCTTAAGGAGACCTTTGGCAGTGAGATCAGGATTTATCCTTGGTGAATGAACAGGCTTTTTGGAGCCCAGTGCCTAAGGTAGGACACCTTACACAGCCTTGGTGTAGGGGAAGGGGGTTGGATCTGCTTCAACTGAATGTACCAGGCTCTGCTGACTCCCCATGGGAGGCCTTGCCTTGAAGGAGGTAGGAATAGGGGGCTGGGTTGGGGGTGGGAAGGCTGGGGGGTGGGAGGAAGGAAGAGAGGGGGATTTGTCATTAGTATGTAAAATGAATATAAAATTTTTTAATAATAAAAACAAAAAAGAAAAAAAACTAGGAGCATAGCTCAATCTTAAAGTACTTGGCTAGCATATATGAGGATCCTAGTTGATCCCAAGCACCATAAAAAAGGCACATTAAATAAATTAATATACCAAATAGATTTACAAGAGGACCGGACTAAATAGTAGTGCAAGTATTTTCCACCACATCTTTTCTTCAGTCCTTCCAAACATTTTTAAGCCATTTCTTCTAAAATATACTTATTAATTATTAATTATTACTAATTATTAATTATTAGTTATTAATTCAATTGCTATTACATTATGTGGGAAGACAGTGGAAATGCTTTCATCACAAAGAATGTAGCTTGATGTTTTAGAGAGTCAAGAAAAATGTTGAATATTTGAAAACCTACAGTCAGTGATCAAAAACCCTGAAACAAACAAACAAACAAACAAAAAACCTGTATTCACATCTGAAACTCTGGGAATCACCAAATATAAAGCAAACTGGTAACAGTGGTAACTATCATTTTGCAAGCATTTTGACAACCTTTTGGGGACACAGTCTCAGTTTGAGAAAAGCTGAGAACTGTTTATCAGGTAGGTAATGGCCTTTATTTCTCATCTATCTTATACTATGAAATCATTTTAGAAATGGGAATATATTCAAAAATGATATGTTGCCCAAGTTATCAGGGTGATGAGCCTGACTTCCAGAAGCCTGGTGGACATAAAGAATGACAGCAGAGTCTGGAAAACGAAGACATAGATTATTATTAGAGGGCCAACATTTCTTTCACATTGCTAGATTCTTCCAGAATGCAAAATTTAAAGCCCCAAATCTATAAGCAGCTTTACAAGTCCATATTTTCATTATTTAAACTGTAAGTTCTTTAACCACAAATACATGTGTAATCTATTACTTTAGAAACATAAACATTTATATGGCTGTTGCTGTATGATCTACACCTGCTGTTTATTTAGAAATTGACAAATTATAAATTATCATTCTTAGTAAATATTGTTTCAAATAGTGTCTGTTGAATCTGTTTCTCATATTAGGCAAGTGTTACACTCTTGCATTTGTTACTCAGTGTGTGTGTGTGTGTGTGTGTGTGTGTGTGTGTGTGTGTGTGTGTGTGAGTGGTCAAAAACAGTTACAAAAGTGATTTAAAAAACATTACTTTTTAAGAAGGTCGGTTTACATTTCAGAAACTAAGATAACAAGTCAGGTGCTTTGAGCCATTCTCCTTTAAAGTCCATTGCTGTTTCTTCTCTGGTTTCAGTCATCGCCCAATGCCTGCCTTTCCCAGAGGACTGTGGCGTACACTAATTGGTCTAGACCTAAGAAGTCACAGTGATTCTAGAAAATATTCTATGCCCAATATGGAAATCAGCACACTCTTCTTTTTAATAATACATACGGTTTTTCTGAAAATGGTCAAGTATCTGTGTTCATGGATTCTAAATTCTGCTGGGGGTTGGTGGCACATGCCTTTAATCCCAGCACCCAGGAAGCAGAGCCAGGCAGATCTCTGTGAGTTCAAGGCCAGTCTGGTCTACAGAGTGAGATCCAGGACAGGCACTAAAACAATATGGAGAAAACCTGTCTAGGAAAAAAACAAACAAAAAAACCCAAAAAAATAATAATAAACACTTGTAATATGTTTTGTTCATTTCTACCCCCACCACTCTCTTACTAGCCCTTTTATTCCTCCTGAATTCCTCTTCAAAAGCTCCCCTCGTATATTCACATCTAGCTTGCTTTTTGGCTTTATATTTATTTTAACCACTGTGTTTAATTATGTTTGTTTATATTAATAAGTATAAATGAGGAGTTATTTGCTTGAGCATGGACTGTTCATCAGTGAAGAAATTGATAATACCCTCCAGTAATTATTAGCTACCCATAGTCATTGGGCCGGGATGGAGCCTCAGGGCCCTCTCCTCTGTTTGATGGAGGGTTGATGGTCCCCATTTGTGTAGGTCTTTTTCAGGTAACCATAACTGGGGTAGGTTCATTAAAGAAACAGCCATGTCATGTCTGAAAGATAACGTTTCATACCACTTTTTCCTATCCTCCAGCTCTTAGATTCTTTCTACCCCATTTTCCATACTCACTGAGCCTTTGAGGGCATAAAAAATGTAATGTTTAGGGCTGAACACTTGACATCTGCTTATTCTCTGCACTTTTTCCTCATTCATAGTTACCCACTGCAAATAGACAATTCTCTGAACAAGGCTGAAAGAAGCTCTAATTTATGGGGTTAATTATAAATATTTAGAAGGCATTTCGACAACAAATCAATGTAACTATTAAGAGGAAACTCCAGCAGGCTGTAAAACAACATCCAATCTGTTTCACACTTTCTAGTCTAGACATTCAACTAAGATGAAGCCAAAACCTTTGAACATAAAAAAGGAGGGGTTGTGGCATGTGTACATGAGTGGTGTATGTTTCAGCATGTGTACGTGAGTGGTATATGTTCATGTTTTGGCATTTATACGTGAATGGAGTAGGTTTATGTTTGGTATGTATATGTGAGTGGTATAAAGGGAAGGGATGGGAAGAGGGGATCAGAGTGGACACATACCACCCTGCCATGTGGTTTTTCCCACTAAGCGTAACGCAACAAGAACTCTCACTGAATGCCTACCAGATGTCAGTGTCAGACTCTGATACTTCTATATATCATTAAGCATGAGACAAAAGGAACTACATTCTTTAATAAATTTCTAATCCCAATTATACCGTTATAGCAAAAGAAAATGGACTAAAACAATGGTTTATATTTCATAATATAGATTGTAAAAGGAATAAATATATCAACATCAGTATACAAATCAAATTTCATACATGAAACCAAATTCCTCCAATAATTTTTAAAGTGTCAGCAATGCATATGGAAACAGCATTCAGAAAAATACGTGAAAGCAAAATATAAAGTAGTCTGTTTTAAAATGAGGTATAGTGCTCTAAGAATTCATCAAAAAGTAAAAGTTGCTTTAAATGGGTTTAATTTACTTTACTTTTTGGTTAAAAAATATTATTAATGAATTCAAAATGAATCTAAGGAAGCAGTTTCTTTTTCAACTCGAAGTGGTGATCAGTATTCCCTCTACCCCACACCGCCACCAGATACACCCACTTAGTTCTGCTGCATTTTTAGAAGATGGTGGATTGAGATGCAAATCTGTCCTCACATCTTTCAAGGTTTTATTCTCAAACAGATTTTTAGACAGAGAAGAACTCTATTTCAGCGGGGGAGAAATTCACTAGATACAACTAGACACAGTCACAGAAAGGGCATTCTTTGACTTAGGAATCAGGATAAGAGGAGATGAATTCTAAAAGGTGTAGAAATGAGAGAATATAGAGAAGAAGAAAATGTAATTTAGTTCCATGTTGTGTCTGAACAAGGAGGAATAAGCATTTTAATGTAGCATTTAATATTATAGTAACTTAAAAGTGTACAGTAGCACTACACTTAAGATTTAAGAAAAACATCACTGTTACAGTGCACTGCTTATTAACAAATTTAGGGAAAATACTGTGATCTCTGATTCTGAAATCATGGACTAAATATTATACTAAAAATTTCTTCTGAGGAGAGTTAAAAATCTGAATAAACTACAAAGATCATTTAAAAATCATTAGCTGGTTCATAATACATTTTTTAGAGTTAAGATAAGATAAAAAAAGAGCTGAATCTAGTGCTTTTAACATGATTGGGAAATTCTGCTGAGGAATTACACAGTTATTAAAGTACCTGTCACCAAAAGCAAAGCCAATTTGTATTTTATACACTTTGAAAGTCTTCAAAATTTTGGGGTGACAAAAATTAATTCTAAGCAGCAATTAACAGTGAAAATGCTACATACTTTATTGCTCATTTTAGGCAAGAATCTATGAAGTCAGACATGCAGATGATGGGGTCATAAAGAATGGTGTGCAAGGACTGCCATCAGACCACTTGATCATCCTACTTCATATCAAAGACCAGTTTCAAGTTCTACAGCTAAGAAACTTCAACGATCAGCAGAAACAACAGAAATAATTAGAAGAAGCTACATCGTCATTCATTACCCATCATTCATTCAATAATCTTCCTGATAGAATGGCCATAACACAAAAATAAAGAGGCAAATCACTAGAATAATCGGAAATGAAAAGTAAATCATAACCACGTTCAAAAGGAAATAGAAACAGATACTGAAGATCCTAGAGCAGAGAGGATAGAGTTTCTAGTCTGGGAAAGCAACAAAGATAAACTGTATTTCAGATAGAATGCCAAATCACAGTAGGTAGGAAGGAAGGGGAGAAAGAAGGGTAAAGGAGAAGACAATAAAAGAAGAGAAATGGAAAGAGGGAGAGAGAGAGACAGAAGACAGAGAGAAACAGAGAAAGACAGAAAGAGAGAATCTTAAAATAACTACTACACTAATCATAGGAGACAGAAAAAAGAGAAGAAACAAGTTGTCAAGAGATCAGGGAAATACTCATTCAAACTGCTTGAGGATTTGATCCCACCCCAGAAAGAGCAGACAAGATCAAGGAAACAAGTGACAGCAACTGCTGTTGAAAATATGGGAAAGGGGGGACCTTCCTTCATTCTTGATGAGATTGCAAATTGATGTGGCCCCTATGGAAATCAATTTGAAAGTTTCTTAGAAAGCTGAAAGTACATCTACCATATACCAGCTATACCACTTGGCATATGATCAAAAGTCTCAATATTCTATACCACAAATAACTTTTCTCAGCCATGTTCATTGCCACTTTATTCAGAAAGGCTAAGATACAGACACAACCTAAATATTCTTCAACTGTTGAGTGGATAATGAAAATGTGATGCATATACACAATGAAATGCTATTTGGTTGTAAAGTGAAATAAATTAATAAAGTTTTCAGGTAAACGGTTCAAACCAGGAAAGTAATATACAAAGTGAGGTAACCCAAATTCAGAGGACAAACACTGAATATTCTGCTGTTTGGGGATCCTAGCTATGAATCTTTGTGTAGCAGAACCTTAAAAGGTCTTATTAATAAAATCAAAGCTGATGCCAGGTATTGGGGTCAGTGCTGGAAGATCAGAAAAGCAGAACAAGCCACAGCCACTTCACCTTGCCAATTCCTCAGCTGATCCTGTTTCCTTAGATTGGAAGCTTCTGTGTCCTCATCTGAATGGTTCTCAGCTGAACTACTGCTAAAAGCCTAAAAGCTTAACCAGGTAGTTCCTGGTTTTCATGCCTTTTATACCTTTCTGCTTCCTGCCACCACTTCCTGGGATTAAAGGCTCTTGTTACCACACCTGGCTGTTTCCAGTGTGGCCTTGAACTCACAGATGGATCTCTGCCTCTAGAATGCTAGGATTAAAGGCATATGTGCCACCATTTTCTGGTGTCTCTATCTAGTGGCTGTTCTGTTCTCTGACCCCAGATAAGTTTATTAGGGTGCACAATATTTTGGGGAACACAATATCACCACATCTTTGGGTGTGTATATATAACCCGGAGTAAAAACAGAAACCAGAAAAGTAAAAAGAGAACACTGGGGTGGGCAAGGAGGATCTCTAGAGATGGGAAATAATAGGATACAGTTGATATGAAAGGGAACCTGAACAAACTAGGCTGGGGATAACTGGAGAGACGGAGGGAGGACAACACTAAGGGAGAGGAAGGAAATGGGGGCAAAGAACACCAACATGACCAACACGACTGAAGAAACTGTACGAAAACATGGTATTTAAGCTTTATTTAGATAGATAGATAGATAGATAGATAGATAGATAGATAGATGATAGATAGATAGATAGATAGATAGATAGATAGATAGATAGATAGATAGAGATATTTAGTGGTGATGGTTTGAAAGAAAATGCCCCCTAAAGGGAGTGACACTATTAGGAGTTGTGGCTTTGTTAAAGCAGGTATGACCTTGTTGGAGGAAGTGTGTCACTGTGGAGTAAGGTTTTGAAATTTCACATAGACTCAAACCATGCTCAGTAACCACTTCCTGTTGTCTGCAGGTTAGTATGTAAGGACCCTCAGCTCCTTTTCCAGTGCCATATTTGCCTGCACGCTGCCTTGATTCCCACCATGATGATAATGAACTAAACCTCTGAACTGTAAGCAAGCCACCACAATTAAATGTTTTCCTTTATAAGAGATTGTCATGATCATGGTGTCTTTTCACATATACTATGTATATGTACATGTGTAAAGAGTTTAAATGGCATTACACCAGTTGTAGTGATAATGTTGCCCACAAGAACAACAGACTACCTGACAAGAAACCTAGAATTAGGCATGGGAAGCCTCACTTCAAGCTGTTGGTCGGTAAAATCCTCAAGAATCCCAAAATAATACGTTATTGCACTTGCTCTTTGTTGAAGATTTCATTCCCAAAGACACTTCATGCACAGAACATGGAGGAATCAAGCCGGAACTAAACTGAAAGCCTCCTTCCTACGCTAGTTCATACTATCTGAAGCTACTATACAAACTACTAAGGGAAAAAAACAGTGAATAGTCCTAACCAGCTATAAGCCTTACAAACCACAAGAATAACCAGCATCGCATGATTTGCCTGAGTTTTCCACAGTGGCACATACATCTTATGAGTCACCAACAGCTATTTGTACATATGGCCTACTCAGTAGGAGAGAATTAATACTTGGTAACTAATACCTAATTGACTTCCCATGGCTTGTGATATTATGGACCTAGAGCAGACCCTACTATTGCCACTTTCCTGAATCAGTATAAATTCTAACTGCATTCTATATGTGTATTCTTATATGAAAAGGTAAGTCATCTTATATGTAAAGATGACTTATCTCAGTCATCACCAAATAAACTTTATTTTGCAGCAGACACTATTACAGAAATCCACAAGTGGTCAAAATGCAGAAAATAATGAACTACATGATGCCAACCCCCAGTTGATAGTTCTGTAACACAACACCTCAACCTAAAGCTCAGAAAACCACGTGGATGAGGAGACAGAGGATTCTAAAGGCCAAACACCAAGGCATCTGCTGTGATATATTGTCTTCCCTACTGTCACCTACAAAAGACTTCCATAGTGAAATTTCAGTTAATATCCAAATGTGGATGGAGTAGGTTGGTTCACAAAGGCCCATCCCTAGTTGAATGGCTATAGACAAGTAATGCCTGCTAAATAAAAGAGAATTTTCTATGGGGATGAGCCCCCGATAGGACACCCAATCCCATATATTTAAAAAACGCAACACTAAATGTACTTAGCAAGGTATGTAATTATTGCTTGTGTATATATAGTTACATATAAATGTAATGATAATAATTAAATAATAAGAAGTCACAAGTTTGAGAGGGATTTGGAAGGGCACAGAAAGAGCAGAGAGTGGTGTGAGGTGAAAATGATATAATTACAGTATTCATGGATAAAATCTCAAAAAAAAAGTGAAACTTGGAAATAAGGGAAGTTAGATAACAGACTCCAGAGACATCAGTAAACTGCTGAGGGGATATTATAAACAAATTTATATCAATCAAGTTTTGTATTTAGAAGAAATAGATTAATTTCTTGAAAGGAGCATATAACAAAAATTCTTTCCAAAGTAAAAAAATAATCTGCAACATCAACATGCACTTTTGAGCTTCAGCTTATTGCTGAAAAATTTTTCCCACAAAAAAAAATTAACAGTATAAGGCCGAGTGTGATGGATGGCACATGTTCCAGCATTTTGAACATGGATGGATGCATTTTAGTTCCAGCATTTGGAGGCTGAGGCAGGTGGATCTCTATGAGTTTGAGGCCAGCCTTGTATACATATCAAATTCCTGGACAGCTAGAGCTATATAATAGTGAGTCCCTGTCTCAAAAGATAAAATCAAAACAAAACAAAAAAGAGGTGTAATGGCTTACTCCAAAGTTCTACACAATCTTGTTTAAAACTGTATTCATAAAACATAGTTATTTCAAATCAATGTGCCTAGAAAACCGTTTATGAAAATTAGCCTAAATGAATAGACAGTAAATTTCCATTGGAAAAGTAGAACATTTAGTAACAAGATAAACTTAGTGGATAATTTTAAAATTGTTTGGAGTCAGAAGAACAGGTGAATGATCTGTCTGCCAGCTGAGCTACCCACTCCACAGATTCTGATCCTCAGACCCTATCCCTCAGCATGGGCCCCCACCTCTCATTTCATCACTAGCACCTCTGTTGGGCCCTGACCCCAACTCCAACAGAATTCCACTGCTCCAGTACAGGTCACATCAGTCTGAGGAATGGATGTCAGCATCTCAGGTAAAGATCACACCAATTGGAAGAACAGGTGCAGATGACAGCAGTTATAAAAACAGGCCATACTAGTCAGAATAACAGAGACCCCAGCTACACCAAAAGCCAAGCTAACCACCAGAAGGCCAGCTCCAAAGTTGGACAGAGAGTCCCTACTAGATCTGAAGTCAGGCAGGCCACTAGAAATTCAGGTCATAGCTCCAAAAAGGAACCAGAAACAAAGGAGCAAAACACCCATCCAACAAAGAAAAACTCAGAAATCAAGACCTAGTCCTATAATCATCCCAAAAGCAAATGTCTAAATGCCAGTGTAAGAATACAATCAACATCAACCAGAGCAATATGTTAACACCAGAGCTCAGCTATCCTATGACAGCAAGAGCTGAATATTCCAAAGCATCTGAAGCACAAGAAAAAGATCTTCAAAACAACTTTATAAAGATGATAGATGTCCTTAAAGAGGAAATGAAAAACTCCCATAAAGAAATCAAGGAAAAGACAACCAAAAAATTCAAAGAAACCTATAAATCACTTAAAGAATGCCAAGAAAACTAAAAAAAAAAAAAAAAGGTGAAGGAAACTACTCAAATTCTGAAAATCAAAATTGAAGCAATAAAGAAAACACAAAGTGAGGGAATTATGGAAATGGAAAATCTGGGTAAGCAAACAGGAAGTACAGACATAAAAATCACAAACAGAATAGAGATGGAAGAAAGAATCTCAAGCATTGATGATACAGAAGGAATAGATTAATCAGTAAAAGAAAATGTTAAATCTAAGACTCCTATTACAAATCATTCAGGAAATCTAGGACACTATGAAAAGACCAAACACAGGAATAGACGAAGGAGAAGAATTGCAGCTCAAAAATCCAGAGAAAATATTTAACAAAGTCACAGAAGAAAAAATTTTCTAACCTAAAGAGGGAGATGTCCATAAAGGTATAAAATGTTTACAGAACACCAAAAAGTTTGGATCAGAAAAGAAAATTCATGCACCACGTAATAGTAAAAACAATAGATAGAACAAAGAAAAAATATTAAAAGCTGCAAAGGAAAAACGCCAAGTAACATATAAAGGCAGACTTACTAGAATCACACCCAAATTCTCAACGGAGATCCTAAAACCCAGAAGGGCCTGGACTGATATCTTGCAGACTTCTAAGAGACCATGGATGCCAGCCCAGACAACTATACCCACCAAAATTTTGAATCACCATAGATGAGGAAAAGAAGATATTTCATGCCAAATTCAAATTTAAACAACACCTATTCATAAATCAAGTCCTACAGAAGGCGCACTAAAATGAATGTTTCATATCCTTAGTGATCAAGAGACTACCAAACAAAATGGCTCTGAGATTTAACCTATACCTGTCAGAATGGCTAAAATCAAAAACACAAGAGACGACTCATGCTGATGAGAATGTGGAGCAAGGGGAATATCCCTCCTTGCTGGTGGTAGTACAAACTTATACAAGCACTTTAGAAATCATTATGGTGGTTTCTCGGAAAATTCTACCTCAAGACCCAACTGTACCACTCTTGGGCATATACCCACAGGATGCTAAATCATACCACAAGGACACTTGCTCACCTCTATTCATAGCAGCTTTATTTGTAATAGCCAGAACCTGGAAACACCTAGATATCCCTCAACCAAGGAGTGGATAAAGAAAATGTGAGTATATGCTTACTTGTAAGTGGATATTAGCTGTAAAGTAAAGGATAACCATACCACAATCCACAGACCCAGAGAGTCTAGGTAATAAGAAAGCCTGGGGAGGATGCTTAGATCTCTCTGAGATGGGGAAATAGAAGAGATTCTGTAGGTAGGCTAGAGGCAAGTAGGGACAGGAACATGAAGGATCAGGTGGCAGGTGGGATGAGAGTACTAAAAGGGTGGCATTTTGGTGTCGGGTAGAAACCTGTTACAAGGAAAACTCCCTAGAATCTACAAGGATGCTCTCAGCTAAAGCTAGCAATAGCAGAAACATAGCATGAACTGGACATTTCCTGTGACCAGGTCAGACTTCCAGGGGAGGATTTGGGATACCAACTCAGCCACTTAACCTCCGACCTACATTTTATCCTGCCTATGGGATGTGTTAGGGTAAAGGTGGCACAGAAATTGTGGGACTGGCCAACCAATGCCCAGTACATCCTGAAATCATTTTCCTGAGACTGAGCACACTCCTGACACTTCCTGGAATGCCAGGACACAGAAGCTGGATATCCCAGAAACCAGAGACCTAGGATAGAACCAAACACCACTGGCAAAAAAAAAAAAAAAAAAAAAAAACTCCATTTCATGATGCCTAATGACATTCTGCTATACTTATAGATTGGTGCCTAGGCCAATTGTCATCAGAGGCTTCATCCAGCAACTAATGGAAATAGATGCAGAGACCCACAGCCAAATATTAAGTAGAACTTGGGGAATCCTGCTGAAGAGAGGGACAAAGGATTGTAGGACCAGAGTGGTCAAGGACATCACAAGAAAACTGACAGAATCACTAACCTGGCCTCATAAGCCTTCACAGAGCCAGAAGCAACAACCAGGGAGCCTGAATGGGACTGACCTCAGCACTCTACATATATGTGACAGTTGTGTAGCTCGCTCTTCTTGTGGGACTTCTAACAGTGGGAGCCGCAGCTGTCTCTCTGACGCTTTTGCTGGCTTTTGGAACACTATTCCTCATACTGGGTTGCCTTGTCCAGCCGTAACACACGGGGAGGTGATATGGACTTGATATGCTATGTCGGGTTGATGTCCATGGTAAGCTGCTCTTTTCTGAGCAGTAACTGAAGGAGGAGTGAATTGGAGGGATCAGAGAGAGGCAATGGGGAGGAACTTGGAGGAGGGGAGGGAGGGCAAACTGTGGTTGTTCAGGATATAAAATAAATTTAAAATAAAAATATAAATAAAATTAGACATCATGAAAAAAACAGGAAAGAAAAGTTGTGTGATTTCTTCCCCTCCTCCCAATTTTGGAAATAAAACGATCAAATAATGGCTGACAAAGTTGTAATAAGACCAGAATATTTGAATATTCTGTGAAATTGTAAACTTATTTCTACCATATGGAAAAACATATCATATATATATATATATATATATATATATATATATATATATATATAATTATAGTATATGTTATAATGTGTTTCTGTGTATATACATAGTATATTATACTTATGTGATATATTTTATGCAACAAAATTACTTTTACTATGCATTTTAAGAAAATTATTTTATTGTCAGGAAAGAGCTCTCTGAATCAAAATAATTACTTCACTATGTAGAACAGAAAATAGAAAAAAATCTATATAAAAATATGAGAAGAAATTTTATAAATCATGTTGCTGATATGTTATGGAACTCTGTAATTAACATAAAGATTTAACAGTGAAAACACAGATGCCAATAGTGTACATATGTTATTATATCTATTCTTCAATGTATATTTAAGAATGAGTGAGGCAACAAGGTCTGTCTGAATATGTCAAAACAAATCTAGTTTTTCTACAGTTGGGACATTACTGATTCAGTTTTTTTCTGTTGCTGCTACACTTGTTTTAAGAAAAAAATGGCACTCAACTTGTTCAAATGTTTCTTACAATATAGATTCTCTTAATTCTTTGAAATAATTTTCTTAGACTAATAAATTTGCACAAATTCATCCATATGTATATTTTCTAACTTTGCATTATATTTTTATTAATTTTTATGTCTTTCTGTGGTGTGTGCATGTGTGTGAGAGAGAGATAAAGAGAGAAAGACAGAGACAGAGACAGAGAGACAGAGATTTGTGTGTGTTCATGTGCACATGTCATATGTGTACAATCATATGTGAATAGATCTCAGAGGACATCTTGAGGGAGACAATTATTGGCTTCTACCATGTGTGACTTGGGAAATGGAATTCAGAACTCAGGTTGTGAGGCTTGAAATCATGGATGCCTGTGCTCCTTTGTCTGTATTTCTTTTTCTTTTTACTGAAATTAGATTTTTTTCTCACATAGTATATCCTGATTATGTTTGCCTCTTCCTACATTCCTCCCAGTTCATCCCTATGTCCCCTGCCATCTGGATCCACTCCCTTTCTGTTTCTCTTTGGAAACCAAACAGGCTTCTGTGGAGTAATACTAATAAAATAAAATAAAGCAAAACAAAAATTAACACATCAGAACTGAACAAAACAAACAAAGGAAAAGAGCCCAAGAGAAAGCACCAGAAGCAGAGATCCACTTTTCACACACGCAGGAATCCCATAAAACACTAAACTGAAAGCCTTAACAGATAAGCTGAGGGCCCAGGGCACACATTTGCAGGACTTGTGCATGCTGCCTCAATCTTTGTAAGCTCTGATCACTTTGCTGGATAGTTTTATGTTACTTTCACACAAACAAAAATCATCTGAGAGGAGGAAACCTCAATTAAGAAAATGCCTCCATAACATTGACCTGAAGGACATTCATTTTCTTAATGAGTGAATGATAAGGAAAGTCAAGATCATTGTTTGTGCCAACCTGGACTGGTGATCCCAGGTTCTATAATAAAGCAGGCTGAGCCAGCCATGTGGAGCAAGCCAGTAAAGAGCATCCAACCATGGCTTCATCAGTTCTCACCTTCAAGTTACTGCCCTGTTTAAATTCCTGTCCTGGCATCCTTTGATGATGACCAGTGATATGGAAATACAAGCCAAATAAACCCTTTCCTCCCAAGGTTTTGTTGGTAATGGTGTTTTATCACAGCAATAGTAACCCTAACTAAGCCAATCATTTTAATTTACTAGGCTTTGTTTTCTTAATGTCTTCTATCCTCTCCAGCTCTTACACTCTTTCTGCCTCCTCTTTCATAGTGTCTCCTAAGCCCTGAGAAGAGGGATTTAATGTAGATATCCCTTTTCAGCTGAGTGTTTCAAGGTCTCTCACTCTCTGTTTAATGTCTGGCTGTGGTGGTATTGTGTTCCCCAAAATATTGTGTACCCTAATAAACTTATCTGGGATCAGAGAACAGAAATGCCACTAGATACTTAGGATAGGCAGTAGTAGCACACGCCTTTAATCCTAGCATTCCAGAGGCAGAAATCCATGTGTTCAAGGATACAGCCAAGCATGGTGACTCACGCCTTTAATCCCAGAAAGTGAGGCTTTAATCCCAGGGAGTAGTGGTAGAAAGCAGAAAGGTATATAAGGCATGAGGACCAGAAACTAGAAGCATTTGACTGGTTAAGCATTTAGGCTTTCGAGCAGCAGTTCAGCTGAGATTCATTCTGGATGAGGACTCAGAGGCATCCAGTCTGAGGAAACAGGATCACTTGAGGAATTGGTGAGATTCATGCTATATCTGGCTGTGGATCTCTGTATTTATTCTCATTTGCTGCAGGAGGAATTTTCTCTGATGATAGCTAAACAACGCACTGATCTATGAGTATAGTATGTGTGTGTGTGTGTATGTGTGTATGTATATGTATGTGTGTATGTATGTGTGTGTATGTGTGTATTTGTGTATGTGTGTATATGTATGTGTGTATGTGCGTGTATGTGTGTATGTGTGTATTTGTGTATGTGTGTATATTTATGTGTGTATGTATGTGTATGTATGTGTGTATGTGTGTGTTTGTGTATGTGTGTGTATGTATGTGTGTGTATGTGTTTGTATGTATGTATGTATGTGTGTGTGTGTGTGTGTGTGTGTTCTCTTCCTTCACTTCTCTCTTTTCCCTTCTCCCTTCCCCTCACCATCTCTAATACTAACCAAAGTTCTTTTTTGGTACCCCCAGCAGACTCAAAAAATACTTTTGGAAAAACTTGGTTAAGGAAAGTACAAATCATCTACTACTTTTTCATGTTGCTCAAATTTTGTGTTTAACTCTGTAAAAATATGTTTCTATGAGCTTCCAAACATTTGCATTCTAGAAAACAATGCTACTCTAATGGGACATTGTAGCTAGTTGCCAAGCCCTAGCAGTCCGACAGCCCTCTTATAAAATAAACACACAGACACTTATATTATTTAAACTGTTTGGACTAATGGCACAGGCTTCTTGTTAACTGTTCTTATATCTTAAATTAACCCATTTCTATTAATCTATACTTTGCCCTGTGGCTCGTGGCTTACCAGTACTTTACATCTTTCTTATCCTGGCGGCGGCTGGCAGTGTCTCTCTGCCTCAGCCTTCCACTTCCCAGAATTCTCTTCTCTGCTTGTCCTGCCTATACTTCCTACCTGGCTACTGGCCAATCAGTGTTTTATTTATTAACCAATCAGAGCAACACATTTGACATACAGAACATCCCACAGCAGGTCATCTCAACACGTTGAATCAAAACACTCTCTTCCAGATCTCATACAATGTTCTTATGTTTTCTCAGTTTTAAATCTATGAAACATTTACAATTTCTCTACTATGATTTATATGAGAACATTTATTCTGTAGCATAATCATAGTAAAAATATATATCATCTCATGAGCTATACAGAGAAAAGATGTATTTCAAGGAAAAACAAACCTTCAATCAGTGGATCTTTATTTTATATAGAAATATAATATATAATGGTGTATCAGGAAATTTAAGCTTGAGTCATCAACATTATTAAATTTTCTTTTGGAAGAAATACTACATTAACCCCAAACTGCTTTTCTTTTCTGTTCTTTTTTTCCAGGTTTTGGAAAAGTTAACTTTGGCAGATATTGCATTACACTTAACTATAAGCTCTGATTAATTTTATTGATAACATTTGCAGCTGGAAACAATTTAGTATTACTTCAGACAGAACAATAAATAAAACTGGATCTTACGAACACTTGCGGCTGGGCTTATCTCAGCTTCCCACCTTAAGCTACATTTATTGAAAATACTAATATGTACAAGCCAGTTGCCATCCTGGAAAACAGAACTAACTTGATAAAATAAAGCAGATAGCACAGATAAAAGTGGGAAGATATAAAAATGAATCTTTTAGAAGTGATGTGATTTTTAAAAAATAAAAGTAGCATTTTTGAGAATGAACAAATACATCATGAAGACATGCTGGATTGTAGACACACAGAAGGAGCAGGATTTACTGGAAACAAGGCAGTGAAGGGGAAATGGAAACAGGGAACACCTGAAGTTGCTGCCACTCACACAGTAGCCTTGAGGTTCTGTCAGGGAAGAGAAATGGGGCTTGAAATGATGCCTTTACCAAATCTTAGGACAGTTCCATTTTACTCATATACCAGAGGGCAAAATTGGCAAATATGAGTCTTCCAGTATGCCTGGACTCCCAGCACCAAGTAGAACAAAAAAAAAAGGAAGAAAGAAACTAATCCTCTGCAGATGCCATATACACCCCCCCACACACACACACACACATGCACACACACACACACACACACACACACACACACACACACACACACGACTGACTGAGGAAGCAATAATGGAGGCACATAACAGAAAGACATCTGCTCATATTCTCTTTACTGACAGTGAGGTGATTACCTAGTGCTGTGGATATCGCTCTATATGCTGTGAATTTGTTGCTCTGATTTGGTTGATAAATAAAATGCTGCTTAGCCAGTAGCCAGGCAGGAAGTATAGTATAGGCAGGACAAGCAGAGAAGAGAATTCTGAGAACAGAAAGGCTGAGTGAGAAGTTACCAGGAAGACAGAGAGGAAGCAAGATGTAAAAGTACCGGTAAGCCACAAGCCACATGGCAACTTACATATTAATTGAAATGGGTTAATTTAAGATATAAGAACTAGATAACAAGAAGCCTGCCATGGCCATACAGTTTAAAAGTAATATAAGCCACTGTGTGTTTACTTGGGTCTGAGTGGATGCAGGAGCCAGGTGGACACAGGAAAACTCCAGCTACAAAGACACAGGAAAACTCCAGCTACAACCTAGAATGACCAATTTCTTTCCAGAGCATGAAACAATCATCAGCAGTCTTCTGATCTTTCCTCCTTCTACATTCTATCTCAGCCATCTTTCATGAATTAATAGTTCAGAATTATAAAAGTTTGTCCATATTCCAGTGGACTGCTTCAAACCTATTAGGGCCAAACCTTTAAAAATAGTGAACTTCATTAATGAGCCACAATAAAAGGACTATATCAAACCCAGAACAGGCAGCCTTCTGTTTATGTCTTACTTCTTAATACAAAGAGAATTTCACTTCGTATTCAGATACTACTGCATTTGAAACAACTGGGAAATAATTTAAACTGCATAACAATATATTGTTAGATTCTAAGTTCGGTAATTTTCTTAGAATTAATAAATATGGTATTTTGATCAGATGTTCATTGATACTATGGTAAATAATAATTTATGTACTTAAAAATGTCTTCATATACATGTGACAGAGGTAAACAAACTTGATCTGGTGACATTTTAGGGTCTTGATTATTTTAGAAAGATCTGAGAGTAAAAACTTTCTTTGGCTTATGTACACACCATAGGATGTAGTTGTCATACTCTTGGAGTGCTTGTCACTAAATAGTCATCTTCCCATCTTGCTAGTTTTCTTAAAAATATCCCTGGATAGTATATGAAAATAAAGCCATCCTGAGTTGAAGAATCAAGGTTCTTTACTATGAGAATGTATGTGGACCTCACAAAACAAAGGGAGAAAAAGTAAGTATTCCAATTCTTAAACTGTGCTTATGATACTGATACACACTGCCTCCTTCAAGAGCTCATAGCACTCAATGATGTGGTTAAGTATCGCCATTCATTTTCAATCTAGTAACCTTGAGATTTTACACCACTTAAGTTTTATTACTTGGAAATTACATTTAATTTATCTACACAAATACATTGGAAGAGAATAAATGAAATGTTAATCAGCAATCAGGTGGCTTTAGGTCCACCCTTCAATTAGACCTGTGGTAATCTGTCTAACGAATATATCACTATGTAATCAAATTAATGTATATAATAAATTTAGAAGTGGCTCCTCTGCCATTGGAAAATGACAGGTGTTCCTGCATACCATGTGGTATCAGCATGCTCTATGGTCTGATGCCTTCCTACAACGACTGGGTGTCCTTTAGCAAGAAATGAGTAACTTACCCTGGTTCCATTCATGTTCCTACACTTGCATGAGTCATCCAAAGCCATAACTTTTTCAGAGTTTTTCCCAAAATTTTCCACATGCCTTTGAAGTAATGCTTCCACTAGTAGCCTCGTACCCAGGCAACAAACCTTCTAATATTAAGACTGTCATGGGCTTATTTATAAACTCTCAAAGGGCTTCTTTGTCAGCCAGAGCAGTCCACCTGACAGAGATGATGACAGCAGTCAGCAGAAAACAATGATCAATCGCTCTTTTTGTACAGGAGACTCTGATGTCAAGACAAAAGCATCCAGGAGATTAATCCTTTCTCAACATATGAAGCTTAGAAGCCTTCATAAAGCCATCTTGTATGGAGATGAGCACTCTGTCATCAGTTCCCAAAGGTATTTGCAATTTTCCTTTTATTCCTCAGAGGCATCTGCAGAAAGAAAAAGGAGTTAATAGTTTCTTTTACCACAAATTAATAACTTGATTCTTTTTTTCAAAATATTCTTTGCTCCACAAAGATTAAGTCAACATACTCTGCCCATACTGAAGTGTTTAATCTCTTCTTAACACAGGCAACTGACACAGCATACACTCCTGGGATTCACTTTCTTAAGTTATTCATATTTAAAAAGCAAACAAACAAAAAAAAACCCTCACCCTGTAAGACATTTTACTGAACACTGGACGCTTTTTAAAAAAATTAATATTAACAGAAAATGATGGTTTCACAATAAATAAGGGATATCATTTACTTATAGCCTGATTTTACTGTTATTGTCATTTGTGTCTACAGATAAAACTACAGTTTATGAATACTGCATATATACTAGGCTTTTCATTTATGTTCTCTTGATGAAGGATAAAAAGAAAAAAATCGTATCTGAAGTTTTTTTGTTGTCTGTTGTTCACATGGGGTCTCATTCTATTTCCCAAACTGGTCTTGAACCACTGAGTTAGAACTCAGCACTCTCTCCTTTCAGCTTCCTGAGCAGCTAAGATTGAAGGTCTCTACTACTGTTCTAGGCTATGCACATATGAATATTTAACACTATCTTTGAGAGGTGTAAACTGAATATCAAAGATGTTAAATTGTTTAAAAGACTTGTCTACCTGACCAATAAAGCAGAAACCACATGTATAGCTCTATCTTTTCATCAATTTTGACACTTTCCATGAGTTCAGAGTTGTCTTATATCAGAAAACAAACAAAAACAGCCTGCTTTTTTCACATAATTTAGCTGTAAATATGTCCGAGACTATTAGTGCCAGCCAAAAAGTGGAGATGGGGCCACAGTGAAAAACACCAGTTCCAACAAGCCCAGAGTTTACAAATTCAGTCACTGAAGTACAGAGAAATGGTCAGGTGTGACACATACTGTCAAGAGTGGAGTTTCAGAAAGGTACGTATTTCAACATTCCTAGGGCACTGTGGTAAAGACATTTTCCAACAGTGGGAAATGGTTCATTGACAAACACTAGGCTGAGACAAGGTGAGTCTGAGCCAAAGCATGCATGTGCACAGTCAGGGATAAGAAGAAACTAATTGTCCTGATGGTTTAAAAACTCTGTTAGGTTTCAAGTCACCCTCACAGGTAGGAATGGAAATTTTATGACCACCCAGGTACAGAACTAGGAAGAAGGGTGGCTGAGAGTTTAATCTGATGCTCCCTCATCAGAAAGTTGACACACTTTCTTAACACTACAACCCTGCCTTAAGATTTGCCTACTATGTGGGCTGCTTGGTAAAAACACATGAGTAGCCATCACATCACAAGAAACATTCCAAAGCTGAGTGAGAATTTCTCTGTATCAGAGCTTACCTTTTGTATGGGCAGGTGCCAAAAGATGAGGGGCCCATTAAAAAGATGAATTCATCAAAAAAGTTTGGATGTAAATTACAAAGTAAAAGCAAAACAAAAATAAACAAAGCAACAGTAACAAAAAAAACCATCAATCTTTAGTTCTTTTGCCTTGATAAACTCTATTTAACTCAAAGCATACTGTGAAAGGATTAATTAGAACCACTTTGAACCCCTTCAGTCCCAAGGAATGCTGTCTGTTTTACTAGGATTCTAGATCACTACTGCAGACCTGAAATCCAAGCACTGAAGTGTAGCTATGTGAACAGCAATAAATACAGCCACAGGTCTCACATGTGAGATGATGCCACTCTGCTGCTATTGAAAGAAATTCATCTCTGCCGGCAAAGCACACATCACTGATCAAGGAAATGCAGCAAACTTCCATGAAGATGCCTATGTATTCTAAAACTAAAGTAGAAGTGTTTCTACAAATGTATAGCCTAAGTCTGTGTGAATTTCCTTGTCAGAAATTCTGTACATGTTAGAATCATGCTGGAATGTGCTTCACTTATTTAAAACCCAACCAACCAAGGCTCAGATTAATTATTTTGCAGAAATGATTCTCCTATAGTAATTCCTGAAAAGTGGTCCTTATTTCTCAAGGTCACAGCAAATAATGAATTTTTAGAAAACTTCTCAGATGTTATACTTAGAATTAATTAGTCCTTTATATATTTCAATGATCCAGGCTTTACTTTGTTATTAGATTTGTCTAATGTGACATGTTAAACATATTTCTGATCTTGTCTACTTTCTGTATGATAAATCTCTGAAAACTGTAAGTGTTTAACTTTCTCTCCCATGGAATCGTGTGCTAAGACTGCTTTTGTTTGACTATAGATTCTTTTTGTCTTAAAGATCTAATTTTATGACCTCTGGGTATATACTCAAAGAAAAGGAAACCATGATTTGGAAAGGGAACAAGTGAGGAGGTACATTTAGAGGAATTGGATGGAGGAGAGGGAAGGGGGAAGTGATGCAATTACTTTTTAATTCAAAAAATTTAATTGGTTATGTAAACTTTGTTGTATAATGAAACATGTAATCACTGCTTTTTATTGTATTGTTTTGTTAAGGGTATCATATCACCTTGAATAATAAGCTGCATGGTGACTATGTAAACTTTATTAGACTATGTAATCTTACTTATTTATTAAACAAGGCAATACCTAGTTACTTTAGCAGAAACCTGAACAAGGCACTAAAATGTGTGCAAGTGTGAGATAGGAGAGTTTGAAAGGCAAAGTGAAAAGTGCAAAGGGGTCTAGGCTAAGAATTTAACATGGCAGGTTTGAGAAACACCACTAAGTTTATTATCCCAAGAGCAGAAAAGGAGGTGAAGAGTGGCCAGGTACAGTTGCAGACATGTTATCAGACCATGTGTCATTTTATCAGATATGGTAAGGGCTTTAAAACTGTATTCTAGTCAAAATAGAAGAGGGATTTTGTGGTACTTTGAACATAATTGGCCCCCACAAGCTTGTAGGGAATGGCCCTATTAGGAGGTATGGCTTTGTTGGAGTAGGTATTGCCTTGTTGGAGGCAGTGTGTCACAGTGAGGATAGACTTTGAGCTTTCCTATGCTCAAGATGTGATCCAGTGTCACAGTCTACTTCCTGTTGCCTTCTGATCAAGATGTAGCAAGCACTATGTCTGCCTGAACATGGTTATGCACCCTGCCATGATGATAATGGGCTGAACCTCTGAACTATAAGCTGCCACCTCAATTAAATATTTTCCTTTATAAGAGTTTCTGTCGTCATGGCATCTCTTCACAATAGAAACCCTAACTAAGACAGTTTTGATGAGGAAAACCATATGTTTTGGTTTAGATGTCAGAAAGCCAACTTTAGCCCAGGCATTAAATTGGAAGTTATAGAAGAAATGGATAAACATTGCTGTGATTCATGGGAGGAATGCAGATGGCTTAGACAGAGAACTGTGTAAAAGTAGTAAGAAGTGGTTGGAAAGAGGACCTGTGGATCACTGACACCAGCATTACACCAAGCTTTATGACAAAGGTGTTGAACATCTTCAAGCATTGAAACTGAGCTGGGGTGAGGGGTGAAAAGGTAAATTGTGATACCAAATATTATGAGTTTATTTCTTAGGACTTTTTAAAGGTGAGTGAGCTAACAGTTATCACAACTTTTTCTTTGAAGAATGATATGGTTAAGTATTTAGTTGATAATGATTTGTATAATGTTGTGGCAGAGGTAGAGCAGAATACTTGATCTCACCACAGTACATGAGGCTACAAGAAGCCTGATAATTCTACTGTGAAATGTCCTGAAGGCCAAGGGAATGGGGTATATCAGGGGGTTTCTTGAATACTTTGTGCCATCTTTATATCCAAAAACATGTTATGAAGGTCCATTCCCAACATAGAGTGGATTCAAGTGTCACTAACTTATAAAATTTTCATCTACAAGTGAATTTAAAACCACGAACAGAATAGTTGAGATGGATTCATCAAAAATCTTAAAACTCATGTTGCCTTTTCCCCCAGTAGCAAATACTAAGCCAACCCTTACAGAAGGCACTACCCGAGTACCTGCAAACTCAGCTACAGCTAGCCCATTTAGAAGTGTTCTTGTTTCAGTGAAAGTGTAAACGGCACAAACCTATTCATATAGTTCTGTTGTTGACACCTGTCCTGTAACAAACATGTTATTTTATCAAGTATATATTTTATCCCTTTTATTGTGAACAGCCTCATTTTTATTCAGCATGATTGTATGGGGCTGTCTGCCCATGATGTGATTTTTTCCTCAACAGAGTATATGCAATTCATTATTTCATAGTGCTCATGGTAAAATAAGACCACAAAGAGTTACCTGGAGTGAATTTCTACCTCGAAATGTTGGTCTAAAAGGTAGCACACATCCCAAATAACATTATTTAGTATCTTATATAAGAGTCTAAGCTGGAAACTTAAATACCAAAGCATATTAAAGTCTACAATAACCAAGACAGCATGATGCTGACATAAAATATACATAGATCAATGAAACACAGCATAGAACCCAAATTAAATCTTGTATTTACATCCATCTAATTCTTCAAAAGGAACCAAGAGCATGAGTTGAAGAATGGTCTCTCCTTTGAACAAATGATGCTTGGGGAACTAGATTTCCATATGGAGATCAATGAAGTCAATCTTCTATCTCACACCATATTTAAAAAATCAACTCAAAGCAGAACAAACACTTACTGTAAAATTTTAAGCAATGAAACAGTTAAAGAAAAGGGGAAAATAATTCAGAGTGTTGATCTAAGCTAAACTTGGGTGATATGATTCCAAAAAATTGGTGGCAAAACAAAAATGCATTCATTATATTGTATCCAGTGAAAATGATACACATGTATGAAAGATAATATAGATAGCCAGATTATATACATACATATTCAAAGAGTGAACAGATCACAAAATAGAAGAAAATTATTACAAACTGTATATTTGACAAGGAGTTTATATCCAGTCTATAACAGACATTCAAATGACTCAACAACAAAGAATATTAAATTAACAATATGACTAGAAAATGAGTCAATGATCTGAATAGATATTTCTCAAAAGTACACAGTAAATACAAACAGCTGGCCAGTGTCTGAGAAAATATTGAAGATCACAGTGAAAGTCACCTCAAAACCTTATTGAGATATTAGCATGCCACAATTACATTGTTATTCCTTAAAGGACAAAATAAACCAGTGGTGCTAAAGATGCAGAGAAACTACCAAACACCACGGATAGGAATGTAGCTGCACACTTCCTCATGGACTGTTGGCAGGAATGTAACTCTGTGCAATTAGAGAAAACAGTGTAGATGTTGTCCAAAACCTAGAAATAGGACTATTATCATCCAGTAATTCTAGTACATGATACCCATCCAAAAGAAAGTAAATCTTTACTGAAAAATATCAGTGTCTGTATTTCAACAATATCTCAGAGTTGTTTTGATTTGCATTTCCCTGATAATTAGGGATGTTGAGCAATTCCTTAAATGTTTTTCAGCCATTTGAGTTTCCTCTGTTGAGATTTCTCTGTTTAGTTCTATCGCCCATTTCTGAATTGGACTGTTGGGCATTTTGATGTCTGATTTCTTGAGTTCCTTATATGTTCTGGATATTAGTCCTCTGTCAGATATGAGGTTGGTGAAGACCTTTTCCCATTCTGTAGGCTGTCGCTTTGCCTTGTTGACCGTATCCTTTGCCCTACAAAAGCTTCTCAGTTTCAAGAGGTCCCATTGATTGATTGTTTCTCTCAGTGTCTGTGCTACTGGTGTTCTATTTAGGAAGTGTTCTCCTATGCCAATGCGTTCAAGACTACTTCCTACTTTCTCTTCTAGCAGGTTCAGAGTAGCTGGACTTATGTTGAGGTCCTTGATCCACTTGGACTTAAGTTTTGTGCACGGTGATAGATATGGATCTATTTGCAGCCTTCTACACATTGATATCCAGTTATGCCAGCACCATTTGTTGAAGATGCTTTCTTTTTTCCATTGTACACTTTTGGCTTCTTTGTCAAAAATTATATGCTCATAGGTGTGCGGATTAATGTCAGGGTCGTCAATTCCATTCCATTGGTCCACATGTAGGTTTTTATGCCAGTACCAAGCTGTTTTTATTACTGTAGCTCTATAGTAGAGCTTGAAGTCAGGGATCGTGATGCCTCCAGAGGTTGTTTTATTTTACAGGATTCTTTTGGCTATCCTGGGTTTTTTGTTTTTCCATATGAAGTTGAGTATTATTCTTTCCAGGTCTGTGAAGAATTGTGTTGGTATTTTGATGAGGATTGCATTGAATCTGTAGATTGCTTTTGGTAAGATTGCCATTTTTACTATGTTAGTCCTCCCTATCCATGAGCATGGGAGATCTTTCCATTTTCTGACATCTTCTTCAATTTCTTTTTTCAGGGACTTAAAGTTCTTGTCATATAGGTCCTTCACTCGCTTGGTTAGTGTTACCCCAAATTATTTTATGTCATTTGTGGCTATTGTAAGGGTGATGTAGATCTGATTTCCTTCTCAGCCTGTTTGTCAATTGTATATAGGAGGGCTACTGATTTTTTTGAGTTGATCTTGTATCCTGCTATGTTGCTGAAGGTGTTTATAAGCTGTATCAGTTTCTTGGTGGAATCTTTGGGGTCACTCAAGTATACTATCATGTCATCTGCAAATAGGGAAAGCTTGACTTCTTCCTTTCCAATTTGTATCCCCTTAATCTCCTTATGCTGTCTTATTGCTCTGGCTAGAACTTCAAGTACTATATTGAATAAGTATGGGGAAAGGGGGCAGCCTTGCCTCGTTCCTGATTTTAGTGGAATCGCTTTGAGTTTCTCTCCATTTAATTTGGTGTTGGCTGTTGGCTTGCTGTAAATTGCCTTTATTATGTTTAGGTATGTTCCCTGTATTCCTGATCGCTCCAAGACCTTTATCATGAAGGAGTGTTGGATTCTGTCAGATGCCTTTTCTGCATCTAGTGAAGTGATCATGTGTTTTTTTTTTCTTTGAGTTTGTTTATATGGTGTATTACATTGACGGACTTTCGTATGTTGAACCACCCTTACATCCCTGGGATGAAGCCTACTTGATCATGGTGGATAATTGTTTTGATGTGTTCTTGGAGTCTGTTTGCCAGTATTTTATTGAGTATCTTTGCATCAATGTTCATGAGGGAGATCGGTCTGTAGTTCTCTTTCTTTGTTGTATCCTTGTTTGGTTTAGGAATCAGGGTAATTGTAGCCTCATAGAAGGAGTTTGGTAATGTTCCTTCTGTTTCTATTGTGTGGAACAATTTAGAGAGTATTGGTATTAACTCTTCTTTGAAGATCTGGTAGAATTCTGCGCTGAAACCATCTGGTCCTGGACTTTTTTTTTTGGTTGGGAGATTTTAATGACTGTTTCTATTTCCTTAGGGGTTATTGGACTATTTAAATAGTTTATCTGGTCTTGATTTAACTTAGGTATGTGGTACCTATCCAGAAAATTATCCATTTCTTTTAGATTTTCCAGTTTTGTGGAGTAGAGGTTTTTGAAGTGTGACCTGATGATTCTCTGGATTTCCTCAATGTCTGTTGTTATGTCCCCCTTTTCATTTTTGACTTTGTTAATTTGGATGCTCTCTCTCTGTCTTTTGGTTAGTTTGGATAAGGGCTTGTCTATCTTGTTGATTTTCTCAAAGAACCAACTCATTGCTTCATTAATTTTGGTATCGTTCTCTTTGTTTCTATTTTATTGATTTCAGCTCTCACTTTGATAACTTCCTGGTGTCTATTCTTCCTGAGAGACTTTGCTTCTTCTTGTTCTAGAGCTTTCAGGTGTGCTGTTAAGTCACTAGTGTGAGATTTCTCCAACTTCTTTATGTGGGCATTTAGTGCTCTGAATTTCCCTCTTAGCACTGCTTTCATAGTGTCCCATAAGTTTGGGTATGTGGTGTCTTCATTTTCATTGATCTCTAGGAAGTCTTTAATTTCTTTCTTCATTTCTTTCTTAACCCATTGGTGATCCAGTTGAGCATTATTCAGTTTCCACGAGATTGTAGGTTTTCTGTAGTTTTTGCTGTTGTTGAAATCTAACTTTAAACCATGGTGGTCTGATAGAACACAGGAGGTTATTCCAATTGTTTTGTATCTGTTGAGATTTGCTTTGTGGCCAAGTATGTGGTCGATTTTAGAGAAGGTTCCATGGGGTGCTGAGAAGAAGGTATATTCTTTTTTGTTAGGATGGAATTTTCTGTATATATTGATTAAGTCCATTTGAGTCATAACATCAGTTAAGTCCTTTATTTCTCTGTTAAGTTTCAATTTGAGAGATCTGTCCAGTGGTGAAAGTGGGGTGTTGAAGTCTCCCACTATTAATGTGTGGGGTTTTATATGTGGTTTAAGCTTTAGTAATGTTTCTTTTACATATGTGGGTGCCCTTGTGTTTGGGGCATAAATGTTCAGAATTGAAACTTCATCTTGGTGGATCTTACCTGTGATGAGTATGTAATGCCCTTCTTGATCTCTTTTGAATGATTTTAATTTGAAGTCTATTTTGCTGGATATCAGGATGGCTATACCTGCTTGTTTCTTAAGACAGTTTGATTGGAAAGTCTTTTCCCAGCCTTTTATTCTTAGGTAGTGTCTATCTTTGAATTTGATATATGTTTCTTGTATGCAGCAGAAAGATGGGTCCTGTTTTTGTACCCATTCTGTAAGCCTATGTCTTTTTATAGGTGAATTAAGTCCATTGATATTAAGGGATGTTAATGACCAGTGATTGTTCATTCCTGTTAATTTTTGGTGGTAGTGTGTAGCTAGAGTTTTCCTGCCTGGCCCACAGTCAGGACAAATCTCTGTCACCCACCAGTCCCAAAGCCGCTCAGACTCAACCAAGTAAACACAGAGACTTATATTGCTTACAAACTGTATGGCTGTGGCAGGCTTCTTGCTAACTGTTCTTATAGCTTAAATTAATCCATTTCTATAAATCTATACCTTGCCACATGGCTCGTGGCTTACCGGAGTCTTCACATGCTGCTTGTCATGGTGGTGGCTGGCAGTGTCTCCTCACTCAGCTTCCTGTTCTCTCAATTCTTCTCTCTGTTAGTCCCGCCTATACTTCCTGCCTGGCCACTGGCCAACCAGTGTTTTATTTATTGACCAATCAGCAACACATTTGCCATACAGAACATCCCACAGCAGTAGTGTGTGTATACTTCTCTTCTTTGGGGTTTATTGCTGTGGCTTTATCTATTGCCTGTGTTTTCAAGGATGTATCTGACTCACTTAGGTTGGAATTTTCTTTCTAGTGCTTTCTGTAGGGCTGGGTTTGTGGATAAGTATTCTTTAAATCTGGCTTTGTCTTGGAATGTCTTGTTTACTCCATCTATGATGATTGAAAGTTTTGTTGGGTATATTAGTCTAGGCTGGCATCCATGTTCTCTTAGTGTCTGCATTACATCTGTCCAGGTCCTTCTGGCTTTCAAAGTCTCCATTGAGAAATCGGGTGTTATTCTGATGGGTTTGCCTTTATAAGTCACTTGGCCTTTTTCCTTCGCTGCTCTTAATATTCTTTCTTTATTCTGTACGTTTAGTTGTTTAATTATTATGTGGCGAGGAGACTTTTTTGGGGGGTCTAGTCTGTTTGGTGTTCTATAGGCTTCTTGTATCTTCATAGGCATTTCCTTCTTTAAGTTGGGAAAGTTTTCTTCTATGATCTTGTTGAATATATTTTCTGTGCCTTTGAGTTGGTATTCTTCTCCTTCTTCTATCCCTATTATTCATAGGTTTGGTCTTTTCATGGTATCCCAAATTTCTTGGACATTTTGGGTCATGACTTTGTTGGCTTTAGTGTTTTCTTTGACTGATGAATCTATTTTTTTCTACCATATCTTCAACACCAGAGATCCTCTCTTCCATCTCTTGCATTCTGTTGGTTATACTTGCATCTGAAGTTCTTGATCGTTTACTCAGATTTTCTACTTCCAACATTCCCTCTGTTTGTGTCTTCTTCATTTTTTCTATTTCCCTTTTCAGGTCTTGGACTGTTTCCTTCATCTGTTTCATTGCTTTTTCATGGTTTTCTTTCAGGGCTTTATTGTTTTCTTCCAGTGCTTTTTTGTTTTCTTCTACTTTATTTGTCCTTTCCTCTAGTTTTTTGTAGTGTTCGTCCCATTTTTTTTGTCTTTTCCTCTATATAAGCCTCTACCTTCTTCATGATGTTATTCATAAGGCTGTTTTCTTCTGCTTCTTCCAATTTTTGATGTTCAGATCTAGATGTTGGAGGAGGGCTAGGTTCTGGTGATGCTGTATTGCTCTTCATTTTGTTGTATATACTTCCGCCTTGAAGTCTGCCCATCTCCTTATGGTTTGTTCTTGGTCTTATCAGTGCACTTGGTCCAGACAGAGCTGACAGATTCAGGAAGTCTCTCTCTCTTGTCCAGATGGGAGCTCTCTTGTCCAGATGGGAAGTCCGGGGCAGGATGGGAGCTCTTGTCCAGACGAGAAGTCCGGGGCAGGATGGGAGCTGGGGGCTGGTCTCTAAGTCTCAGGAAGTGGCTGGGTTCTTGGGTAGATGGGCGTGAAGGCAGGGCTTGGAGACTGCAGGGTCTGACGGGGGTCTTGGAGAAGGGGAACCTTCCCAGTAGGGCTAAAAGGGAACCTGCCTGGTGGCCAGAACCTGGGGCCAACTTGGGTAGGTCTTCCCCAGAGTGGCTGGTGCCCAGAGATGGGGTCTAGCCTGAGCTCAGGCACTCACCTCTTGTCCAGAAGGGAAGTCTGGGGCTATTTCAACACTATTTGCAATGATGAAAGTATGGAATTCATCTCATTGTCCACTAATGGAAGAATGGATAAAGGAAATGTGGTACATTTACACAAGAGAAGAAAGTATTTTAACAATCCTAGCATAGTGAAATGGTAACTGTTTGAAGTAATATACTTGATGCTTAACCCTCATAAAATCATTGTACATTGTGTGGATTTTCTGAGATGTCTCACTGTACCTCATAAATATGCACAATTAAAAAACACGGTATGAGCTGAAAGAGGTTAGTACACACCTTTATCTTAGATACTTGGGATAACTAATAAGATCAAGAGGGTGACTCCCAAACTAACTTTGAAAATATGTTTACTTTAGGAAAAATAGTAGGGCCTGGGTATATAGTTCTTGGTGAAGAGCTTGACTAGCACACATGAGGCTCTAGGTTGCCACAAAAATAAAAACACATGTATTTCATAATCAACTTCATGTATCAATATAGCATGAAATAGAAGATATTACTTTTCATATAACATTAAAAATTGTAAATTAATGTGTGCCAGAATTTGATGGGGAAATGTCTTTTTGTATGCTGTGAAAATATGTTGCTCTGATTGGTTGATAAATAAAGCTGTTTGGCCAATGGTGAGGCAGAATAGGGTTAGGCAGGACATTTTAACTAGAGAGGAAGAAGAAGAAAGGCAGAAAGGAGAAGATGCTGCCAGCTGCCACCATGAGGAAGAAGATGTAAAGATACCGGTAAGCCATGAGCCACGTGGCAAAGTATGGATTTAAAGAAATGGGTTAATTTAAGATGTAAGATCTAGCTAGTGAGAAGCCTGAGCCAGTAGGCCACACAGCTCGTAATTAATGTAAGCCTCTGTGTGTTCATTTGGGTCTGAGCAGCTGCGGGACTGTGAGGCCTTGGGAGCCGGGAGGGCACAGGAAAACTTTCAGTTTCAAGAATTACCTAGGGATCTTTGTTTCTATCACATGGGGAATTATAAGAATAGAAAAGAATAGAAAAATTCAGA
The DNA here is from genome assembly GCF_949786415.1 of Peromyscus eremicus. Lineage (NCBI taxonomy): Eukaryota > Metazoa > Chordata > Mammalia > Rodentia > Cricetidae > Peromyscus > Peromyscus eremicus. The sequence goes on along the minus strand of NC_081417.1, from coordinate 47,658,969 downwards.
ATCAAGAAATGGGGTGATATTTTGTTCTGATCACAGCTTTGAATATTTGAATTGGTACCATACCTCAGCAAATTCTACCATGAGATTTCTCAATTGTTTTATTTGGTAGACATTTCTATGTCACAAATTATCCCTAAACATTGCATTTTAAAGTAGAAAAAAGGTGTTATTTTTACATTTTATGAGAGTCAAGAATGTAGGAGCAGGTTAAATGGAAAGTCTCTCTCCTGGGATCTCTCATAATGAAGACAAGATGTCACTTGGGAAGAACAGTAGCTAAAGAATGAAATGGGATCAGAGGATTCTTCCCATGATGAACACACACACACACACACACACACACACACACACACACACACATATATATATTATCCAGAAGCCTCAGGTCTTCATTAACTTATGTGGAGGGCTCAGATCTTCACAACATAGACTCTACACCATGCTGCTTGAGGACCTTCAAGGCACATCAGAGAGATCTCTCCGACTATTGCATAATCTGAGAGAGGAAGTGAAAAGTTACAGAGTCATTTATAATTTATCCCCAGAAGTTAGTACCATCATTTTACTACAATTTGTTGGTCACACAGACCAACCAACATATAATATGGGAGGGAACAGTATAAAGGTCTGATTACCAAGAGGTGGATAGCATTAAAACCATTTCTAGGCTAACTAGTACAGATAGATGAATACAAATATACACCTTTTAAATATTTTTCCTAAATTGCTTGAATTTTGTTTTCCACCACTGGCAAGCAAAATGCTGTCTAACCTAATATGTACCAATTAACCTATATATACTTACCAATCAAGAAGCTTAGCAACCAATTAATTAGCAACAACAACAAAAAACCCTGTTCTTTTTTTTTTACTCTTTTGTTTATTAAGAGATTTTCTATTCATTTTTCATACCAACCACAGATTCCTCTGTCCTCCCTCCTCCCAACCCCTAGCCTTTCCCCTCACCCACCCTCCATTCCCACCTCCTCCAAGGCAAGGTCTCCCATGGGGAGTCAACAGAGCCTGGTACATTCCGTTGAGGCAGGTTCAATCCCCTCCTCCCTGCACCAAGGCTGTGCAAAGTGTCTCACCATAGGCACTAGGCTCCAAAAAGCTGGCTCATGTACTAGGGACAGGTCCTGATCCCACTGCCTGGGTCTTGAGAAAGACTGAATCCCGATTTTCTAAGAAACTGCCATACTGATTTCCACAGTGGGTGTACAAGTTTGCATTCCCACCAACAATATAGGAGTGTTCCCCTTGCTCTGCATCCTCTCCAACATAAGCTGTCTTCAGTGTTTTTGATCTTAGCCATTCTGACAGGTGTAAGATGGTATCTCAGATTTGTTTTGATTTGCATTTCTCTGATGACTAAGGATGTTGAGCCATTCCTTAAATGTCTTTCGGCTATTTGAGATTCTTCTGTTGAAAATTCTCTGTTTAGCTCTATAGTCTATTTTTTAATTATACTGTTAGGTATTTTGATATCTATTTCTTGAGTTTTTTAATATTTTTATTTTATAATTAACTTAATTTCACATATCAGTCATGGATCCCCGTCCCCCCTCCTCCTACACCCCCTAGCCCTCCTCCCCAATCCACACCCCATTCCTAACTCCTCCAAGGCAAGGTCTTCCCAGGTGAGTCAGTCCAGCCTGGCAGACTCAGCAAAGGCCGGTCCAATCCCCTCCTCCCTACACCAAGACTGAGCAAAGTGTCTCAGCATAGGCCCCAGGCTCCAAAAAGCCAGCCCGTGCACCAAGGACAGATCCCAGCTCCACTGCCTGGGGGCCTCCCAAACAGTTCAAGTTAATCAACTGTTTCACTTATCCAGAGGGCCTGGTCTAGTTCCATGGGGGCTCCTCAGCTATTGGTTCATAGTTCATGCGTTTCCACTAGTTTGGCTATTTGTCCCTGTGCTTTTTCCAATCATGGTTTCAATATCTCTTGCTCGTACAATCCCTCCTCTCTCTTGCCGATTGGACTCCCAGAGGTCCACCTGGGGCTTGGCTGTGGATCTCTGCATCTGCTTCCATCAGACACTGGATGAGAGTTCTATCATGACAGCCAGGCTTTCCGGCCATCCGATCACCAGAGCAGGTCAGTTTAGGCACTCTCTTGACCATTGCCAGTAGTCTACAGTGGAGGTATCTTTGTGGATTTCTGGGGACCTCTCTAGTACTCTGCTTCATATTCTGGAGATCAGCCCTCTGTCAGATGTGGGGTTGGTGAAGATCTTTTCCCATTCTGTAGGCTGTTGTTTTGCTTATTGACCATGTCATTTGCCCTACAAAAGCTTCTCAATTTCAAGAGGTCCCATTTATTAATCGTTGTTCTCAGTGCCTGTGCTGCTGGTGTTATACTTAGGAAGCAGGCTCCTGTGCCAATGTGTTCTGGACTACTTCCTACTTTCTTTTTTATCAGGTCCAGAGTAACTGGATTTATGTTGAGGTCTTTGATCCACTTGTACTTAAGTTTTGTGCGTGGTGGTAGATATGGATCTATTTGCAATCTTCTACAATGTCCCTGTTCTTAATTGTGATTGTTAAAAATAAAGGCTGTAGAGAGTATATTTGAAGGAAATAAATATACTGAAATGTGACACTGGGCAAGTCATAGACTTTCTGATGTCCATTTCAACACAAAACAAAATTACAATAACAAAAAACCCACATCTGGACCATGTTTCCTGCCCCTGTTAGGATCAAGTAAGCAATGATGGCATCATCTTTAAATCATAAACATAAAGTACAAAATCTTCATATATGTGCTTTTCTAGGCATTGATTATAATAATAATGAGACTACATAGGACAGGCTTAGCTTTCAGCATTTATCAGATGAGCAAATGAAAATTGTATGGGGTAGTGTAGCCTAGCCGGTAGAGTAGCATAGATGTAGAAAAGTGTCTTATCCATTTGTTTAGCCCTATGTTCCCTGCACTCTTGTTTGGGTGTGACTGTATAACCAAAGGCACTTTCCTCTTTAACAAATGTGCCTTTTTTATTTCAGCATTATCTGCCCACCAATAACATGACTAACCCCCATTGCCTCCCCACAAAGCCTAACAACCTTCATGAATTTTATTCCAGTTCAAATATTAATTTTAAGGTCTTCAATTATGGGAAAGTGGCACATTATACTTTCATCTCCATGTTGTCTAAATACCACATTAGACATTTATTTACCCAGAGGAAACTATCAATATGTCACTGAACTAAGGGCAGGAAAATAAATTACTGCTTTATATTATAATGTGCTAGAATTTAAAAGCTTATAATGCTATGATAAGAAGACATGGGAATCGGCAGCAGAAGGCAGGCTGGTGTTCTGAAAATCAGCTGGATTTTTGCCATGCTCCATTTCTTAGCAAGGATGTGAAATCTGCAGAAGTGAAGCCTACACATCACAGATTCAGAGAACATGGTTTGACAGCTCTTTACTCCCTGACAAAAGCTTTACTAGCACTTTTCAAACATAAATAATGTGTCAATTAAAACTATGCAACATGTGATGTAAGGAAATCCCATCTGAAGCCTTGTTGCATTAAATTCTGATGTGCGCAGTGAACTAGATAAATCCACAAATAAAAGTTACATATTCCCAACCAGTTCTATAGATATGAGCCATGTTATCTTCTCCAGAAGTTAATTGAGTCTGCTTTTGCTTTTTCTTCTCCCCCCGCCCCAATATCTCAGCTCCCTTTTAATCTCCCCTGTAAATTTCCTTCATTTTCTCCCTAAGAAAGCACTTAGTCTTTTTTTCCTGGTCTTCAATAGTACTCACATTTTATATAAGCTTTATCATCCCAGGAGAATTTAACTCCTTTCTCACAAAATCACTGAAAATAGAAATGAAACAGACTGTTGATTGCCCTTCTATTTTGGCGACAATAGCAATTTTTTCCCATTAAACAGAAGTGATACAAAGAAGAAAACACATGTACTACCAACCAGGCAAAACAACCTATACTATACTGCACAGAAAATTATATGTAAACATCAAAGCTTTTCACGTTTATATGTAAAAAGGATGGAAGTCTAAGAAAACTGCAATAGTCTATCAACAAGACATTTTATTTGCTTAAAAGTCTATTGAAGGTTAGAAAAAGCAGAAAAATGTTGATGAAGATGAAATTTAACTTTTTTAAACTGTGTTAGCACCAGACTGTCTAAACTCAAAACTGATTAGCAATGTTTTAAGCTTCAATCCTTTTGTGCATTGTTGTTTTCAGTAACACATGGTGAGATAAGATAAAGTAGATACCTGGAAAGAAAGGAGAATAAGTAGAAAATGGCTTCAGACCAGTGTGATGTAAGAAGTATGTAAAAGGGAGGTGATATGAAAAACTATGCTAAGTGTTAAGATGGACATTTCCCCCTTTTGTTGAAAATGCATTTCTTTCTCGTATAATAAATACATTATGGTTAGAATTTACCCTCCCTCTACTCCTCCCAGTACTTTTCACCTCCTTGCCCATCTGGATCCATTCCCCTTTCTCTCTCTCATTAGAAATGAATGGGCTTCTAAGAGATAATAATAAAATATAACAAAACAAAATACAATAATACAAAACAAAAAGCATCACATTGAAGTTGGACAAGGCAAACAACAGAAGGATAAGAACCCAAGGAAAGGCACTAGAATCAGAGACCCACTCATTAATGCACCTGAGAGTCTCATACAAATACTAACCTAAAAGCTATGTATTCATGAATATACATAGATGACCTGACCCAGACTCACGAAAGCCCTGGGCTTGCTGCTGCAGTCTTTTTTAGTTCATATGAGCTTTGCTCAGTTGATTAAGAAGGACTTGTTCTCCTAGTGTATTCTATCACCACTGACATATTTTTGACATCTCCTCTTCTATGAGGTTCTCTGAGTTCTGAGGGGTGGGATTTAATGGAGTCATCCCATTTAAAGTTTTGTTTTCCAAGGTCCCTCTCTCACTGCACAATGTCTGGCTGTGGGTCTCTGTTTGTTCCCATTGGCTGCAGGAGGAAGCTTCTCTGATGATGCCTGAATAAGGCCATGATCTATGCTTATCTGTGGTTAGAGCAGAATATTATTAAGAGTCATTTTATTCACTACTTTTTTTTTTCGGTTTTTTGAGACAGGGTTTCTATGTGTAGCTTTGCGCCTTTCCTGGAACTCACTTGGAAGTCCAGGCTGGCCTCGAACTCACAGAGATCCGCCTGGCTCTGCCTCCCGAGTGCTGGCATTAAAGGCGTGCGCCACCACCGCCCGGCTCACTACTTTTTTATTTGACAAGTAGTATTTGGTTTTACCCTAGGTCTCTGGGTTATCTAGTCTCTGGTTCTTGGTCACCCAAGCAGTGTTAGGTATGCATTCAATCTCATGGAGTGTACCTTGAGAAAAATCAGACATTGGTTGGTAACTCCCACAAGCATTGTACCACAATTGCTCTAGCGTATTTTCCAGGCATGAAAGCATAGTAGATCAAAGGTTTTGTGGCTAGGTTGATCTACACATTTCACTTTGGTAGCCTGCTGAGTGTAGCCTTCCTTCTGATCTTATGTCACACTTAAGACCCCTTTTTCTTTTATGGTACCCTTTCTAGTTTTAACACCTATGTCTCTCTCTCTCTCTCTCTCTCTCTCTCTCTCTCTCTCTCTCTCTCTCTCTCTCTCTCTCATCTGTGTGTGTGTGTGTGTGTGTGTGTGTGTGTGTGTGTGTGTGCATGTGAAAACAAAATCCACATATAAAAGAAAACATGGTATTTGTCTTTCTGAGTCTTAAATACTTAACATAATTTCAAGTTTCATCCATTTTCCTGAAAATGCCATGATTTATATGTCTGTGTCATAGGGTAGTTATATTTCCAGTTTTTTTCAGGAACCTTTCATCGATTTTCACAGAGATTGCTCCAGTTAACAATCCTACAAGTAGTGAAAAGCGTTCCTCTTTTCACACATCCTCTCCAGTACCTTTTCTTTGTTTTACTGGTGGTGACCATTCTGATTTCAGTGAGATGAAAATTTAAAGGAGTTGTAACTTGTATTTCCTTAATAGCTAAGGATGCTGAACACTTTCTAGAGTGTTTGTTTTCCGTTTATGCTTTTGTTTTAGAACTAGCTATTAAGCCCATTGGCCAAGTTATTGATTAGAACATTACTACATTTCTGATCTTTCGGAGGGGAGGAAGGGTGTTTAATTTTACAGTTCTTTATATATTCTAGATAATAGGTCCTTATATAAAGTAAATTGCCAAAGATGACTCCTGTTCTATAGGCTTTTTTTTTTTTTACTGTGCTGATAGTTTATTGGCTGTATAGATTTTTAATTTTGTGGAATTGGATTTGTCTAACTTTATTATTTACTGTAATGTTAGAACTGTTTTTAGCAAATTCTTCCCTATCTCAAATCTTTAAGTGATTTCCTTATTCTTCTCTATAAATTTTACTATTTCATGTTCTCCTCTATCTATCTATCTATCTATCTATCTATCTATCTATCTATCATCTATCTATCTCTATCTATCTATCTATCTATCTATCTATCTATCTATCTACTCTTTCTCTCCCTCTCATTTATTCATTTCCATTTTGTTTTTTCAAGACAAGGTTTCTATGTGTAGCCCTGGCTGTCATAGAACTTGCTTTGTATACCAGGCTGACCTTGAACCAGATCTTCTTACCTCTGCCTCCCGACTTCTGGGGTTAAAGAAGTTTGCCACTATGCCTGACTAAAATATCTTTGATATATTTGAAACTGATTATTGTTCAGAATAAGATTGATGGATCTTATTTAATTCTGCATGTGGATGTCCAGTTTTTGTAACACCCTAAGTAAAATAGACTGTCTTTTTTTCCAACGCATGTTCTTGACATTCTGTGAAAAAATAGGTGAGTGCAGCTATGTGGGTTTACTCCTGGGTCTTGTACTCTGTTTTCTTGAATTATATGTTAGTTTTTGTGCTAATGTTATACTGTTTCTGTAGCTATCACTCTGTATCTCTATACTTTTGTAGTGTAATTGGAGATAGGTACTATGTCACCTCCATAACTCTTCTTTCAACTTATGATAGTTTTGTCTATTAGAAGTTTTTTCCTTTTCTAAATGAATGTTAGGATTGTATTTTCTAGTTCTGCAAAGAACATAATTAAAATATTGATGGGGTTGCATTAAATCTGTAGGTCACATTGGTCTACCAATTACTTCTACCAATTTATGGTCAAAGAATGTCTTTCCAAATACTGGTATCTTCTTCAATTTGTATTTTCAGTATTTTCACTATGAAATACATTTCTTCTGCTTCTTTAATTTATGCTTAAGTGTATTATTTTTGGAAGTTATCATGAATGCGCTATTCCCTTCATTTCTTCCTTAGTAAATTTGTTATTGATACATACAAAAGTTACTCAGTTTGTGTATTGATTTTTGTATCTTACAACTTTGATGAAAGTATCTGCTTTTAGAGTTTTCTAGTAGAGTCCAGAGAGTTTTTTTAAAATACAAGAACATAACATCTACAAATGTAACATGTAGAATTTTTCTTACCTATTTATAATCTTGTTGCTTCTTTTATCTGTGTTATTCCTCTAACGAAAATTCTGAGTGCTATATTTAGGAACCCTTGACTTTTTCCTAGTTTGAAAGGAAATATTCTTTCTCTTCTCCATTTAGCCTAAAGTATAACATATTACATTGGTAGACTGTCACATGCATTTTGAGCTCATGGAGAAACTGGCTCAGGAAGACAGTTATCTACTTCATTCCACACCCAAGTTTGTCTTAAAGTGTCCTTTAAGGCTCTTGTCTGATAATAGGTTGGCTCCCCTAACTCTGTCACAGGTTCTGAAGAGAAATCAAAACACCTAAGAGTAAAATTATTATGTCTTGAGAATAGCTAGATGGTAAATTAATTCAACAGAGGTTACTAATTTTGCCCCTTGTTATCAATATGCCTGCAAGTGAGAAAAAGAAGTCAAGTTTCAGCCATAGAAAATCCATTCATGAAGAGAAATCTCAACTGGAAACCCCGGTTGACTCTTCAACTTTCCCAGTGGCTTTATGTTGAATGCTGTGAGTAACCGATTTAATGATGTTATATCTATCCTTTGATGATTGTTCTTTTATTTGAAAGCCTCATTTGAGGGGACACTCTGCTATGCCTATAAAACCAATAATCACGTGGCATGTCACATATATTGATTTGCATATATTGAACCAACATCATTTATGCTATATAAGGGGAGACTTCCAGAAATCTAAGGGGAGAAGATACTAGGTGAGAATGTCAACATTTTTCCCAGGTTCACTCCAAGTCTGGAACTGAGAAGAAAGGGTCTATACTAAAGTTTAAGTTTCTAACCCATAAAGAAAAATAGAGTAGTTCCCAATCTTATTGATATCCACATCTCCTTCATTTCTACTTTTTCTCTAAAGACTAGAATCCTCAAAGATAGCGTTTCATTTTTAAATAAGACCAGAACAGAGGACAATGTCAAGCCCCTCAAGTCATATGAATTTTCACAGCTGATTCTGTAAGGGCATGGTCCTACAAAAAGTAAAGATGATTGCAAATGGGAATGCCAATGTGACCTAGGTAGATTGTAATGTAAACATATATCCCTCCCTTCTCTGTATTACTTTCATTGTTTGCTTTAAAGTCATCCAGAAACAGTTTTTCTCTCAACAACAATCATGTAATGTATATTTTGGAATCTTTGCATATATACCTGATCAGTATACCTGATTTCCTACTTATGCTCATCTGTAGTGGATAGCCATTCCAGCTTTGATCTGGAAGTTCCAACCCCCATTGAGGCTTCAGTAACTGTCATGCCTACAAGACGGGGCCAAGAGAGGACCCTGAAGATCCAAGATCAGATATGCCATCTCTCTTGGTTCCTGGACACTGGACACTGGAGGTAGACCCAGCAGAGTTCTCCAGAGAACATCGGCAGACTGTGCCACACATTTTCCAGACCCTGTAAACTATCCCTTCACTTACAAGTTACCCCACAAAATAAACCTCCCTTTTAACTATGTGGAGTAGCCTTAATAATTTCACCAATATCTGGCGCCCAACGTGGGGCAAATTACAAAGGCCTGGGTAGCTCCCACCCTCAGCTTCCTCCCTGGCTGGCGGGCACTTGAAGCTGCAGGGTACCACCTGCAGAGCTCCGTAAAACCAGGAAAAACCTACAGGGTTCCATTCCTAAAAAAGAGCTAATCTGGTCTCAGTTCCACGGCAAGTTTAGCCCCCAGACCAAGGAAACTGCTGTAAGTGAGGCTTTCCTCCTCCTCCCTGAGTGCCAGCTCCCCAGCCTAGCCTGAGGCTTCCATAGTTTCACCTAGTTAAAATAGACACGGCATTGTCTCCAGCTACAGAGGCACAGAGAGGGCTTGGAGCCGGGCCTGCTGGCAGACCTCCTGTCTGTAGAGGCAGTGAGGGGCTTAGAATGGCCTGGAACACTCCAGGCCCTGAAGCTCCAGGGAGTCACAGAAAGAACTGCCTACTTTTGCCTGTGCTCACTCAGCCTCCAGCCAAGGCATTCAACAGGACCTGCTTTGGACTATACCAATGTCTCCTGCTGGCTGAAAAGTGCAGTTTCACCAATACTCATCTGAATTTAAATAAACTTTTGTGAAAATGATATTTCATAGGAGGGTTGTGAATGTATTTATTCACTTCACATTCCAAAGACGATATTACCAGAATTTGCAAAGTGTATTTTTATAGCATACACACCCTTTCTTATAGTCCAAGTCTCATCAACAGTTATGAATTACCTAAATTAAAAACAAAGAATAGAGATGAAAATGGATTATTCTAATTGATGTCTTATTTAACAGGTAAGGCTTCAGGTTCCTCTGAAAGAATATTTTAGCAGAATGAAAATATTAGAACAATAATACAAAGAAAAATTTTGTCTGAGTTTGTGGTGAAAGCAGTATTAACCTCCAAAACTTCCTTCCAATAGTAGAATATCAATGATGTCATAGGCAAGCTTTAAATCTTACAATTATATCAGTGAAAACTTGAAATTTAAAGGTGTAATTATGTTAACTTTAAAGTTCTGTACATGACTACCTTTATAGCATTTCTCATAAACTTAGAATGACTTTTCCATTTGTGGCTAGCAGAAGGTATTTCAAAACACATAGACTGGAGGTGGAAAGTCCTTGTTAAGCATAGGAGCCCAAGCAGTGGCAGAGCACAGGGATAGTGAGTGAACCACTGGCCTACTCTACAGGTGTGCCTGGAATGTGTGTGGATAGGAATAGGAGATACAAGCACATCACACAAATGTCCACTTTCAGCACCTCTACTGAGTGGAAAAAGAACGATGAAATGATAAGCTAACTCACCTGCTACAGCCGAAAAAAGGCACTAGCTCAAATACAGCTTTTTCAGGAGCATCAGTGAGACTGTTATGATATAGATCAAGTACTTTTGAAAATAATCCCCCTAAAACAATGATTTGAAAACACAATGGAAAAGGGTGAAATTTCTGCTTGTGAAATAAGACCCCTTTACCAAAAGTGTTTATATTATAACATTCATAGAAGCCATATGAAACAAAACCCTCAGAGCACAGAATTCAAAATTTAACTGTGAAGCAATTCTGACATAGATTAGACATTAATCCTCAGGAAAATTAGTTGTGTTTCACTTTCATAGTTATTTTGAGCTCCAAGCACGGTGGTACATGCCTTCAAGAATTTGATCCCAGACTAAGCAACATAACCATACCCTACCTCCAAAATTATTTGGGGCCTGTAGAGATGACACAGCACAATAACAATGACTTCTCTTCCAGAAGACATGAGCTCAGCTCCTAGAATTTGTGTGTTCAGATTTCCACAGGCCTCTGGCTTCTACACTCACCTGCACTTATATTCACATGCCAAACGCACATGCACACAGACACACAGACATACTCATGCACACACACACACACACACACACACACACACACACACACACACTTAAAAATAAAGATAATAAATCTAAATGGTATTTTCAACATTTGGTTCACCCCAATATAGAGGACAGCCACTCAGAACATCTAAATTGTTCCTTAGTGGACATACAATGTTACAGTACATCCCAGGCATCTACTACCCCCTAACTATGAATTCAAGAAAAATGTAATTCAGTGACATAGTACAAAGGTCTGATAGAAGGGGTTTAAAGACTACTAAAAGGATTTTTTTCTAAAATGTTGCTCCAAAATAACATGGTTCTAATGTTTTAAACACAATGCAATAGAACTTATTAAAGACTTATTTTTTGAGTGTATGTGTTTGTCCGTGTGTGTGTCCATGTCCATGTCCTTGTCTGTGTGTTTGTGTGTCTGTGTTTGTACGCATATGGAGGTCATGAGATACCCTGAAGAAGCCAGAGTGACAGGCAGTTATGAGCTGCCTGAAGTGAGTTCTGGGAACTGAACTCAGGACCTATGAAAAAATATCAAGCACATTTAGTATCTCCAAATATCAAGCACACAGACCCGTTTCCAGTCACAAATTGGGGAAAGTGTGTTTTATGCTAGCAGGTGAAAAGCAGCAAATGCTTCTAAAAGGAAGTGAGGTTTTTAAAAGAAAGCAGACAAAGACTTGACCCAAGCTTATGGTTTTGGTCTTCAACTAACAGAACTTTTCAATATCAGAATGTAAGACAATATTATTTAAAATTTAAATGTTAAATACAGCTCTTAACTGGCTTTTTTTTTCTTTCTTTTCCTCTCTTTTTATTTTCTGTTTACTTGTTTTGTTTTGACAGAAAGGGGATACCACCAGCAAGTCTTCTATTATTTTACACTCTTTTCATTATGAAATTAGGCAAGCAGTATTACCCAGCTAATGGCAGGGAAAATGGAAATTAACTAGACAATAATATATTTGAGCTTTTATTTTGGCTAAGATAAATATTTATTGCTTTGTCTTACCTTTCGTTTGTCATGGACATGGTGTAGCTTACTATATAAACCCGAGCAAGAAGGATTCATTGTCTCTAACACTGGGAAACAGAGCAATCCAAACATATTCATCTTCAAGACCTTCTCCTGCTTACAGACAGTGCTGATAAATGGAAACAAAGCTACACAGAGAACCGTGGAGAATGACTTTTGTATTTTATGTGCAATATTAGAAATAGGTTTACTGTACTAAGTCCCCAACAGGGCAGCATTTATATGCCTTTATGTCATTCTTTGACAGGTTTTACAATTCATTTCTCTGGATTAGGCAAAATAGTCAGGATCCTTGTATGATGTATTGTCTTTACATCTCAAACTCTGGACCACATTCATGAAAGGGGAGTATGAATGGGCAGGGAAGATCAACACTTTCTTTAAGAACTACACAAACAACTCTTCTTTGCTCTCCATGTTTTAATCAAAGAAAAGAGAGATTCTTTGTGTTAGTGTCATAATCTTTGAACAAATGTCTTTTACCAGATGTGACCTCCTCAGTTGTGATCTCTATCTAGGGGCACATTAAACAATGTGAGGGTTATGGTATATCCATCCATCTCAGATCTAAGTGCAAATCTCCCTGACTTCTTGTTACTGAAATAAAAAGATAAAACACCTATAATGGAAAATAAGCTTGAGAAAAGATAAAAAGAAAGTCAGTCTGGTATCCTCCATTTTGTTCTGACTGTGACACAGAATGAAGTGTTACAGTGGCTTCAAAATGTTGTTCTCTGCCATGATGGATGTGATGGTTGATCTCAATTGTCTAACTGATGGGATTCTGAATCTTTTTAGGAAAGAAAATCTGAGCCTGTCTGTGAAGGAATTTTAATATTATGTGAAAATATCCACCCTGATGTGGAGGCATTATTTGGTGGGCACAGGTCTGAGACTGCATAAGTGGACAAAGCTGGCTGAACCTCTCTGGTTGAGCATCTCTCTGTGCTTTCTGACTGCACATGTGGCGTGAGCAGTTGCCCCCATGTGTCTGCTATTCTAATTTCCTCATTATGATGGGCTGTACCCTTGAACTGTGAGCCAAAACAAACCCTCCTTTTCTTCCTTCCTTAAATTGCCTGTCTGGTACTCTGTCACAGTAAAAAGGAAAGCAATATAGTGAACTGGTGCTGAGAAGTAGGGCCTCTGATGTGTAAACCTTCCCATGAGGTTTGTAGCCTTTGGAACTGGTTTGTAGGGGGAATAGAAGAGTGTGGGACTTTGGGTTACTAGAGCCTTAAAATGCTATAAGCAGAGATTAATGGGCTGTTCTATTGGGAAGTAGGAAGAATGGTGAGAAAAAAGTGGACAGTGGATGGCTACTGTATGATGTTTCAGAAGGCAACGAGGATTCTGTTAGGAAATGGACACATACATTAAGGAATAGCTAGAGGATAGGATCTTCAAATTTACATATATGTACATATATTTCCCTCTTTACATATAAACATATGTGGGATGTCCTGTATGCTGTAAAAATATGGTGCTATGTTTGACTGATAAATAAAATGCTGATTTGTCAGTAGCCAGGCAGGAAGTATAGGCAGGACTAGCAGAGAGGAGAATTGGGGGAACAGGAATGTGGAGTGGAAGGAGACGCCAGCCTGCAGTCCAGGGAGCAGCATGTAAAGACAGCAGGTAAAGCCACAGAACACGTGGCGACATATAGATTAACAGAAATGGGCTGAGTATAAGTGTAAGAGCTAGACAATGGTAGGTCTGAGCTAATGGCCGAGCAGTTTAATTAATATGAGCTTCTGAGTGATTATTTTATAAGCGGTTTGTAGCTAGAGTTTTCCTGCCTGGCCCACAGTCAGGATAAATCTCTCTCACCTGCCAGTCCCACAGCCTCAGACCCAACCAAGTAAACACAGAGACTTATGTTGCTTTCAAACTGTATGGCCGTGGCAGGCTTCTTGCTAACTGTTCTTATAGCTTAAATTAATCCATTTCCATTAATCTGTACCTTGCCACATAGCTCGTGGCTTACCGGTATCTTCACATGCTGTTTCTCATCATGGTGGCTGGCAGTGTCTCTCTGACTCAGCCTTCCACTTCCCAGCTTTATTCTCCTCCTTGTCCCGCCTACACTTCCTGCCTAGCCAATGGCCAATCAGTGTTTTATTTATTGACAAATCAGCAACACATTTGCCATACAGAACATCCCACAGCAGCGGTTGTGGGGTCTGTGGGGCTGGACAGGACTGGAGAAAACTCCAGCTACAAACATATTTGAGACTTAAGGTATTATCTTACTACATGGCATACTCTGACCTCAAACTCTTCATCCTTTTGAGTGTCACGGTTACAGGTATGCACAACCCTACACACCTCTCAAATTGTGTTTCATATATACCTTACACATTTAACCTGAAGCTAATTAAATGAAGTATTCCCAGACAACTGCCTTTTGACTGTGGCATATGATATGAGGTCATATGTAAGTTTTCACATGTGTCACAATGTCAGTGCTCAACAGGCTTATTTTGGAATATTCAGATTTCAACTTTCAGATTACTAATGTTTAACCACTATGTTCTCAGTGACACACTATCCACATTATGAGCTCTTAACTTGACCACTCCTGTGTAATCATTTTAAGTCTGTTTTAATTCTCTTATTTTAAGATTCATAATTGTATAAGAGAAAATGGTAGACAAATACAATGAAACATCTATATGAAAGAAAGATATTTTTAATCTATAGAGTCATAGAATAAATAGGGATTAATATAGATTCTTGGTAAATTGGAGACTTACAAAAGGATCAGTGAGAAATGTTGGGGAAGCAGGATGATATCATAAAATAAAATGAAGAAAAGATATTTTAGGAGTAAAATGCTGCAGAAAAATCATGGAGCAGAATAAAAAGGGATCATTTAATTACCAATTAGGCATGAGTTTGAAAGAGAAATCTTTGTAGTCATCTACCACCTCTGGCTTGCAGTCTTTATACTTCCTTTTCTGCATGGATACCTGAGCCTGGAGAAAAGGGATTTGATAAGGACATCCCATTCAGGGCTGAGTGTTCCAAAGTTTCCAACTCTCTGCTTCTAGACACAAAAGGACTAGTGCACATATGAACTCATAAACTGTGATAGCACACATAAGGCCAGCACAGGTTCAAGCCAGCCCAAATCCCAGCCCTTAGAAGGGGAGGTGGGCACAAAGTCCCACCCCTAACCAAGAAAGTATTTGCAATTGATACCTAGTGAAAAAGAGTAAAATCAATTTTCTCCAATGGAGTGTCTATATATATATATATATATATATATATATAAAACATACTCCAAGTCAGACCTCATGCCCAGGAGTAGTTGAAACACAAAATGAACTGCATGTTTCTATTATGTGCTTTTTGCTTTGTTTTAGCATTTTTTCTCTTACTGTTTGTTGTTGTTGTTGTTAGTTCATTTTTACTTCTCTCTCTCTCTCTCTTTCTCTTTTTTTGTGTGTGTGTGCATTTCAGAGAGAGAGAAGGACATGAAGTTGGTGAACAGACAGAAGAGGATCTGGGAGGAGGAGTTGAAGGAGAAGAAAGAATGTATCCAAAACACGTTGTATAAAAAAATAATCAAAAAGAGAGAAATTGTTGAACATAAATAAGGAATGGCACACTTTTTACATTCTGAAAAAGAAATGAGTAGAGAAATTCAAACAAAAAATATACTACTTAATTTCTAGTGTTTCAAAACAAAATACAAATTAGATGAGAAGTAGAGTATAAGCAAAAATTGGTTTGTGTTTTGAGCTCTGGTTTTGAATGAAATCCTGAGGGAATGAAAGATCTCCCTTAGTTCAAGGGCAAGATGACACAAAGAAGGAGGAGCAGATGAGGATGAGCAGCCAGGACTCACATGAAGGCAGAAAGCTTGACTTTGAGAAGGGAACACAGGCACACTCAAATGTGTGATATTTCACATTTTTAAATGACAGTAAATGCTATCTTCTTAAAAATGGAGAATTCATATCAGAAGGAAACCTTTTAAATTTTGTTATGAAACGTAATAGCAAGAAAGTTCTGGGATGTGAGAACTTTAGACTGGGCCTAATTCCAACCTTGAAAGGCAGCTCAGCATTGGAGCATCTTAGAGTTCAATATAGGCATAAAGATATTAATGCCCCGAGCTCAAATAGTTAAAAAAAAAATAAAACCCATGAGCACATTCTAAAACTGTATGGTGCTTATAAAACACTGTTGATGTTTATGTAACATCCTGAGATATTTTAATGTCAATGTCTATTTTATACCTTCATTTTGTTTTCATACTTGATTGAATGGCATGCATTCACCCTGGAAAATATGGCACAAAACCTTAGAGATCATTTCCGTTTAAAGGCTTTTTGTAACTGTTAATTCTGTCTGGAACAATAAGCCCTAATAAGCATTTTTGTTGTAGCTGTCCAATAATCTTGTTATGGTGTTCTCACATTTGTTACTGAGGTATGAAATACATTACAATGTGAAATTTTAAATATTGCTTGTATTAAAATAAACAGCTTAAGCAGAAAAAATGATTCAAATAGAAAAATTATCACACTATATCTACTAAATCATGATATATTGCTTCAATTTTATCCATCAGTATAAAATTGGGCTAGTAAATTTTTACCTTTCTGAATGTTAATCAGACTTTATAAAAATAAAGCACATTTTATTGAAAACAGATATAAATATTTTAGATAAGATACATATATACATACATAGATATATAGATACATAGATATATTTGAAGTATAGATAGATCTTCTCTGGGCAAATTTAAAGGATATTAACAGGTCTGTATGCAGATACACAGACTTCATAATGTAGAGGTGGTATATCTGCTATTTCTTTTGTCAATCAAACCACATGATGATCAGAATATTTTGAATTATATACTTTCAAAATTCTCTTGTCATGGCATAAAGTTATCTGAATAAGAATTCAACATCTCTCTGTTAAAATTATATATTTAACTTGAAGACAATATTTTGACTTTAAAAATTAGTCTTTTGTGTCATAATCCTTCTCAGCTTCAGAAGGCTCAAAAAAATTTTAAGTGGTTGCCTTCTGTGTTAGTTACTTTTCCTGTTTCTGTTAAAAACAAAGCAAAAGAATAGAAACAACTTGAGGAAGGAAGGCTTCATTCGGTTCCACAGTTGAAGGAACATAGTCCATCGTGACAGTAAAGAATGACAGCAAGCATCTGAGGAGGAAGGTTATACGTTGTCTACAGGGAAGAAGCAGAACATGGTGAATGTTGATGTTCAGTTCAATATCTCCATTGTTCACTTTGTATTCAGACTTCAGTCTTTGGAAGGTGCTACCCACGTTTAGGGTGGGTCTTTCTCTGTTCTTAAACTCCTCTGGAAATGCCTTCCTAAACACGGCCAGAAATATGTCCATAGGTTATTCTAAACCCAGTGAAGCTGACAATGAAGATTAACTATCATAGTTTTTTAAAAAGAAAAAGTTACTTTTAAGCTGTCAAATTTGTAAATGTTTACATAAGATAGCAGCTAGTAGCCTGAGTTATTATTCATGTCTACTTGTGTTATGTTGAGAAATAATTCAGAGTTCTGCTATAAGTATTATTTTTCATTTTAACTTATATTCAAAATAGCTATAAATGATACTTTGTTTTTCAATTCTTTCTTTACAAATAACACAGCATTGCAGTTGTAAAGCTATCTCTGCAACCATAAATAGAAATTTAATTTACAGCTCAAAGCAATGACTATTATCCACTGCTAAAGAAACTTTTCTGACCAAGGCTGAGAGCAGTACTAATCTATGGTAATAAATAAATATTTAGAAGACAGTTTGTCACCATGTCCATCTAACAAAATATAGCCTATTTTTCCTCCTAGGACCAAAGATATTCTTGAGTGAGCAAGTTTTATCAGTGTACACACACACTACACACACACACACACACACACACACACACACACACACACACACCATAAAATATTATTCATTAAATGAAGTCATTTATATTGAGAACACATAAATAGAGGTATATCTTACTTTGTTCACAAAATAATTCTAATCTAGCAGGTATCATAGTGTGAAAACTTGTGCATTCACACATCAGTTTAACCAACCTCCTGAAATGATGTGCATTTAACAAATGCCACTTTATTCTTTAGCAGTGTTTCTATCTCCTAATATCCCACATTAATTCCACATAGTCTTTCAACCTATTTTCACCATGAAAATGACAACTACAACAACAAAACTTTCTGTAGTAAAAATGATATTTGGTCTTTCAGAACTATTAGAGAACCAGAACTCATCATTTGTTTTAGTTGATAAAGGTGCTATATTCTAATATAGTCTAAAATGTTATTTAAAACATGTTCATTTTTCTCCAAATGATTAATTTTTCAGAACCCAGATACTAGTGATGGCTTTATAACATGATTAGTTATCTGGGACAAAATTTATCTTTAAATATATTGGCTATAATTCAAATTTCAAATAGTCTTTTTGATCATTTCAAGTTTTTAATCAACATCTAAAATGTTTGGTTTTAGTTTTAAAGAAAGTAACCTATCCCTAAAAAATATAAAGTCTACTGGGGAAGGCAGACCACAAACGATAAGATTGTTCAGTAGTAGAAGACATCAGGAAGAAAATTGTGAAGTCACATGAGCAAACTAAAGAAGACAAGAGGTCTGGTGAGACTCATTAGAGAACAGGGAAGACCCCCATTAAATTGAGGAAATGAATCGAGTATGTGTGAGATAAATGAGGGAGCACACCAGAGGTTTGAGGGAGTTGGGGTTTTGTTTGTAAATAAAGTTTGAGTCTTCTGAATGCACATAATGGTGACTTGTGGTGTGAGTGAGGGGCCCCAGAATAGCCAATCTGGTGGCAATCCAATAAGTGAGAATAAGAATGATGACCAGATAGGGGGCAAAGCCAGAAGTGTACTCAAAGAAGGATGCTACAAAAGACTGAAGAAGGTATTTGTGGGGTTTTTTTTCCAAATGAAATATTCATAGATTGAGTTCAGCACAGAAAATACGTGATTTGGTAGACTTTTTTAAATTTTATTTTATAATTAATTTAATTTTTACATATCAGCCACAGATTCCCCTGTCATCCCTCCTCCCACCCCCTGCCTTCCCCCCCAATCCACCCCCATTCCTACCTCTTCCAAGGCAAGGTCTTCCCTGGGGTTTCAGCTCAGCCTAATATATTCAGTTGAGGCAGGCCCAAGCCCCTTCTCCCTACACCAAGGGTGAGCAAAGTGTCTCAGTATAGGCCCTAGGTTCCAAAAAGCCAGCTCATGCACTAAGGACAGGTCCTGGTCCCACTGCCTGGGGGCCTCCTAAATAGTTCAAGCTAATCAACTGTCTCACTTATCCAGAGGGCTTGATCCAGTTCCATTAGGGCTCCTCGGCTATTGGTTCATAGTTCATATGTTTCCACTAGTTTGGCTATTTGTCCCTGTGCTTTTTCCAGTCATGCAATATTGAGACCGTGATTGGTTGACTTTTTAAAGCAGTCATTCTGTCTGTTATATAGATGGTTGGTTTTAAAAAAGTAAAAAGAAAAGAGTCCAACTTAAAAAAAATCAAGATAATAACCTAAGTGAATTATGCTAATGGGTGCAGCTGACTAGAGTGGGTGGAGAATGATTAGATGCCAACCACCTATTATAAAACTCAACTTCCTTAGTCATGATGGTAACAAAATGTAATATTAGGTTCAATTAAGAAGAAAAAGCAAAGCAGAAGACACCAAAAGTGTTTTGCCCTTTACAAAATCTCACCCCAAATTATCTTTTCAAATGCCATTTTCCATAATTCCATTCTAATTCTGACAAGTGATGATTATCTTCTGACTATGATGTCTGTAACTAGGTCATACTCTTGACCAGACAACAGTCATTTTTTTGTTTGTTTTGTTTTGTTTTCTGTATGAACTATCCTCCCTCCATTTACAAAGTATGAAAGTCTCTCAAACCCATGAGAACTTCTTTAGCTAGCCTGGTGCTCACCTCTGATCTCCCTAGGCAGGAAATGCAGTATAGTGAAATGAAGCAGAGTCAGATAACAGACAATTGCATCTTTCCCAGTTCTGACTTTAGGAAAGGATATGCTTAAAACTCATAATATATTACCTATATAATCATAGAACCAAGTCACATATAAATCAGAAAACAACTGTATCAGAAGCTGATGCACATGTGTGGGGGTGGGGGGAATCTTGCAACTATGGTCATTTTTAGCTGCAGAAAGCAATGCAGACAGGAGAGCCCAGAAAAGGAAGATGATGCTACAAATGAGCAGAGGTTTGGGCATATAAACCAGAAAGACTAGCATATGGTCTTGACTTTTGATAAATATGCCAGAAATACACATGGAGGAAAAAAAAACCAGACAGGATCTTCAACAAATAGCGCTGTTCCATCAGGGCAGCTAAATGTAGAAGAATCCAAATACATTCATATTTATCATCCTGTACAAAACTCAAGTCCAAATAGATCAAAGACTTCAACATAAAACCAGATACATGGAACCTGATAGAAGAGAAAGTAGGGAACAGCCTTGAAGTCATTGGCACAGGAAAAGACTTTCTGAACAGAACCGTGTTAGCACAGGCAATAAGATGAGATTCCATCTTAGATATGTCAGAATGGTTAAGGTCAATAAAGCAAGAGACATCTCATTATGATGAGGATGTGGAGTAAGGGGACCATTCCTCCACTGATGGTAGAAGTTGAAATTTGTGAGGCCACTAGGAAATTCAGTATGGTGGTTCCTTCAGGAAGATAGGAATTGATCTACCTAAAGACCCAGCTATACTACTCTTAGGAATATACCCAAAGGACACTTCATCCAACCACAGAGATACTTGCTCAGTCACATTCATTGCTGCTTTATTCATAATACCCAGAAATTGGAAACCACCTAGAAGTCCCCCAACAGAAAAATGGGTAAAGAAAACACAGTACATTAATGCAATGGAATATTATTCAACCATTAAGAAAAAGAAATTCATGAAAGTTGCAGATGAATGGATGGAATTAGAAAAAAAAAATCATCCCAAGTGAGGTATTTTGGATCTAGAAAGAAAAATATTGTATGTATTTGCTTATATGTGGATAGTAACTTAAATCAATGATAACCAAGCTACAATAAGTAGAACCACAGATATAAGGTAAACAGTAAGTTAATACTTACTGTTAATATAAGGTCAACAGTAAGTAAACAGGAAGAAAGATAGAGTTCTCAAGGAAAGGGAAATAGGAAAGATAGCTATGGATAGATGTTGGTAGTGAAATGGAAGAATCAAATGAGGAGAGGGAAGAGAGAGGGGAACGGGGAAGAGAATATGGGAAGAAACAGCTAAAAATTGTCACGTGAGGAGTACGAAGGAAACCTAATAGAGTAGAATCTTATTAAAATATATACATATGAAGGTGGTCTAAATGAAATCACCAAATGATGATAGAGAGAGAGTTCTAACTGGCCATATCATGTCACCAAAAAAAAGCCTCCAGTTCCAAGGTTGGGTGACATCTAAATGAGTTATTAGCTAAAAGGGTCACATGAAAATTTCCAGACAAACCAGGGTGTTGCTAAGATTATAGGTTGTTCTTCACAAACTGTCAGCAAGGGCCCATTGCTGAATTCAACACTTACACAACTCACTGAACACGAAGACTTCAAGCTGGTACCTACACAGAGCGCTTTCCCCGCTGTTCTAGCATCTATGGTACAGGAAAGTACTCTGCATGCTTCCAAATGAGCAAAGTAAACATCAAACCCACCACAATGTTGTTCTATCCACAAAATGTAGATGAATTTCTAAATGGTCTTATTAAATAAAAAACTCAGAGCCAGAAATTGGGGTTAAAGCCTGAGAGAGATCACAGGAATAGAAACAGCCACAGCTAACCTTAATCTCACCAACTCAGAAGATTCCAAATGCAAGATACTTCCTGCCTACCCACACCTATATGCCTTGCTGTTCTGCCATCTGATTTGCTCTCTCTGTCCAGCTACATCACTTCCTCCTCCTGCCCAGCTCTGTCACTTCCTGTCTGTCTGTACAGACCTCCAGACCTCCATGGTTAACTAGTGTTGGAATTTAAGGCATGTGCCACAACCACACCTGGCTCTGTCTCTGCTGTGGCCTTGAACTCACATAGATCCAGACAGATCCCTGTCTACCAGTGATAGGGTTAAAGGTATGTGCTAATATTGCATGCCTTTTGTGTTTACTTATAATGGCTTGGTTTTTCCTCTGATCTGCAGACAAGTTTTATTTATTAAATCACAAATAAAATATCACCACATTTCATCACAAATAAAATATCACCACAACAAGATATGCTGGCACAATGGTAGCAGAAAGTCTGTGAGAGTAACCAATCAATAACTGATTAGACTGAAAGTCCACTCACAACATGGAAACCATACCTGACACTGCTTGGGTGACCAAAATCCTGACACTAGATAGCATAGGGACCTAGGGTAAAGTCAAATTCTACTATCTAAACAAAATATAGCAGAAAAATGAATCCTACTGACAGTCTCCTTTACTCATAGATCAACACCTTGCTCAGCCATCATTAGAGAATCTTCCTCCTGCGGCAGATGGGAACAAACACAGAGACACACAGTCAGACAAAATGTAGAGAGTAAGAGAGCCCAAAAGACTCAGCCCTAAACTGAATGTAGTAGTTTGAATGAAAATGACCTCCATAGGCTCACAAAGGGTGTCACTATTGGGAAGTGTGGCCTTGTTGGAGTAGGTACAGCCTTATTGGAAGAGGTGTTCCCTAGATGTGGGCTTTAGAGTTTCAGAAGCCTAGGCCAAGCCCATTGTTACTCTCTCTTCCTGCTGCCTGCCTATCCAGAAACAGAACTCTCAGCTACCTCTCCAACACCACGTCTTCTGTGTGCCACCGTGCTTCCTGCCAGGATGACACTGGAATAAACTTCTGAACTATAAGCCAGCTCTAATTTAAATTCCCTCATATGTAATAATTGCCATGGTCATGATGTCTCCTCACAATTCCAAAAACCCTAAATGAGACACTGGATGTCTCCATCAAATTTCTCCCTTCAAAGCTTTGGGAATCCAGTGAAGAGAAATAGAAATAGAATAAGAGCCAGAATGGATGGGGGATACCAGAAAACAAGGCCCTCTAAATGAACATGAGCCAGGCTTAATTAAATAAATCTCCTTTTAACTAAAAAAAAAAAAAAAAAAAAAAAAAAAGCCCGGCTAGCTCAGTCAGTAGAGCATGAGACTCTTAATCTCAGGGTCGTAGATTCGTGCCCCACGTTGGGCGCCAGGTATTGGCAAAATTATTAAGGCCACTCCACGTAGCTAAAAGGAGATTTATTTAATGGCATAACTTACAAATTAAGGGATAGGTAGGTCGCAGGGTCTGCAGAAGGTGTATTGCAGTCCAGTGGTGTTCTCTGGAGCTCTGTTTGGCCCACCTCCACCATCCAGGGTCCCGGAACTGAAAGACCCCCAGCCTCCCCGCCTAACATAGCTTAGCTCAGCTGCTTTTGAATAAAGCCTGAGAGGTACTGAGGAGCTCAGTTAGCCACCTGGCCCCAGAGCGAGGAACTAAAAGGTCAGAAAAAGGTCGGGAAAACACCCTGTACCCTAGACAGAAGCTAGGCGTGGGCGAGCTCGGGGAGAAACCACGAGCTGACCTGGGTTTGAACCTGGCCTGATTCGAATCATCCAATCAGAACTGGCCTCATTTGCATCATCCAATCAAAACCCTGTAACCAGGCTTCTTGCTTCTGTACCCGTGCCCAACCCTATAAAAACCCTCTGCTCCAGCCCGTGGGCGCGCCAGTCCCTTGAGCTTCTTGAGAGACTGTGTCGCCCCGGGTACCCGTGTTCCGGAATAAAGCCTCTTGCTGTTTGCATCTGATTCGTGGTTTCGGTGTGTTCCTTGGGCAAGGGTCTCTCCTGAGGGAAGACTGCCATCAGGGGGTCTTTCAGAACAGAGAGAGCGCTGGCCGATCCAGATCTCGGGTCTCCAGGTACCTCCCTTGGCCCCGCCTTGTAGGCGTGACAGTTGCCGAAGTCTCAATGGGGGTTGGAACTTCCAGATCAAAGCTGGAATGGCTACCCACTACATCAGCCCTCCAAATGAGCAACAAAAATGGACTCAGAGGGTGTGTGTGTGTGTGTGTGTGTGTGTGTGTATGTGAGTGTGTGTGTGTATGTATGTGGGGGGGGGGGTTAAAACAATTAGAAAAGACAAGTCCATGAAGTTGATAGGAAATCAAGGAGGAGACAAAGGAGGAAGTGGAGGGGAGTATGAGGGTAGAAATAATATAAATACAGTACTAGTGCATGAAATTCTCAAAAAATCAATGGAAACAAAAACTTTAAAATACTTATATTTATTCCCATAGGTTAGTACCTCTACCAGCTTTTTTAGGAAGTTTCTTTATACAGTCAGCAGCACTAATTATACTCATTAATAACTACCGGTCAAAGTGAGGAGAATAATCAAAGTTTGAGTGGCCATCCATAAGTGGAACAAATGTATCACCCTCTCATAGAATAGAATGGAGCACAGAAAGACTCTAAGAGCCAGAGAATGGGGAAAAGTGTTGTAGAACATGAACACAATGCCAGTGTACACTTGAACTTAACAGCATCCATGATTACCTGCACAAGACTGGACTTACCATCAACCCAGCACAGAGGGGAAATAGACTTACAAGCACACACATTTCCCAGACTATTTATAGATAGCTAATGGTAGATTAGGGAGAGGAGAACATCAGGCCCCACTCCACCAAGGATCTAAAGGCAGTAAATGCTTGCTGGGGGAGAGATAAACATTTTCTTCAGTGGCATAGCCACTAACTTCTGTTTGTTACTTCTGTAAATAATGCCTCATTCACATTCTTAAGTGACCCTAAAGAAACTCATTAGGTCATGAACAAAAAGGACAAGAAATAGAAGAGGGAGAAGATGGCACAATGATGATCACTGTGAGTGAGAGGAGGACCGGGAATGGTGATAGGGAAGAATATAATCCAAACACATTATACACATGTAGAAAATGCCGTAATGAAATGCATTGATAGTGATAACTAATACATGCTGATTTAAAACAAACAAAAGAGAAATAGCACTTGCCAGACCAGAGGTCAGCAAGGCAAGAAGGCATGCCCTGCTGCTCCGGAGCTTTTCTCTAAACAAACAGCAGCTTGGAGAGACACACGGAGAAGACAGCAATCTTTTAAAGAATTCAAACATCAAATTGACCTGAAAACGGGTGTGTAAAATGATGGAGGTTGAGAGGTGGCCATAGTGATGTATTCTTTTAAGCCCAGCACTTGGGAGACAGAGCCATGAGATCAAGTCGAGCCTGGTCTGCACAGTAAGTTCCAGGCAAGTCAGAACCACCTGGTGAAGTCCTATCTCAAAATAAATAAATAAACAAATAAGCAAACAAACAAAGATAGAGGTTGAGTTAACTTAAATAAGCAGATTTAAGTTATTTTCCTACCTTTGATTTCTTGCCCTTATTTGTAATCATTTTTTAAATTAACTGAAATGTGCCTGTGTACCTCATTTAAAAGACTGGTTTAATGTAAACTTCCCCAATGAAATGCCATCTCTTCTGACACAAATTGTCTTTCATTTTGGAACTTTAGCATCTGGCTCACAGTGTATGATCAGGAATTTATATTGAACAAATAACAATATGAGAAAATTAATCACAAACGGTTTTGCCATACTGGGAAGGTTTTGCTACCGTGTAAATTTAACTGTTGTTGGCCTTAAAACTTTAATAAAAATGGGCTTAAGATGGTTTGTAAGGAAAGTCTATTCCATAGTATGTCTTTCATTTTTCAAAATCATGCCCATGTTTGAAATGAAATCTCCTTGTAAACTGGCATCAAGAAACCCTGTCTAAGTCATCAGGTTCCATCTATGCTGTCTCAGGAATGATAGTTTACCTCCAGAAAAGTCACTGCCAGTGTGCATGTAGATGCAAGGCACTGCAGAAGGAGGCTTCAGGCTAAGGAATTAACTGAACACTCTTCTGTCCTCTCCCTGATTGAATACATAGAGTGAGAAGCTTAAGAAAAGAACTAAATGGCAAAGGGGGAAAAAAACAAGTCCTGGTTACTAGTACTTCTCCTGGTAAAGGTCTGTGATCTACAGATATTTGATGTGACTCTGGAAGAAAGTGAAATTTATATCCTGAGAAGACACAAGGAATACTTTAAAGGAGCCAAGCATGGTGCATAGGGCCTTAATACCAGAAATTGGCAGACAAGGGCCGGTGGACCTCTGTGAGTTCAAGGCCAGCCTGGTCTACAGAGTGAGTTCTAGAACAGCCTGGGCTATGGAGAGAGATCCTGTCTCAAAAACAATAGAAAGGAAGGAAGGAAGGGAGGGAGGGAGGGAGGGAGGGAGGGAGGGAGGGAGGAGGGAAGGGAGGGAGGGAGGGAGGAAGGAAGGAAAGAAGACTTAAAAAAATTATGTTTCCCCCTATGAAGCCCAATTTAAAGACTTCAACCCCTCCTTAAATATCCTAAGCCATTGTTATTTGTAGATGTAGTTCCAAACAGTCTTATTAAATAAGAAACACAGAGCCAAATAAAGAATTAAAGCCCAGAGATCGAGCAGTAGTCAAGAGCTAAGGCCACCTTATCTTACCACTCGCTGCTGTCCTTCCCCTGAGAGAGACCTTCTTCCTGTGTCCTGTCTTTTTTTTCTTTCTGTTCTGCCTTCTCATTGGTTCTAAACCCAACCACATGACTTCCTCGTCACTGCCTGTCTATACAGACCTCCAGGTCTCTATGGTTCATACTGAGATTAAAGGTTCAGGTTACCACTTGGCTGTGTCCTTAAACACATAGAGATTCTGCCTGCCATGTGATCGGATTAAGGGCATGTGCCACTACCGCTGGATTTCTAAATGGCTTGCTCTTAGCTCTGATCCACAGGCAACTTTATTTATACAAATAAAATTACATTTCAGCACAAATAAAATATCATCATAATGACTGACTTCCTAAACCATCCCCTGAGATTCTATTGCTCCCCAAAATGAGAGAATTGTGAGAAGCAAGCACAGGACAAGTGAATAATACGTGTTCACATACAGTGTGTGGTGGAAGTGGGTCTCTTGCTCCTCACAAGATGCTCACAGAGAAAAGTAGTCTAGGAGTACTCTTCATAGACAGGCTGTGTACACTATCCTACATTTCATGATTTAGACATTAGACAAAAGTAGTCTATAATCACTAAGGTAAATGTGCTGGATGTGATGTAGAGAAGTGTGAGCAGATATGAGTGTTGGCCTCACATTTCCCTGCATTAATTTTCCTTATATCTTTTCTTATTACACTCACTCAGTACTGTTACACTTCTTGCTCAGTCTTGATGTCTGTTTTCAATGACTCATTCAATAAACTTCCTTAAGCGTCAACTGTTTTGTTCTATGCATTGAAACTGAGATGAAAAATACTATAGAGAATGAGGAATAAAAACCTCCTCTGTTCTCTGAAATCCCACTATTCCATGATGACCATTCCAGCCAAAGAATGCAAGAATTGAAGAGATTCATATGCATTGAGGAAGTAAAATCTTGAATAAGTTGGGAAACTAAAAAAAATATATAATTAAGAAGGAAAAATTTAAAAAATGTAATTTAATAAAAAGAAAATATTGGACAAGTGTTAAGAAATTACTAGTTTAGCAAATTAAATGAACAAGAAACTGACTCAAAATGAGTGAATTCAGGTTCTAAAAACAATCATGAGGTATTTTGACAAACATTATGAGGTAAATTATATGAAGGTTGTCATAATCAACCAATGCAACTGGTTAATATTGTTAACTATATAAATTTTTCAGAAGTTATATGATTTCATTTTCCAATATAAATATTTATAGCCTTGATATAAAATATATAAATAAGTAATCAAATACTGACAGTTTAACTATGAGAATGATATTTGTCTTCAAAATGTCACTTATACAATTAATATGCAAAGTGCATGGTGATATATTTGATATATAAATATGAGATAAATATAGAAAATTTATAAAAAAAACTTTTACATATATGAGAACAGAGAAAAACATGGCTGAACAGTACCAAAATCATCATGTGAAACACAAGTATGTATTAAATATGAATATATTCAGCCTCATTATCAACAAGTATGTATTGAATATGAATACATTCAGGCTTATTGTCAATGATATTAAAATTATGATAATTAAGATTATTTTTCATCTGTTATATTGGATAAAATATTTGTAACGTCGTAGTGTGAACACCAGCGAAGCTTTGCCAGTGACGTCATGGGCTAGGATAGTAGGGAAATAATACTTGCTGTTGTTTTGGAGAGATGCATTGTTTGCTGCAGCTTTGTTAACCCATTTTGCAGCCTATGAAGGAGCACAAGGGTGTACTATTACTTTAAACCACATTTACAGAATCTAACTTGTAATAATTGGAGATGTCCACAAATTCCACTATAGTCATTTCCTGTAATGTTATTCATAATCAAATTTTTTAAAAATCTAAGAATAGGAAACTAAGCAGGCACATTATGGAAGTTGTTAAATGACATGTTCAAAAAGAAATTCTACAATGTATTTTCTTGTATAGTGATGTTATGTAAACAAAATATGCTTCTAAATTTCATAATAAACCGGGCGGTGGTGGCACACGCCTTTAATCCCAGCACTCGGGAGCCAGAGGCAGGCGGATCTCTGTGAGTTTGAGGCCGGCCTGGTCTCCAAAGCGAGTTCCAGGAAAGGCACAAAGCTACACAGAGAAACCGTGTCTCGAACAACCAAAAAAAAAAAAATTCACAATAAATAATATTTATATGCTAACACACACATCATATTTTCTCGAAAATAATTTATTTTGATAATCAAGCATGTTAATAACAGTAATAATGAAATAATTTTAGAAGTAAAACATGGTAAATCTCAATTACAATTTTTTTTTTCGAGACAGGGTTTCTCTGTGTAGCTTTGCACCTTTCCTGGATCTTATTCTGTAGCCCAGGCTGGCCTCGAACTCACAGAGATCTGCCTGGCTCTGCCTCCCGAGAGCTGGAATTAAAGGTGTGCACCACCACCGCCCAGCTTTTTTTTTTAATTACAAACTTTTCTAGAACTACCAAGTTATCTGTTGGGATACATAGGTGATGTGTTGGCTGTTACCTAGGAACAATAAAAGAGTAGCTTTAAACTAAATTTAAGGGTGTTAGGCATACTTCTGGTACAGACCTTCCTTTCTCCCATGCTTGAGGTCCAGGTTTTTCCTTTAGGGGCTCTGTCTGCTAAGGTCTATTGTAGAATACTGCATTATTATTAACAATAATATTTCACACTAACATGAAAAGGAAAATGCAAGTGAGCAAAACAAGACAGATACCTGATCTGGATAAATAGAAGGAAGAGGAAAGGTGAGTGGCTAGGGAGGTAGATGAGCCAGAGTCTGGGAATTTTGAGCATATCTGTCATTAACAGAGCTGGAAAGAGCACAGCATTAATCCTGAGGATCTGTCTGCACTCATTTTCTCTGTCTGCCTGTTTTCTTCCACTGTCAAGTCTCTAATTCCAAAAGCATAAAGAGGGAAAACCAATTACCAAGAGAAAATGAGAACAGCTCTAACAGTGGTTTTTCCTATGATTGGTGGCTTTATGCGAACTCAGTTATTTTTAGCTATCAGCATAAAGATACTGTCTTCACTTACACAACTGTTAATGACCACAGTTTTCTTTTTTGTTTACAATACTACAAACATATGCCATAAACATAATGTTTGGGAATGTATATAATCATAAATATTAATTCGTATATAAAATAATAAAACTCAAATCAGCCAAAAGTTTGTCATTTCGTAATTGAGTTCACCTGATGTTTAGAGCAATGACACCTTCCTTACTCTGTGAATCAGTTAGTTCCTTAACCCCACCCCCATTATTGACCCAAGTGAATTTTAATCAATTGTGATTCAAGGTTTCATGTCATGAACATGAATATTACCTTGAGTGCTGATGAGCAATAAAATAATTATTATGTAAATTTTCTGTAGCTTCATAGAGCTAAACATTTCTTAATTCTTTTTTAGCACAAATATAAGTCAGAATATACAAATGCTAACCTTAGTGAGGTCTCTTTAAAATCATTTCCCTACTGAACATACAAATTCAATTTAATTTCAAGTAGAAATAGGACATTAAAAAAAATAAGGTGCACACTTTGCATTCCTGGAGAGACAAGAAGTAATCTTCAGCAAATCAGAAAGCATTTTCCTGTATACTCGGTGATGCTGTTATTAGTACAGTATTTTCCAAGTTCTTGTGATCAAAATGTCAGGAGACAATGGTTTTCTCCATTTTCCTCCTCAACAGTGTTACTGCATTCTGACTAGCCTGGTTACAAATTATATACCATCAAAGCAAAAGACGCAGATGGTACATAAATAGCAGGTGCATTTGAGAGCAGAGCCCAGAACTTTTAGCTCAGAAATCTCAAATAATGTTGATGGAAGAAAGCCTATGATTTCCTGCTGTTTTGAATGGGTTTTAAAATTACATATCTTGAACAAACTTGCTCATGTGAGGCTCAGAAAAAAAAATAGTAAACTGAGATTATTTCAGTTGAGATCATTCAGTGTTATCTTTGCTTACCCATTATGTAAGCCTGAAGTTCATGTGTAATTCCGTCAAACCTGACTAATTTTGCTGAGACACATTCAGCATTTATCTAATCATTTTATGTCTGAGAGACTTCAACATTTTGGAACACTATGTGAATCTGAAGAAACTGGTGAAGGAAGATGTGGTCTCAGGAGAGCTTGGCATACTCAGTGAAACCCCCATCCTATGCCAGGGCATTGCAAAGCACAACTTGATCAAAAAGCAGCTTTGCAAGGTCATGGGTTTATACCTTCTGTTCCTTTTCCTTCCTTCTGTGGACTTCTCCAAAGCTGAGAGTTAGAAAGATACGTTCTATGCAGCTTTCTAAAGACTTTAACCATGGAGGGCACTGTTAGCCTGACTTTCCTTTGGGTCACCAACCAGCTCCCAAACAAAGACATAGAGACTTATTAAATATGAATGCTCAGCCTTAGCTTAGGATTGACCCACTAGCTCTTTTATTAATTAATTAATTAAAGTTAACCTGTTTCTATTCTTCTACATTTTACCTCGAGGCTTTTTACCTTTCTTTCATTCTGTTTGTCGTACTTTCCTGCTTCCTCAGTGTCTGGCTGGCTGGCCCCTGGCATCTCCCTGTCGTCTCTTTTTCTTTCTCCCTTGAGCCTAAATTCCTCCTCCTACTTATTCTCCCTGCCCAGAAGTTCTGTCTGTATCTTCTCCCTCAATATCAGCTGTTGTTGTTTGGTTTTGCTCTATTGGGGGGCTTGCCACCCAGCTCCCACATAAATCACACATGGAGGCTTATTCTTAATTTTAAATGCTTGGCCTTAGCTTGGTTTGTTTATTGCCAGCTTTCCTTAACTAATTATTGCGTCTATCTTTGGCCTCAGGGCTTTTATCTTTCTCTATTCCTGTATACCTTTTCTTCCCTTCTTAATCTGTGTCTGGTTGTGTAGCTGGGTGGCTGGGTGCCTGGCCCCTCAAGTCCTTCTCCTTTCTCTCTCATTCCTTCATCCCTGATCCCAGATTTCTCCTATTTATTCTCTCTGCCTGACAGCCCCACCTATCCTTTCTCCTGCATCACTATAGCCCTTCAGCTCTTTATTAGACCATCAGGTGTTTTGGAAAGGCACAGTAACACAGCTTCATAGAGTTAAACAAATGCAACATAAACAAAAAGTAACACACCTTAAAATAACATTCTACAATAATTGACCATTTGACATTTTATTAGACCAATCAGTTGCCTTAGGTAGGCAAGGTAAACCAGCAACACATCTTTACAAAGTTAAACAAATGCAACACATCTTTGCATAGTTAAACAAATATTCTGGAAAGGGGCACATCTCAAGAACTCTTTGAAAAAACATTTGGACTTTAGAATAACATAACAAAAAAAGGAAAAGGGAAATGCATCAAGTGCTTTAAAAGACAGTTTGTTTTTTGTCAATACTAGACTATTTTCAACCACATATAGGATAAAGTATGAAGAAAATGATCATAGTGATTCTGTGTTTAAAAGAAAGCATGAAGCTATTTTGTCCTTGTCAATGCTTCTCAACCAAGGTTCACCACATTACATATTTGCAATTTAGTGATAACCTAAAAAAAAATATGTTTAACCACCTGAATAAACAACTTAAAATGTTATGAAATTGGATAATCTTAAAATATATCTGTGTTTACAATCATGATTTCTAAATATTAAGATTTAAAGCCAATAATTAAAGAACTAAGTCACTTTAATAACTAAAAACATCAAGATGCCCAGCAGTTTGAATTGAGGAGAGAAACGAGGGAATGACATTATGAATCAAAAGAATCATTGCATTATCAGTACCATATTTATATTTATGTGGCAAACAAATATTTGTTTTAGTAAAATATGTCAACATAAAAATATTTATGTAAATCTGAAACTGATGACTTGCCAAAAACTCAGTGGAGTGGAGGTGTTGAATTTTCCAAGGAAACAAGCGATTTCTCAGATATTAGTTTGTTTAGGAGGATATGGGGACAACCAACTAAACATTCCAGTGAAGGAGTTCCTGTGAGTGGAAGTTAGAACATGCGTTCTTATGTTTGTCAGGGAATTCTACTGAGAAGTAGTCTGAGTACTTCATCAAAGTCCTAAGAAGAAGAAGGAGGAGGAGAAGAAGAAAGATTCTGTAACATCAATCTTTAATTAAAATGGCTTACACAAGCTTGCTTGCAGACAATCTGATGGAAGCATTTTCTCAACTGAGATTCCCTCTTCCCAGATGACTCTAGCTTGTGTTGAGATGACAAAAAAACTAACCAGCTAAGTAATATTGATACATTAATGGCATCCTTAGAATTCACTTAATCATTTTAGCTACACCAAAGTTATGCTTTATATCTGGAGATACAGTCTAGTCACGAACAATGCATTTATAGTCATATATATGTCTCTGCTGTTTTTCGGTTTTCTTTGACTCCTATGACACTGACACCTTTCAAAATTCATCTATTCTATAGAATGCTGCACATTTCAAGTATCTTATTCATCTTTGGCAAGAATATTCAAGAAGGTGTGCTAAGTTATCTGTGCATTCTGTGGTAGTGTATGTTTTCACTCATGTCTGTTACCTTTCATGGTTTGGTAAAGGTGTAATTGGACTTTCTCAAACCAAAAAATGGAATCATTTCATACCTGAGTGTAACTAAAAAAAAATAATAACCTGTGCTTAATAATATGTAATCAAAGGGCTGAAAGGGAAAAGCTCCTTTTTTTGTCTGCCAAAACTACATCATGCTCTATTTTTAATCTATAGACTAAAATTAAATTAAATGAAGTCAAATCAAAATAAAGCAAAAGATATTTGTTTTGTGTTAGTTCTATGTAATAAAATACTTGTGCGGTTTATATATGATTTTATAATCTTATTTCTTTAAGTATAATTAACAACATTATAATAAAAAAATTTCTGAGCTCCATGAGAAGATGCATTTACATATCCACATATAATCTAAGTAGTTGAAGAGTGGGGAGAAAAGGTTATTAAATCCATTCATATTATATTAAACAATCTTGAGTTTCAACGGGTGGAAGGGATATCATTTTCTAGTGGCAGACTCAGAAGCCAAACTGAATTACAGAGCTCAAAGTTTTGTTCTCATTCACCCAAAAGCAATCTGCAGTTGTCCCAAATACCATCTTCTTTTCCACGGTTGGGCTGGTGGTTATAATAATCATCAAATTCGTGGCATGGGCTAGCTATATACGACGTGTCAGAAATTAGTCAGAATAATGTGTATATATTTTCTACTCCTCCCCCTTCTCATGTGAGTCCATCTAAACCAAAGAGGAGCTGCAGAATGACAACAGTTTCTTTCAAGCTCACAGTTTACCGATGGGGAAATCACTGCAGGAACTGGCAGGCGCTTTTTACTATTGCACCACATCAATGCTCTGTCTCTCCTGTTCTTCTGATAGTCCCTAGTGTTCTGTGCTAGAGTTATTCACAGGTTGACATCTTTTCTTTTGGTCTCTCACTGGAGTACAAACTCATCAAGAATAAAACTTGTCTTTCTTGTTTGTTTAACATAATGATGAATGTATGGGAAGAACCAACAAAGGTTGCAACCGAATTAAATAATTAACAGGAATGTAAAAGGAAATGCTAAAATGTATAGAACTCAATGCATTGGAAATATGAAATCTGACTACAGTAATCAAAGGTTTTAGTTCTTAAACATGATTGACACAGATTAATTCAAAATTGAACTCGGAATGAATCTGAGGCATTTGGCCTGTGTTGTATCGTATGTCTTCACTGCAGCCTTGGTTCTGAACTCATAACCTGGGCACTGTATGGTGATATTTTATTTGTGTACCCCAATAAAGCTTATCTGAGAATCAGAGGAAAAAGCCAGCCACTATTTTAAACATAGAGGTCAGAGAGTGGTAATACACACCCTTAATCCTAGCATTTGGGAAGGAGAGATTCATCTGGATCTCTGTGAGTTAAAGACCACACTGGAAACAGCCAGGCATGGTGGCACATGCTTTTGATCTCAGTGCTAGTTAACTGTAGAGGTCTGGAGGTCTGGACAGACAGACAGGAAGTGACAGAGCTGGGTGGAAAGAGGAAATGATGAAGATGGTCCAAGAAAGGAAGTAAGATGGCAGAGCACAGAGAGGTATATAGGCATGAGTATATAGGAAGTAGCTCTCTCTGGAGGCTGAGGAGTTGGTAGGTGAGGTTGGCTGTGGCTTGTCCTATTCCTCTGATCTGTCAGCTTTCACGCTAATATCTGGCTTCAGGTTTTTTATTAATAAGACCATTTAGCAATTCGTTTTACAGCACTCAATCCCAAGCATGCCATCGTGCTATGCAAAGCCAACAATGCTGCCTAAGCACATTGACTCTGTTTAAGGCTTAATGTATATTGTTTTGAGTCTACATGCAAAGTTTTCTGTTCTTATGGAAACACAGTGGATTGAATTAGAAAAAAAAAAGGCTTTTAGCATTCTTTGAACCATCATTCTTCATCAAGTGTCAAATTAGTGTATGTTTTGTTTGTGCTGTGTTAACCTGTTTGAGTTTTAAAAGTGCTTTTTGAATTGTTAGCTTGTGTTTTATAAAAAGTTACTACAAATTTGACTTAGGATTAAGGCCAAATTTCCAACAAATTGTGAAACAATCTCAAACATAATTCAATTTTTACTACATATTTATCAAAGCAGCATTCTAGTACTAATAATTATAAAATTAAAGTGTTGATCGATATCAAGAAATGAAACATGATGAAGATACTTTGTGCTCTCTAGTATCTGATGTTCAACCTAGATTTAAGGTTTTGTGTAAAAATACAAGTCTATGTACCTCATTAGTATATAAATTTTCTTTCACCTTTAATAAATAATAAATATATATCAAATAATTGTTTTAAAATAAGTGAATTTGTGATTTACTATCATTAAATGCTCATGTATGAATGAATATACTCAAAGTCACATAACAATTTCTAGAGCAAAAAAAGCCACTCATGAGTGTAATATGTACCGGAAGATTCTGAACTTGGTGAGATTTACCACGAAAATTAGCTATTGCAAGAGAGTTGCCCTGGAATCGGGATGTGGGTCATAGTACACAAGTGGTCTACCCCTGTGCCACAGTTGTAGTCATATATCTTTAGGTATCATTATAGATTAAGAAGTTGTTGCATCCTATGTAGAGAGTGATAAGGACTGTATAAGATGGAAATGTTAAACAGCCTAAAACAGAGACAGAAATAATGGTGATAAGTAATAGATTGTAAGACCTAAAGGTAGGGCTTTGATCAGTCCATTCCCGACAGCATTAGTTTGATTATGTAATTTCACTTTATACATCTATCAAATAATCATGAAAAAACACTATTTTTTGAAAAGTCAGATGACAAGATTAACAATAACATATGTTGATTATTTTTCTGCTTCTCAAAATCAACTTGGAAGAAGGTTGAATAGTTTCAAAGACATGTGACCAAGGTAGGGGAAACGGATGAAACAGAAGAGTAAGAATATGAAGATTACAAACAAAATAATTTTATTGTTTTAAATTCATAAATTTGACAATCCAGAGAATTAAACTATATAATCACATTCATTGATAATTTTGCTCATAATAAACTGATCTGGTAAGCTTGGAAACAAGCATAGGTGCTCACAATTACAGTCAGAATTAATTAACAAATCTAAGCACTGATGTTTGTTGAAATCTAAGCACTAAGATACATTGAGTATATCTAGCATATTCAGAGTGTGTTTGGCTACTGGTAATAAGGCATCACATCACTACCAAGTATTCTATATAGTTATTGCTTATTTAACAACTAATATGAAAAATGCAGCAAGAATAAAAGAATCATTAGTGCATCTATGTTCTAGTACAACTCTGATTCAAAGCATATTTTCAAAGCCCAATTTAAAAACACTCTTCAAACAATGTGGGAGTATGTTGAATCCCATTTGAAACATTTCTGCTAATGAAGCTCAAAGAGAGAAATGGGTTGAGTCATTAAAAGTTAGAGAGAAAAGGTAAAATATGACTACCTAGGCTGAAGTAGTCCATTAATAGTTTTCTTCAGAACAAGGAAGTTTTGGCCTTAAAAATAAAACTCTTATCAATCCTAACATAAATCTAAACATAAAATACAGAGCACAAGCTAACACAGCCTATATTATCAGATAGCCAAAGCAGGACTTCCTTTTGTTACGGTTTTGTTTTGCTATTTTAGGTTGATGAGCACATTTTCTGTGTTTAATTGCTGTATCTGCAATTTGTTTGTTGAGATCAGGGAAAGGAGAATGACTATGGTGGAATGCGGTCATTAAGGTCAGCTCAAGCAGGACAGCAATGGGATCTGAACAGCTCCAGTGTCGTGCTAGTCAGGGAGGACAGTCTAGCTAGTGAGCGAGATCAAACTCGTACCTTAGTCAAGCCCAGAGTCATTTTTCCTGAAGTGGAAAAAATTTCACAAATAACAATACATTTCAACGCTCTTTGTTTATTTGAATAGAAAACATATTGCTATGTCATAGACACCAACACCTTCAGCAGAAATATGAAGGTTTGTTTTTACAATTAAAGATGTATGAGACTGCATGTTGCTTCTTTTTTTGAACATACGGTTTTGAGACTGCATGTTGCTTCCTTTTTTGAACATACGATTTTTTGATGACAAGATCTGCCTTCCTCTAAGTCTGATGAGAGTCTAGGCACTATCAGGGGCAGGTAGTTCATAAATATTTCAGTCATCTCCCTGGCCCTCCAATTATTAGCACTGTATGAAAAGGAAATATTAATGCCTAGAATTCTCTCAGAGACCCCCAAGAAGCAATAGTTCTTCCAGAGAAGTGTGTCTGCCTCTATAACGGAGCTTCATATGCCATTGTTCAATGCAGAAAAGGTTGCGAAGATACTGAAAGGGAGCAGTAACCACGGTTTGCACATTCCCTATTCAAGGAAGATAGATAGACAGGGCACATAAGGACAGTCTTGCACCAGACACCATCCATGCTGTCTGGTGGTTCTTAATTACTCTGAGAGAAAAAGCAGCAAATCGCTCATTTTATTGTTGATTAGCTAAATATGCTTACATTTTCTTCTCTGATTTCAGCGTCCAAAGGTTTAAGCAAACCCAGTCTCCAAGTAGCCAATGACCATCCCAAGTATATTCTTCTTTAATGTACTCAAAATAAGCAAGTATGCAGTTTTTGTGCATGTGTTTATAAACATATATAACTCGCATAAATCAGCAGTTCTCAATCTGTCAGTCTTGACCTCTTTAGGGGTTACATATCAAACATCCTGTATATCAGATATTTACATTACAATTCACAACAATAGCAAAGTTATAGTTATGAAGTAGTAAAGAAATAATTTTATGGTTGGCAGTCACCACAACTGTATTAAAGGGTCACAGCATTAGGAGAACCAGTGATATAAATGATTCATCCTGCTCAGTGATCTGCACAATGCTGTTTATGTTCAAATGCTGCCTCTGAGAATTGCCTAGGTTGATACTTGGATTGAGCTGTCTGTCTTGCTTGCTGACAGCAAAGCAGACTAACTTCATTAAAAACTATATAGACATTATATTTCTTATATTTTTTTGGTTGTGTGTAAATCCTTTAATGACTGAGCCATCTCTCGAGCCTGTGAACATTATACTTCAAAACCAGGAAACTCTTCTGTTGAACACATGGCCACACACAAAAATCCTGAAACAAGTAACAAATAAGAAATGGCATCAGCTGCACTCTGGCAGTTCCCCTGAAATGAAGCACAGATAACTAAAGCATTTCAGTTCTAGAAAACCTAGAATAGTTTCCCCTCAGGGACCTCACCCACAAGACTTAAGATTGTCATGGACAAAGCCCTGTGTAGAAAAAGTGCACAAACTTTGATCTTTGAATTTTATTTTGTTCTACACCCTCTATCAACCCCACTGTATGTATTAGTTCCAATTCTTTTCTCTATGCACCTGTGAATGGATGTTTGATCTTGTTTGTTTTTTTCTTATTATCATAATGACTTGTGCCATGTAAAAAACCTATTGTTTATGTCATTCTGCGTATGATACTAGAAGTCATGACAGAAATAGCAGCAACATCCAGAGAAATACATTACAGGTATTTAACTATAGATTCAGCTAGAATGGTTTTTCTCTTAGAATATCAGCCCTAACCTACTTTAGAAGCCTCAATATTACATTGTCCATTATTTTAAGTAAATACTATGAATCAGTTTGTTTACAGTTGTTGCATTAACTTTTGCTGGAGAAATAGGAAAAAATGTCTACTAATCCCAGATAGGTACTAACAATGAACCAAAGCACAATTTCACAATTTTCCAACTCAGTGACACCAAAGTGTTTATTGAGATTTTTCACAGTGCATAGGTGAAGGGCAGTTACCTGTTAGAGCGGGAATGATTTTCAAACAGCTTCATCTAGACCACCACAGATGATGACCTCATGGGAGCTGCATCAGAGTCCTACTTTTAACTTACCTTTTACTCCTTACATATTCTAGAATCTCAGGATCACTTTCATCTGGAGACAGAGAGTTACAATAGCTGGAATCTCAGATGAGGATCTCCTGACCTGCCCTTCCACTGTCCACTTGGAAGTGTCAGTATATTTGTTAAAGTTACCACCGACCTAGCTACTGATGTATTATTGTGCTCTGGTTGCCATAGCTACCAGGGCCCAAGTCCAAGATGGCATCATACCATGCTTAAAAGAAAAAGAATTTTGTGCAACAGCAGTGTATATGGTTGACTCTTTCAGACATGGAGTTTTAGTTTTCTCCATCTAAGTTTATTCCTAGTCCATATATACCTCTCCTACCTTGCAGATAGACAGCTAGCTAGATAGGGATTAATAACTTTAGATGGCATTAAGGACGAACCCTCCCCTAAGAAAACAAATTCTGACCCTGGATATCAATATGGCATGCTGATCTTCTCCAAAGGTTGAAATATTATGTACTCATCACTTAAGAGTTAATTCAGGAGGGCTGTCAATCATCAAACCATGCCTCATTAAGTCTGATACACTTAAAGCCATGCTAAGGAGATGGAAGTAATAATAATCTCTATAGAGGTAAGATATTTGTTTTTCCAAAAGCCTCTTTCTTGGTGCAGTTGCTTACGGAGCTGACACCACACAGCTCTGGTAAGCCAGTCCACTTCTATGAGCTACTCAAAAAGTACAACCTTTTCATTTTCTTCGAGATTTTCTGAGTCCTTTTCTCTTAAGCTACCTCTAGGCTTCTGCTTCACACATGTGACTACTTACAAATAGCATGGTCTTCTCTCTTGTCCATCTTCCTCCTCTGGATAGCTGCTGAAATTCACAGCTTGCCTGCCCTTTTGTTTTTCTCTTAAACTCTAATAAAATTGTCTTCAAGATTCTTTCCAATTCCATTTAATTGTTTTATTAACAAGACTAAAAAAAAAAATCAATCAAACAAACAACAAAAAACCCATGAAATGAAACCCTAGTTTTCCTGGTAGTTAGTACATGGTACCACTGGTATGACCACCCAAAGTTTTCCCTAATAATATGTGGTGCCTGGTATGAAGCTCCCAAACTTTCTGATAATGTGTGGAAACCGGGAAAGGATCCGAATAAATCTCCCCTGAAGACAGAAGAGGTGATTGTATTACAGGGCATCCATAAGCACACCCAGCAGTTACTCCTGGGCTAATATTTCTTTGCAGGGTTTTCTAAGCTTTATCTCTGTCTTACCTCAGGTTGACAAGCCCCTTAAGTTGACACTCTGCCTTCTAAGGAGAATATCTGCTCTCTCAAGCCCCTTCCTCTTACAATAAAGTCCTTCTTATTTCAAGCCATTCCCCTTCCTCCTTCTATGTTATCTGTTTGCATATGGTCCACTGAGTGTGGGGGTGATATCAGTGCCTACATCAGTGAAAATCTTGACACTTCCTGCTCCAACAGTCATTACTTCCATTAGCTTCTTGGGGAATAGTGGGGCCTCATGAGGCCCTCTCTTATCCGTAGTGAAATGTTGGTGGGGTAAATTTTATGCAGATCTTGTGCAGATAACTATAAATATATTAAGTTCATGAATAGGAGACAAGAAGACATCTTTTTGCAACACATCCATATATATTCTGGCTCTTACATTCTTCCCAACTTTTCTTTCCAAGTGATCCCAGTGCCTTCAAGGAGATACTGTAGATGTCCCATTTAATACTGAGCACCATCATCACTGTTGACACTTAGGCCAGTTTTGTATTTCTGCATTAACCAGTACCCACTGCAATGGGAGTTTCTCTGATGACTGCTGAGGATAGTACTAATTTATGCAAATAAACATGAGTGGCTAGGAGCTGGAGAGTTTCCTCAGTAATTAGAGCACATACTGCTTTTGTAAAGGACTCAAGTTCTTTTCCCAGGATCCTTGTCAGCCATGGCACAACAGCCTGAAATTCCAGATTCAGGGGATTGAATGCCCACTTCTGGCCTCCACAGGCACCTGCACTCATGTGCAAATATCCATCTTACACATATAATTAAAAAATAAAACATTTTAAATATAATTTTCAAAATTTTAGTATGTAGAAGGGAGTTGGACAACATGACTGTTTAGCAGAACAATAAAAGTAGGTTCTCTCTTGTATCTCTGATCTTCACAGCCATGAGCACTTAGCTGGGTCTATAAAAACAGGATTTCTTTCTTTCTTATGGAGTGATTGATCTTCAAGTTTAATCAGAAAATGATTGGTTACCTCCACAATATTCATTCTATTGTTGTACCAGAAACCACATTTTGCCCAGCATGTTATTATTATAGCTCACAAGATTCTCAACTCAGTATAACTGTTGGTGATTTTTCTCTCCAATCAGCCTGAATAGCACTTTCTGGTAATATGAACACTAGCCAATATCAAAGGAGTTTCCAGTTCCAGCTTGATTTCTCTGTCC
The DNA here is from genome assembly GCF_949786415.1 of Peromyscus eremicus. Classification (NCBI taxonomy): domain Eukaryota; kingdom Metazoa; phylum Chordata; class Mammalia; order Rodentia; family Cricetidae; genus Peromyscus; species Peromyscus eremicus. The sequence goes on along the minus strand of NC_081417.1, from coordinate 47,617,418 downwards.
TTTGTCCAAAGTATGTGGTGTCTTCAGCAACAGGGTCTAACCACCAGTTTTCAGTCAACCATCAATGGTAAAAGTCTGCTATTTTGGAAGACTCTGGGAAAACTCATAAGGAGGCACCCTACACCTAACAATGAGATTTTCATTTAATGGTCCATAACTTCTGGGAGGAGTATTGTCCACACATGGAGAGAATTTCTGTTCAAACTCCTCCTTTTTTCTTTTAGATTATTTTTTTTTTGCAAATTTATAAAATAATAGGTTTCCTGTCTTGTTCATATTTCCTTAATTAGGGTTATCCCTACCTCTTCTCCAATCCTCTCCCCTGCCCTTCTCCTCCTTCAATGCTTAGAATTTTCTACACTTACCATCTGCTACTCCATATTCAAGTCTGATGTGTTCTACTATACCCCCTCTGTTAAAGCTTCTGTCTATGACCTCAATGACCAATTTCTATTACTGGCCTTTACTGGAACTCAAAGTCAGACATACTATTCTAAGAATTCATAACAGGACCTCATGTGAGGAAAAACTGTACAGCATCTGTATTTCAGGTTACCTATTCAATTTATGTTCTAGTTCCATCCAACTTTCTATACAACTATATTTAATATAAATACAGTTGAATACAACTATATTTAATATAAGTGCCATAATTTCATGGTCTATACATGCATGGATAGACATCTAGGCTTATTCCATTTCCTCATATAGTAAACACTGCTGTGTACAACATGAATTTAGAAGTGTCTTTGAATTAGAGTACAGAGTTATTGCCTAATATCCGGAAATGGTAAAGATGTGTCATACAGTAATTCTAATTGCAGCTTTTTAAGTAATGTCCACACTAATTTCCACAGTAGTTATAACAGTTTACACTCCTACTAACAGTAAAGAGAGGTTCATCTTTCCCCACATCCTTGCAGCATTTGTTGATTTGTTTTTATCTGGTTGTTGTTTTATACTGGTCCTTCTGATGGGATAAGATGAAATCTCAAAGTATTTCTAATTTATATTTTCCTGTGGCTAAGGATACCGAACACTTTGCGGGGGCGAGGTACTGAATAATTTTTAAAGTATGCTTAGTCATTTTTGTTTCTTCTTTTGAAAACTATGCATTCAATTCCATAGACCATTTTCAAATTAGGTTGTTTGTTTTCTTTATGATTAGCTTTTTGAGAACTTTGTATATCTATACTAATAATTTGTCAGATGCATAGTTGGTAAAGATTTTTCCAATTCTGTAGACTCCACATTTGCTCTATTAACAGTATCCTTTGCTGTATAGAGCGTTTGAAGCAAGGTAAATAGATATAGATATAGATTCAGATATATAGATATATGGATATATCAAATGTGTGAACTGACATATATATATATATGTTTGTTTGGTTGTTTTTACATCCAAACTGCAGTTTCTCCTCTGTCCTCTCCTCCCAGTTCCTCCCAGCCACATCTCCATCCCATCCACTCCTCAATTTCTCTTCAAAAAAGGGCAGGACTCTCATAGATTTCAACCAGCCATGGAATATCAAGTTGCAATGAGACTAGGCACCTCCTCTCCTTTCACAGCTGGATGAGGCAACCCTGTAGGAGGAAAGGGTTCCAAAAGCAGGCATCAGAATTAGAGACAGCCTCCACTCCCACTGTTTGGAAACCCACAAGAAAACTAAGCTACATAACTGCAACATATATGCAGAAGGCCTAGGTCAGTCCTATGCAGGCTCCCTACTGGTAGGTTCAGTCTCTGTGAGCCACTAGGAGCCCAGGTTAGTTGATTCTATGGGTCTTCTTGTGGTGTCCTTGACCCCTCTGGCTTCGACAAGCCTTCTACCCCTCTTCTACAGGATTCCCCAACCTCCACTTAAGGTTTGGCTGTGGGTCTCTGCATCTGTTTACATCAGTTGCTGGATGAAGCCTCTCTGATGACAATTGAGCTAGGCATCAATCTGTGAGTATAGCAAAATATCATTAGACTTTATTTTTTTCCAGTTGTCTTTGATTCTATCCCAGGTCTCTGGGTTGTCCAGCCTTTATGAGTTCCCTCTCATGGTATGGTTCTCTTTTTTAATTCAATCAAGGACTAGGGGATGGACCATCAGATACATCAGCACCTAGTTGGTTCAGACAGTGCCTGTCTTAGTTAGATTTTCTATTGCTATTATGAAACACCATGACCAAAAAGCAAGGTGGGGAGGAAAGTGTTTATTTTGTCTTACACTTCCATATCACTGCTCATCATCAAAGGAATGACATGATTCTAGGTGGAAGTCCAGAAGCAGCATCCATATGACCTTTGGTAGTAACATGGGCCATGGACATGACACAGACCCCTGCTGCTGCATGGACACAGACCCAGACACGGCCTTCAGCAGCAGGATAGGCTGATACTTCACCATAGCCTCAGGTGCCTTCAAAGGCTACTCATATCAGGCTGTTCCTCTCCACCCTTGTGTCTCCAGAAATGCCTCTCTTCATAGTGCTCAAACTGTTTTGCTTTTCTTTCTCTCCCATCTCTCCACCCCATACTTGCACATCTTAGTGTCTCATGCTGCAGGCAGGCCATGCATTGGGCAGGATCTCTGGGTGTCTTCAAGTGTTTGTCCAACCCAAAGCTTCCAAAGGAATAAATTTCTGGCCAAAGTTAAATGCAGCATTGTAAAACTGTAGTTCAACATAGTTGTGCAGTCTCATGGTTGAGCGCACCACAACCAACTAGAAAGATTAACAGATAGACCAATGATGGGAAATAAACACAGCAGGACATAGTCACTCATTTGTGGGTCTCCATTCTTCAGGTACTGCTCTTCTACCTGGGCTAGGATGCAGCTCTGGGATTCACAGCAACTCACAGAGTGGTCGGTTTTCTCAGAGGAAGAAGGCATAGGCCCACTAGCACTTGTGTTAGTTAGTGGCTCAATTGGTGGGTGAGCAGTGCAATTCACCTTTTCCCAAGGAGCAAGAACAGCAACCGACTTAGAGTCTCCTGTTCTGCCTCATTTCACAAAACACAAACATTTCGTCTCCCATTTCTCCACCACCTATTTGCTCACTTCTTTCTCTACTGTCACTCCACTGTGTGCTAACTCCCCTCCCATGGCTTCCAGACAGGCACGGGCCAAGGTGTTGTCTTGGCATTTCCCTGTGTGCTCAGGCCCAGCTGGGGCCTGGCCTGATCTCATGTTGTCTCTGCATTTTCAGGCATAGCCAGACCTTCTGTGGACGCTGGCCAGTCCACTGTGTTGTCTAGCTTCTTCCCAGCTTCCAGAATTTATTTCTTGATGATCCCAGTCATGGTGCCTGCCATATGACAGAACCATTTTTTTTGACATTTGTGGTAATATTGTGTTCCCCAAAATATTGTGCACCCTAATAAACTTATCTGGGGTCAGAGAACAGAACAGCCACTAGATACAGAGGCCAGAAAATGGTGGCACACATACCTTTAATCCTAGCATTCTCGAGGCAGAGATCCTCTGTGAGTTCAAAGCCACACTGGAAACCGCCAGGCATGGTGACTCACGCCTTTAATCCCAGGAAGTGATGGCAGGAAGCAGAAAGGTATTTAAGGCGTGAGGACGAGGAACTAGAGCTTGGTTAAGTTTTTAGGCTTTTGAGCAGCACAGTTCAGCTGAGAGGCATCCAGTCTGAGGAAAAAAGGATCAGCTGAGGAATTGGCAAGGTGAGGTGGCTGTGGCTTGTTCTGCTTCTCGGATCTTCCAGCATTCACCCCAATACCAGGCTCTGGATTTGTTTTTATTAATAAGACCTGTTAAGATTCATGCTACAGACATGCTCACAGCCTCCTCCAAGGTCCTCTTTCAGTCCTTTCTCACTAGGCCAGAGGAGAGGTGCCAGAACGATCACTCTCAGGAGAGATCGAGGCCGTGGCTGAGGTTACAGCTGCCACCCCACTGCCACGAAAAGCCCAGAGCATGATGCTCAGGCTGCTCCAGCCACCAGTACCATCTTGACTCCTCTACATTCAAAATCCAACACTTCTTGTGCCAACAAATATCATCCTTCTATGCCCCCATTATGTTTCATTTAACTTAACTTGCATATTATTGAAACAATTATTTCATTTTACTCCCAGATTCACATTTTCTCCTTTATACCTGTGTGAATGGCAAGCATCCTTTTAGCCTTCCCTGCATTCTTCTCTCCTCAACATTTTCCTACTGTATTTGCCAAATTTCAATTTACTGTAGAATTTACCTGCTTATCCTATCTGCCATCTGTCTTCCCTGAGTTGAAAGGTCAAAAGTACATTGAGAAAATCTTTTCATCTATCTTGCTTCTTCTGTACCCAACACCTGAAAGAGATGCTGGCACCTGGGAGGCATTTCACAAATATTTGTTGAATGAATGAATAAACACTCCCATATTCTTTCATTGAAATGGTACATGTGCTAGACAATAGTGTCACTCATTCATGTTTATTTTAAGCCCCTGTCCTTACAGGCCTCTATTATGCTGTGTTTTGAGGGATCTGGAGTCTATAAACGACACTTCCAGCATCTCTTACCAGCTGGCTCCCTGTCAGCACACTGTTAATGTGTTCTGATAGGAATTTGTATTGTGAAACACCATTCATCTTGCTTCCAGTGTGCGAGAGTTTTCAGTGGTGACAGAAGCAGCTGCGGCAGAGAGAGAACAGAAGTTGCTGCAGCACAGCCACAGTGGCAGCACTGATAGTAGGCAGCACTGATAGTTCATCAGCAGGTGTGACAGTCAGGCTGTGACACCTCTGTCCAGTCTGTCATAGCAAGTGAGGTTTGGGCCTTGGTTTCTCTCTCTCTCTCTCCCTCCATCCTTCCCTTCCTCTCTCCCCCTCCTTTTCTCTCCCCCCTCCCTTCTTCTCTCCCCCTTCCTTATTCCTCCCATCTTCTCTCTCTCCCTCCGTATGCACTACTAAACATTGCCTGCATTTTGTTCATCCAATATTTGAGTAAACAACTACTGCCACCAAATTTCTTCTAACATTGATCATGATAGTACAGGTTGAAGCCCAGCACTTATGAGGCAGAGGCAGTGAAATCAAGACTTCAGAGTCATTCTTGGCTACATAGATAGTTCAAGGCCAGCCTAGGCTCTAGAACATAATGTCCCAAAATAAACAAATGAAAGAATCTCTTCTAAATACTTAGAACATTCTCTTGATAGTATCTTAATTAATAACATATTACTAAACCTTATTCTTTTTCTTTCCACTTCAAGTTTTATTTTGCTTCTTGCATGGTATTCAGTTCGTTTTCCATAGGAGCTGCTATGTGATCCACACAATCAATAAAATGCTATTTCAACCTTAATAAATATTCATAACCATAGGAAATGACATAACACTTTATTATAGAGCAATTATGGTATAGATCTGGACATGTTTCAGTTATGTCCAGAAGATCATCTAAAGTTGATTGAAGGCCAGCATAAAACAAAAAGTAACTTGTTTAAAATTCCTGATTCCATAGGAAACTCATTCTGAGATCCTCCAATTAAAAGGCTGTAATTTTTATTAGGGTATGGGAAAGCTGAAGAACATTAAATGGTCTTAATATCTAGTTACAATTTTGCCCTTCACCGTAGCTTTCAAAGCCAAACTTGATTTCAATTTTCTGTCACATCATTTCATAGTCAGCTTAACCTTATTCTTAATCTAATGTGTGTTTAGATATTTTAGTTTAATTCCAATTTATTAAAATTGCTTTTATGAGATTTTCTTATAATGTTCAGTGTTCTACATCACCATACTTTCCTTATCTAATTTCTTTTTTCCCTTTTGTTGAAAATAGATTCCTTTCTCATATGATAAATCCTAATTAAAGTTTCCTCTCCCTAGACTCTTCCCAGTTCCTCTCTACAACCTCTCCCATCCAGATGCACTCCCTTTCTGCCTCTCATTGGATAAGAACAGGCTTCTAAAAGATAACAACAACAACAAAACATAACAAAATAAAATAAGATAACAAAGCTCATTATTTTGAAGTTGGTCAAGATTAGCAGAAGGAAAAGAGCCCAAGAGAAGGCACAAGAACTAGAGACCCACTCTTTCATACAGGAAGTATACTAAAATTCAGCAGGGAATCCATCCAGTCCTGGCTTTTATCTATAGGCAGAGCTTTAATTACTGTTTTAATCTTGTAATGTGTTGTTTATATCTTCTTGATTTAATTTTTATAGTTCATATTTATTTAAAAATTCCCATGTTTCTTCTAGATTTTTAAGCTTTTATACTATAGGTTTTCAAAGTATAACCTAAAGATTCTCATGAGTCCATTGGAGTCTATAGTAAACTCACCTTTTCCCCCTCAAATTTTGACAATTGGGACCTTTTCCTACTTTTCTTTGGTTAGTTTGGCTAAGAGTTTGTAATCTCATTTGTTTTTTTAAAGTAGCAAATTCTTTGATTGAGTCTATGTATATAATTTTAAATATATCATTCACTAATTTCTTCCCCAATCATCATTATTTCCTGGCCACCTACTGCATTTAAGTTAACTTGTTTTTCTAGAATATTGTCTTTATTTAAGATCTCTGTGTGTAGCTAGAGTTTTCTTCAGTCCTGCCTAGCCCACGGTCAGGACAAATCTCTCTCACCCGCCAGTCCCGCAGCTGCTCAAACCCAACCAAGTAAACACACAGAAACTTACATTACTTATAAACTGTATGGCCATGGCAGGCTTCTTGCTAACTGTTCTTATATCTTAAATCAACCCATTTCTATTAATCTACAAGTTGCCATGTGGCTCGTGGCTTACCAGTATCTTAACATCTTCTCATGGCGGCAGTTGGCAGTGTCTCTCTGCCTCAGCCTTCCACTTCCCAGAATTCTCTTCTCTGCTTGTCCCACCTATACTTCCTGCCTGGCTACTGGCCAATCAACATTTTATTTATACAGAGTGATATCCACAGCATCTCTGTTTTTTTTATGTAATCATAAATTTTCATTTTAGAACAATCCTAACTATATTCTAGAGATTCTGATAAGATGCAGTATTATTTTCATTTGATTGCAGACATTTTAAATTTCTTCATATTTTCAATGAGTCACACTGTTCATTAAAATATTTACTGTTCTGGGAGTCTTAGAGGCTGGCCCCCAGCTCCCATCTTGCCCCGGACTTCCCTTCTGAAGCACAGCACAGCACAGGAGAGAGAGAGAGAGAGAGAGAGAGAGAGAGAGAGAGAGAGAGAGAGAGAAGAGCACCCATCCTCCCCCGGACATCCCTTCTGAACAAGAGCTCCCATCCTGCCCCGGACTTCCAATTTGGACAAGAGAGCTCCCATCTGGACAAGAGAGAGAGACTTCCTGAATCTGTCAGCTCTGTCTGAACCAAGTGTGCGGATAAGGCCAAGAATGAACTACAAGGAGATGGGGAGACGTCAAGGCAGAAACACATACAACAAAATGAATAGCAATACACCATCACCAGGCCTTAGCCCTCCTCCAACACCTAGACCTGAACATCAAAAATTGGAAGAAGCAGAAGACAATAGCCTTATGAATGTCATCATGAAGAAGCTAGAGGCTTGTGTAGAGGAAAAGACAAAAAAATGTGAAGAACGTTGTAAACAACTAGAGGAAAGGGCAAACAAATTAGAAGAAATCAATAAAGTCCTGGAAGAGAACAATAAAATACTGAAAGAAAATCAAGAAAAATCAATGAAACAAATGAAGGAAACAGTCCAAGACCTGAAAAGGGAAATAGAAAAAATGAAGAAGACACAAACAGAGGGAATGCTGGAAATAGAAAATCTGAGAAAACGATTGGGAACTTCAGATGCAAGTATAAACAACAGAATGCAAGAGATGGAAGAGAGAATCTCTAGCGTTGAAGATACAATAGAAGAAATAGATTCATCAGTCAAAGAAAACACTAAAGTCAACAAAGTCATGAACCAAAATGTCCAAGAAATTTGGGACACCATGAAAAGACCAAACCTACGAATAATAGGGGTAGAAGAAGGAGAAGAATACCAACTCAAGGGCACAGAAAATATATTCAACAAGATCATAGAAGAAAACTTTCCCAACTTAAAGAAGGAAATGCCTATGAAGATACAGGAAGCCTATAGAACACCAAACAGACTAGACCCCCAAAAAAAGTCCCCTCACCACATAATAATTAAACAATTAAACGTACAGAATAAAGAAAGAATATTAAGAGCAGCAAAGGAAAAAGGCCAAGTGACATATAAAGGCAAACCTATAAGAATAACACCCGATTTCTCAATGGAGACTTTGAAAGCCAGAAGGTCCTGGACAGATGTAATGCAGACACTAAGAGACCATGGATGTCAGCCTAGACTAATATACCCAGCAAAACTTTCAATCATCATAGATGGAGTGAACAAGACATTCCATGACAAAGCCAGATTTAAACAATATTTATCCACAAATCCAGCCCTACAGAAAGCACTAGAAGGAAAATTCCAACCTAAGGAAGTCAGATACACCCTCGAAAACACAGGCAATAGATAAAGCCACAGCAGTAAACCCCAACGAAGAAAAGTACACACACATCACCACCAAAAAATAACAGGAATGAACAATCACAGGACATTAATATCCCTCAATATCAATGGACTTAATTCACCTATAAAAAGACATAGGCTTACAGAATGGATACGAAAGCAGGACCCATCTTTCTGCTGCATACAAGAAACACATCTCAAATTCAAAGATAGACACTACCTAAAAATAAAAGGCTGGGAAAAGACTTTCCAATCAAACGGTCTTAAGAAACAAGCGGGTGTAGCCATCCTGATATCCAGCAAAATAGACTTCAAACTAAAATCAATCAAAAGAGATCAAGAAGGGCATTACATACTCATCACAGGAAAGATCCACCAAGATGAAGTCTCAATTCTGAACATTTATGCCCCAAACACAAGGGCACCCACATATGTAAAAGAAACATTATTAAAGCTTAAATCACATATAAAACCCCACACATTAATAGTGGGAGACCTCAATACCCCACTTTCACCACTGGACAGATCCCCCAAATCGAAACTTAACAGAGAAATAAAGGACTTAACTGATGTCATGACTCAAATGGACTTAATCGACATCTACAGAACATTCCATCCTAACAAAAAAGAATATACCTTCTTCTCAGCACCCCATGGAACCTTCTCTAAAATCGACCACATACTTGGTCACAAAACAAATCTAAACAGATACAAAACAATTGGAATAACCTCCTGTGTTCTATCAGACCACCATGGTCTAAAGTTGGATTTCAACAACAACAAAAACTACAGAAAACCTACAATCTCATGGAAACTGAACAATACCCACCTGAATCACCAATGGGTTAAGGAAGAAATAAAGAAAGAAATTAAAGACTCCCTAGAGATCAACGAAAATGAAGACACCACATATCCAAACCTATGGGACACTATGAAAGCAGTACTAAGAGGGAAATTCATAGCACTAAACGCCCACATAAATAAGCTGGAGAAATCTCACACTAGTGACTTAAAAGCACACCTGAAAGTTCTAGAACAGGAAGAAGCAAAGTCTCCCAGGAAAAATAGATGCCAGGAAATTATCAAAGTGAGAGCTGAAATCAATAAAATAGAAACAAAGAGAACAATACAAAAAATTAATGAAACAAAGAGTTGGTTCTTTGAGAAAATCAACAAGATAGACAAGCCCTTATCCAAACTAACCAAAAGACAGAGAGAGAGCATCCAAATCAACAAAATCAGAAATGAAAAGGGGGACATAACAACAGACATTGAGGAAATCCAGAGAATCATGAGGTCATACTTCAAAAACCTCTATTCCACAAAACTGGAAAACCTAAAAGAAATGGATAATTTTCTGGATAGTTACCACATACCTAAATTAAATCAAGACCAGATAAACTATTTAAATAGTCCAATAACCCCTAATGAAATAGAAACAGTCATTAAAAGTCTCCCAACCAAAAAAAGCCCAGGACCAGATGGTTTCAGTGCAGAATTCTACCAGATCTTCAAAGAAGAGTTAATACCAATACTCTCTAAATTGTTCCATACAATAGAAACAGAAGGAACATTACCAAACTCCTTCTATGAGGCTACAATTACCCTGATTCCCAAACCAAACAAGGATACAACAAAGAAAGAGAACTACAGACCGATCTCCCTCATGAACATTGATGCAAAAATACTCAATAAAATACTGGCAAACAGACTCCAAGAACACATCAAAACAATTATCCACCATGATCAAGTAGGATTCATTCCAGGGATGCAAGGATGGTTCAACATAAGAAAGTCTGTCAATGTGATACACCATATAAACAAACTCAAAAAAAAAAACCACATGATCATCTCACTAGATGCTGAAAAGGCATTTGACAAAATCCAACACCCCTTCATGATAAAGGTCTTGGAGCGATCAGGAATACAGGGAACATACCTAAACATAATAAAGGCAATTTACAGCAAGCCAACAGCCAACATCAAATTAAATGGAGAGAAACTCAAAGCAATTTCACTAAAATCAGGAACGAGGCAAGGCTGTCCGCTCTCCCCATACTTATTCAATATAGTACTTGAAGTTCTAGCCAGAGCAATAAGACAACATGAGATTAAGGGGATACAAATCGGAAAGGAAGAAGTCAAGCTTTCCCTATTTGCAGATGACATGATAGTATACTTGAGCAACCCCAAAGATTCCACCAAGGAACTGATACAACTTATAAACACTTTCAGCAACATAGCAGGATACAAGATCAACTCAAAAAAATCAGTAGCCCTCCTATATACAATGGACAAAAAAGCGGAGAAGGAAATCAGAGATACATCACCCTTTACTATAGCCACAAATGACATAAAATACCTTGGGGTAACACTAACCAAGCAAGTGAAGGACCTATATGACAAGAACTTTAAGTCCCTGAAAAAAGAAATTGAAGAAGATGTCAGAAAATGGAAAGATCTCCCATGCTCATGGATAGGCAGGACTAACATAGTAAAAATGGCAATCTTACCAAAAGCAATCTACAGATTCAATGCAATCCCCATCAAAATACCAACACAATTCTTCTCAGACCTGGAAAGAATAATATTCAACTTCATATGGAAAAACAAAAAACCCAGGATAGCCAAAAGAATCCTGTACAATAAAACAACCTCTGGAGGCATCACGATCCCTGACTTCAAGCTGTACTATAGAGCTACAGTAATAAAAACAGCTTGGTACTGGCATAAAAACCGACATGTGGACCAATGGAATTGAATTGAAGACCCTGACATTAATCCGCACACCTATGAACAAATAATTTTTGACAAAGAAGCCAAAAGTGCACAATGGAAAAAAGAAAGCATCTTCAACAAATGGTGCTGGCAAAACTGGATATCAACATGTAGAAGGCTGCAAATAGATCCATATCTATCACCGTGCACAAAACTTAAGTCCAAGTGGATCAAGGACCTCAACATAAATCCAGCTACTCTGAACCTGCTAGAAGAGAAAGTTGGAAGTAGTCTTGAACGCATTGGCATAGGAGACCACTTTCTAAATAGAACACCAGTAGCACAGACACTGAGAGAAACAATCAATCAATGGGACCTCTTGAAACTGAGAAGCTTTTGTAGGGCAAAGAATATGGTCAACAAAGCAAAGCGACAGCCTACAGAATGGGAAAAGATATTCACCAATCCCACATCTGACAGAGGACTGATATCCAGAATATATAAAGAACTCAAGAAATTAGACACCAAAATGCCCAACAGTCCAATTAAGAAATGGGCTATAGAACTAAACAGAGAATTCTCAACAGAGGAAACTCAAATGGCTGAAAGACATTTAAGGAATTGCTCAACATCCCTAATCATCAGGGAAATGCAAATCAAAACAACTCTGAGATACCACCTTACGCCTGTCAGAATGGCTAAGATCAAAAACACTGAAGACACCTTATGCTGGAGAGGATGTGGAGCTAGGGGAACTCTCCTCCACTGCTGGTGGGAATGCAAGCTTGTACAACCACTTTGGAAATCAATATGGCGATTTCTTAGAAAATTGGGAATCCATCTCCCCCAAGATCCAGCTATACCACTCTTGGGCATATACCCAAGGAATGCTCAACCACACCACAAGAGCACTTGTTCAGCTATGTTCATATCAGCATTGTTTGTAATAGCCAGAACATGGAAACAACCTAGATGCCCTTCAACGGAAGAATGGATAAACAAAATGTGGTACATATACACAATGGAATACTACTCAGCAGAGAAAAACAATGACATCATGAGGTTTGCAGACAAATGGATGGATCTAGAAAAAATCATCCTGAGTGAGGTATCCCAGACTCAGAAAGACAAACATGGTATGTACTCACTCATAACAGGATACTAGATGTGGAACAAGGATGACTGGACTGCTACTCACATCACCAGGCAGGCTGCCTGGAAGACAGGATTCCAAGAAAGACACAGGGATCGCCCAATGACAGAGAAATGGATTGAGATCTACATGAACAGACTGGACATGAGTGGGGGTAGTGAAGGGCGAGGGTCGAGGGAAAGAGAGCTTGGGTGAGTGGGAGATCCCAGCTGGATCAACAACAGAGAGGGAGAACAAAGAATAGGAGACCATGGTAAATGAAGACCACATGAGAATAGGAAGAAACAAAGTGCTAGAGAGGCCCACAGAAATCCACAAAGATACCCCCACAACAGACTGCTGGCAATGGTCGAGAGACAGTCCGAACTGACCTACTCTGGTGATGGGATGGCCAAACACCCTAATTGTCGTGCTAGAAACCTCATCCAACTACTGAGGGATCTGGATGCAGAGACCCATGACTAGGCCCCAGGTGGATCTCTGGGAGTCCAATTAGCGAGAATGAGGAGGGTTTATATGAGCGAGAATTGTTGTGACCAAGGTCGGATTAAGCACAGAGACAAATAGCCGAACGAACGGAAACATATGAAATATGAACCAATGGCTGAGGGGTCACCAACTGGATCAGGCCCTCTGAGTGGGTGAGACAGTTGATTGGCCTGATCTGTTTGGGAGGCATCCAGGCAGTGGCACCGGGTCCGGTGCTCATTGCATGAGTTGGCTGTTTGAAACCTGGGGCCTATGCAGGGTCCCTTGGCTCGGCCTGGGAGGAGGGGACTGGACCTGCCTGGACTGAGTCCACCAGGTTGATCTCAGTCTGTGGGGATGGCTTTGCCCTGGAGGAGATTGGAATCGGGAGCGGGCTGGGGGGGAGGGTGAGGGGGGCGGGAGGGGGGAGAACAAGGGAATCTGTGGCTGATATGTGGAACTGAATTGTATTGCAAAATAAAAATTTAAAAAAAAAATAATATTTACTGTTCTGTCTCTGGTGTTTATATAGCTGCTTTTCAATCTAGTTAGTTCTGCATCTTTTTTAAAATTGTGTGTTTGGGTTATTTGCATTTAAGGTTATGATTGAGAGAGGTTTGCTGTATATATGTATTGAAACAGGGTCTCCCTCTGTAGCCCTGGTTGTCCTAGGACTATCTATGTGGACAAGGCTGTCCTGGAATCACACAGACCCTCCCAAGTGCTAGTATTAAACCACATCTGATCAGTTGGACTTTTGTTGTTGTTCTTTCTGTTGTTGCTGTATTATCTGGCTGGATTATTGTTAGTTTCTTCTTCCTCTATTAATCCTGTATGTTTTATGTCTAAGTCATGATATGTGGTTCTCTTTCCTCATCAGGGATCATTGGCCACTGACCCATGAAGATGGAGGGAGCAGAAGTGGGGAACAGAGTTTGGACAGATGTGGATAAGATAGAGATAACACTCTGGGAGATGACTTCAGTGAGACAACTCAATTTTATGTCAGAGTATATGGAATAAATAGGTTTGGGGACAGTAGCTGAGGGAATCACCTAATTTGCATTAAAAAGCATGATTGTAACACTTCATATGAGGCAGCAGAGTCCTATAGCAAAGCTTCTATTACAAGTCTTAGTTACCATATGTGCAGCAAGGTGAAAGTTTTTATCAGGGAGCTATGCCAAGGGTCACACTAGAGATAAATCAGCATCCAGGCTTCGAGACATCTTTCAGATAAGGTTAATCTTTGAGCAAGGCCTCCAAACAATGCTAGATCCATTCCCAGCTCTCCCTTTTTAACCTATTCTTCTCATGAAGTTAATTACATGATGTATACTTGAGAGTAAGATTTTCCTCTTCCTTTGTGTGTTATTTCCCTTTACGTTTATTCTGCAGTGATGGCTTAGTTGTCGTAATTGCATTAACTTGTGCTTGTCTTGAAATGTTATTTTTTCATTGGTATTAAGAGGTAAATTTGCTGGTTATAAAACACCGGGTTGCTTATACTCAGAAGTGGAATACACCATCCCATGCTTTCCTGGATCTTAGTGTGTGTGGCTGCAAGATCCAATGTTGTTTCGATTCTTCTGCTTTTCTATGAGTTCATGTTTTTCCTACAGCTTTTTATACTGTTTGTTTGATTTGTATTTTTACATCTTGATCTTAATGTCATGTAGAGGTTCTCTCTCATACACACTCCTGTATGAAGAGGTGAAAATCACCTATGGTTGGCATGATACAAAAGTAAAATGACTGACCTCTGGTTTTGTTTAAAATGTGAGCCTGGTTTATATCGGAACACAGTCCAAAAATGGAGTTGTATGAGAATTCTGAGTTCTTGAGAGAAAGGAAAAAAAAAAAACAAGACAATTATTTTCTGATCTTAGTTTCAGTTTCTTCAAAACAAAGAATTGTTTTTGGAATGCATAGTCAGGCTCTTCATAGGTGTAGTGGATAGGAGTGAGTTTACTTCAGCTGTTGTTATTCATATGCCTCCATGGAAAAACATGTTTTTGCCATGTGCGGCTTATCCTTGTGACTAAACACCTTACTCGGGTGATTCTTCGTAATCTTCACAATATAAATTGCCTGGTGCCCTGAATAAAGTTGGTTATTGTGTGAAACTTTAATCCACCTCTTTTTTGGCCCTGAACTCCCAGGTTCACGTCACCAACTAGAGTGGTAAACAATTTGTACAGAAAGAGTTCTGAATTCTCCTCTGTTTTGTCTCTCTATCATATGTCAACCTCTTTATTTTCTTGAATCACATGACAAATAGGAATGAGCAACTTTTGTCTTAATATTTACAGGAGTCTCACAAGGGGGGAATTATTATTTTTCCCTATTAACTCAGAATAGCACACAACAGCCAACACTCAGATTTTGTTCCTAGGTACCTACATGTTGTTTTCTACATTTTTCATGGGGAAGGGCATTGTTTTCACTCTCCATTGTTCCCCGGGAATGATCTGACATCTGACCCCCACATCTTACACATTCACACATTTTTTTTTTATTTCCAGAGTCAGAGACATGAATGGATCACCAGGGGGAAAAATGGGAGCAAGGTACACTGAAGCTATGCATTCTGCTGAGCTGGGAGAAGTTAATTACATTAGAAGTCCAAAGCAGAGTAAGATCGATTACAATGTCATTCTTAAAGGTCAGCTAATTCTGAACATGTTGAGTACACAGTATGTAAGGAGAAGAAACACATAGTTTTAAATGATTCTAGAGCACATTGCTACCTTGATTACAGGTAGGATGAAAGTTTGATTTGTAAAGGCAAGAGTCAAACAGTATTTTTTAAAGAAATGATTGCCTCATACTGCAGCAAATATAATTAGTTGACAGTAGCCCCATGCTAATTTGGAATTGAACACCACACTTATGTACTTCACTTGTACTTTGAGAATGTTAAGAGACAGTAGCATTAAAGTACTGATTAGGAAATATTCAGTGTATAGGGTTTTTTGGAGTTAAAATTTTCAATAATTAAGTATTAAAATGATAGACAAAATGGAAAAGGAGAAAGCAGAATGAGGGAGTAAATTATAAATGAGGAAGAATGTACAGAGGTTAAAGGTATGAGAAACAGTAAAAAAAAAAAAATGTTTGAATTACATACAGAAGATGAAAAGTAAAATGATAAAAAAAATCTATTCAGACAAGATGCAAGTTACAATAAAACAATTGAACAAACACCCAATATAAACAAACACAATAAAACAATTAAAAGTTAAATAAGAAATAAAGCAGTTGGCAAGATGGCGCAGCAAATAAAAGTGCTTGTTGCCAAGCCTAGAAACCTGAGTTAGATGCCCAGGACCTACCTGCATGATGGAAAGAGGGAACTGAGTCTAGTATCCTCTGACTTCACCAATCGTGCAGGTGTGCACCACCACACACACACACACACACACACACACACACACACACAGAAGCATGCACACACATGTACACACACTCACAATCACACCCACGCTTTGAATGTGAAGTCCCCCAAAGTTTCAGACATCTTCATACTTTTTGCAGATGGTGGTGATATTTGGTGAGGCTTAAGAGGAATTACCTTGCTGGAAATGTCATTGAGGGAAGGCTTCGTGGTTTCAAACCTCACACATTTCCCAGTTAACTCTCTGTTTTATGCTTGCAGTTTGTCTTAGTTACGGTGTCTATTGCTGTGAAGAGACACCATGACCACGGCAACTCTTATAAAGGAAAACATTTAGTTGAGGTGGTGCCTTACAGTTTCAGAGGTTCAGTCCATTATCATCTTAGTGGAACATGGTGGCATAGGGGAAGACATGGTGCTAACTACATCTCAATCAGAAGGCAACAGGAAGTAGTATCAGTGTTACACTGAGGGAAGCTTGAGCAAAACAGACCTCAAAGTCCACCCCCAGGGTGACACACTTTCTCCAACAACGCCACACCTACTCCAACAAAGCCATACCTCCCATTAGGGTCACTCGCTTTGGGGGCCATTTTCTTTCAGTCCACCAGAGTTCAACACTTGAACCCTCAGCTTCCTACTTTTGTCACCATGCCTGTCACTTGCTGTCATGTCTTCCTGCCCTGACAGTCTTATCCCCCTGGAAGCATTAGCCCAAGTAAACTGCTTCATTCAGAAGTTGCCTTGGTCATGATGTTTCATCATGCAATAGGAAAGTAACGAGTCCAAAGCCTAATATAACCTTCTTTAATTGTAGAGAACTATGCATAATGAATTGAGTTGATAGAGGACTTATAGCACAACACTCTCTCCTTGTTTTTGAGTACTTCACATGTGATTGTCAGGTCCTAAAGAAACTCAGAACAAATGACTAACTGTGGTGCCTAGTAGCATATCCAAGCTTATGCTGGCCTGTAGGCTCACTCAGTAGCTATGGCTCCTCTCAGCTCTTCTCACGCCTCCCCCTACCCTAAACTCCCCCCGCCCATGGGCTTTGCTTCCCTTTCTCCAGCTTCTGATTCCTACATAAGCCTGCCATTTCAGCCAGGAGCTCCTTCTGCTCCTCTCTCGTTCCGTTTGGCCCCATCTCTCTTCTCTTCCTCTCACTCTCCCTTCTCCCTCCTCTCATGGCCTGGTTCAGTCTGCTAGTCACGTTTACTCCACTACTTTCTCCTCCTGCTCTGGACTCTTCCAGACACCTCTGGATGTACTCTCCCTCATAGCTACAAAAAAAAAAAAAAAAAAAAAAAAAAAAAAAACTCTGTCAACCATACTTTGGAGTAGCCTCATTTCATTCATCTGGTGCCAACACCAAGGAGATGCATATATGAGGCTCCTTGCAAGGGGCTCAACTTTTCTTAACCAAACCAACTGCTGATGTGACCCTACTAAGGTATGTACAGACCATTTGTTTTGATGGCTTCTGCCACCCACCAAATTTGACTCCAAATTCTAAAGTCCCCTCATCAGCCACTTCTTCTCTCCACCTGTCCTTGCCTGCTCTGTAAGTGTCCCCTCTGGCTCCTGGGGCTGCTGAACTTCCTGAGCATCCACCCTCTATTTCTTTGGCTCCTGAAGCCTGCTACACACTCCAGGGCACCCACCATGTGGGCATCTCTCTACTAAAACACTTATCCATCTCCCCCTATTGGAACCCTTCCTTTTCCCAATTGACCCTCCCATTTCCACTCTTCAGCTGTGTTCTCCTCTACCTGCACTCACCACTTGTCTCTCCTCCTCTACTAGGTAAATGTCACCATGGAGCTGCCTGCTTTGTGTGCTATTACTACCAAAGACACACAACCGATGTGCCTAGAATCTCCTTTGACCCTACTGGGCCCTTATCACATGAAAAGGGATGTCTCTCCCTTGTGATTTGGAACATTTCTTTCTGACAATGCTCTCAGTCCACTTGGGGATGCCCTGGATGGAAATTCTTGTCAGCACAACACTTATCCTCCCCGCTAGAACCTACATGTCTGCAGCTTCTCTATGCCCTCCTTGGCCTCTATGATATCAGCATCTTCCCTCAGGTGGAGTTAGTTACTGCTTGAGATCCCTTCCTTGCCTCCTCTCACTAGGAACTACATGTTGTGTCTCTTCTTTTACCCTCCTGGGCATATATGACCCTTTCTTTGATACTCCTTGTACCCAGAAATTTCAGTAAAGCTTCACTGTGTTCCTGCAAATGGCTTGGTTTCAGTACAGCTCAATCTGTGGCCAAAAATGGCACACCTGATTTTTAAATTCTTTCTATGGTAACAACTTGTACCACTGCAAAAACAAATGGTCCCCAGATCTCTTATATCTAAATTGTCTCTGCTTTACACTTCCAAATGTCTCTTATCTCTAAGGTTTGTTTATTTTCCACTCTTGAAATCTTTTATCTCTACAATTTCTTTGAGCTCTGCTCTCACAAAATCTTTTAAGACTATTGTGTAAATTCTTTAACTCAAGATTTGTAGCTTCATTAGATATGGTTTAAAAATCTGTAAAGTCTGTAATAAAAGTTAACTTAACATATAACAAAAGGCTGGTAGTTAAAATTATCTATATACCTAAGTAATCTTCATTTGCCACAGCATTTTTTATATGTGCTTCAGCTCTGGTTTAGAGTTTAACTTGGATTCAGCTCTTGTTTAGGAAAATAGATGCTTTTAAATAGCTACCACATGGCTCGCCTCCACCTTGGCTGATGACCTTATCAGGATGGAAGCAACCATGTGGCTGGCAGCCATCTTTACTAAGGAAAATTCACAACCATCTTGATTAAGATGGCCATGTGGTATAAACCAATTAAAGCAACAATTATAAAACTTTAGTCTTTGTCATTTGCCCTGAGTGTGGAGAATAATACACTGGCCTGCTTGATGCCATTAGGACTAGATGGATGGAGACAGACACATACTTGTTTACCCAGTGCCATTTGCCCTGAGCTGGGAGAAAAAAACCAAGGGCCCATCAGAGGCCATTAATGGTGAAGAAATATATGGTGGAGTATGGGAAAGAGAGAGAGGCAGACTGGTTCACGTTCTGTGGAGAGAAGCAGATCAGAAGACACTAAGGTGGTGAGGAATAGGCTGATATAAGAGATTTGCTTGCCAATCAGGGCCCTGGTGAAGTCCAGTCTTCAGCTGCTGCCAAGGTCCATGTCTGGGCCCTTGGCCCTACAGCAGCTGTGGTCTGTGTTGATGTCCATGGCTCCTGTTACCACCCACGGCTATGCTTGGGAACATGTTGGTGTCTGAGGGCCACCCTTCAGCTGCGGTGATGCCTATCTGAGTAGCCTGTGCTGCCATCTGGTGCCATAGCGGCATCTAGGCAATGACTGCTGCTGAGGACCATGTCTGGGTCCATGGTCCTACTGCAGTGGGGGTCTGTGTTGATTTCATGGCTCATGTCACCACCAAAGGCCACACAGATGCTCACCTTCTTAGCTACCACCTGTAGCCATGTTGGGGACTAAGGAATGTACCATAGCGAGGCTATGCCAATTTGAGTGGCCTGTACTACCACCTATAGCCACAGTGTTGACTGGGCTTGAGTTGCTGACAAGGGCATGTCAGGGTTTGTGGCCCTACCACAGCCAAGGGCTATGCTACCATTGAAGGCTGTACAACTGCCCAGGGTCTGGTCTGGAGTGCCACCTAGGGCCATGTGGAGTCCGGGAACCACACTACTGATGGGTCCACACCAATCTAACAGTCCTGCACTGCTACCTGGAAACATGGTGACATGTAGACCCAAACTACTGCTGATGGTCATGTGTGGGTCAATGATTTTGCTGCAGCTGGGGTTTGTGTTGATGTCCATCACCCATGTTAACACAGGGGCCCATAGGAACCATGTGTTGAACCATGTGTAAAAATAAGAGAGCCTTGCTGAGCTGGGCCTGCCCCTCATTGGCATGGGGAAAGCAGACACCCTCACTGGAGAGCTGATCCCACTTCTAGCTGGCCCTAGGATAATGGACCCCAATGGCAGCACAGGAAATTTGGCCCTGACCCTAATAAGATACCTTGGGAAAGCTGGCGCCACTCCTCACCTGAGGGGGGTGGTCCCAGCAGCCTGGTAAGAACAAACCAGCTACCACTCAGACACATACCTAGGGCTTTGAATGGACACTCCCTAAAATCTAATCAATTTATGACCTGCTGGAGCTTGTGAAGGAACTGATCCTATGAAACCATAGCCACAGGATCTTCACAACTTCAGGCACCTGAAGAATATCAGAGAAAAGTTCAGGTGAGGGTCCAGTACCGATGGTGTACCAGAAGTCAGAGGCCTTGAACTTGACCAACATATTGTATAATGAACATCTGCAAGTAAAGCTGTTTGAATAAAAACATATACTGAATGACACACATCAGCTCCCAATGCCACCAAGATGAATGGAGAAGCAGGGAAGACAGGAACAAAATGGGTTTTTCTGTTTGCTTTTTGTTTTTGTTTGTTCTTTTGTTTTGTTTTGTGTTTTCAATTTTTTGTTTGTTTTCTTTATTAATATTCTTATCTATGTGTATTTATTTTACATCCTGACCACAGTTTGCCCTCCCTGTTCTCCTTCCAGAGTCTCCCCCACCCTCCTTTGTTCTCACCCCATCCCCACCCCTAGCCTCCAACCACTCCTCTGTCTCGGTTCAGGAAAGGGCACTATCCCATGGATATCAGCAAAACACAGCATATCAAGTTGTAGTAAGATTAAACAAGTCCCCATGTATTAAGGCTGGGAAAGGTGACCCAGTATGATGAGTAGGGTCCCAAAAGCAAGTAAAAGAGTAAGAGGCCCTGCTCCCACTGTTAGGAATCCCCCAAGAGGACCAAGCTACACAACTGTCACATATGTGCAGAGGGCCTGGGTGTGTCCCTTGCAGGCTCCCTGGTTGTCAGCTCAGTCTCTGTGAGCCCCTTTGAGCCCACGTTATTTGATTCTATGTTTTTTTCTTGTGGTGTCCTTGACACCTCTGCCTCCTACAATTCTTTCTCTTCCTCTTCTGGAGGATTTCCTGAGCTCCACCTAATGTTTGGCTGTGGGTCTGCATCAGTTTCCATCAGTCACTGGATGAAGCCTCTCTGATGACAATTGATATAGGCACCAATCTTTGAATATAGCAGAATATTGTTAGGCATCATTACATTGATCTTTTTCCTCCTCCAGGTGTGTTTGGTTCTATTCTTGGTCTCTGGACTATCCAGCCTGTGTGTCCCAGTGTTCCAGGCAGTGTCAGATGTAGGCTTACTCTCTTAGCATGAGTTTTAGGCTAGACCAGTCATTGATTGGTCACTCTCTCAATCTCTAGGCCATCCTTACCCTAGCACATACCATAGACATGACAAACTCTAGGTTTAAGGCTATATGGCTGGGTTGGTTTCCCACTCCCTCCACTGTTAAATCTTGCCTGGTTTGACATTTCTAGGAGTCTTAGATGGGGTCATCCTTGTCTATTCCTGGGAGATTCCCTTGCAACAGGTTTTTCCCTGACCCCAAAATGCCCCCCTTTCCAGTAGTCTCAGTTCTCTCCCCCTCTGTCCCCACCCCAACCTGATCACTCATGATCACATCCCTGCCTGCAGCCCACTCATGAAATCTCTTCTATTTCCCCTTCCCAGGGAAATCTGGACATTCCCCCTTGAGCCCTCCTTGTTACCTAGTCTCTCTGAGTCTGTGGTTTTCCTTTATCATAGTTTTCCTTTATCATATAGCTAATATCCACTTAGAAGTGAGTACATGTCATGTTTGTCTTTCTGGGTCTGGGTTACCTCACTCCAGATAATTTTTTCTATTTATATTCATTTGCCTTCAAATTTCATGATGGCATTGCTTTTAACAATGAGTAATACTCCATAGTGTATATGTACCACATTTTCTTTATCCATTCCTTGGTTGAGGAACATCTAGGTTGTTTCCAGATTCTGGCTAATACAAATAAAGCTGCTATAAATATAGCTGAGAGAGTGTCCTTATTGTATGTTTGAGCATCCTTTGGATGAATATATGCTCAATATTGGTATAGCTGGATCTTGTGGAAGATTGATTCCCAGTTTTCTGAGAAACTGCCATATTGATTTCCAAAGTGGCTGTACAAGTTTTCATCCTCACCAGCAATGGAGGAGTGTTCCCTTTTCTCCACATCCTCTCCAACATGAGATGTCATTTGTGTTTTTGATCTTAGTTATACTGACAGGTGTAAGATGGAATCTCAGAGTCGCTTTGATTTGCATTTCCCTGATGGCTAAGGATGTTAAACATTTCTTTAAGTGTTTCTCTGCCATTTGAGATTCCTTTGTTGAGAATGCTCTGTTTAGATCTGTGTCCCATTTTTTAATTGGATTATTTAGTTTATTGATGTCTAGTTTCTTGGGTTCTTTACTTATTTTGGAAATACGACCTCTGTGAGATATGGGATTAGTGAAGATCTTTTCCCATTCTGTGTTGATGTTAGTGCCTGCTCTATTCGTGTCCTGTTTAGGAAGTTTTCTCCTGTGCAATGCATTCAAGGATATTTCTCACATTCTCCTCTGTCAGGTTCAGTGTATCTGGATTTATGTTGAAGTCTTTTATTCACTTGGACTTGAGTTTTGTGCAAAATGATAGAAATGGATTTATTTATATTCTTCCACATTCTGACATCCAGTTATGGCAGCACCATTTGTTAAAAATGCTTTCTTTGTTCTGTTGTATAATTTTGACTTCTTTGTCTAAGATCAGGTGTCCATAGGTGTGTGGATTTATGTCTGTGTCTTTGATTCGACTCTATTTATCTACCTATGTGTTTTTAGGCCAATTCCATGTGGTTTTTATTACTATAGCCCTATAAAAGAGCTTGAAATCAGTGGTAGGTGATACCTCTGGAAGTTCTCTTATTGTACAGGATTGTTTTAAGTTGAAGTCCTCTTACTTGAGACCTTGATCTTGACCAACAACACATTATACAATGAACATTTGCAGGTAAAGCTGTCTGGACAAAAGGGTACACTGCATGATATACAGCAGCTCCCAATGCTACCAAGACAAATAGGCAGGAAAGACAGATGAGCAAACTGGACTTTTTTGTTTGCTTCTGTGCGCTTTTTGGGTTTTGTTTGTTGGTTTTGGTTTTGTTTTGTTTTGGGATTTTTCATTTGTTATTAACTAATATTCTTATTTATATTTTTATTTTTATTTTTTTATTTCTATCTTATTTTTATTTCTTTTTAATTTTCTTTTGGGGGGCACTACAAGGGTAAAGGGTGGATGTAGGCAGAAGTTTCTGTGTCTGGCCAGAAACTCTCAGATACCCAGTAGTCACTTCCTAAATAATTAACTCTGAGGCTTAATAATACTTATAAATGCTTGGCCAGTAACTCAGGCTTATTAGTAAGTAGCTCTTACACTTAAATTAACCCATAATTCTTATCTATGTTTAGCCACCTGGCTTGGTAACTTTCCTCAATTCTCATCTTGCTTCCTCTGCATCTGGCTGGCAACTCCTTGACTCTGTCCTCCTTCTTCCTAGCATTCTCTGTTTGGCTTTCTTTCCCACCTAACTTCCTGTCCAGCTACTGGCCATTCAGTGTTTTATTAAACCAATTCAAGTGACAAATCTTTACAGCATATAAGAGCATTATTCCACAGCAGGTGGATATGCAGGGACTAGGAAATGAGTGAAATTGGGGTACATGATATGAAGTTATCAAAGAAATCAATTAAACATTATGTTAAATAAAACAACCTTCTTAGTTCTACTGAGCCCTCCTCTGCTTCTCGTTCTAACTTCTTTTAGACTAAGGAGGCAACAGCAGGCCTCCAAACTATTTTGGATTAGGATGGATTTTTGTATGGTGAAAAATTCCTAAAATTATAAAGATATACACCCAGGTTAACAGAAACAGATTTAGAGATGTATATCTAACTTCTTATGTCTTTGTTATTGTTCAATACCATACTCCTAGAAAATTTTAGATAAGGAATGACATATTTGATGAATAAGGTATATTTGATAAATAAGGCTTATAAATTGTAGGGATACAACTACAATTACTACAACACTATATCAATCACTTATTCAGTGATAAACATGGGCTATTTCTTATAATTTTCCCAACAACCACATGTAACATATATTAGTTCTAACCCCATTCACATATAAAATAAGTAATGGACATTATTAAGTAACTTGCTTGAGGTCAGCCATTGACAATGGTAGACTTCAGATTTTCAGTCCAGATAGGCTTGACACCAGGCTTTGAAGTTACTATGTGGTCACATCTTCCCCTGAATGAATTCATGGTCTTAAGATGTGAGAAATAACAGATTGTTCTGATGCCCCTAAGTCTCTCAATCTTTTAACTCATCTGACTTCAACTTTTCCACTGTCACCAGGAGGTACAACCTCAACATTTCCTGAACACCTAAAGTAATCCTTGGTTTTTGCCATTGGGGTTCTTGAACCAGCATATTCCATTTTGCTTATTAAAGGACTTTATTTGAGGGAAAGAGACCCACTTAATGGGGAAAAAAGGATAGTTTCTGAGTTTTTTATACTACTTCGTAAAGAACATTCTTTGATGTTATGAAATTTAGCACTGAAAAACTTAATAAGCAAACTATATATGAGCACTAATTAAAATGAAATTATAAATTATCTCACATATTCATCCTCTACTAAAATCGTCTCAATGATCCAAGGCTTTTGCTTATGTAAAGTCACTTTTCTAAATATAAGTATCAATCGTTATTTTATCTTGTATTTGTGTGTGTGCATGCATGCACACATGTTTATATATAATGTCTGTCATGGAGTGAGTAAAGGTCAGGTGACAACTTGTGGAATTCAGTTGACTCTTTTCATGTCATCAGGCTTGGAGGCACATGAGTGAGTCATATTACTGGCCCAATTTAACTAGTTCTTTAAAAGTATAAATTATTTTTTTCAGAGTGCAAATAAATGATGTCTTATTGCTTTAATAATCACCCCATTTAGATGTTGAGTTTTATTACAAAATAAACATTATGCTAGAGATATTAAAGCAAAATTTTGTTATGTCTATCCCATACTCAATTCAGTTCTACTAGCCACTACCTACACATTCTGAAACACTACACTTTTTGGAAGATATATAAAGTACTCAGTTCATTTTGCAAAACACATTTGAAAGTTTTGCTGTTCTTTTACATTTAATTGGTAAAAATGAATTAGCTTGAGAGAATTGAATTCCCTTTCTTCTTTCTCAGGAAAGGTCACATATTCTCATACTACTAAATTATAAAAAATGATCAAATCTATTGAAAAAGAACACATTAAAAACCTAATGTCAGAAACCACAGGGCAAAACCATTTGTGGCTGTACCTCTGAACAGCTGAATGAAGTGTCAGGCATCTTATGCAGCACGTGAAGCACATGATTAGCTCTGGATTGTACATCAAGTCATGTCCTTCCTGTATCAGCTGTTAAATGGCTAATAGTGCTTCATTGATAATTGTTTAAAATTCACTGCTAAACAGAACACTGTCAGGGAAAATAAGTGTGAGGTTTAATAAAACAATACAGGTTCCCACAGTTTCAAACAGAAACAGTGAGTATGGAGGAGTTGCACAGTATCAGTATGTCACAAGAAAACAGACACCCCCCAGTCCTTATCTTTCTGAGTGCATCCTTAGCAGGAAAATACAAAATTGAATGTCATAATGTATCTCACAAAGTTTATTTCCAATATATCTTCTATACTTAAGATAAACTAGACTGATGGTTTCAGGACAGACATCCAAAAATACACATTTTACTTGGAACTTTAGAGCTGAATTTTTAGGTAGATTTCAATTCCCCATCTCTAAGAAAGGCTACTTATTGTCATGGGAAAAGTGGGAAATTTGAGACATGAAAACTGGGGATGAAATCAAGCTTCAACACTCTTTTTTTTTTTTAATTGTGTGCTTGCTGGTTTTTTTTTCATTTTATTTTATTTTATTTTATTTTACAATACAATTCAGTTCTACATATCAGCCATGGATTTCCTTGTTCTCCCCGCTCCGGCCCCCCTCCTCTTCCCCCCAACCCACAAACCCATTCCCACCTCCTCCAGGGCAAAGGCTCCCCCGAGGACTGAGATCAACCTGGTAGACTCAGTCCAGGCAGGTCCAGTCCCCTCCTCCCAGGCCGAGCCAAGTGTCCCTGCATAAGCCCCAGGTTTCAAACAGCCAACTCATGCAATGAGAACAGGACCCGGTCCCACTGCCTGGATGCCTCCCAAACAGATCAAGCCAATCAACTGTCTCATCTATTCAGAGAGCCTGATCCAGTTGGGGGCCCCTCAGCCATTGGTTCATAGTTCATGTGTTTCCATTGGTTTGGCTATTTGTCCCTGTGCTTTATCTAACCTTGATCTCAACAATTCTTGCTCATATAAACCCTCCTATTGCTCGCTAATTGGACTCCCTGAGCTCCACCCGGGGCCTAGCCCATGGATCTCTGCATCCAGATCCCTCAGTCATTGGATGTGGTTTCTAGCACAACAATTAGGGTGTTTGGCCATCCCATCACCAGAGTAGGTCAGTTCGGGTAGTCTCTCGACCATTTCCAGCAGTCTATTGTGGGGGTATCTTTGTGGATTTCTGTGGGCCTCTCTAGCACTTTGCTTCTTCCTAGTCTCATGTGGTCTTCATTTACCATGGTCTCCTATTCCTTGTTCTCCTTCTCTGTTCTTGATCCAGCTGGGATCTCCTGCTCCCCTAAGCTCTCTTTCCCTCCACCCTCACCCTTCATTACCCCCACTCATGTCCAGGCTGTTCATGTAGATCTCATCCATTTCTCCATCATTGGGCGATCCCCGTGTCTTTCTTGGGGTCCTATTTTCCAGGTAGCCTCACTGGTGATGTGAGTAGCAGTCCAGTCATTCTTGTTCCACATCTAGTATCCTCCTATGACTGAGTTCATACCATGTTTTTCTTTCTGAGTCTGGGTTACCTCACTCAAAATGATTTTTTCTAGATCCATCCATTTGTCTGCAAACCTCATGATGTCATTGTTTTTCTCTGCTGAGTAGTATTCCATTGTGTATATGTACCACATTTTATTTATCCATTCTTCAGTTGAAGGTCATCTAGGTTGTTTCCAGATTCTGGGTATTACAAACAATGCTGATATGAACATAGCTGAACAAGTGCTCTTGTGTTATGATTGAGCATTCCTTGGGTATATATAGCTAGATCTTGGGGGAGATTGATTGCGAATTTTCTAAGAAAGCGCCATATTGATTTCCAAAGTGGTTGTACAAGCTTGCATTCCCACCAGCAGTGGAGGAAAGTTCCCCTACCTCCACATCCTCTCCAGCACAAGGTGTCTTCAGTGCTTTTGATCTTAGTCATTCTGACAGGCGTTAGGTGATATCTCAGAGTTGTTTTGATTTGCATTTCCCTGATAATTAGGAATGTTGAGCAACACTCTTGAATTGCATCATCCTGAGCTATTTCCTTATATTCTTCAATTCTGGTAGAATTTTCTCAGTTTCTAAACAGAAAAATGTACCAACCTGATTGACTGAAAGAAAATATATAGAGAGTTGAATGTGTAGGTTTTACCAGCTAGTGAACAAAATTTTCTGTAATTCTCAAATTCTAATAGCTTTAACAAGCGTTTATATTTTTAGTCACTCCTATGATCAGAATAAAACCAAGTATTCATGCTGATTCTGAAGCTCTGTTAGTACAGTGCCCATCTAGTAAGCAGGGACCCTGGCTTCTTCAGGCACCAATGTCATATAAAACCAGGTAAGATGGTAAATACCTGCAACTCAGGTCAGGGTCTAATTTTAAATAAATTTAAAATCTCCTAGATATAATAAACAATACTAGCAAGCTAGGAGAATCTATTGCACCAGCAATGAAAAATTGGTATCATACATTTCAATACACATAATCCATAATAGGACCCTCCAAATGGCACACATCCATATAAAGCTAACAAAATATAGACGAACTCTGTATTGGAAAACTATAAACACTGTTGGAAACTATACTAAAAAAAAACTAAACTGGGAAGATTAGAAACTCATTGCTTGGAATATTGACACTGGTAAGATGTCAAATAGTATAAGTGTATTTATAGATTTATTAGAACCTCAACCAAAGGCCAATAAGCTATTTCATACATATCAGGAAGCATATTATATAGGGATCTAGAATAGGCAACAAAAATACAGAAACAAGAAAAAAGAATGAATTTGAAAATATTCAGCGTTAAGAATTGTGGTAAACCTGCAATAAAATAAATATCATAAGGTTCTAAGATATAGTGGTATTAGTAAAAAACAGGCAAATCATTAGATATAAGGCAGAGTCCAGAAATAGGCTCACTCAAGTATAGGAAACTGATTTTTGAAAATGTGACAATTTTTAAAATTTATTGAAAATAAGTATTTTTCTCACTTAATATATTATAATTATAATAATTTCCACTCCTTCTAGTCCTCCAACTTACTCTCCACCCCTCCTCCCATCAGGATCCACTTCCTTTATGTCTCTCATTGGAAAACAAACAGAATTCTAAGGGATAATGATAAAATATAATATGATAAATTATAGTAAGATAAATCAGAACCTATCATATTGGAATTGGACAAATGGAATAGAAGGCATAAGAAAAAGACCCACTCATTCACACACTCAAGAATCCCATAAAAACACCAAATTGGAAGCCATAATATATATGCAAAGGACATGTAAGCTAAAAAGAGAGAAGAAAATACCTAAATAAAATAGAATTTAAAAATAGGAGAACCCCACTACTCCAGCAAAAGCCCCTTGCTGTACTGGAGGCTGTACTGATTTTAGAAACCTCAGAGCCTGCCCAGCTGTTCCCAGCACCACTCCCTCCCCTCAGCCCCATATCTTGACAGACAACTCTGGGAGAAGCCCCTTGCTCTACTGGAGGTCATGCTGACACTAGAAACTCCAGAGCCTGCCAAGCTGTGCCCAACGCTACCCCCTCCCCTCAGCCCCATATCTTAGCAGACAATTCTGGCAGAAGTTCCTGCTCCCTGAGGCTAAACCTGTACTTCAAACCCCAGAGGCCACACAGGTCAACAAACACCAACAGAGACACCCTATCTGAAAACACATTGGCCATCAGAACCACAGGTCACTCAGGCCAGAAGACCAGAGAGGAAACAGAAACCAAGGGAAACTCAGAAATTGGCACCTAAACCTATAGTTACCCCAAATCCAGATGACTAGAGATCAGTTTAAGAATACAACAACACCCAGGGCAATATGGCACCACCATAGCCCAGCTATCCTACCACAGTAAGCTCTGGATATTCCAACACAGCTGAAGCATGATAAAATGACCTAAAAACCAATCTTATGAAGATGAAAGAGGCCCTTAAAGAGAAAATGAATAAATCCCTTACAAAAAAATCCAGGAAAACAAACAGGTGAAGTTCAAGGCCTGAAAATAGAAAAAGAAGCAAAAAAGAAAACACAAAGTGAAAGAATCCTGGATATGGAAAATCTAGGCAAGCAAACAGGAACTACAGACACAAGCCTCACCAATAGAATATAAGAGATGGAAGAGAGAATCTGAGGCACATAAAATACAATAGAAGAAATTGACACACTGGTCAAAGAAAATGTTAAGTTCCTGATACAAAACATACAGGAAAGCTGGGACACTATGGAAAGAGCAAATCTAAGAAAAATGGAAATAGGAAATGGAGAATATTCCAAGATAAAAAAGCCCAGAAAATATTTTCAACAAACTCATAGAATTTTCCTAACCTAGTGAAGGACATGCCTATAAAAGTAGAAGAACTGTACAGAATACCAAATAGATTGGACCAGAAAAGAAAGTCCCACTACTACATAATCATCAAAACACTAAATGTACAGAACAAAGAAAGAATATTAAAGCTGCAAGGGACAAAGGCCAAAGAGATAAAGGCAGATCTATTAGAATGACACCTGACTTCTCAGTGGAGACTCTAAAGGCTGGAAGGGCCTGGACAGGTGTCCTGCATAATCTAAGAGACCACAAATGCCAGCCTAGACTACTATACCAAGCAAAACTTTCAGTCATCATAGATGGAGAAAACAAGATATTCTATGACAAAGTCAAATTTAAACAATATCTATACACAATCTCTAGTACCCAAGGTACTAGAAGGAAAACTCCAACCTAGGATATTAACTTCACCCATGAAAGCACAGGAAATAAATAATTTCACACCAGAAAAACAAAAAAAAGTAAAGCGTGCATATGCACACACACACATACACACACACACACACACAAAGACTACCATCACCAACAACAAAATACCAAGAATGAACAATCTTTGGTCATTGATGTCTCTCAATACCAATGGACTCAACTCACTAAAAAAAAGAAAAGAAAAAAATTCAAGCTAACAGAATGAATACAAAAACAGGTTCCAGCCTTCTGCTATATACAAGAAACATACCTCAACATCAGAGAAAGACATTACCTTAGAGTGAAGGGTTGAAAAAAGTTTTCCCAAGTAAATGGACCCAAGTAGAAAGCTGATATAGCCACTACAATATCTAAGAAAATAGACTTTCAACCAAAATTTTTCAAAAGAGGTGGGGAAGGACACTTCATTCTCATCAAAGGAAAACTCTACCAAGATGGCATCTCAACTCAATTCGGAACATCTATGCCCCAAACACAAGGGCACCTACACTTGTAAAAGAAACATTACTAAAGCTTAAATCACACATAGACCCTCACATATTGATAATGGGAGACTTCAACACCCCACTCTCACCAATGAAGAAGTCACTCAGTTAGAAACTAAACAGAAATAATGAAACTAACAGATGCTATGACTCAAATGTATCTAACAGCTATCTACAGAACATTCCATTAGAACACAAAAGAATATACCTTCTTCTTAGCACCTCATGGGACCTTCTCTATAACTGATCACATATTAGGTCACAA
Source organism: Peromyscus eremicus (assembly GCF_949786415.1). NCBI lineage: Eukaryota > Metazoa > Chordata > Mammalia > Rodentia > Cricetidae > Peromyscus > Peromyscus eremicus. The sequence continues at coordinate 47,586,213 of NC_081417.1, read as the reverse complement.
AGCAAGTCTCAACACATACAAAAAAATTGAAATAACCCCCTGAATCCTATCAGACCACAATGGATTAATGTTGAACTTCACCAACAGAAACAAACTCATGGAAACGGATCAAGTTTCTACTGAGTTACCACTGGGTCAAAGCAGAAATAAAGAAAGAAATTAAAGACTTCCCAGAATTCAATGAAAATAAATGCACAATATAACCCAAACTTATGGACACTATGAAAGCAGAGATAAGAGGAAAGTTCATAGCACTAAGTGCTTTCATAAAGAAATTAGGGAGATCTCATACTAGCAAATGAACAGCATACCCGAAAACTCTAGAACAAAAATAAGAAAACACAAAAAAGAGGGGTGGACAGCAGGAAATAATCAAACTTGAGACTGAAATCAATAAAATAGAAACAAAGAGAATGATACAAAGAATCAATGAAACATAGATTTGGTTCTTGGAGAAAATCAACAAGATAGACAAGCCCTTATCCAAATTAACCAAAAGGCAGAGAGAGAATATCCAAATTAACAAAATCAGAAATGAAAAAAGGAGCATAAAAACAGACTTTGAGAAAATCCAAAGAATCATAAGCACATACTTCAAAAACCTGAACTTCACCAAATTGGAAAATCTAGAAGAAATGGACAGTTTTCTTGATAGATACCACTTACTAAAGTTAAATCAACATCAGATAGACAATTCAAATAAACCTATCAACTCCAAGGAAATAGAAGCAATCATTAAAGATCTCCCAAACAAAGAATCCCAGGTCCAGGTTTTAAAACAAAACTTTACCACACTTTCAAAGAACAGCTAATACTAATACTCCTCAAATTATTCCATAAAATAGAAACCGAAGGAACATTGGCAAATTCTTCTTATGAGGCCACTCTCACCCTGATACCCAAACCACGCAAGATTCAACTAAGAAAGACAATTATAGACCTCATAAATATAGACCTCATGAATATTTCCCTCGTGAATATTGATGCAAAAATACTCAATAAAATACTAGCAAATTGAATCCAATAATGCATCCAAAAAAAAGATCATCCACCATGATCAAGTTGGCTACATCCCAGAGATGCAGGGATGGTTCAACATACAAAAATCAGTCAATCTAATCCACCATATAATCAAACTGAGACAAAAATCCATGATTGGATGCTGAAAAAGCCTTTAACAAAATCCAACACCCTTAATGATAAAAGTCTTGGAAATATCAGGGATACAAAGGACATACCTAAACATAATAAAGGCAATTTACAGAAAGCTTATAGCCAACATCAAATTAAATGAAGAAAAACTCCAAGCAATTCCACTCAAATCAGGAATAAGATAAGGCTGTCCACTCTACCCATATCTATTCAATATAGTGTTCAAAGTCCTAGCTAGAGCAATAAAACTACAAAGGGAGATCAAGGGGATACAAATTGGAAAGGAAGAAGTCAACATAACACTATTTGCAGATGACATGATAGTATACACAAGTGACCCCAAATATTCTACCAGCGAACTCCTATAGCTGATAAACACCTTTAATGAAGTGAATGGATATAAGATTAACTCAAAAACCTCAGTAGCCCTACTATATCCAAATGATAAACAGGATGTAAAATACAGGATTTAAAATAAATAATATAATATAAAAAATACCTAAAAATGAGAAAGAAAGAAAATGTAGCACATTTATACAATGCAGTATTACTAGGCTATCAAAAACAATGACAGCATGAAATTTGCAGGCCAAAGATTAGAACTAGAAAAAAATCATCCTGAGTGAAGTAACTCAGACCCAGAAAGACAAACATGGTATAGATTCACTTATAAGTGGACATTAGCTGCAAAGTAAAGGATAACCAAGCTAAAATCCACAAACCCGTAGAAGCTAAATAACAAGGAGGGCTCAAGGTGAGGATGCATGAATCTCCCTAAGTAGGAGAAATAGAATAGATATTCCAGGCTGATGTTGGGGGTGGGGTAGGGGGAGCAGGAGGAATCAGGTGGTGCAGGGGTGGGAATAGAAGGATAGAGTACTGGGAGAGACAATTGGAATTGGTGGGCATCTTGGGGATGATCTAGAGACCTAGTGCAATGGAAACTCCCAGAAATCTCTGAGGGTGACCCTAGCTAAAACTCTTAGCAATGAGGGATGTGGAGCCTGAACTAACCATCTCTCACAACTAGGAAAGGCTTCTAGTGGAGGGATTGGGACAACAGCCTAGCCACAAAACTTTCAACATACAATTTGTCCTGCCTACAAGATACGCTGGGGTAAAGGTGGCATGAAAATTGTAAGAGTGGCCAACCAATGATTGGCCCAGTATGAGACCATGAGAGCGAGCCCACCCATGAAACTGCCCGGAGAGCCAGGACCCAGAGGCTAGACAGCCCAGAGACCTAGAATAGAACTAAATATGACTGGCAAAAAAAAAGTCTATAAATGATTCCTAATGACATTCTGCTATACTCATAGATGGGTGCATAGCCCAACTGTCATTGGGGGAATCCCCTGGAACAGAGGTGGAAGGATTATTAGAGCCAGAGAGGTCAAGGACATCAAAAGAAAATACACAGAATCATCTAACCTGGCCTCACAGGGGCTTATAGAAACTCAGTTGACAACCAGGGTGCCTTCATGGATCTGACAGAGACCCTCTGCATATATGTTACAGTTGTGAAGCTTGGTCTTCTTGTGGGACTCCTAACAATGGGAGCAGGGCTGTCTCTTAATCTTTTGTCTGCTTTTAGGACTCTTTTTTTCATAGTGGTTTGCCTTGTCCAGCCCTAGTACGAGGGGAATTGCCTAGTCTTACTGCAACTTGATATGCCATATTTGGTTGATATTCATAGCAGGCTAGTAAGGAAACAAAGATAAATGGTTCTATATAGACATATACAATATCTAATTCAAACCAAATCAAGAAGGTGGCAAAAATTTTGTTGGGTAATGTTAGAAATTAATACAAGAAGTTCCCCTATTAGTTGTACCAGGGTAGACAGGAAGAGTACAGCTGATATTAGGGAAGCCTACAAGAAATGATACCTAGCAGCATGGAAATGACTTTACTGATCATCAGTTTCAGAGCCTAGAAAATGTTTTAGAAAACTGCAGTGTATTTTAGTGCTTGCTGCTCCTATAAGAAAGGAGTACTTAAGTCTGAATACTCTGGGAAGAAGAAAGGTTTATTTTGGAGGAAAAACATCAGCATTTGGAAGTACCATTAACTCAACTCCTGAGGAAGAGCTCCTTTGCTGGGTCACATTGTGGAAGATGGTGCCACAGTGAAAGCACATGCAACAGGGAAGGTAGAATGACATGCTAGACAGAAAGCCACAGAACTATGCTCTGGTCAGATGTGCTCTTCTATAACTCACTCTTGGAGGAACAGTAAAGTCCCATGAGAACTACTGACATCCTTTCTGAGGGCAGTCATCTCTTATGAGCTCCAGTACCTCTCAATATTGCTATGCAGGAAACAAGCTTCTACACAAAGTAGATCCAAGCATGGAGACATGAGATTCATCAGGTATTTATATTTTAATAAGCATATCTACAGCAACATAATATGAGAGTGATATGAAGATAGTTTGAATTTCAAAGCAGATCAGAAGATACCACAAATTTTGCCAAGTATGATGGTGAATATATTTCCTGCCTTCGCAAGCTAAGAAAGAAAAATCAGGAGCACAAGTTCATGTCAGTTACATTGTGAATTAGAGCCTAGGCTATATGAGCTCCTGTCTCTAAAGATAGTCCCCATAATAAACTAACCAACCAACCAACAAATAAATACTATGTACTTAAAAAGTGGAGGAAATTTTGATGATTAATGAGCTAAAGTAGTGCAAGGAATTCGAAGAAATCATTTACAAATGGACAACTCTTGAGGAAGAGTTCCAATATAAAATTGGGAATTAGTCTTTGGAAGTAAACCATAAAAGCATTTTAACAAGTAATTATCTCTCCTCTGCCCCAAAAAATCGTCACGTGAAGGTCTCTAATAAGGTATGCTGCAGCCACTCATAAGCAAGCTTAGAAGTTGCCTAGCGAGTAAGAAATGAAATACTCTTTGCATAGTACACATCTCAAATTAAACACTGAAGTGTCACTATAGATAGAGATGTTGCCATAGAAATGTGCAGTTGAAGAAATATACTTCTCGACAATAATGAAATGGGCACACTTTTATTTAAATTTGTTCTGATATGAAAGTAATAAGGTGCCTTTCAAACAGCTCCTTGAAGGCTCTCATCGGTTCCTTCCCAACTACAGCACACCTTTGGAGTTATTAAAACTTAGGATTTACTTGTCAAATCCTGACAGGCATTGTATCCTCTTAACAGGGAATTGAAGCTTCACGTGAAGACAGCAATGTTATCAAAGATCTGGTGTTTGAAAGTGATCCTGTCATGAATTCTAAGTGTGGCTCAAAGGAAATCTCTCTCTGTTCTGTCAAGCCAGGGCTGGGTTTGCAAGAATGCTTAACCGTGTTCAATGGGGCTTGTTGTTTTGTCAGTCATTTATCTGAACACTTACAATGTACTGGCAACCAGAAGAAAATGTCCACTAAAATGAATTACAAGCTTCCAAAGGAAAAAGTGTGCCCACTTCCTAGCTGTAAAGTGTCCAAAAAAGCAGGGTTTTTTTTCCCCTGACTCTTAAGGAGTTGACACTGCAGTACTTAGGAATTCTTGCTCTCCTGAGGTTTAGATTTTCTTTCTTTTAAGGATACCTGTCATGCCATATAGCTAAGCCTAACTTTGAACTCCTGATTCTCCTGCCTCTATTTCCCCTGTTCTAAGATGACAGCATGTGCCACTATGCCCATCTTCCCAAAGGGGATGTTTCTGACTTATGTGTAATACTTAATAATTAGAAGCAAGAAGTATAGTGAACTCACTTATTAAAAATGCAAATAACCAAAAAACTTATGCAACTGGCATTTTAGAAAAATGTTAATGGCTTGAAGCAAAGTTAACTTGACACTTCAAGGATTTGAAAGAAAATACCCTGCACGCAGCTCTCAAGTAAAGATATGTCCATACATTAATTACTAAAAACTCAGAGATTCTCAAGGTCAGCTGCTGCCGCCACCATTGTAGATTGTGAAAGAGGGGCTGAAAGGAATAGAAATAACATGGAAAGGGAAGAAAAAGGTCATACAAATGCCCGCTGTGGCCATCATTGGAATGAGCAGGTAAGAGAAGGTACAGAAACATTATCATGGCTTGAATAGGAACTATCCAGCTGTATTAAGCCCTATGGTCAGCAGCTGTTCCCTTGACGATGGTGATGTCTTGGGAAGTTCTAAGATCTAGGCAGAAGATAACTTGGAATACTTCTTGGGGGTAGAGAGCTTTTCCCTGGCTTCTTCATGCCTCACTTCCTCTTGTACACCACGGAGTGAACAGCTTTTATCTCGGCCCACCCCTTCCAATACGATGCTTTGCCTCATCATGGGCACAAAAATCAATGAGATAAAAGCCCATGGACAGAAATCTCTAAAAACTTGAGATAAAATAAAGCTTCTTTCAACCATTCCTGTCAGGTGTTTCATCATAGTAACGGGAGAAGTAACTAATACAGTTATAGTCTCACCAGAGCTTTGAAGGAGTGAGGGCAAGTTCTGGAGATAGGAAGATAACAAGACTGTCACTCCATGAATCCTGGAATCCTGGAGGGGGAACACTCATTTCATGTTCAGACAGAAGTGGTCACACAGCAAAAGCTCTAAACACTTGATAAGCTATATCTGAGTCATTTGTGAAGGTGACCCTACATGTCTGCACTTGACCCAGGAATACAGGTGACAGAAAAGTATAATATGAGTTTGGACACAGGCTTTAAACCCTGAGTCAGCAGGAGCTCTGTGCCATCCTCCACGGTCACTCAACCTACCAACATTAGTTTTCTCATTTGTAAAGTGGGGTTAATCATAGATGCTGAGAGGCTCAATTAGAGATAGGAAAATACCCAGTAAAGTACTTCACAAATAGTAACCTGTCAAACAACAGTAGCTAAAAATGCACGGATGATTTCAATCAAATGACCCTTTAAAGCTTTGTTATCAACTTACTTTATCCTTATGTGAAACTGACAAAAAAATAACAGATAGATGTTTTCTTTTACCAACTTGTCCTATAAAACCTCAGGTACTAAATATTTCAGGCCTACCAGGCAAATGGCCTCAGTCACAATCACTCAGCTTATGCATGTGAACTCTGTCAGACATGGTTCAAAGTAGGCATGCTCCTGTTTTAATAAAACTGTGAAAAATCAGCAACGGGCTAAATTTCTTCATAGGTTGTAGTTTGCCAAAACCAAGCTGTAAGTGTTCTCAAATATAACATTTCACAAATACCTTTGTGCTCCAAGACGCAATCTAGATGTTCTATTCCCTTGTTCTCCACCAATCTATTTCTTGCCTTTGTGAACATGACAGCCCTGAAGAGTAAGGCCAAGAATTTTGTAGAATGTCCAGAAATTCATTTTTCTTTGTCATCTGTTATCAAAACATTGTCCCTTGGAGGCTGTGAGGTATCTGTTTATTTTTAGAAGACATCCCGAAATGTGGCATTGTCTCCTCTAATCTGATTCAGTTATCTGTATGACTTACTAGCTGCGATGCTAACTGTTCATCTTGTCAAGGCAGCATTTTCCTATTTCTTTTAAAATAAAGAATCATCTCTTTTTCCTTTTCTACACGTTACTGGTTGGAATCACAGCTGTAAATCTGCCCCCCTCAAAGGGAAGGGATCTAAACTCCAAATCTTGGGAAGAAAACTATCAGAGAAGGTGTGGATATGGGCTGTGACTTCCACAGCCATCAGTATTTCTTGGAGATGATGTCGGATATTCTTTTGTTCTTTACTATTTCTTTACAGTAGTTTTCATGAGCAGCTGTTCCTCACCTATAATCATTGTTATGGTAATAGGTTAGGAATCATTCTCTATTCCATGCCCGCACACGAATTGACTGAAGCAAAAGGAAATCTTCTCGTTTCTCCCACTTTGTTCCTTTCCTACTTAATATATACCAGGATGCACTTAAGACGTGCTTTTTGTTCCTTGGCTATCATCAACGTTGTCATTGTTTATTCTAATGTTTCAGTTTTATAACTCTGGCTCCTCTGTGCTCTTTCAACACGGCTGCAGAATACTTTGATATGGCCTCTTCCTACATTTTTTTTCCTTTGGTTTTTCAAGACAAAGTTTCTCTGTGTAGTTTGGGTGCCTGCCCTGGATCTTGCTCTGTAGCCCAGGCTGGCCTCGAACTCACAGAGATCCACCTGGCTCTGCCTCCCAAGTGCTGGGATTAAAGGTGTGCTGCCACTGCCCGGCTCCTACATTTTATTATTGTAGTTTACCTAATTGAGCTTCATTTAGTTTTGTCTAATTTCAAGTACTTACTAATAATAGAGCACACTCCAGACTCATTTTTACTTCCCTACTCCAAATCTAGAATCTGCCATTTTCTCAAAGGACCTTGTTCATTTTACTGGAGAATCAAGAGAGCAAACTGTGAGTGCAGAATGTGATGTTGCCAGTGGGGTTTTGTATTTCTAGCCCTTCTCAGAGAATTTAGAGCTCGGAAATCCCAGAGCCCAAGAATTTAACTATGTTCATCTGACTAAACAGTTAGTTTGGCCAAATAAAGTGTATCACAATTAAAACTGAATTTCAAATAAACAATTATTTATTTTCACATGGATATATCTCAAATATTGCTGTGAATCCAGCTCTGAACTTTTAGATGTAGGAATATAACCTGGAGTAACTAGTGATAATAGGAATTTATAAAGAGGACCAGAGAGGGAGGCAGAGAGAGAAGTCCAGAGAGGAGAATAGCAGGACATAGGACCTATGGAAGGGGAAGTAGGGGAAATGGGAGGGGGAATTACACGGGAAAGAGTGTAACACAGAAGGAAGGGGAAAGAGGAGGGATAAATCACTCTAACAATGTTTATAAGAGCTATAGGGAATTCGGTGTTTGCTTATATTTACATATATTTGCATATATTTAAATGAAGTTACACCACTTGGGGTGATAACGCTTTCCCTAAAGCCATAGATTAATTTAAAAAAAAAAAAAACAGTGCCAAGCAAAGAAACCTCTTTTCAACTTTGTGAGAGTCCATAACCTCCAAAAGAAAACTGGCTATTGCTATGGACCTTGCTGGCCTATCAGGAACTGAAGGTAAGACCTTACTTCTGAAGACACACATGACAGATCATTTGGAGCAATGGAGCTAGAACCAACCTGGAAATCTTCTCCTTGAGGAGAAAAAGTCATGAAAACTGGTCTCCTTACCAGAAAGAGTCATGAAAGCTGCCAAGGGCGAAAGGCAATCAATAGTATTACTTATGTCATTCTTACAATCTATACTTTAAAAAAAAAATGTTCAAAGATTTTTAATTGAAAAAAAGTTATACAATATATTATCATCACACTTTTTCCCTCTCTTTACTCCTCCCATACCCTCCCCACCTCCATACCCACCCAGCTTCCCACCCCTTTACTCTCTCTCTCTCTTTAAAAAACAAACAAACAAACAAAATAAGAAACACACACACACTGGCCAATCTAATGATTCTTATGTGCTATAAAGCTTAATTCTATCAAAACAAACAACTTCTATCAGAATACAGACTTCTTTCTTACACAGCTTATCTTCCTTCTGGAGGATGATGATAACAATCCTCAGCTCTAAGAAAGTAAGTATTGTACTCTCAGATACTTGAAGGACCCCGTTCTATAAAGTAAAAGGCTATGATGAGTACATCAGCCAAGTGATTGATACAGAGGTCCTGCCCAGGCCTATAGAGTTCATGACAAGATAGGAACTCAATGTCTTAACCCCTTCTCACCACATCATAGACAACATTGTCGCAGGAATGGATGCTCACACTCAGACGGTCATCAATGGAGGCATGCTGAAACTGTTGGCCCAGTTCCAAGAACATGAAGCCCTCTATGTAGAAAAAAGCTGACTGGACCCTGAGAAATGTAGTATCCAGGCCCCACTGCCCCATCCAGAAGCTGGCCATGTGTGACGTGCTGCCTGCTTTGGTGGCACTCCTAAAAATGCAGATTTCAAAGTCTACAAAGAGGCTGTGTAGACCATGACTAACTTTGCAACAGAGGCCTCCTTTGACCAGTTATTTCAGACTGTCTACCCAGAAGTCTTGTGGCCATTTCTGAATCTGTTCACTGTGTCAAAGTGAATTCTACTGGAGCTGATATACGCTGTAAAAATTGCCACGAGAGCAAGACCTCTGGAAGCATAAATCCTGCTCAGCAGCAGCCATGAATAATATTCAAAGCAGCCAACTATAATGATGTCAGCCAAACTGGTTGCCAAAGAGGGGGTTGTTATTTGATTGACAGCTCCCTGCTCAAGGTAGAAAGAAAATGTATGACAGCTATCAATCAAAGGGTCAGATAAGCCCAGTTCCACAGCTTAGTTTATTTGAAGGAAAGATGAGTGCTAAAGAATAATTATTAGAAAATTATTATATCGAAATTCTTAATAGTCGTTAATTGTATTTAACTCCCACCCAAATAACCCCAGTGAGAGTTAGGTACCTCTGATCTGTCTCGGGTGTAGAATGAGATCCTGTCTCCTCCCAGAGGTAGAGGTTCTGACCTCATTCTCTCTATACCAGTGATTTAAGGTAAGTAAGTATTTAATAACACTGCAGAACTCTGCTCTCTACACATGGCCTGGTATTGCAGTTTCAAAGTCAGAGCAACTGTGACTTCACACATGGTGAGACCCTTACAAGACTGAGCCCAATAACATTTGTGGAAGCAGAGCAAGCTCATGAGGCTCACAGTGCATACAAATCATATGAGGTCCCTTTGTTCCTTGAAAATACATAAGCTGATAAGTTCTGTTGCAGAGAGAGAGACTTCTCTTGGGTAGTATAGCTGCCCATCAGCTTCCATGTTCCTCCTCATCCATACTGCTGCACATAAACCCTGATTAATTCATTGATTTACACAACTAGACAAGGGTGAAACTGTTTCTTTGGAGAGTCATTGGTATCCTATCTTCAGGGAATAGATGTTTCTCCATGTCTCACCAGGAAAAGTGACACAGCATTTGGCTCTCAAGAATGTGACAGAATCAAAAATGTTTCTGAAAGGAAGCATATTGCTATTGTTATAGATTGTTAACACATGCAACTGACTCTAAGTTGAAAGTGAGTCATCGGTAGGGACAATCTGTTGTAGTTGTACTCCCCAGGTTGGTATGCACTGCTATGTCTTCTTGCTGTCTTAGCACTCTCATTGTCCCTGTTATGAGTGATAAGATGTGAAAATGAAGGCTTCCTTATGAGTGCATAGTGCTTGTTGGGAGGAAATCCCAGGATGGTCAGATTCCTCTATGTATATGAAGAGATGTGTCTCTGATAAATAGGGTTCATCATGTACATATAGGGATGCCCTTAAAGGCTAGTGAAATAGAGAATGTATTTCAGTCTCTAAAAGTAACAAGTATTGGACAAAATCATAAACATACACACACACAACCTGCTCCAAATTTTTATTGTATTTATGAAATAATTTTTAGAAATATGTTATCTTCAATCATTACTGAGATAGAGTGTCAGACTAGACACCATGAAGGCTGACAAAAATGAAATGATATATTTTACTATGAGTTCAAACATATATTGTTATTAGCAATGTGTGATAGCATTAATGCATTTATTTACTTATTAGGGCCTTACTACATTAATCAAATAGTATGTGAGTTCTAGATGTTTAGATTCTTCTCTTCACACTTAATATCATTTAAGGGTTTTGTTTTGTTTTGTTTTATTTTGTTTTGTTTTGTGTTTGCCACTCTAGTGAGTTTATATCAACAATGTGATGTGGCAGCAGGTACTTTCTGTGTAATATCTGTTTAATCTCCAATAAAATCATGTGGAAGGAGTCATTAATAAATGTCAAGCTAGAGTTAGAATATGCACTGTCACACTGCAGACTCTCAGCTCTTAACCTTCCTGGCGAACCTGCCTCTGCAAGTACATCAATCCTCTTCCTTGTGTGCCTGCGCATCAGTGCACTAGCAGAGTTATTTTAGTGAAACAGATTAAAATCTATCACCCTTTTCCCATTAGCTCAAAATATTAATCAAACTGATGTTGCATTCTTTCCTTTTAACCTGTGGCATTCATAAAGCTGCCTCTGATGCACTAAGAAATTAGTGTTCAAACTGAAACATCAGTAAGTATGGCTGGTGAAACAAAAGAAAATTCAAGAGCTGCCACACAAGTGCAATTATGCACAGTGTAAAGTTTTCAGTGATTATGTGGAACAAAGACCTCCCTTACCACATTTGCCAATACCTGAGTGGTATACCTAGGGGCTAGGTTCAAGATTGTGAGCATTTTCTTTGAAATAACATGCATAGATTAAATCAGTAACTGCTTCCCCTGTCCTTCTCAATCTGCAGTGGAATTGAGAAAATTGTTACATGTACTTATAGGGTATGATTTTTGAAATACATACACAGAGCCTAGAGATGATGTATGGTAGATTTATAACAGTAAAGAAGACTAAGGCCAGAAAATTAACATATCCCTTACCTTACCAACTTATCATTTTTGAAATGGGAAATTCTGAAAAGTAATCTCAGCATATAATTTTGGAATAAGCTACACAGTTACTAAGTGTCATCACTATGATGTACAATAGAACATGTAATCTCTTCTTCTATTAAAAATAAATAAGCTGTTTTACTCTGAGCAACATCTTTTTTTCCCCCAACTCCCTCTTTCCCAGCATTTTAACCACTTTTCACTCTCAGCTTCAAAGTTATTAAGTTTTAGATAAGTAGACTCATGCAGTATTTATCTTTCTGCGCCTGGCATATTTCATTATGTCCTCCATCCCTGATGTAAATAACATTACTTCCTTCCTTTTTAAGATTGGATTAGTTCTTTCTATTACTAATTATTTCTCTGAATACGTGTTAAATGACATCAAATCTTGAAATTATCCAATGTTAGCATATATTGTATCATGTTGTATAACAATTTATTTTGTCCTTTGGGTATCTTCTACTAATTAGAAGTCATTTAAATGAATCTGCCATACCAGATTGCAGTTGGAATCTACCAAATATTCTGTATTTCAAATTTCTGGAGAAATTCTGTAATTCTTAATCTAAAGACAGAACAAAACATAGTAACTGGTTTGTCATTTTCATTCTGGATTTTCTTTCTTTTTTTAAATTTTACATTTATTTTCCCCTTCCTCCTCTCCTCCCATTCCCTCCCTGCAACTCCCATCTATCCCCCATCCACACCTCCTCTGTCTCCATTCAGAAAGGGGCAGGCCTCCCATGGGAGTCAACAAAGATTGGCATATCAAGTTGAGGTAGTACCAAGCTCCTCCCCCTGCATCAAGGCTGGGCTAGGCAACCCAGCATGGGGAATAGTTCCCAAAAGCTAGCTCAAGCATCAGGGACAGGTCCTGATCCCACTGCTAGGAGCCCCACAAATAGACCAAGCTACACAACTGTCACACACATGCAAAGGCCTAGGTCCAGTCCCCCATAGGCTCTCTAGCTGTCCAGAGTCCTTGAGCTCCCAAGAGCTGGAGGGTCAGCTGTCTCTGTGGGTTCCCCTGTCATGATCTTGACCTCCTCCCCTTGCTTGTATAATTCCTCCTCTCTCTCTTCAACAGGACTCCTAGGGCTAGGCTCAGTGCTTGCCTGTGGATCTCTGAATCTGCTTCCATCAGTTACTAGATGAAGGCTCTCTGATGACAATTAGGGTAGTGCAATCTGATTACAGTAGATGGCCAATACAGACACCCTCTCCACTGTTGCTAGGAATCTTAGCTGGGGTCATCCTTGTGAATTCCTGGGAGCTTCCCTGGCACCAGGTTTCTTCCTAACCCCCAAATGCCCCTGCCCCATCAAGACATCTCTTTCATTACTCTCCCACTCTGCCCAACCCCCAACCCACCCAACCCAATCCCTCATTTCCCATCCTCCCTCCCAGGTTTACCCTGGAGATCTTTTTTTTTTTTTTTCCATTTCCCAGAGAAATCAATGTGTTCCTCTTTGGGCCCTCCTTGTTACCTAACCTCTCTGGGGCTGTGGATTGTAGCCTGGATTTTCATTGGTAGAATCAGTGTGAGGAAATGGGAGGAGTTAATATTCCAGAAGGCAGAGTTCCTTAAAAATATACAAAAATAAGAGGAAATAGAAATACAGAACTGCAGGACAGAAGTTTCAGTCATGAAACCTTGCTTCATGGAAAAACCATGTTTGTTGTTCTCGCCATTGATTAGGACGACATAACCCTTCTGCTCTTCACTGAGAGCATCAGAAGCTATTTCTAGGGACGTGATGCTTCTAAAAGAAGGTGAAGTTTTCACTCATTGCCGACTTTAAGGAATTTCTGATAGCCAGTGGCTGGGAAGGAGATATGCAACTTCATGTTCATATAGCCAATTGACCACTTAGGAGACACCACTAAATCAGGGGCATGAACTTTTCAGTGCCTGAATATTCTCTAATAACTTTAACACATTTACATTGATCTAATTATCCTTTATAGCTTCCTTCAGTGCTGCATTCATTCTTTCATTTCTAACTTTCAAATAACTCTATTATTTAAACTCAGAAATATAGTTAATGTTACGTTTTGTTATTTGTAATATATTTTGTTGGAGTGAGTGAGTACCCAGACAGAAAAGAACCTACAGTCTAAGAGAGAATAGTTAACACAGGATAACAGTTTCAAGCACCCATGATTTGGGTTTGCAAGGAAGAACCATTTAAGTGTGAGAAGAAGAACTTTCCAGCTTGGTAGGAGTAAAAGCAAAGCAGAATGCCTAGAGGAAGTGGCTTTTGAAGTGGGACTTGAAATATCAATAGAGAACTGGGTGTCAACATTGTTCTGATCTCTGACAGCATGCTTACCAATGCCAAGTAATGTCTTAGACAGTAGAGTACTGGGAAATACTGGTTGAGAATATATCGCTAAACAAGCCTATTAGCTGTTGTCACCAAAACACAAGATCTTAGGAGTAGATGAAAACACCACATATTTCAGTCACGGAACTTGGAAGGTTCAACTAGTATTGACCTGGATACCACCTCTCTAAGGACTAACTCCCATAGTATCAAAAGGTGTTGTGTACACTGCCAAGGGGAAAAAGCAAATAATAGTCCTATCCAGCTGTGATGCCTACAAACTACAACAATAATAGCTCTGGTAAGAAGGCCCCAATGGTGCAATAGTGGCTTTTATATCTTAGAGGATAACCAAAAGCTGTCTAACTGGATTTAAGTTCCACTCATCAAGAAGGAACTCATGCCTGTGACTATAAACTAGTGGGTTTAAACTACCCATAGGTAGAGAGGTTGTAGATCCCAGTGGAGAAACTACTACTACTATTTTCTAAATTAATAAAGCTTCTAACTATATTATAAAACCTTGTCTTTATACCCACAGGTAAGTGTAGCTTACACCCCTTATCAAGGTTTCTTTTTACAGCAGATGGAGACTACTAAAGACATACATGACTAGACAAAATACAGAGAATAAATAAGTGTGGAGTAACTATACATCTACAGTACAACTCCTACACCGAAAGCTCGGAGAATATCATGGAAAACAGAGAAAGAAGATTATAAAATGACCAGAAAGCCTGCTGGGATAGTATCTTCTAGATATGAGAAGAAGCTGTACCCTTGAAATATCAACAGTAGTGTCACTTAAATAATCCCTAAATAGTGACCGTAGTGGTTGACATACCAACAAGGATTGAAGAAATGACTACTGAGGGAGGAAGAATAGGTTTTCTCCAATAACGAGGTCCTGAATAGGCTATCTCTAAACCCAAGTTGTCAATCCTAAACACATCCACGTGTGAGCACATTAAAAGCTGTCTCATTAATGACAGCTGATTATTTAGTCCCAGATAAGCAGCATTGATTATCCCAGTCAGCAAAGCTTTCATTTCCATATTTTGATTTCTTATTAAATACAGCAGATTCTCCAGCCCCAGCTGATCAGAATCCACAGGTTCTTAGTTCAAAATATACACAAAAAGCTCAGATAGTTTTTGAGGGACTCTCAAACTTCCTTCTGAAACTTCCCCCTCAGGCCTTCATCGTCTACAGTGCTCTCAAAAATTTTATCTTCCAAGCTCCCTCACTTTATTTGACCATCTTATGCAAATTGTAACCAATGTTTGCACTGCATTCAGCACTCCCAGTCTCTATTACCCTTCATTTTTCTACTTTCTAATGTATAACATTTTAGATACAATGTGATTGGATCATCTTTCAGTTCTCAAAAATTGTTTATTTTATTATTATTATTATTATTATTATTATTATTATTATTATTATTATAAATAGTGTGTGTTGGTATGAATTAGAAATGTCCTCTATAGACTCACTTATTTGAATATTTGATCCATGATTGGTGGACATCATAACCAAGTCAATAATATGTCTTGAGATTATTTAAGACAATGTCATCAACCTGTTGTCCTACTGAGTACTCAGACTGTTTACCTTTAATTTTCATTGGAGAAAATAGTGCAAGATTTTTTTTGAAACTTTATATGTATATTCAAAACTGAAATGGGGACTGGTGATGCAGTTCAGTGGGTAAAAGAACTTGCAGTGCAAGACTGATAACCTGAATTTGATCTCCAGAACCTGCGTACAAAGCTGGATGTGTTGTCACATATCCATAATCCTAGCATTCTTGGAGCAGAATGGGAAGTACAGACAAGGGAATAGCTCCAAAACATGCCAGGCAGCGAGCCTGGAGTACACAGCATGCCCAAAACAAGAACCCGCCTACCTCGAAAGCTGAAGAAGAGAACCAACTCTCAAGAGTTGTCCTCTGATCCCTGTACAGACACTGGGCCACGTGCACACTCATAGACACATACATACATAATAGTAAAAGAATTTTGAGAGATATAAGCATGGGTGGTTATTGTGCCACTGCCTCAGTTTTAGTTATGGAGTGTACTACTGTTAGAAAATAAGATGAGACTATATCCTACCTATACATTAGACAATGGAATATTGGATGTGGCATGCAAATATCCATGTCAAAAGAGTTCAAGAGAACCAAGAAGATATTATGTTCCCATAAATTTCACATGGGCTTTTCTTGATGTCTTTTTCAACTTTGGCTGAAGTCATCTGTGTAGAAATATTGAAAATTTAAAACATATTTATTTCATAGATATATCAATTCACATGCATATAAAAGGACACACACATGTATTCCAAATATGTTAACACTCAACATTACAGCATGAACAACATAGTATTCTGTTCAGAGCAAGACTCATTACCAGAGTACCTTGGTTTGAATGCTATAGTTTGAAATACTTGTTTAGCTTCTTGCTAAACAAGTGAGTTTTTGCAAGCTGGTTTATATCTTTATACCTCAGATATCTGTCTTCATTACATTTCTATTCCTATGATACGATACCATGACCAAGACAATTTATGGAAGAGAATGATTGTTTGATTTATAGTCTCAGACAAGAGTACTTTGTAGTGGGAAACCCTGGCAGTGAGCTACAGACAGGGTGGCTGGAGTAGAAAGCAGAGGGCTCACATTTTAAGCTACAAACATGAAGTAGAGAGAGTGAACTTAAAATGGCATGAGTCTTTAAACTCTCAAAGCCCACCTCCACTGACATACCTCCTCCAACAAGCCCACACTCGCTAAGCCAATGCAAACATCCATTAACTGTGTACCAATTGTTCAAATGCCTGGTAACATCTCACTTAAAGCAGCACATTCCACTCTCTGCCCCCACACTCTTGTGACTATATCATAAGATAAAGTACATTTATCCAACTATAAAAGTCCCCATAGTCTTTTACAAACAGAGCACCATTTAAAAATAAAAATTCAAACTCTTCTTTTGAGACTCTAGGCAATCTTTTAACTGTAAATGCCCGTAAAATCAAAAAGCAAAAAAAAAAAAATTTAAACAGAATATTTATTACCATTATGAAATGGAGGAATGGGGGCACATCTGAGGAAATACTGAAACAAAGCAAGACTGAAACCTAGCAAAGCAAACACCAAGTCCCTTAGTTTCATGTCCAATGTCTGGGTCTTTAATTTCAGAAGGCTTAAAGAGCTCTTCTCTTCCAGCTTTGCTGTCTGCAATATACAACTCTCTCCCCCTTCACCCCTCTCAGGCTAGTTCTGCTATCTGTAGGCAGTTCTATTCAGCAGCTATCTCACAGCTCTGGCATCTCCAACATCTTAGGGGTCTCCCATGCAACTGAAGCTTCTTCATGAAATGGCCTTTCAGGGACTCTTGTGCTTCCAGAGTCTTCACACAGGGACTCTCCTGCCACACACTGCCAGTCCTCAGCAGCTCTCTGAAATTGTAAAAGAAAATTAAATTACCCTATATCTTTTGTGATTCTAAATCCAGCACCACTTGCATTTCTCTGCCAAGTTCAGCAGCCAGCTTAGGATAGAACTACATTAGCAATAGCTTTTGATTTCAACTGCCCTTCTGGGAGCAGAAAAACTTCCTGTTTTATCTCACAAGTTGGAGGCTGAGTTGGGTAGGGCCTGACCTTGCAGCTATCATTCTCTTTATTCCAATCAAGATCTGTCACCTCCTTAATGCATTAGTCTCCTTACATTCAGCCTCTCTTCCAGAATAAACAATGGCTGCAACATTAAGCTTGCCAGTGTCTTTTTATCTCCAAACCATACATTTTGTATTTCTTTTTGTCCGATTTGTTTTTTTTCATTGTGGACCAGCATAAGATTAATTATTAAAAACTATATAGTGTAGTCAACATTAGGCTTTTTTAAAATTTCCTCTTCTAAATAAATTAGTCCATTCCTTTTAAATTTAGCCTCAGGTAACTTCTTAGGATAGGGGCAAACAGCAACCACCATTTTTGACAAAGTATCACAAGAGTGGTCTCTTGCTCAATTGTTAATATGTTCCCCTCTGAACCCTCTTGAATTGGGCCTCCACAACCCACATGGTTTGCAGAATTACTATCTTCCATGTCCCTAGTAGGATGGTCCATTAATCTCTGTTTGTAGCATCTAACCACTTTTCTAGCCCAAACCTTCAAAGTGTTCTACACATTCTTCACAAAAATACCCAACTCCCGTACTAGCTCTCAAATTAGTTACATTTATACTGCTGTGATAAAACACCATGACCAAGGCAACTTACAGAAGGGAAGATTTATTTGTTTTATGGTTCCAAGGGATAAGAGTCCTTCATGGTGGTGAAGTGTGGCAGCACGCAGCAGACATGGTGGAGCAGAAGCAGGGGTTCACATCTTGAACCACAAGTACAAATCACAGTGAGTAAACTTGAAATGGCAGGATTCCTTAAACTCTCAAAGCCCACATCCAATAACATATTTGCTTTGACAAGGTCACACTTCCTAGTACTTCATAAAAAGTGCTGCCAGCTGGGGACCAAATATTCAAATGCCTGAGATTATTGAGAACATCTATTTCAAAACACAAGAGAACCCCAAAGATAAAAATATGTTATTATATCACTTGTTGTAAATTACTTGATACACTAAGAAGTACTGGAATTGAAACAAGGTATTGTGTATTTCAAGTTATTGACTCAAATGAAAAGAAATGCAACAAACACTAGTAATTTTGTGAGCAGTAATATTAATTTTATTTACATTTCTACTATATATTCCCATAGCAGGTACTATAGAGCCTTGCAGATTTATGTTCCTCCTAAGAAGCTTACAAGCTATCAACAAAACCTGAATAAAGTGTTAGGTAAGTGGGCGCTGTCACCTTTTCATGAAGTGAATGATTCCCTATTGATGATATCACTTAAGTTGTAGGCCTAATACTAAAGTGAGTTGTGCTAAGGTCTCCCTTAGTAACACAGCTGGCTGCCTCCCACATCTGCCACGTTTATGCTTCTAGAAAGATGTCAGGTCACCTAATCTTTATTCTTTTTCTCAGAGAAGTTTTGAAGGTAGGAACATCAACCTTATAACCTGTACCTCTCCAGATTGAGTCACCGTATCACGTGCTCTCAGAGATTTCTGCAGTGGATTCTGATCACTTGCTTCTGTCATTTGGACTGTACATTTACAATGCATGGTTAATACTTGTCTTAGTTTACTTTCTATTTCTGTGGTAAAACACCATGACCAAAAGCAACTTAGGAAAGAAATGGTTTATTTGGTTTATGTGCCCCAATTGCAGTCCTTTGCTAAAGGGAATTTGGTGCTGGTGGAGTAACAGGAGGTTGTAAGCTGACAGACAAGGGTCTTGGAACCCAAACTCTAGTCCTCGTGACTGAGCAGCAAGCATTCTTCAACACCAAGCCATCTCTTCAGCCCCTGTAGCCATTTTCTAATGGCAGAATTCATCCAGGCTTTGATCAGAATCAAATGACAAGATTCTCTGTGGATCACTTGAGGCCAAAATGAATATAAGCCTCACAACACTACCCCAAAGAGAATGAGCCCCTTTATTTTAAAATATATTTATGCAAAGAAACTATAGCATAATTCATATATCTATCAAATCCACAAATCATAAACAATTTATTTCATTAATAATAATGTTTTCTTATCCTTTATTCTGGGTCAAACCAGAGATAAGGAGAGTTGATTTGTTTACAACTGTGTATGTAGGGTCTTTAATAAGGATTTTCACATGAAGTCTCTCAAATTCTGATTTCTCATCCACCTATCTAACAATAACCATTCTATTGGATACATATAATTTAAGCTCATATGCAGAGTGTTTTTCCATGCAGAGGTATTTAAAGTAAATTCCAGTGATGTCATGTGTCTGGTTAGATGGCTAGATCATATTATTTTTAACTGTTTGCATCCTGTATATATTAATTTTTCTCTCTGTGCATGCTTAATTTTAAACTATTAAAGAGGATAGTAATGCATGTACATTTCAGATTTGATATGAGCTTCAAGGATAGTTTTGTGTCTACTTGGCACAAGCTGAAGTCCTCTGAAAGGAAGGAACCTCATTTGAGAAATCGCCTCCACAAGATCAGGCTGTAGGCAATACTGCAAGGAATTTTCTTAATTAGTGATTGATGACATAGGTTCCAGCCTATTGTGGGTGGTGCTACCCCTAGACTAATGTTTCTAGGTTCTATGAGAAAGCAGTTTGAGAAAACCATGAGGAGCAAAGCAGTACGCAGCACTCCTCCATGGCCTCTGCATCAACTCCTGACTCCAGGTACCTCAGTTTGAGTTCCTGCCTTGGATTTCCATAATGGAATTTGATTCAGAATATTTATGCCAAATAAATCCCTTCTCTCAAAGTTTTATTTTTGCTCATGATGTTTCATTATAGTAGAAAAGTAACTAAGATAATGAATTAATTCCCTTTAAGCACATCAAGCCATGTCTGAACTAAACGGAGGGTACAATTAATTTTAACAGCAGATGCTACTACTACTATGATGTCAGCTACTAACATTTATGGAGAATTTGATATTTTTAAGGCTTCTCTGGATTCTACATTGTATTTTTTGAGTACAGAATTGCTTTGTTCTGTTTTTCCTGAATTTTGCTCCTTTACTCCTCATATCACTTAGTTCTTTCTCGGCTATATTTATTTTCCACCTTTACTCATTCATAAACTAAATGATATCCCCCTAAATTAGTGCAATCAGAGACTATGGATTATCCACATTGAGTCCCCCTGAGGCTTAGGGCTGTCCTTAGGAACTACTGACTTACTAAGAAGCCAAATTTCCCCTTTCCGGTTGGAAGTAAGAATGGGTGGATATATATGTTGTGAAATACAATTTTTGCTTAACTATGTAAAGATGTGTTGCATTTGTTTGTGTTACAGAATAATTGTTTAACTATATAAAGATGTGTTGCTGCTTTACCTTGCCTGCCTAAGGCACCTGATTGGTCTAAGAAAAAACTGAACAGCCAATAGCTAAGGAGAAAAGGGATAGGTGGGGCTGGTGAGCAGAGAGAAAGGGGAAGCCAGCAAGCCAGCTGAGGGCAACCAGCAGGTGGCAAGCTGCCTGGGGTCAGTAAGCCAAACACAGAGGAAGCAGGAAAGCAGGATGGACAGTATGTAGATGAGGTAAACGAGCCTTGGGGCAGCACATAGATTAATAGAATGGGTTAATTTCAATTAAAAAAAATAGCTAGAAACAAGCCTAAGCTAAGGCTGAGCATTCATAATTAACAATAAAACTCCATGTCATGATTTGGAGTCAGAGAAAGTCTGCTACATACATACTCTTCTGAATCTAATTGCGAGTTCTTTTGAACAATGAAAAATGAAAATTTTCTTTGTAGGACTGAGCATTTTTGTTTTGTTTTGTTTTGTTTTCTAGACAGGGTTTCTATGTGTAATTTTGGTTCTAGTCCTGGATTTCACTGTAGACCAGGCTGGCTTCAAACTCAAAGAGATCTGCCTGGCTCTGCCTCCTGAGTGCTGGGATTAAAGGCATGCACCACTGCTGCCCAGCACTGAGCACAGGTTTTAAGTCTCTAGAATATATGTCCCAACTCAAGGTTCCTAACTTAGGTTTAGATGAGAAATGGTAGATTACTTGTCTAGAATGAGCAAGATCCTGGGCTTAAACTCTAGCACCTCAAAAAATTATTATAGTTTGTTTTATAATGTTTATTTTATTGCTAGTGGTGTTTTGTGTTTTTAATTTGATGCAATATTTAAAAATCACATTTTTAACACCTAACTACATGTCAAATAATTCTTGAAATATTGGATCAAAAACCAAGTAAAAACATATTTGTTTAAAAGCACACATCAGTTTTTCCTCCTTCCATGGGATACATGCTTTCCAGCCTTCCACCTTGCTGCTACCATCCAGGAGTTCTCACCAAAAGGTCTGGTTGTTTTGCTGTTCATACCTATGACTCTGTTCTTACATATTTTTTTAGTGCAAATTCCTTTCCTGTTGACCCCTGTGTCCATCCCCACACACTGCCTTAATTTTAAAATGGGTAATATCCCAGGGTTTCTCTTTTCATTGCTAAATCCTCTACATGTGTTATAAATCTCAACCTGTAACACTAATATTACACACTATGAGATTTTGTACTCCTCAGTTCTCATCTGGCTGCTTCTCGTCAGCATGCAATCAAAAAGCAACATTTTCCATTGTTGAAACACTCCATCATTTTCATATTTCAAGAGAAACTACCACCTCATTTTTGCTTAACAGTAAAATTTCAAGGGGTTTTATATGAGTTTTCTTCCTCTTTCATTTATTTCTTTTCCAAGTAATTTCAATCAGATTTATATTCCTTCTACTGCACTGAAACTATTCTTATCAAAGTTACTAATAACCATCATCATAATAGATCCAAAGTGTGCTCTCTATTTTTGCTGTGACTCAACATCTCATTAACATTTGGCACACTGTCCCATAATCCTGGTTTGAAGTATATTCTTCCATTGACTTCTGCAATGTCTCACTTTCGGGCATCTCTACTAACTCATTGGGCGATACTTCTTGGGCCATTGAAGAGTTATCTTTGTCTTACCTATTCTATCTATGCTATTCACTGTATGCACTTTTTCACATTTTTCTTCACCTTGTGCCAGCTTCATTTCCTAGGCTCTCTGTACTATTTGGTATGCAGATGATTTAACATTCTTTACTCCCAATCATTCTCCTGAACTCATATGACACTTGCGAATTCATAATATCTGTTTGAATGAAGATTGGGTTTCCAACATACATTAAAAAGATTATTTACTATAGTCAAGTGGGATTAAATTTACTCCTAGAATAAAAATACGATTTAATATAAGTAAATAAAAACATCACTATGGCATATTAACTGACTATAAAGGTCATATGATCATCTCAACAGCTGTTAAGGGAAATTTCATAAAAATTCAGCATTTTTCATAATTATATTTTAAGGTAGATATAGAAGAAATATATTTCAACACACTAAAGTCTGTATGTGGAAAACTCAAAATCAATAGTGAAAAGCTCTAAGGTCAGGAATAAAATATAGGTACTCACTCTTACAAATTATAGCTAATGTGGTAAGTACATAAAGTCTTAGCCAGAGAAATTGAAAAAGAAAATGAAACAATTTGCATCTCTGAAAAGATAAAGTGAAATTCTCACTATTTACCAAGGATATAATTTTATTATATAAAAATTTACTGAATTAAAAATTAAAATTAAAACCAATAAAAGGTTTGAATCTAAGTTCAATATAAAAAAATTATTTTGAACTCCTTAGTTCAAAAACAAAATAATCCCATTTATAGGATAATCAGAGGGAATGAATTAACAAGATAAAATATCTCCACAATTAAAATTACTGAGAAAAGAAATTAAAGAGAAAACTAAATAAAATGATATTCTGTGTATATATGAATTATAAGAAATAATATGTCGGAAGAAAGGGGGGGTCTCGGAGGCCGGAGGACTCGGGTGAAGATGGCGGCAGCCGAGGCCGCGAACTGCATCATGGAGGTTTCCTGTGGCCAGGCAGAAAGCAGTGAGAAGCCCAATGCTGAGGACATGACATCCAAAGACTACTACTTTGACTCCTATGCCCACTTTGGCATCCATGAGGAGATGCTGAAGGATGAAGTGCGTACCCTTACATACCGCAACTCCATGTTTCACAATCGACACCTCTTCAAAGACAAGGTGGTGCTGGACGTGGGCTCGGGCACTGGCATCCTTTGCATGTTTGCGGCCAAGGCAGGGGCCCGCAAGGTCATCGGGATTGAGTGCTCCAGTATCTCTGATTATGCTGTGAAGATTGTCAAAGCCAACAAGTTAGACCACGTGGTAACCATCATCAAGGGCAAGGTGGAGGAAGTGGAGCTGCCTGTGGAGAAAGTGGACATCATCATCAGCGAGTGGATGGGCTACTGTCTGTTCTATGAGTCCATGCTCAACACGGTGCTGCATGCCCGGGACAAGTGGCTGGCACCTGATGGCCTCATCTTCCCAGACCGGGCCACCCTTTATGTCACAGCCATTGAGGACCAACAGTATAAAGACTACAAGATCCACTGGTGGGAGAATGTATATGGTTTTGATATGTCCTGCATCAAAGACGTGGCCATCAAGGAGCCCTTGGTGGATGTGGTGGACCCAAAGCAGCTGGTCACTAATGCCTGCCTCATAAAGGAGGTGGACATTTATACAGTCAAGGTAGAGGACCTGACCTTCACCTCCCCCTTCTGCCTCCAAGTGAAGAGGAATGACTACGTGCATGCATTGGTGGCTTACTTCAACATCGAGTTCACCCGATGCCACAAGAGGACCGGCTTTTCTACCAGTCCTGAGTCCCCATGCACACACTGGAAGCAGACCGTGTTCTACATGGAGGACTACCTAACAGTGAAGACTGGCGAGGAGATCTTTGGCACCATTGGCATGAGGCCCAACGCCAAAAACAATCGCGACCTGGACTTTACCATCGACCTGGACTTCAAGGGACAGCTATGTGAGCTCTCTTGCTCCACCGACTACCGGATGCACTGAGGAGGCGCCAGGCTGGCCCTTCTGCAGAAGAGGGCTCAGGGGCTGGGCTTGGGGGATGGGAGGGTACATCGTGACTGTGTTTTTCATAACTTATGTTTTTATATGGTTGCGTTTACACCAATAAATCCTCAGCTGACGGTTCCAAAAAAAAAAAAAAAAGAAATAATATGTCAAAATCTATATATCACCAAGAACTATCTCTAGAGTCAATGTAATTTTTAACAAAACTCCAGTGACACTTTTATGGAAGTATACGTTTGGTTTTTTTTTTGTTTTGTTTTTTTGGGTTTTTTTTTAATTTAATTTTATTTTATTTTACAATACAATTCAGTTCTACATATCAGCCATGGATTCCTTTGTTCTCCCCCCTCCTGCCCCCTTCCCCTTCCCCCCAGCCTTCCCCCTATTCCCACCTCCTCCAGGGCAAAGCCTCCACAGAGGATTGAGATCAACCTGGTAGATTCAGTCCAGGCAGGTCCAGTCCCCTCCTCCCAGGCCGAGCCAAGCGACCCTGTATAAGCCCCAGGTTTCAAACAGCCAACTCATGCAATGAGCACAGGACCCGGTCCCACTGCCTGGATGCCTCCCAAACAGATCAAGCCAATCGACTATCTCACCCATTCAGAGGGCCTGATCCAGTTGGGGGTCCCTCAGCCACTGGTTCATAGTTCAGGTGTTTCCATTTGTTTGGCTATTTGTCCCTGTGCTTTATCCAACCTTGATCTCAACAATTCTTGCTCATATAAACCCTCCTCTTGCTTGCTAATTGGACTCCCAGAGCTCCACCCAGGGCCTAGCCGTGGATCTCTGCCTCCAGCTCTCTCAGTCATTGGATGGGGTTTCTAGCATGACAATTAGGGTGTTTGGCCATCCCATCACCAGAGTAGGTCAGTTCGGGTAGTCTCTCGACCATTGCCAGCAGTCTATTGTGGGGGTATCTTTGTGGATTTCTGTGGGCCTCTCTAGCACTTTGCTTCTTCCTATTCTCATGTGGTCTTCATTTACCATGGTCTCCTATTCCTTGTTTTCCCTCTCTGTTCTTGATCCAATTGGGATCTCCCACTCTCCCAAGCTCTCTTTCCCTCGACCCTCACCCTTCATTACCCCTACTCATGTCCAGATTGTTCGTGTAGATCTCATCCATTTCTCCATCATTTGGTGATCCCCATGTCTTTCTTGGGGTCCTGTTTTCCAGGTAGCCTCCCTGGTGATGTGAGTAGCAGTCCAGTCATCCTTGTTCCACATCTAGTATCCTCCTATGAATGAGTACATACCATGTTTGTCTTTCTGAGTCTGGGTTACCTCACTCAGGATGATTTTTTTCTAGATCCATCCATTTCCTGCAAACCTCATTGGGAATCAATCTCCCCCAAGATCCAGCTATACCACTCTTGGGCATATACCAAAGGAATGCCCAATCATACCACAAGAGCACTTGCTCAGCTATGTTCATATCAGCATTGTTAGTAATAGCCAGAACCTGGAAACAACCTAGATGCCCTTCAACTGAAGAATGGATAAATAAAATGTGGTACATATACACAATGGAATACTACTCAGCAGAGAAAAACAATGACATCATGAGGTTTGCAGGAAGTATAAGTTTTTTAAAGTCCTAATATACCTCCTGAACCCTAAGGACACTAACAGCTAAAGAAGCTGACCTGCAGGCAGCCACTTCCTTATTTCACATTTATTATGAAGACACAACAGCCAAAGTAGTGTGGTATTGGCATAAAACAAGCATAGAGATCAATGGACTAGAAGAGAGAGACCCCTGAAATAGACTGGTCTAAAAGCAAGTGGTCTCTCACCAATAATGGACTGATTTAAATTCTAACTTTACTATAACTTGTAATCAACAGGCACTTAATAGAAACTGTATTTGAAACTCTGTACCTTACCACTCCAAAACTAGTGCTACTAAACCATTATTCTGTATTTCTTTTTAAGATTGATTTTAATTCAGTTATGTGCACACATATATTATCGGCTTGTGTGTTTGTATACTTGCTTACAGGTGCCCTCAGCCAGTAAAGGGCATCATATTCCATGGAGCTGGAGTTGTGAGCTGTTTAATGTGGGTGCTGGGAATTGAATGTAGGTATTCAATGCTCTTAACTATTAAGCCATCTCTCCAATACTCACTATTCTGTATTTTAATTTCAGCACAATATTCAATAAATTCTGGGATATTTGATAGATTTTTCTAATATTAATTTGTGTTAAGTGGTTTTTACAACCATATGATAATATAAGTGTTCAGAGTATGTTGAAAGTAGTTTAGGAATCTATGATATTTTGTATATTAGGTATATTAAACTGTTCTCAAATTACTGGGTTTGACAACTTCATTATAACTCAAGGAGCATTTGAATAGCCAAATAAACTTTACAGAGGATAAAGAGGAAAGAAAGATCTCTTTAATAGATGGTCCTAGGAAAGCTAGATGTCCATACACAAAAATTAACTCAAAGTTGATTAAAAAACATAAATGCAATATTTGAAACCAAAAAGACTCTTGGAAGAAAAACAGAAAATATTGATATTGGTCTTAGCAAAGACTTTTAAAGGACATCAAAAGCACAAAACAGAAAGCAAAACCTAATATGCTCTATCACGTGTGTGTGTGTGTGTGTGTGTGTGTGTGTGTGTGTGTGTGTGTGTGCGCGCGTGCATGATTATAAATTCTATTCCTCTAGGGAGAACCCTGACTAATAAAGATTTTGGTACCAGAAGTGGTTCTAGAGCAACAGAAGTATAAGGATGAATTTTTTTTTAAGTATATGGAATAGACTTTCCAATTTGCCAACACCTACTGTTACTGAATCTGTTACTGAAGCCTCTCCTAAAAGCTTGGAAATTACTGAAAGCCCACGGTGTGTAAATGCTAGCAAGGAAAATCAACCTGTATAAATTGTTGAAGTTCCTATAACCACTAGAGAAAACTGAGTGAAGGTGCTACAAAAACAAAAATAGAACTACCAGTCGGAAACTCCATTTCCAATGTATATGTGTACACTTTGAGTATGTGTTTCAGTATTTCTCTTCTTCCTGTGGGACTTATTTCATATACTATAAATGACATCATTACCAATCCACATAACCATAAACGAGAGAGAGAGAAAGACAAAAGATAGGTAGAGAGAGAGAGAGAGAGAGAGAGAGAGAGAGAGAGAGAGAACAGACAGATGAGAGAGAGAGAGATGTAGAGAGATACATAGATATAGAAGATGCAGATGCATAACTTGAGAACAGTATCTCAAAGTGAAATCTGTACTTATAAGTTCATTGCAATGTCTCATAATAACTAAAATATTGAAACATGTTTTCATTAATGGGTGAATAGACAAAATAATACAATATTGCAGAAAATGGAATTATTATTAATAAAAATAGGAAACCTTCTGAAATATGTGAATAAATATGGGAAACATTACACTATGAAATCAGCCACACAGAACAAAAAATAGAGAATAACTTCACTTGTGTCTGGAACTAACAACATTGAGCTCATAGGAGGAGAATAATAAAATGATGGGTGCCAGGGTGTTAGGAGGGTACAGTACAGTGGACAAAAATAGCTGAAGTGGCTCAAAATTTTTATTTTAAAATGAATTAGTTCTGGGGTATAAATATGCGACATAGTGAATATAGTTAATAATACTATTGTGTAACTGAACTTTGATAACAGAAGAGATCTTAAAAGTCTTATATAGAAAGAATGTGAGGTTATGTACTAATTCACTTGATTGTTGTAACTTCATACACACACATGTCAAATCACCATATTGTGCCCTTAAATCTTAAAAGTGTCCCAATTTTACTTGTAAAAATGAAAATAATAGGTATGCACTACTTTGTGAAAATTAAGAATTATTTCTATTGATTTAATATGAAAACATTTATTATTTTTGCTAATATATATTGTGTTTGGTTCTCATAACATTTGTGTTTTCAAGTCTCATTGTAATCTGTGCTGATAAACTCAGGCTATGAAGACTTAAATTAAATTAAAGAATATGGGATCTATGCTTGGCATCCTAAATTGAGAGAAGCTCCTAACTGGACAAGATAGTACATGTAGAAGTAGAACTATACATTTTTTCAGAAAGTATCTCAGACCTGGTTTTGTCAAGATCTAATTAAGTGACTTCCAGTGAGCCACTTATTCTTAGACATTAGGTATGGCACTTGTTTGGCAGCCTGGTCATGGTTTTATTTCTTTAGTGGGTAAATCAAGTATAGTGGGTCATACAATCTCTTTAGACTCTTCTAGACCTCATTCTTCAGTGGTTAATTGCTGTGGGATGTATGGCAAATGTGTTGCTAATTAATCAATAAAACACTGATAGGCCGTTGGCTAGGCAGGAAGTATAGGCGGGGCAAGGAGGAGAATAAAGCTGGGAAGTGGAAGGCTGAGTCAGAGAGACACTGCCAGCCGCCATGATGAGAAACAGCTTGTGAAGATACCGGTAAGCCACGAGCCATGTGGCAAGGTATAGATTAAAGGAAATGGATTAATTTAAGCTATAAGAACAGTTAGCAAGAAGCCTGCCACAGCCATACAGTTTGAAAGCAACATAAGTCTCTGTGTTTACTTGGTCGGGTCTGAGAGGCTGTGGGACTGGCAGGTGAAAGAGATATATCCTGACTGTGGGCCAGGCAGGAAAACTTAAGCTACAGTTAATTTTCTGTAAACCTTCATATTTTGAAGATGTAAAAGTAGTAACTATACAACGTATGTGAGTCTGGTTTATTACACATACAAATCAGAGGAAAATCATCCCTTTTGGACCAGACAGCATCTTTTTCCAATCTTGAGGTATATCAACTTCAAAGATGTTACAGCAGTGGTTCTCAACCTGTGGATTGTGACCCTCCAGGGATCATATATCAGATATTTATATTATGATTCATAACAGTAGCAAAATTACAGTTAAGAAGCAACAACGAAATAATTTTATGGTTGGGGGGTCAGCACAACATGAGAAACTGTATTAAAGGATCACAGCATTAGGAAGGTTGAGAACCACTGTTTTATAGTTATGTATTGCGTCCTAGTCATTTTCCAACCTAATATTAAATCCCTAGAGCTTCATGGAAATTCTGTCACATTTTACAGAGAAGTAGAATACAAATCAGGTTATTAATATTTCAAGTCTAACTTCATGATGCTATACTTAAAATTCCACTTTAAAAAATAGAATAAACTCCTTCTCATATTCTATTTTAAAATGGCAAGGAAGAATGCTATGGAGAAAAAAGTCATGCTTCACACTGTGCGGTGTTTACTGAAGATAGGAAGCAATTGTCGCTCACTCAGTCCCCAGTTTGTTGCTTCTGATAGCCAAACTCAATTTCCATGCTTCTCCTTGCCTCCACGTCACGTTATGTGTGCTAACCTAATTTCTCCTTCCATTATGAGCTTTGGTTATTTTATGTCCCATGAAATACAGTTTCTTTGCAATTTGAAAATTAGCACATTTCACTCTCCTCTGAAGTGTTTACCTCCTCATTTTCAAAGACATTTCATTACATTTTATACACTTATAAACTCTGTCCATTATTTGTACAAGACTTATTCTTTCATCTCACATTACTGTGTAGGACAGATATTTGCTGTCAGTATATTGTATGGCTCATATCTAACTTGTTTTGTTTTTCAGGGAGACAACAACTCTCCATGTTATTAAATAATCTTTAATCTTATAATGAAACAACTACTTTAGAAATTCTCTAATTGGTATTTTTATGTAGTCATCGAAAACATTAAGTGTTGGTGCATATCTGTGCAAATATTTAGAAATCAATAATGTAATGTTGAGCAACAGAAAGAAAATTTTGCATGGCCAAATCATGACATAGTCCTGAGTATCTCACTGTTTTAGCTTCCTTTCCTGTTTTTGTTACAAGGCTTTTAAAAAAGAATCATGCAACATATCATTTTTAATTTAGAGATTGTTCTCAGTGTACCTGGAACATTAGGATCACAATAAATGTTATTTGATCTATCTTCTAAGCAGAGATAGAAGTAGATTTTATCTTCCTGGACCAATCACTTTTGGTAAATTCACATGCGAATTAGTGGAATATAAAGTAAGAATAGATTTCTCATATTATGCCACTGAGTGGGATTATCAGTGCTGCCCATTCTCTCTCCATCCACTGCAAGGAACAAACAAGGCTATACATAGTGTTTAGAACTCAGTATTTGTAAAGG
Organism: Peromyscus eremicus; assembly: GCF_949786415.1. Classification (NCBI taxonomy): domain Eukaryota; kingdom Metazoa; phylum Chordata; class Mammalia; order Rodentia; family Cricetidae; genus Peromyscus; species Peromyscus eremicus. The sequence continues at coordinate 47,555,465 of NC_081417.1, read as the reverse complement.
CCAAAGGGAAGTATAAGGAATATGCTAGACTTGAGACATCAAAGCACACCTTAGAAATTCAAAGATATTTTTGAAGAACCTGAAACTTGAGTATGAGAATTGGGTTCTACAAAGGGAGAGCAATATGGATAGACTGAGTTCTGAAAAAGGGAGACAAGCAACCTGTAGGGAGTAAAAAATCATTAGTAGCAACAAAATAAAAGCCCCTTAAAGTACATGAGTGACTGTGAGTATCTCAGTCACACATACATTTTTCAAATCCCAAGAAGATATGTTATCTAGAGCATGGAAAGTGTGACGTGTGGCAGTTATAGAAGTTGCAGGTCCTTTGTTATTCCTAACTGAACTAATTTTCAATATATTTTCTTTTTCCATTCCATTGCCAGTTAAATCAGGCTCTTATCACTTAAATTCAAAACCTCCAAATGAAATTCTAATTAACTCACTTTAGGAGACATGCTTTTCTCCTTGATTTTCTCAGTTCTTCAAGATCCAGAAATGAGTGTTACACACTATTCTTTAAAGAAAAAAAAGTGGACCACTTTCTTTAGGAATGTGTCTATTCCTCTATAGGAAGGTTCCCCTGGAAAGAATCAGCATCTGAGAATGACTCAGTGGAATGGTTGGGGTTGAATTGTAGGCTAATGGTACGTAGACCTGCATTTGATATTTGATTATGGGCTGAGACTATAGTATGCACTGTGAGGCTTCTATGTGGCCACTTGAGCATCCTCACTATTTTAATTTAAAAAATTCCAGAGGTAAATGAAGACTTGACAAAGCAATTCTTTTACATTTATTCATGGTGTGTGTGTGTGTGTGTGTGTGTGTGTGTGTGTGTGTGTGTGTGTGTGTATGTCAGAAAACAACTTCTGGAATTTTGTTCTCTCTTTACCATGTGGGTCACAGAAGTTAAACTTACATTGTTGGGCTTGAGAGAAAGTGCCTCTACACACTGAGCCATATCTAAGGCTCCCCAATGTATATTTTCTAAGTTCTTAAACATAGAAAGAAAGATAGATATATAAACCAATAGAAATAGCAGGTGCTGTGTAGCAGAAAATGGGGGGCTAAGGGAAGAGGAGGGAGAAATGATGAATGACGATAAAGATGTTTGGAAAATCCATAGGGAATCATACTATTTTATGTTTACTTAAAATTGCATATAATATATATGTGTATTTTGTGTGTGTGTGGGGGGTGTATGTATAAATATACAGTTTAAATAAAGTTATGCCCCTCAGGGTGATAATGCTCCCTCCAGGAGCCATATTCTATCTAACAAATACCTTAAAAGAGTTTTTATGATTATGATAGAGGTACTTAAAGAAAAAGTGAGTAAATTCCTTAAAGAAATTCAGAAAAACATAAACAGTGTAAGGAAATAAATAAAACTGTTCAAGAAAACTGGAATTGCAAATAGACTCAATAGAGAAACCCAAAAGTGAGAGAATTCTGAAAATGAAAATTTTAGAAATGCAAATAGGAACTACAAAGGCAAGCTTCACCAACACAATACAAGAGATTTTTCACCTCAGATGTTTAAGATTCCACAGAAGAAATGGATACATCGGTCAAAGAAAACGTTAAATGTAAAAAACTCCTTACATAGAGCATCCAGGAAATTTGGGACAATATAAAAAGACCACACATAAGAATAATAGGTATAGAGGAATGAGAATAAACTCAGGTCAGAGGCCCAGAAGAAAATTTTCCTAATCTAAAGAAGGAGATGCCTATGAAGGCACAAGAAGCATACAGGACACCTAATACAATGGACCAGAAAAAGAAGTTCCCTTGGCACATAATAATCAAAACACTGAAAATACAGAACAAAGAAAGAATATTAAAAGCTGCAAGGAAAAAATACCAAGTAGCATACAAAGGCATACTGGTTAGAAATACACCTGACATCTCAATTGAAACTCTAAAATCCAGAAAAGCCTAGATAGATGTGTAGCAGACTCTAAGAGACCACAGATGCCAGCCTAGACAACTATATACCCAACCAAACTTTGAGTCACTATAGATACAAAAAATAAGATATCCCATAAATTCAAATTTAAACAATATATATTTACAACTCCAAACCAAGGAGGTTAACTACACCCATGAAAACAAAGGAATAATAATATCACACCAGCAAAATCTAAAAAAGGAAAATACACACACACACACACACACACACACACACACACACACACACACCACCACCACCACCACCACCAGCATCACCACCAACAACAACAACTACAACAACAAAAACAAAAACAAAATAATAGGAATCAACAATCATCCCCAGTTGATATTTTTCAACATCAATGGTCTCAATTTTCCAGTAAATTGACACAGAATAACAAAATAGATGTGAAACAGGATGCATCCTTCTGTTGTATTCAAGACTAATTAAAAGAGATGGGAAAGGAAACTACATAATCATCAAAAAATTCAACCAAAATGACAGTTCAATTCTTAACATCTTAACAAAGTCACCCACTTTTGTAAAAGAAACCCTACATCAGCTTAAATAGCATATTGACCCTTACATACTGATAGTGGGAGATTTTAAAGCCCCACTCTCACCAACGGAAAGGTCATTCAGGCAAAAACCAAAGAGAGAAATACTGGAGCTAACAGATTTTATAAACCTAATGGACCTAACAAATATTTACCGAACATTTCACCCAAACACAAATGAAAATACTTTCCAATCTGTACCTCATGGAAGGTTCTCCAAAACTGAAACACAAAGCAAGTCTCAATAGATACAAGAAAATTGAAATAACAACCTGCATCCTATCTGACTACCGTGGATTAAAGGTAGATATCAACAACATAAAGCTCACAAAGTCGTGGAAACTGAACAACTCTCTACTGAATGAAAAATGAGTCAATACTATAGATGAATTTCTTTTCTACTTTGTTTTTCTTTTCTTTTCTTTTTTTTTCCCAAGACAGGGTTTCTTTGTGCAACTTTGGAGCCTTTCCTGGAACTCACTTTGTAGACCAGGCTGGCCAGGAACTCACAGAGATCTGCCTGCCTCTGTCTCCGAAGTGCTGGGACTAAAGGCGTGCAACACCACCACCTGGCTGTAGATGAATTTCTAAATGGTCTTATTAAATAAAAAAACATGTAGCCAGATATAGGGGTAAAAGCCTGAATGAGATCAGGGAAATAGAGAAAGCCACAGCTAAGCTTACCTCACCAACTCAGCAGCTTCCAAATGCAAGTTACTTCCTGTCTACCCACACCTGTATGCCTTACTGTTCTGCCATCTGATTTGCTCTCTTTGTCCAGCTACAATTAAGCTTATAATTCCACATTGCTGTTTACCACTGAAGGAAGTCAGAACAGGAACTGAAACAGGGCATGATCCTGGAGGCAGGAGCTGATGCAGAGGCCATCAAGTGATGCTGCTTACTAACTTACTTTCTGCTTTCTTATAGAACTGAGGACCACTAGCACAGTGGTGGCACCACCCACAATGGGCTAGGCTCTTACCCATTGGTCACTAATTGAGAAAATGTTTTACAGCTGGATCTCATAGAGGCATTTCCTCAACTGAGTCTTCATCCTCTCTGGTGAGTTTAGCTTGTGTCTAGTTGACACAAAACCTGCCAGTATGCCAACCAATGTCTGGTTTGACCTAAGGCCCACTCTGTGAGAAGGAACCCATATTAACACTGCTAGCATATCGAAGAACCAGAGACTAGATATCCCAGCAACCTAGGGTAAAACCAAACACTACAGGTCCAAAGAAAAAAGTATCAATAAAAATGACTCCTAATGATATTCTGCAATACTCGTGGGTCAGTATCTTATCCAATCATCGTCAGAAAGACTTCCTCTGACAGCTGATAGGATCAGATACAAAGATCCACAGTCAAACATAGAGATAGGGTCTAAATGGGAGGTCTCCATCAAATCCCTCCTCTCAGAGCTCACGGAATCCCATGGAAATTCTAAGAGCCAGAGGAGATGGAGGGCACTAGGAAAACAAAGCCCTCTGAAACCACTATGCAAGGTTCATATGAGCTCACAGAGAATGATGCAGCAAGCATAGTGCTGACATGGGTCTGCACCAGGTCCTCTGAATATATATTGCAGCTTTTAGCTTAGTACTTTTAGGGGCCTCCTGACTGTTGAGGATGAGTGGGTCTCTGACTCTTCCACATGCTCATGGGACTCTTTCCCTCCTGTTGGGTTTCTGCATCCAACTTCAATGTGATAGTTTGTGCTTCATCTTATTATATTTGATTTTGTCATATTTGGTTATTATATCTTAAAAGCCAGTTCTTTTCTAATGAGAAATAGAAAGGGAGTAGATCTGGAAAGAAGAGGAGGTACGGAAGAACTGGGAGGAGTAGAGGGAGGGGAACTATAAGCAAGGTATATTATATAAGAAAAGAATTCATTTTCATTAAAATCAAAAATTTTTAAAAAGAAAATGAAAAACAGTGTTGGTAGGTGTGTCTGTGTAAGTCTGACCCTTCCAACACCTGTGGATGCTGAGTCTCATCACACAGAGTTGTTACCCCTTTGCAGGAGATTTGGATGGTTGGAAGAGGGAGAGATAAGGAAAGCTAAAGGAGCAAAAGGTGAATTCGTTTATACTTTGAAGAATTTGGAGTGAGGTTGTTGGCTAGAAGACTAATAGCCTCTGGGACCCAAAAGAGTCTTCAGTGATTTTGTGAAATGAGACTGTAAGAAATCTTGGGTTTGATTACCAGAGGATGATGAAAGAATAGCAAAGCATTTTAAGAAAGTTGGTGACTTTGTGTGCCTTTCAAGGTGTTTAGTAAATAAAGTAATGGGTTTGCGTTCACTTGAATTCCACTAACTAGTTTATAAGCACTTGAACATACAAGATATCAGGGAATGAATATCCAGGGAGTCATGCAGGGCCTCACTAAGCTCAGGTTTTAAAAGGAACATAAGGCATAGACTAGAGATCACAGAGATGCCCTTTAATAACCCACAGAGAATGTCTTTAAAGTCTCCACACCAAGTAAAATTAATCTGCTGAAGGCAACTATAGCTATTACAGTGTTCCAATTTGTTCTCTTCCATATCTTTCCTGATCTTTTGAACTGTTGACATCTATTCTACTCACACTGTATTCTGACCTTTGGCTTTGATTGAGGGTCACTGAATAGTACCCAGTAGAGAAACAGGTCAAGGTCCAGATGATCCCCACCTTCTAGATGATGAAACTTTGGGATTTTCAAATTTATAATGGTTGAAAGTGATACAAATTCAGTATAAACTCAAATTTTAAATTTTGTTCTTTTCTTGGTTACAAGTGTGATACCCCTGATATGGATAATGAAAACAAGGTGAAGTTTCCAGTTAGCCCTGAAATCACAAGGACAATGACCCATGGTCTACTGTATACTGTGTTGACAACACAATATTTAATCATAAATTGGCCTTTTGGAGATGATCTTACTGAACAATAGGCTGATGTAAGTCTGCTACGCACACTGAAGCTAGGCCAGGTTACACTGTGATGCTCAGTAGTCATGTAGTTGTGTGGCAAGCTGATTTTTTTACTAAAGGTATTTAAGCCTACAGTAGATTTAGCAGACATAACACATTGTGAAGGACACTGTGGCTTCGGATAGCTTCTATCTCAAAGCTGTATCCTTTAAAGACATAATTCCTGCAAAACTAATCATCACACCAATCCAGTGGGCTCCAGAAGAGCACTATGTCTTTGCTTTGCCTGGTGGGCTATATTGGTTACTTTTCTGTTTTTGTAACAAAACACAATGGCCAAGTCAATTTACAGTAGACAGAGCTTATTTGGGCTTATGATTCCAGAGGGATATGAGTCTGTTACACAGAAAAATGACAGCAAGCTGCAGCGCGTGGTGGAAGGACGCTGAGAGCTCACATCTTGAACTTCAAACACAGAGCAAAATGCTACCGCAAATGGCAGGAGAATTTAAATTCTCTAAGCACCTCTAGTGACATTCTCCCTACAACAAGGCCATACCTCTTAAACTTGTCCCAAAATGCCATCACCTGAGGAACAAATGTTCAAATACATGAGCCTATAGGAGATATTTCCACTCATACCACCATATTCCACTACCAGGAACCCATAGAGCAGTGATTCTTAACCTGTGGGTCATGACCCCCATGGCCTTGAAGGACCTTTTCACAGGGGTCATCTAACACCATTCTGTATATTTACATTGATTCATAACAGTAGCAAAATTATAGTTATGAGGTAGCAATAAAAATAAAATTTATGGTTGGAGATCACCACACCATGAGGAACTGTATTAAAGGGTTGCAGTATTAGGAAGGTTGCTAAGCACTGCCTTAGATTAATGACCATTTCATAATGTAAAACTGATACAGTTCAACCTTAAAAATCCTCATAATCTTTCAGATTCAACACTGCTGAAAAGTTCAAAGGGCAAGGTCTATTTAAAACTCAGGGCAATCTTTTAATTGTAACTCCCTGTAAATTCAAAAAGCAAGTCACACAATTCCAACGTATAATGGCACAAAATATGCATTACCATTCCAAAAGGAAGGGATGGGGCCATAGTGAGGAAATACTATAGCAAAGCAAGACTAACACCCAGCAGGACAAGCACCAAATCTTTTATCTCTATGACTGATATCAAAGAGCTTAGATGGCCCCACTCTCCAGCTTTTATGATTCCACTCCTCCAGCTCTTATCTCTCTCTTGGACTGGTTTCACTTCCTATCTGTAGATCTTGGAAGATATCCTACTGATCTGGCATCCGCAGTACTTTGGGACAAGCCAGGATTTGCTTTTAAAGCTTCATGAAACATCTGTTTCAGATCCTCTTGTCTTCTCATGCAGGGAATCCTCCCTCATACACTGCCTGGCCTCAGCAGTTCTCTGAAATGATGAAAGAATTCTACACAGTCCTTTCACTCATGCATCCTTTATGCTTCTAAAGCCAGCACCGTGTAGATGACATCTGCCAAGTTTGTCTATCAGTCTGGAATGGACCCTGGACTCCCGGAATCACATTAACAACAGAACTTTTATCTAGTGTTTTCCAGGAGCAGAAAATGCCTTAGTCTTTCTTTTACAAGATGGATATCAGTTGGATGAGGTCTTACTCTCAGGAAACCCTAGCCTTTATTTCAGTGTTGAGCTGACCTCTCCTTACAGGCTCTGTTGTCCTTATCTCTTTCTGCACAAGCCTTAGCTACAACATTAAGCTTCTTGGTTCTCTTTTTCTCTTTAAATGGCACATTTTACATATCTTTCTGCTCCACTTCCTCTTCCTCATTGTAGAACTTCATAACAGCCACTAATAATAAGCACAATCCAATACTATGTTGCCTTTAAATTGCTTCCCCCACAAAAAAAAAAAATCAGTTCATTACTTTTTAATTTAACTGCAAGTAGATTCTTAGGAGTTTATTCTCAGAGCCTGCCTCAGGTAATATACATCTTCCAACAAAGCCACAGCCCCTAAAACTTCCTGTGGTAGTTTGAATGTAATTGACCCCCATAATCTCGAAGGGAGTAGCACTCTTAGGAGATGTGGCCTTGTGGAGTAGGTGTGGTCTTGTTGGAGGAAGGGTGTCACTATGGCAGTGGGCTTTGTGATCCATATATGCTCAAGATACTATCCAGTGTTACAGACCACTTCCTGTTACCTGCAAGATGTAGGACATTCAGCTATTTCTCCAACACCATTTCTGCCTGCACACCACTATATCCCACGATGATGATAATGGACTAAACTTCTGAAACTGTAAGCCAGCCCCCATTAAACATTTTCCTTTATAAGAGTTGCTGTGGTCATGGTGTATATTCACAGCAATAGAAACCTTAACTAAGACACTGCTCAAGCAGCAGCACCAGTTAAAGACCAAGTGTTTAAATACAGGAGCGTATCAGGGATTCTTATTCAAATCACTACATTTATTTCCTGTGGTATTCATCCATTCACAAAACAAGAGTATTCCCTTGTTTTCTCCTTAACTGATCTCACTTCTTTGCGAAGTTCATCCAAAAGTCTTTTTAACATTATTATTGAATTTCACATCCAAGGTGAGATGTTCTAATACTGCATAGTCAATACAACCCAGCATGGAAATAAAAAGCACAAACCTATATAGAATCACACAAGCATAGAAAAAGCAATTGCTTCTGAGTGTATGTATACAAAACACAGATCCACTATCTACTGTCTATGTTCTCCATTTTATAATAATAAGCATATTTATTTTATGATAAAGTAGGGCCTCCAAAAATTAGATAAATTCATTTTAAATTTACTTCTTACAAAAGGTACATTAAGTTTCCTTTTTAAATATGTTACTATCTTTAATTGATATTTTCAATTTTTCTATTTTATTTTATAAACATTCATAGTCTTACTATTTTTTGAAAACATGATAGGGTATGAACCCAAGGCTTTGTACCACCTAGGTGAACACTCTGTCATTGAGCTACATACTCAGAAAACTTACATTTCAAAAAGTTATTAAATTTTTATCATTTAAAACAATTTTTAAATTTAATATTTTGATCATATTCTTCCCCTTCCCTAGTCCTTCTAGATTATCTCCCCTTCTCTACCTACCCAACTTTAAGTTCTTTCTCAAAAAACAACAAACAAAACACAACAAAACAACCCCCCAAACTAAGAAAATAAAATAAAACACACCAAAAACAAAACACCAAACTGTAGACAAATAAAAGCACTCAAAAAAACATGGAGTCCATTATGTGTTGGTCAAGTACTCCTTAACATGATATGCCCAGTGTCAGTCCATTGGAGAAAAATGATTGTCCCTCTCCCAGCAGGTATAAATGACAGTTCCATTATTAACCTTTACCATAGTGGTTAGGTTTTCATTCATTCATCTTTCATCTTTTCTTTTTTTTTTGGTTTTTTGACACAGGGTTTCTCTGTGTAGCTTTATGCCTTTCCTGCATCTTTTAAATATAACAAATAAAATATAAATAAAGATAGAAATAAAAGATAAATAAAAAACTATCACATCAAAGTTGGACAAAACAAACCAACAAAAGAAAAGGATCCCAATAAAAAGCACAAGAATCAAACACCCATTTGTTCAGGAATCCCATAAAAACACTAAACTGGAAGCTGCAAGATACACACAGAGGATCTGGGGTACAGCCATGCAGACCCAGGGCATGCTGCTTCAGTCCCTGTGAGTTCACAGGAGTGCTGCTTGTGCTGACTTAGAGGGCCTTGTTTTCTTGTCCTCCATCCTCTCTGTCTCTCTTATTCTTTTCACCTCCTTTTCTGAGGGGTTCTCTGAGCTCTGAGGAGAGGGAATTGATGGAGACATCCCATGTAGGGCTGTGTGTCCCAACGTCTCTCACTGTCCACATAATGTCTGGTCTCTGCATTTGTTCCCATCTGAAGCTTCTCTGCTGATGGCTGAACATGGCATTGATCTATGAGGATAGTTGAATATCTTTAGGAGTTGTCTTATCAGTAGATTTTTTTTCATCTTCTAGACCAGTATTATTTGGTTTTACCCTCGATTCCTGGGCTGTCTAGTCTCATGTTCTTGGCCACCTAAGCAGTATCAAGTATGGGTTCCATCTAGTGAAGTGTGCCTTAAGTCAAATCAGTTATTGGTTGGTTACTCCTACAAGCTTTGTGCCACCATTGCCCTAGCATTTCTTGCATATATTACACCATTGTGATAAAGGATTTACACTTTTTAAATTGGTTTTTGTTGCAAGGGGAAGCTAGGAATTTAACCTAGGGTGTGAAGCAAGCTTTACCACTGCTCTAAATCCATCCCCATAGGCATTTTGTTTTTAACTGGCACTTTTAACTGAAAGACTTGTACTTACAAGAATAAAACAGAGTCCTGGCTATGAAGCCCAGGCTAGACTCAAACTTTCTATGCAGTATTACCACCATCCCAGGCTGCTCTAGACCTGTATAATCAACTTTGTACCCATCTTGGGATAGAACTTTAGTACCTTGCTACTAAAAATGTGTTCACGGGGTTTAACTGTGGAAGCATATTTCTTTGAGCTTTGTGATTAGATGATTCAAGTTATGTCATTTTGGCATGTTGTTATTTACTCTTTTTCTCCCTGAGAAATGGGGTGGCTTTTCTGACTGGAAGTACAGGAATAACAGAAATTACCCTCTTTTTTCTCTTGATGCCAACCTCCCACTGAGAGGCCATTTCTTGCTTAAAGTTACCCAGGAATAAGCCCTAGAAAGTGTGACTACAGGATCTTTGCCCCACACTCAATGTTTTTTCAGTGCATGAATTCTCCTCTATTTAGAATTTAGCTAGCAAGCTTATTTAACTAGAGGATCTAAAGCCATAACGTGCTTCCTGGTCTCTAGCAGCATAAAGTATGTATTTTGATGTATACATTTACTGTATATATGTATATATATATATATATATATATATATATATATATATATATATATATATATACCCATTATTAGGATGAGGGGTTCCTAATTTGTTTTCTGATTCTTGGAGAAATCAAGACAGGAAATTAAGGTGGGAACTAACGATAGAATGGAAGGGAAGACCACTGAGGAACACTGCATGCTGGCTTGTTTCCTCTGGCTCGCTTAGCTACTTTTCTCATACATTCAGGACTGTCTGAACAGGGATGGCACCGCCCACAGCGTACTGAGCCCTCCTACATCCATCATCACCAAGAAAATGCCCCACAGACATGCCCACAAGCCAATCTTCTAGAGGCAATTCCTCAGTGGAGAGTCCCTCTCCCCAACTATGTTTGAGTTTCTGTCAAGCTGACAAAAACCAACCAGCATAAAGGAGAAGGATGACATTTTTTAGTGAGCCCCTCAGAAACCATAGCAATTTATACATAGTTATTTTATAGCCATAAATATAGCTGGATAGATTTTAATTTAATGATCTAGTGTTCTGTTTATTTCAAGTTTTACTTTGTTTTACACTAATCTGGTATTACAAAGGGTCTCATGCTATTCTTAAACAATCCATAAGAATTACATGCAGAGGCCGGCCCCCAGCTCCCAGCTCCCATCTTGCCCCGGACTTCCCTTCTGAAGCACAGCCCCACCGGGAAGGATCCCCTTCTCCAAGACCCCTGGCAGACCCTGCAGTCTCCACGCCCTGCCCCCATCCCCATCCGCCTGAGCCCCAAGCCTCTTCCTGAGACTTAGAGGCCGGCCCCCAGCTCCCATCTTGCCCCGGACGGACTTCCCTTCTGAAGCACAGCCCCACCAGGAAGGATCCCCTTCTCCAAGACCCCTGGCAGACCCTGCAGTCTCCACGCCCTGCCCCCACGCCCATCCACCTGAGCTCCAAGCCTCTTCCTGAGACTTAGAGGCCAGCCCCCAGATCCCAGCTCCCATCTTGCCCCAGACTTCCCTTCTGAAGCACAGCACAGAGAGCTCCCATCTGGACAAGAGAGAGAGACTTCCTGAATCTGTCAGCTCTGTCTGAACCAAGTGTGCGGATAAGGCCAAGAACAAACCACAAGGAGATGGGCAGACGTCAAGGCAGAAACACATACAACAAAATGAATAGCAATACACCATCACCAGGCCCTAGCCCTCCTCCAACACCTAGACCTGAACATCAGAAATTGGAAGAAGCAGAAGAAAATAGCCTTATGAATGTCATCATGAAGAAGCTAGAGGCTCGTGTAGAGGAAAAGACAAAAAAAATGTGAAGAACGCTGTAAACAACTAGAGGAAAGGGCAAACAAATTAGAAGAAATCAAAAAAGTCCTGGAAGAGAACAATAAAATACTGAAAGAAAATCAAGAAAAATCAATGAAACAAATGAAGGAAACAGTCCAAGACCTGAAAAGGGAAATAGAAAAAATGAAGAAGACACAAACAGAGGGAATGCTGGAAATAGAAAATCTGAGAAAACGATTGGGAACTTCAGATGCAAGTATAATCAACAGAATGCAAGAGATGGAAGAGAGAATCTCTAGTGTTGAAGATACAATAGAAGTAATAGATTCATCAGTCAAAGAAAACACTAAAGTCAACAAAGTCATGAACCAAAATGTCCAAGAAATTTGGGACACCATGAAAAGACCAAACCTACAAATAATAGGGGTAGAAGAAGGAGAAGAATACCAACTCAAGGGCACAGAAAATATATTCAACAAGATCATAGAAGAAAACTTTCCCAACTTAAAGAAGGAAATGCCTATGAAGATACAGGAAGCCTATAGAACACCAAACAGACTAGACCCCCAAAAAAAGTCCCCTCGCCACATAATAATTAAACAATTAAACGTACAGAATAAAGAAAGAATATTAAGAGCAGCAAAGGAAAAAGGCCAAGTGACATATAAAGGCAAACCTATCAGAATAACACCCGATTTCTCAATGGAGACTTTGAAAGCCAGAAGGTCCTGGACAGATGTAATGCAGACACTAAGAGACCATGGATGTCAGCCTAGACTAATATACCCAGCAAAACTTTCAATCATCATAGATGGAGTGAACAAGACATTCCATGACAAAGCCAGATTTAAACAATATTTATCCACAAACCCAGCCCTACAGAAAGCACTAGAAGGAAAATTCCAACCTAAGGAAGTCAGATACTCCCTCGAAAACGCAGGCAATAGATAAAGCCACAGCAGTAAACCCCAACGAAGAAAAGTACACACACATCACCACCAAAAAATAACAGGAATGAACAATCACTGGACATTAATATCCCTCAATATCAATGGACTTAATTCACCTATAAAAAGACATAGGCTTACAGAATGGATACGAAAGCAGGACCCATCTTTCTGCTGCATACAAGAAACACATCTCAAATTCAAAGATAGACACTACCTAAAAATAAAAGGCTGGGAAAAGACTTTCCAATCAAACAGTCTTAAGAAACAAGCGGGTGTAGCCATCCTGATATCCAGCAAAATAGACTTCAAACTAAAATCAATCAAAAGAGATCAAGAAGGGCATTACATACTCATCACAGGAAAGATCCACCAAGATGAAGTCTCAATTCTGAACATTTATGCCCCAAACACAAGGGCACCCACATATGTAAAAGAAACATTATTAAAGCTTAAATCACATATAAAACCCCACACATTAATAGTGGGAGACCTCAACACCCCACTTTCACCACTGGACAGATCCCCCAAATCGAAACTTAACAGAGAAATAAAGGACTTAACTGATGCCATGACTCAAATGGACTTAATCGACATCTACAGAACATTCCATCCTAACAAAAAAGAATATACCTTCTTCTCAGCACCCCATGGAACCTTCTCTAAAATCGACCACATACTTGGTCACAAAACAAATCTAAACAGATACAAAACAATTGGAATAACCTCCTGTGTTCTATCAGACCACCATGGTCTAAAGTTGGATTTCAACAACAAAAACTACAGAAAACCTACAATCTCATGGAAACTGAACAATACCCACCTGAATCACCAATGGGTTAAGGAAGAAATAAAGAAAGAAATTAAAGACTTCCTAGAGATCAACAAAAATGAAGACACCACATATCCAAACCTATGGGACACTATGAAAGCAGTACTAAGAGGGAAATTCATAGCACTAAACGCCCACATAAATAAGCTGGAGAAATCTCACACTAGTGACTTAACAGCACACCTGAAAGTTCTAGAACAGGAAGAAGCAAAGTCTCCCAGGAAAAATAGATGCCAGGAAATTATCAAAGTGAGAGCTGAAATCAATAAAATAGAAACAAAGAGAACAATACAAAAAATTAATGAGACAAAGAGTTGGTTCTTTGAGAAAATCAACAAGATAGACAAGCCCTTATCCAAACTAACCAAAAGACAGAGAGAGAGCATCCAAATCAACAAAATCAGAAATGAAAAGGGGGACATAACAACAGACATTGAGGAAATCCAGAGAATCATCAGGTCATACTTCAAAAACCTCTATTCCACAAAACTGGAAAACCTAAAAGAAATGGATAATTTTCTGGATAGGTACCACATACCTAAATTAAATCAAGACCAGATAAACTATTTAAATAGTCCAATAACCCCTAACGAAAAAGAAACAGTCATTAAAAGTCTCCCAACCAAAAAAAGCCCAGGACCAGATGGTTTCAGTGCAGAATTCTACCAGATCTTCAAAGAAGAGTTAATACCAATACTCTCTAAATTGTTCCATACAATAGAAACAGAAGGAACATTACCAAACTCCTTCTATGAGGCTACAATTACCCTGATTCCCAAACCAAACAAGGATACAACAAAGAAAGAGAACTACAGACCGATCTCCCTCATGAACATTGATGCAAAAATACTCAATAAAATACTGGCAAACAGACTCCAAGAACACATCAAAACAATTATTCGCCATGATCAAGTAGGATTCATTCCAGGGATGCAAGGATGGTTCAACATACGAAAGTCTGTCAATGTGATACACCATATAAACAAACTCAAAGAAAAAAACCACATGATCATCTCACTAGATGCTGAAAAGGCATTTGACAAAATCCAACACCCCTTCATGATAAAGGTCTTGGAGCGATCAGGAATACAGGGAACATACCTAAACATAATAAAGGCAATTTACAGCAAGCCAACAGCCAACATCAAATTAAATGGAGAGAAACTCAAAGCAATTCCACTAAAATCGGGAACGAGGCAAGGCTGTCCGCTCTCCCCATACTTATTCAATATAGTACTTGAAGTTCTAGCCAGAGCAATAAGACAACATAAGGAGATTAAGGGGATACAAATTGGAAAGGAAGAAGTCAAGCTTTCCCTATTTGCAGATGACATGATAGTATACTTGAGCAACCCCAAAGATTCCACCAAGGAACTGATACAACTTATAAACACCTTCAGCAACATAGCAGGATACAAGATCAACTCAAAAAAATCAGCAGCCCTCCTATATACAATGGACAAAAAAGCGGAGAAGGAAATCAGAGATACATCACCCTTTCCTATAGCCACAAATGACATAAAATACCTTGGGGTAACACTAACCAAGCAAGTGAAGGACCTATATGACAAGAACTTTAAGTCCCTGAAAAAAGAAATTGAAGAAGATGTCAGAAAATGGAAAGATCTCCCATGCTCATGGATAGGCAGAACTAACATAGTAAAAATGGCAATCTTACCAAAAGCAATCTACAGATTCAATGCAATCCCCATCAAAATACCAACACAATTCTTCACAGACCTGGAAAGAATAATACTCAACTTCATATGGAAAAACAAAAAACCCAGGATAGCCAAAAGAATCCTGTACAATAAAACAACCTCTGGAGGCATCACGATCCCTGACTTCAAGCTGTACTATAGAGCTACAGTAATAAAAACAGCTTGGTACTGGCATAAAAACCGACATGTGGACCAATGGAATCGAATTGAAGACCCTGACATTAATCCGCACACCTATGAACAAATAATTTTTGACAAAGAAGCCAAAAGTGCACAATGGAAAAAAGAAAGCATCTTCAACAAATGGTGCTGGCAAAACTGGATATCAACATGTAGAAGGCTGCAAATAGATCCATATCTATCACCGTGCACAAAACTTAAGTCCAAGTGGATCAAGGACCTCAACATAAACCCAGCTACTCTGAACCTGCTAGAAGAGAAAGTAGGAAGTAGTCTTGAACGCATTGGCATAGGAGAACACTTTCTAAATAGAACACCAGTAGCACAGACACTGAGAGAAACAGTCAATCAATGGGACCTCTTGAAACTGAGAAGCTTTTGTAGGGCAAAGGATACGGTCAACAAAGCAAAGCGACAGCCTACAGAATGGGAAAAGATCTTTACCAATCCCACATCTGTCAGAGGACTGATATCCAGAATATATAAGGAACTCAAGAAATTAGATATCAAAATGCCCAACAGTCCAATTAAGAAATGGGCTATAGAACTAAACAGAGAATTCTCAACAGAGGAAACTCAAATGGCTGAAAGACATTTAAGGAATTGCTCAACATCCCTAATCATCAGGGAAATGCAAATCAAAACAACTCTGAGATACCACCTTACGCCTGTCAGAATGGCTAAGATCAAAAACACTGAAGACACCTTATGCTGGAGAGGATGTGGAGCTAGGGGAACTCTCCTCCACTGCTGGTGGGAATGCAAGCTTGTACAACCACTTTGGAAATTAATATGGCGCTTTCTTAGAAAATTGGGAATCCATCTCCCCCAAGATCCAGCTATACCACTCTTGGGCATATACCCAAGGAATGCTTAACCACACCACAAGAGCACTTGTTCAGCTATGTTCATATCAGCATTGTTTGTAATAGCCAGAACATGGAAACAACCTAGATGTCCTTCAACTGATGAATGGATAAACAAAATGTGGTACATATACACAATGGAATACTACTCAGCAGAGAAAAACAATGACATCATGAGGTTTGCAGACAAATGGATGGACCTAGAAAAAATCATCCTGAGTGAGGTAACCCAGACTCAGAAAGACAAACATGGTATGTACTCACTCATAACAGGATACTAGATGTGGAACAAGGATGACTGGACTGCTACTCACATCACCAGGCAGGCTACCTGGAAAACAGGACCCCAAGAAAGACACAGGGATCACCCAATGACAGAGAAATGGAATGAGATCTACATGAACAGCCTGGACATGAGTGGGGGTAGTGAAGGGTGAGGGTCGAGGGAAAGAGAGCTTGGGTGAGTGGGAGATCCCAGCTGGATCAACAACAGAGAGGGAGAACAAGGAATAGGAGACCATGGTAAATGAAGACCACATGAGAATAGGAAGAAACAAAGTGCTAGAGAGGCCCACAGAAATCCACAAAGATACCCCCACAACAGACTGCTGGCAATGGTCGAGAGACAGTCCGAATTGACCTACTCTGGTGATGGGATGGCCAAACACCCTAATTGTCGTGCTAGAAACCTCATCCAACTACTGAGGGATCTGGATGCAGAGATCCCTGACTAGGCCCCAGGTGGATCTCTGGGAGTCCAATTAGCGAGAATGAGGAGGGTTTATATGAGCGAGAATTGTTGAGACCAAGGTTGGATAAAGCACAGGGACAAATAGCCAAATGAATGGAAACACATGAAATATGAACCAATGGCTGAGGGGTCACCAACTGGATCAGGCCCTCTGAGTGGGTGAGACAGTTGATTGGCCTGATCTGTTTGGGAGGCATCCAGGCAGTGGCACTGGGTCCTGTTCTCATTGCATGAGTCGGCTGTTTGAAACCGGGGGCCTATGCAAGGTCGCTTGGCTCGGCCTGGGAGGAGGGGACTGGACCTACCTGGACTGAGTCCACCAGGTTGATCTCAGTCTGTGGGGAAGGCTTTGCCCTGGAGGAGATTGGAATGAGGGGCGGGCTGGGGGGAAGGTGAGGGGGGCGGGAGGGGGGAGAACAAGGGAATCTGTGCCTGTATGTAGAACTTAATTGTATTGAAAAATAAAAATTTTTAAAAAAAAAAAGAATTACATGCAAAATGAGGGAGGTAATCATAGAGCTGAAAAAAGTAATTGTCATTGGAGGTGCTGATAGGCTCCTGCATTTCAACTGCAATGACAGTGACTGAGCCACAGGCAGCATGCAGACCTTTCCTTACCTTCTAACGTTTTCATCCTTGGAGTGCCAAATACACTGGGAAAATGTGTCTGGGACCTTTATTACTGCCCTCAAATTGTTCTTTTTGAAAACTTTGTGTTGTCACAGTAAAACACAGAGAATAAGGACACTCTAGTCTAATAGGTATTTCTTCTTAATATCAAGTTAGCAAATTAGAGGCATTGCTGCCTTTCCAGTTCACTACCCTTAAGCATGATTTGTTCAAATAATCATTAAGTTTTATTAGTAATTCTATTATTTCCCCTTGAATAAAACATTTTATGAGTCACTATGTGCACATCTTCTTAAATGAAAACTTAATGCAATAATTTCATATTAATCTATATTTTGCTGTTACCATTAATGTTATGTTTAATTATACTATGTGATCTGTTAATAAAATTCTGCTTAAAGTAAATAATTCATTGTTTCAGATACTATGAAAAATTAACTAACCTGTTTTACTGGCAATTTGCCAGCAAAAGTTAAAATGTCATTATGAGGTATACTTCATTCATTGTGGTTTGGAATAAACAAGGATACTCCATTAATTCCCCAACTGAATATTTAATACATGTCATGTTTCATGCACTGTTCATTACTAAGATTGTGTTTTTCTCTACTTTCACAGAGTCTGGGAGGAAAGACATACTATCACATAAGCAATATTAGAATTATAAATTGTCAAAAAATACTATAAACAAAATTGTGTGACATTACCAGGAATGTCAGAGAAGTGTGGGAAGTGTTGGTAGACTAATAGATCAATCACCATTTGTTAACATTGGTCTTTCCCCTGAATACAATATCTCATCACTGTTGAATTACTCCATTTTTGCTAAACTACAAGCAAACTTCATAGATTGTAAGAACATAAAACATGTTTCTTTTTAAAGGATAATTTTATTTTATTTTATATATATGAATGTTTTCCTAAAGAATCATAAGGATGAACCCAAACCATGGAGAACCTGCAGTACTGAAAACGGAAGCACCAGCTGCTGAACAGTGACAACCATCTGTTAGCAGTAGGCCTGCCCTCATTACATAGCAATAGAGCATGGCACATAGTAAGGGCCTACCCTTGAGAAAGGTCTAAATAGTTGGGTGATGAGTACCCCATTTATTCAAAATAGTTGAAAATATATATTCTCCTGCTTATCTTTATTCTGTGCTCCTCCTCTCTCATGTGGCAATAGTTCCTCTTCTTTAATTATTTTTTTTGTTTCCTTTCCCTTTTGAGATCATAGTATAATTACTTCATTTCCCTCTTCCATTCTTCACTCCAAACCCTCGCATACACCCCTTCTTTCAAATTAATGGAGTTTTCCATTAATTGTTGTTACATATATCTGCACACACATATTTACATTTTATATGTAAATATATTGCACACCACACACACACACACACACACACACACACACACACACACACACATATTCCTAAACACATAAATAAAACTGCTCATCCTGTACAATGCTCCTTGAACATATGTTTTCAAGGCTGATCATTTGGTACTGGATAACCAACTGGTGTGTTCTTCCTTGGGGAAGATTATTTCTTCCACTCTCAACATTCCTTACTGGCCTATAGTTCTTCGAACAGGGTTAAGGCTTTGTTGGAGGCCCCAACTACGCTGGCACGTCTATTATTGTTATGCTTGTTCAGCTCCTGTTCAGGTAGCCATGTTGGTGAGACTCTATGGGTACAGCTTCTGACATTACTAGGAGATACAATCTCACAGCACACTCCCTGATCTTCTGGCTCCCATAGTCTTTCTGGCTCCTCTTTTGCAATGTTCCCTGAGCCTTAGATGCAGGAGCTCTTCCTTAAAGGTATCCATTGAGACTGGGATCCACAACTCTGCATTTTTGTTTGTTGTGATTTTCTGGATCTGTCTCTTTGTGATGTGAAGAGAAGATTCCTCAGTGAGGGTTGAACACTACATTTATCTGTAGGTATAGGAACAGTTATATAGAATGTACTTAGGGATTACGCTGACCTTAATTTTTCTCTAACCCAGCATTGCTTATCATCAGCCTGTTTCTAGTTTCCTTGGTCTAGTCAATGTCCAATGAATATTTTAAGCAGTTAAGTAGATAAATAAGTAGTTGCCTACAAACAAATCTGTCATCAAACTTGTTCATTTTTCACAAAAAGTAAAAAACTAAAAAAAAGCTATGGTTGAGGTGATAAATCCTAAAGCATACTTGCATGAGTACTAGAAAGCAACTATTCCCTGGGTGAATTATTTTAAATACTAGGTTTTATGGTTACACGTAGTTTTGCAAGCTAAATATAGTCTATTGACATTGTAAATACACCACTGGAATTGTCTAACAACTAATGAGTTTCAATTATCATTTATCAGGGATAAATGTTATCTTGAAAATTAATATTGAATTTTGAAATCATTTCATACTTTCATTAATTATTACTTATTTTTATTTAAAATACTTGTCATTTCAATGAGGACCAAACCATTGTTTGATATATAAAAGAAAAGAAAAGTTCATTTCTATTATTTGAAGTTTGTTATCTGGCTGAATAGATGTGTTTTGAACTAGATACAGCAATCTCTTGTGACTAAGAAGCAAAGAAAATGTAGAAACATAGAAGTTCAGAGAACAAAGACAAAATCCTATAAGAATGATTAGAAAACACTCAGGGGAAACACAGAATTTAACTCAGCCTTAGAAAATGAGTATGTTGTACAGAGCTGAGTCAAAGATATAGGATATTTCAAGAAAAAATATGATAAATAATAAGTAAATGATACATCATTCAGCAAGAGTGCTGGATACAATTGCTTCCCAGATGCCCTGTGTTGAAAACCTGGCCTCAAGGCTAGAGTAGTAGGAGGTGACAAAGCCTTTAAGAAGATAGTTCATATGGGATAATAGAATAAATGAGTGCCCTCCTTGGGACATGAGTTAGAATTCCCAGAACTGGGCTGTTATAAAGCAAGGTCACCTCACATATTTGAACTCTTCTGCATACACCATTCTCCAAGCTCTCCCACTATAAAATGTCATCCCCCATGTTATGATGCAGCATACCACATGTAATCATCCATGCTTGGGCTTTGGCTTTTTAGTATCCAAAACTTTAAAACAATAATCAACCTTTATTCTTTAAAATGCAGTCTCGGGTATTTCATTATAGCAACATAAAATGAACTGAGTCAAAGCTATAGGCAAGGTAATAGCATAATGCAAGGCTTGAAAGACAAATGGGGAACATATTGTAGATGAGGATACAAAACTATAAATTCATCTATCTAAAATTGTCCTTGTAAACATGGTAGAGGCATCTAAGTTTTCCATTGGGAAAGGTATCATGGTGAAAGTATTTTGGGGGACAATCAATTTGATAATAATGTAGACAATGTATCCAAGAAAAGTATCCCAAATGCAGTTTCAAATTTTTCCATTAAGAAGGTTTAGATAATTACACCCAAATGAAGATACGAAGGGATATAAGAGTATGATAAAGGCCATCATACTATGATGCCAAATGCTATGTACCTGAAGCAGAGTAGATGGCCAGGTTTTTGTTTATGACTTTAAAATTCAGATGAGAGATCACTGGGACCAGAGAACACAGTGCTAGGTTAAAAATTTGAAAATGGCCTATAATATCAATATTCAGGAGGCTGAGGCGGGAGGATAACTATGAGTTCAAAGCCAGACTAGATTATTGAATGAGATGCTTCATCAAACAAACAAAGGTCTGGGGAATGGAACAGTGAATAAATTTCTTGCCACCCAATTTTGAGGACTGAAGTACAGATCCAGAATATCCTTCTGAAAGTCAAACAGATGTGGTAGCCACCTGTAAACCCAGTATTCAGAAGGCAATGGTAGAGGATCTCCATGGCAAACTTGCTAACTAGACCAGTTGCAATTGGTGACCCGTGGGGTTCAGCAAGGAATCTTGCTTCAAGGAAGTATATAGCAATGGAAGAAGACATCCAGTGTCAACTTCAGGCCTCATATCACACATGTAAAAAATAAAATCTAAAAAATGGAAATAAAATGAAGATGAGTAGTTGGGTATGGTAGCCGTGGTTCTTAAAATATGAACAGACCCAAGAGAAAAAGAATCTAAGCTGGATTAGATATCCATTATGGGTTTAGAAGAGAGATGCCATCCATTTAGTCATTAAAACAATTAAGATGGCAGAGAATTTATTAAACAAATAAAATCAACCAATGCTGATGTTCTGATCTTAACCTAAAAGAATATTTTTACTTTAAAGAATGTGTGCAATTCAAAATAATGTTTCCAGAAGCAATGGAATAATCACATTCATTTACTGTCAGAGTTCTACATGAATGTGGACCATTCATAGATGTGAGCATTAGTACCAGAAGCAGAAAGTTCAAAGAATGGTAATGAACTTCAGTGAGGTGAAACTTACAAGGCCTTTGTTGAAAGTTAGTTCATGAACTTCTTTTGTTTTAATATAACATTTTATTAATTCTTTGGAATTTTCAGACAATGTATTTTGATATTTTCTCCCACTTCTCCCTCTGCTCCAAGATCCAGACCCATATCACCAGCCTTCTAAACTTCGTGTCATTTTATTAGATATAATATATTGAATCCAAATTGTGCTGTTCTTGGGCATGGGATCATCAACTGGAGTATGGTTGACACACCAATGGCCATACCCTTAAAGAAAACTGACTCTTCCTCTACCAGAATCCATCAATTGTCTATAGCTAGTCAGGTAGTTGTGGGGGCTTTTGAATGGCTTCCTCCTCCATGCTAGACTGATGACCAGCTTGATATTATACAGTTCTTATACTAGTAATCACAGCTGCTGTGATTCATGAGTACAATGATCCTGTCATGTCTACAAGACACTGTCTCTTACAGTCTTTCTGCCTCCTTTCCCAAATGGTTCCCAAACCTAGGGGCATGTGTGAGAGAGGGAGAAACAGGTGATATAAATACCTCATTTGTGGCTTAGCACTCCACTGAAATTTACTCTCTGAACATTGACTAGTTATATTTTCTACACAATCAACAGCACAAAGAAATTTCTGATGAGATAGGAAAGCTGCAATAATCTATGGGCATAGAAATATCTATTTAGGGGCTACTTTTGATATTATATGACTTTACAAGAATAATAATAGTAGGTTCACACCTTAGACCTATAAGCTCCTTAACTATGGCCAGAATTAGCTACTGGCCAGAACTGAAGTACCAAGCATGTATTCCTGCTTGTGGAATGGATCTTAAATCCAATAAGAAAGTGGTTGGTTAGACCCTTAATATTCATGCCATTATTACACCCATGGATATATCTTGTGATTTTGAATCTGATAATCATCATAATTCACAGAGTTCACAGCTGGGTAAGATTTTTCATGACCACCACTTCCCACCCCATAGTAGTCTACTAACATTTTGCAATACCATGGAAGCTAGTCAAAATGAAGGAAGCTTACTGGACAGTTCCAACTTAATTTTACCAGTTCTGTGACCAACATGTGTGATGTGTTCAACAAAATGGTATAACCATCAAGCTACAGCGGATAATCGAGAGAAATGGCAACAGCCTATATTGTTTAGATATAGGCTCTGACTCGAGAGGATACATCCCACAACTGGCATTGGAATTTTTATTGGCAATCTATGGCTCCTGGAAGAGCACTATCCCACAACCCCACATATAAATATATATGTGTATATTTACATATATATATGTGAAGCTTATAAAATATTAGGTTTTCATGTGGCTTCCTCAAAAATGCTCAATATTAGTTATCCTTCCCCCAATCTCCTCTTCCCAGTAGCCATATGTTACCAAATAAAAAGTCCAGTGCCAATGGTGGGATCTTCCTCACAAATTGTTGGTCAGAGGTGTCCCAGAAACTTCCCAAACAGTATAAGCTATTGACATTGCTCTTGGTTTCCCACTGTAAATTGATGGTAAGACTATTGCTAAAGACATCACACACATTGGTCACAAGACTTGGAGAAATCAAGTTGTAAGTGGCCAGTAGCTTCCTGCCTTATCCTCCTATGAACTTCTATCACGTGAAAACTCCCATGATGTTTTTGATAGCAAGTCATTTGTCATACATGAAAGCATGGTTCATGTGGTAAGATTATCAACGTCAACAAGTTTTGAGTTCCTCTATACTTACGCAAGCAATATTTCCACACTGAAATCTCTAGCAGGAAAAAACAAATCAACCAACAGGTCTTCATAGAGACAGAAATAAAAGAAAAAGTATGTAAGGTTCAGAGATAAAGAATGCAACATTGTATCAGGTTAAACCGAAACCACTAGTAAAGATAGAAAAAATGCAGTTTTCAGGTGTAGAGACATATATCACAGGTATTTTATTTTCAAAAGACTATTTCTAAAAATATGCCCATTGCTTATGATTTAGGATGTCACAAATAGGACTGAATGAGGAAAATGTTCCTTGTGATTTTTGTCATCCACAAGTGTGTTCATTCATTGTATGCTTCATAACTTGGTACACTGGTGTCTGACTTCTTTGCCACTGAGGAGGGCATTTACATGCACAATTGTGCCCTTTTTTTTCCGTAAAAACTGTCAGTAAATATTGAAAAAAGTAATACACACTACTTTCTTCTAGGTACCAGGACACCAAAAACAAAAGGTTTCTTATTTATAAACAGATAGTCTTAGGATGGGAGAACTACCTCTTATTTATTTATTTATTTATTTATTTATTTATTTATTTATTTATTTATTTATTTAACAGCCTGGCTGCAGTTTCCCCTCCCTCCTCTCCTCTCAGTCCTCCCCCCCCACCTCTGTCCCCACCCTCCAATCCACTCCTCCTCAATTTCTATTCAGAAAAGGGCAGATCTCCCATGGATATCAATACAACATGGCATATCAAATTGCAGTAAGACTGAGTACCTCCCCATGTATTAAGGCTGGACAAGGAGACCCAGTATGAGGAAATTTAACACAAAAAGGTAAGTTTACATGATGGGAACTAAAAGTCATGTATTCTTTTCAGTTTCTTCAATGTACATTGTGTCAATTAATACATTAAAGATAACCTCAGAGGTACCACAAAGTAGCTTTGTCATGTTAAGGAATGAAAACAAAGCCCACCTACTTGAAGCTGACCAACAGTGAGCCCAAATTTGAATTCTCTACCTCTTTCACTGTGTCTCCTGTCTGTCTGTAGTCTGGGTGCTGGCCGGTCTGTTGTCCGCCTGTAGTGTGTGTCTGTGCCTGCCTGAATGCTGTCTGATATTGGACTGTCCCTAAGAAAGAGATTTGTTTTGTATTTGTTGACTGGCACAGAACACGCAACAAGTGAAAGGAAAGAGGGGTCATTTACATCTGTCTTTAAGAGAGTTTTGACAAGGGAAGAAACTGTGCTGACCTCTGCAAACAGACTTTATCAAGATGTGTCCACATTCTTTCTAACATTTCTGGTGGATGTTTGCTTTAAACATGTTGGCTGTTTTTAGCCAATGATTGCCATAACAGGTAAATATACACAGAGATTACTCTGGGTCTGGGGCATGGAAGAGCATATAATTTAAGATTAAAGCTGTATATTGGATTAGATTATAAAATCTGATTACATGGAAAATCCAAGGCATAGTAAGGTTGCTTACATTGCTCTCTAAATAACTGAAACAGAATAAGTACACAGTAGGAGAGTAGGTTAATTCAGAAGTGATCCCAAGAACTATTATTAATTTACTGTGTGTTTCAGAAAAAGTTTAGTTTCTTTAAATGCAAGAGGTATTGTCATAAAATTATATCGCTATAGTACATGAAAAATACATTAGGTTCTTCGGGCCTCCATTTTCAGTCCTGACTTAATTTTTTTTTCAGCTCCCCTGAGATTTTCATTATGCACATACAGTCTTTCAACTTCATATTGGTTCGTTTGTCACTCTGCTTCTCTTGTCTGTAAGACTTGGCAGGCTTCCCTGTCATCCCTGAGATGCCAGCCTTGGACACCTTTTTTTACCTATTACATACTCAAGGTTTCTTCCCTGCTGTCCTACATCACTCATCCACAAAACTCACATAATTACATATACCCAGGCCTATCCAGTACATACATGTTATTTTCCCTCGGATAGGCTCTTACGTACTTCATTGCAATCTTTTCACATATTTATTTTATGGTTAGCTCTGTCTCCTTGTCCTCAAAGTAGCTACTCAAACTTTTCATCACTTTGATTAAAGCACCTATTGGTATCTAAGTCAAACCACATCAAATAGGTTCTATCTCACATGAGTGACTTAACTTCCCATCCCCCTGACACATGAATATTCTTGTCCACATCATTAACTGAATACCCACATCTTTATCCATAGGTATGCAAATTTTCCATTCCCCAATAGTACAGAAAAGTGTTTGTAGTCAAAGCTAATGCGCTTATTGCAGCTTCTCTGTCTTTTTCTCATCTTTGTCTCGTTCGTTTTATCTGCTTTCAACCCTAACAGCTTCTCTTTCCTCTCTTTTCTTTCCCCAAAATATTTTCATGAATGTATTTAAAACTGTAAATGGAGTTTTTACTCCAGTGGCAATCATCCTTTTCTCTGTATTTTTGTTGTTGTGATTGTTGCTGGAAACTCATAAAATAATGACTTTCACTGTGTTGCACATTCCAGCCATTCTTACTTCTTTAAACCATGCTTTTTTACTTACTCTTCTTACTCATGTTGGCCTTGCTAAGAATAGCAATGAAGTTCTGTACAAATCCAGAGAAGACCTCTCAATATCTGTATCATTTACTCCTTCTGTGGCTCTCCTATCTGCTCCTGATGCATTTTTCTCCTCCAGTCTACATGACAAGCAGTCTCCCTGGCTAGACTTTCACTTGAATACTTTTTTCATAATTTTGGCATGGGCTTTCAGCCAGCCTCTCTTCACTATTTATAACTGAGTGTCTTCTCTTGACCCTGTTTGCTCCTCCTGTAAAAATGATGGTTAATGTATAACACACAAGGCAGTAGTAAAAGGCAAATGACAAAATGTCAAAAAATGTTACAAAATATTGAGTTTGAAAATAGTAAGTGGTAGACAATGTAATATTGATCCATGTATTATAAAGTTCTGTTATTATAATTACTACCATTACCTTAACAATGTCTATCTCAAAACTTTTCTAAAGCAGTCCTTTCTTCTTTGTCTTAAGATACAGAGTGGTATGGCCCACTCCAAGGCAATGCACTGGGATCTTCGGAGCAATGCGTATTTTAGGAAGTTCCCTGGATGAGCTGCATGTGGTGTTGAACCTCTATCATCTCAGGACTTGGAAGGCTGAGGAGAGAGGAACAAAAGTTCCATGCCAGAAGTTACATAGGGAAACCTTGTGTAGGAAAAGAAAAGAAGTTCCTTAGATGATTCTTCTGCATTAGAAACTGAAGATTTATTTGACCCTCCTGTCAGCAGTGTCTGTGGAGTCACATAGCCTGGACTTCAAGCGGAAGGACTGAGTCTTGAGTGAGTCCCCTCTTTAGTCTTCATTTATACCAGCAATAGCTGAGCATCATCAAATACTTCCGTTTGTGAGAAGATAAAAGTTTATGTTATTAGAAAAGCAGTACAGTACACCTTATAGGTATTCAATAATTACTATTTTATTTAATTAATTTCTTTTACATCCTGACTGCTGTCTCCCTCCCTCCTCTTTTTCCACTCCCTCCCCCCGAATCCACCCCTCTTCCATATTTATTCAGAAGGGGCCAGACCACCCACAGGCATCAGCAAAGCATGGCATATCAAGCTGCCATAAGACCAAGCGCCTCCCCCTATATTCAGACTGGGCAAGGCAATCCAGCATGAGGAACAGGTTCCCAAAGCCAGCCAGAACACCAGGGACAGACCCTGCTCCCATTGCCAGGAGTCCCACAAACAGACCAAACTACACAACTGTCACATAAATATAGAAGGCCTAGGTTGACCACGCAGGATCCCTGGTTGTTGGTTCAGACTCTGTGAGTTCTCATGAGCCACACTAGCCTTTTCTTTGACTTTTCCTCCAATGTTCCTACCACCTACACTCCTGCCCCTACGGTCCCTCCTCCCTATCCTCAGCAGGACTCCCAGAGCTCTGCCCAGTGTTTGGCAATGGGTCTCTGAACCTGCCTCCATCAGTCACTGGATGAATGCTCTCCTCTGACAACCAGGGCGGTCAGTAGTCCATTCACAGGGGATGGCCAGTTCAGGCTATGCATCCACTGCTGCCAGGAATCCTAGCTTGGGTGATCCTTGTAGACTACTGGGAGTTTCCCTTGTATCAGGCTTCTACCCTACTCCATAAAGCCCCACTTTCCAGTCATCTTTCTCAGCACTCCCCCACTCTGCCCACCATCCATGTGGGTACTTCAAGTTCTACCCACAAAGAGATCTCCTCTATTTCCCCTTCCTAGGGAGATCTATACATTCCCCCTTGGGCCCTCCTTGTTACCTAGCATCTCTGGGTCTGTGGATTGTAGCATGGTTATCCTTTATTTTATAGTTAATATCTACTCATGAGTGAGTATATGCCATGTTTGTCTTTCTGGGTATGGGTTACCTCACTCAGGATGATTTTTTTTTCTTCTAGTTCCATCCATTTACTTTCAAATTTCCTAATGTCCTTGCTTTTAGCAGCTGAGTAATACTCCATTGTGTACATGCTCCATGTTTTCTTTATCCATTCTTTGGGTCAGGGGCATCTAGGTTGTTTCCAGGTCCTGGCTATTATGAATAAAGTTGCTATGATCATAGTTGAGCTAGTGTCCTTGTGGATGTTCAAGAATTATTTATACTTCCATTTCCATCTTCAGTCACAAGGCAAAAGCAGAATGAATGTAGTACAGAAAGAAAATCCTTTGGACCCAGTTTCAGGAGTGTCTGTCAAAGCCTACTCCAAAGATCCAGTTTAGTACTTAACTCATTACATAAACATCTCTTTTTCATGAGGAAAAAAAGAAATATGGCAGAAGGCATCCAGGAGTGACCAATGAAGAATTTGGGAATGTAGATAATACCTGAAATAAGGCTTACATTGTTGAAATGATGGTAACATTGCCCTTCTACAAAAGAACCATCAGCAAAGAAATTTGGGCAGCATGAATATGGAATGATGATAGGTTAATGAGAACCAAGCAAGACCTGAGCAGCCACCACATCCGTGCTACAAAGAGGATGCAGCTAGAAAAGAAGAGAATCAGGGACTGGGCAGCCACCATAGATTTACTTCTGCAAGAAAGACAGTGAGGCTGTTCTGGTGATTATTACACAATTAACAACTACACATTGACAATTAAAATATGAAAGCAAATTGATAAGATTGCAACAAAAATTAAATCAGACATAGCTCACTGCCCTCAAGGACACTTACAAATTAGGGCATGGGATGCTGACAAAAAAAAA
Organism: Peromyscus eremicus; assembly: GCF_949786415.1. NCBI lineage: Eukaryota > Metazoa > Chordata > Mammalia > Rodentia > Cricetidae > Peromyscus > Peromyscus eremicus. The sequence goes on along the minus strand of NC_081417.1, from coordinate 47,526,493 downwards.
TAATTATAATTATAGAGGAATGTAAATTCAAGAAGATAGACAGGATAATGCTGAGTGGAAATAGATAGACTGAACTGGTAGCTTATGATATTAGATGGAAATTTAAAAGAGAGGCACTGTAAAAAGAAAGATGAAAAGAAAAGGTGCTTCTAGGAAGAAAGCATTTATGAGTAAAAGTAGTTCATGTCAACAAATATTGGATACTTACTGTGTGGCCATGGACAGATGTAGCACTGTAAACATTTATCAGAACTTCTATCTCTAGGAACTTCACCAGGCAAGCTCAGAGCATGTTCTCGGGATGTTTGGGTGGTTCTATTTAGCAGATACACATATATGTGAGGAACTAATGGAATTAAATTAGGAAAATAAATTGAACCAATATCAAGAAGAGCCTTAAATGCCAGGAAAATTTGTACTCAGTTCTACTCCATATGGAATTCATTATAGTCTCTTGTTAGATAGGTTTTCAGGAGAAAGAAATGTTCTGGACAGCCTAAACTGGAAGAGTTACAGAGAATAAATTTTAAAAGAAGAGATTTCTAAGTGAAGTTGCTCCTATTCTACCAATGAATCTTAAAGTGATGATATCCAGAAATAGCTGGTGAAACCAGAAAAATATCAAAAGTTCACATGTATCAAGAACAGGTTAATACTCCAATTATTTGCTGAAGGTTTCTGTGATTAATTGCCTCACAATGTTCCAATGAGTAGGATGCTGTTAGAATTCCACAGTAACAGGTGAGTAAACTGAGTATAAAGATTATAAAAATAAATCATGTCACGATTAACAAATATACTATGCAGCTATATTAAGACATAAATAGTTCCCAGAAACTACCCTTTTAAACCACCATCTATAAAATCAAATGCATGTACATATTTGAACTTGCATATCTAAGTAAAAAAATTATTCAATTAGCAAATACATGGGAGTTTAAATACTTTTTTAATTTAAAAACTCTACCAGCTAAAACTAAGCTATATTGTTCCTTTCCTAAATAACATTCACTGGCAGGGTTAGTGGTTTTCAAACCACTAACAGAATTTTAACAGTACAATGTATCTCAGAGACTATCTACCACAACAATACAATATTACAAGAGAGGGAATCATGACCAAGGTTGGAGGAATTGCCCAAAGTATAAAGCTCATGTGAACTCATGTTAAAAATCCATGGCTTCTGTTTTCTGGTCTATTATATAGCATGGTTCTTTGATTTTATAATAGGGAAGGAAATAACATTTTTACTATGCTTTTAATAGATGTGTTGGGTTTTTGTTGACTTAACTCAAGCCAGAGTCATCTAAAAGCTCAATTGAGAAAATGCTTCTTCCATAAGATTGGCCTGTGGGCAAGTCTGTGGATCATTTTCTTGACTGGTGATTGATATGCAAGAGCCTAGGCCACTTTGAGGAGTACTACTCCTGAGCAGGAGGTCCTAAGAGGGATAAGAAACGTACTTACTTAAATGTGAGCCTGAGAGCAAGCCAGTAAGTAGCACTCCTCCATGTCCTTTGCTTCAGTTCCTGTCCTGCTTGAGTTCTTGCCATGACATTCCACAATGAATTACTGTGATCAGAACGTTTAGGCCAAATAAGCATTTTCATCCCCAAGCTGCTTTTGGCCATGGTGTTTATCAAAGCAATAGAAACATAAGGCAACAGAGAAGATGAAAGGTCATTACAGGTATTAAAAAGGGAGAGTATATATTTTGCTTGTAAGCTCCAGACATTTATGTGTTTAGTTACATCTCTACTCATATAGGTGATGGTGCTTGCTGTTCTGATTATCAATGAAGCTTGTCTTTATAATTTTGACACATGAATTTACCTGCAGCAGTGTTTTAGGTAATGATTCAATAGCTCTACTTCCATAGTGTAACAAATACCCAGGGAATGTGAATATATATATATATATATATATATATTACTTGTTAGTTACTTCCTAGTAATTAATGAATAGCAAGATCACCAGAGGTCCTGCCAAAAGTGCCAGTACATGATAATCTCCGTGGGGAATCTAAGAACTGCAAGCTCTTTGCCCTCACCATTATCAAGTCCTTCCTCTAGCTGCACCAGAGTGCAGTACAAATAATAAAAGCATAACCAGGTCATTTTGTTCTCATTCATTTCCTGAATCACATCCAGACCCAAAAATAAATGAAAAGAGGAAGTCTGTCTCATGGTTGTAGGTATCAGGGTCTGCTGGGCAGCTTCAGCGGGGTTCCAGGTCCTTGTACCCTAAAACAAAGAATGAACAGAGACACCCAACTGCAGCGGTAATAGGACACTGATTAGAAGACATTTGTCTTCCAAGAGGGAAGCAGGCCAGAGCAAAGAAAACCTTAGCAGCTCAGAGGAACTTGTGAACAAAGCACTGTTGGTTTTCTGCTCGTTGGCATAATGGGTGTTTCTAGAACTCTCTGCTAGCTGTAGTTCTATACACAACTTCATGTGTCACATGACAGCACTCACTCTCCACACAGGGTTATATATTTAGTGACCTTTAGACACTGGGTTTTCTCTGTGCCTGGACCACTCATTCTGGCAGTTCTATAAAGTCTGAAGAGTGCTGCTTTCCAGTCTTCTCTTTGCCAACTTATTTTTCATATGCTAATTTTGTAAGGCTTTCAACTAGCCTTCATGGCTTCACTTCCCATCCTGTTTGCTGTCTAGTGAAATATCTTTGGAATTTGATCTACTGTACGTACGAGAATGTTCTACATTAACGTAGGACCCAATGTGACTTGGAGAACATTTCAAAGCTCATGGAGTGTGCCTAGACAGTCCACATACAAGCAGGTTGAACACATTGGGAAGCTCACAATATGTTTTCTTTGAGAAACAAGAGTCCAAATAAAAACCGAGAATTCATTGTCAGTTATTTCCAAATACCTTCTCATAGCTACGGGTTAAAACAATAAAAAAACAAAATTAATTCAAAGGTGAAAACAAAATGTCAGCCAGGCCTCTGTAAGAAAAAGCTTGGTTCACTTCAAACTCACTGTTCCAGCTTGTGAGCAACCGACTGAAGGAGAACATGGAAGTAACACAATTCATATCACCACAGAGGAAGAAAGAAAAGAGACACACAGAAGTAGGACAGAACAGGCCACAGAAGGGAAGGGAGAGCAAAATGTTAAAAGTGAAAGAATGGGAAAAGAATGAAATCAAGCTGCCAGCAAAAAACAGACAAAATGCAGCTGTGACGCTCATTAGCTCTGCTTTTAAAATGTAAATTACTTCTGATTTTTGAAATCAAGGTCTGGGTATTTTCCTGTGTGGAAATATAGCCGTCTACACTCTAAATAGTCTCTACCCTCAAAGCAAGAAAATTGGAAAGGATAATGTAATTTTACTGTGAGGAATTAAAAAATAGTTTTCCGAACCTAAAGGCATTTCAGTGTAAGTTCCTGCAACAGATAGCTTCAGAACAGCCACATTTCCTAGTCTGATGTAGGCACAAAGCGAGCCTGAGACTTGGTTGCCTGGCAACCGCGCTCTTCACAGGCAGCTGGAGTAAAAGGAAAGGCTGGTGCCAAATGGCCTTTCACCTGATTCCTTAGAGGGGATTCTGAGTGAAAAGAGTTACTTTGCCAGGGCTAAAGCACCCCATGAGAATCAGACTTGAGAACCCATCCTTTCTGACCTCACATTGTTTGCAGATCCACTTGAAGTGGGAGAAAGTTTAAGGTCTCAGTAGTTAAGAGATGTTTTTGTCTTCCCTCCCCCTCCACTGGGTACCACCCTGAAAGCTACAGCTAGAGATATGGCGTTCTGACATTACCTTCACTGGAAAGGAAATCACTTTAAACTTTTTGCTATAACTTAATAATTTCTGAAAACCAGGGTGTGTAGGTACACCCCCCTTTTCCCATTACATTTGCTTTATTAAAATACAAAGATTAGTAAAGTAGATTTAAAGTGAAAGATACTTAGGAATGATGACTGTAAAACACTATTTTTAAAGTACTATCTGGACGTTGGTTTATCTTGGGAATTCTATCTGACTGGCTATTTTAGTGGATTTGTGAAAAGTGCCTGGGGCGATTTAGCAAGAGGAATACTGAGGGCTTTCTAAAAGAATCCATGAAGTCCAGTCCTAAATGAAAAAATGTCCCAGTATCTTTGTGGACATTGTGGCCTTTGCTGGAAAATGGTTTTTAATAAAAGCTTAATGATTAATTCCCAATTAGATGGATTATTTCAAGATCACACAAAATGTAAGTGGAAGCCAGCCAGAACTGCACCACAGTCGAAAGCAATGCTCTGAAGGCAGCATTTAGAGAGGAGGATTCCATCCCTTTGCCATTCAGCACAGCCATAAAGTTCTGAGCGCCAGCTTCTCAGACAGTGTAGAGCTGTGCCTCTGTCCCTCCTGCCTCTAGCTCTATCATTCTGAAGATTTCGGTCAGTGAAACAGAAAACATTATGCATGTCTTCATACCTCTTCTAGAAGTCAAGTAAACTAGTAAACATCTAACTGTGGAGAGGAGGAGTATACTTTTGTTAAACTTAGGCTACAACTGGTCCCAAGTTTATGATTTTCACCATTTCTGGGGATGTCCAATTGGATGTCTACAGAGAAGTGTCCTTGTCTGGTCTTATCTTAGAGTCCAGGAAAGGTGTATTGTGATAAAATACAACACTGGAGTAGCATTCCAAAGACCCTTGGCTGATTGGGTATGTAAGAAGCTCACTCTCTCTTCTTCTGAAGAAGAGTTTTGTATTCTATGTTTATTTTAGTTTAATTTATATTTTGTATTCTACTGTTAGTCTTTTCTGGTGAGTCATTTGCCAAATTGAATTGGAAGATAATTTTTATTCAGAAAACTCAGCACAGTAATTTCTTTGTGGGACAAGGACTTAGGGCCATGAGACCTGGATGTCATTTAACACTGACAATAGATATATCTGAGGAGCCTTATAAAATTCAGGAGTTTTTAACACCCTCCATCCTCATCAAGGCTGCAATATTGATTTCGTATCTGACTTAGTTATTTGTGACACAACATTAGTATATGTCCATGAACTTTTAAGTCAAGTTGGATTAATAAGTTTAAAGAACATATTTTCTCAAAAATGCACTTCAGAAGACCTGCTACATTGTTGCACAAAAAAATTAGTGCCATATTCAGTCTTATTTATGTCTAGTTGCTTTTCCCAGCACTGTCTCCTTTCCTCCTTATCCATGAAACCATCTTAATACTTAATGTCCTTGAAAAGTGTTACTTACAGTGTTAGCAAAAATATTCTATTTTATGCAAAAATGTAAATAGTAAAACAAACATTATCACTTAATATTAGCACTCATTCATTGGTAAATAGAGAAGGTTAACACTTTAGCTCTGTGGACTATCCTGCAATTGTAAAATACAAGCACATGCACAATTTACTAAAAGAATGTGGTATGTCTCTGTATGTATGTCTGCTGAGAAATTTTTGCCACAAAATCTGTACATATTTCTTTAACATACAATATTCTTTTCTGATGGACTTTTTAGGGTTTGTCTAATATACTATGCTATTAAAATAGTAAAATAAAAAAATGTTTTCTACTTCTGCTATAGCTGTAGAATATTAAATATCATATGCAAGGATTAGTATATACATTTTGTCATTAATATGACATGTCATTTACAGCATTCTGTAAGCTTTATCTTTCTATAATCACTAATACAGTCAACTCCAAATCACTTTGAGGCAGACTTGCTTGGGATTACTGCTCAAGATCATTGAGAACTTAATTCTATTCCTACCTATTTGTGAGAATTATGAGTTACACTCGTGTTTCATTTACTGACAATTCCATTTATTGGCTAAAATCTGCTCCTAGGATCTTTGACCTTAAATCTTGTAACTATTAAAATTTCAAGGAAAAGAAATAAATTCTTACTAATATCAGTATAACTGGGTTTTACTGGAAAGACTTATAGTTATTCAGAATTGTCAAGAAAACTAGAGATCAGGCTCCCAAAGAGACAAGAACAAAGAAATCACTGGCGAAAGAGTGTCAAGTAAGGCCACTCTACAGACCATCTGGTCAGAGCAGCCATTAACCCACTGATCTTGCTGCCATGAGATGCCACTGCAGGCACTTTTATGTAGAGCAACCAAACAAAATTTGAAACACCCGCATTTATAACTCAACTTATGCTTTATTCAGTTTACTGAACCAATATCTGCTGCCTATAATGTCAGGGTTTGGGAGAAAAACTTTGTCATCTGTGTGCTGGTGCTGAAAGCTGGGGCTCTGGATCCAATCCAAATTCTAGAATTGAATTTTTATTGAATCTAAAAGGGTTTTTGGAAAGTGGATGTTGAAAGGTGCATTAAAAATTATTTCTACCACACCTCTCAAACTAATTTATATCCGTAAGAAACTCTAATTAATAGGGTTGGTTTTGCTGCTTATCTATTCTGAAATTCCCTTTTGTATAATCTAGCTTTAGCAAATGAGTAAATACAGAGAGAACAACTATAATAACACTTCTCATTTGTTTTAGCCAAGGTTCTTTAGATGAACAAAACTGATAGACCCTATCTATCTATCTATCTATCTATCTATCTATCTATCTATCTATCTATCTATCTATCTTTATCTGACTATCTCTGGTCCAGCTAATCCAACAATGCCTGTATGTAAATGAAAGGTCCAAGAATTCAGCAGTTTTTCAGTCCACAGGATGTCTAAGCTTGTCTTCGGTATATGCTGGAATCCTAGAGAAGTAGGCTCTAATGCCAATGAAAGAATGGACTTGCCAGAGAGAGCAAGAACAAGTGTTGTGAGTTATCTAGCAGAGAAAACCACTCAGACATAGATTCAAACCAATAGAAAGTCTTTTAGGTGTCCAGCAACTATACCATCTGTTAGGGACCTCAGTGCATTCCCATGCCTTTGGCTTTTAAGCACACACACACACACACACACACACACACACACACACACAAACACACCAAAAAAAAAAAAATCCTAAGTTGGCATGGCTCAGTTAGCAAGAGTAAGGTTAGTACATTTAGAGATTTTTTTTTTCAGAACTGTGGACTTTGATAGATTAAGTCTTTGTTCTCATTTGGCAGGTGTGGTTGCCTATGTGCTGGTTTTCAAGGCCTTAATGGTACTTCCATCATGGTATCAGTTGTACTAAAGTCTGGGGCCTGACTTTAGTACAGCAAGATTCCATCTTCCATGTTCTTTATATGCACTACCAGCAGAAGGTGTGGCCTAGATTAAAGGTGGATCTTCCCACTCCAAAAGATCTGAATCAAAGGTGTATCATCCCAACTAAAAAGATCTGGGTTAAAAGTGGGTCTCCCCATTCCAAATGATTCTATTAAGAAAAATCCCACATAGCAGTGCCCAGTTGATTGGGTTTTAGTTAATTCCAGGTGTAGTCAAGTTGACAACCAAGAATAGCTCTCAGACCATTCACACGTATATCATGTGTTATTTTCCATATGTATTCACCAAGAGGAAGAAAAGAAACAATGTGTTAGTGGCAGTAGAAGAAGGGTTTCCAAAGCTTGGTTTCTAAATTCCATTTTCCACTAAAGAAAACCAGGACTTCTCCAAGAAATAGTGAACACAAGGCAAGGAGAGTCAAGAAAATCCTGAAAATTCTTGTTATGGCTGAAAGAAAAATAATAAGTGAACATGAGTCAAATTCAAGAGAGTCCCATTGGCCAAATATGGACCAACTAAAATACCAAAATAAATATTGATGGTAATGGATTGGAAAAAAATAAATTCATGACTTAATGCTCACATAGCTAAATAAATGCTAGATGACAATTAGATAATAGATAGATTAGCGTGTTGAGAAAGAAAGATATTAACTATTAACTATAAATAATGATAATGAACTACACATTTCAGAAAACTTGGAAGAAATAATTTTTAGTTTTCACCATGAAGAAATATTAAGTGTTTAAAGATACACACACACACACACACACACACACACACACACACACACACACACACCATAATTTAGAAGTATACAATATAACCGTGTATCTAAACAAACCACTTGGCATTGTATCACTACACATAATTGTCACTTTTATATATCACCCAATGCATATAAATTTAATGTGAATTTTTTAAAAGTCAAGAAAAGAGAGTGTACTTCTAATGGTAGAATGCAAACCATAAAAGAAAAAATGAGTGGGTACAAAACTTTGGACTCACCGAGGTAGGATAAATAATGAAGTATTTTCTCTGAATTTGCTAAACACAGATGGACTGTATATTGTAAATGTAACTCTTACTTGATAATTATTCTTATTGGATATAGTCTTACTATGTTAAAGTTAAAACTTTTTATTTATACAAAAAGGTGTAAATGTTGTGGAATATTATTTTAACTGTGTGTGGATGTGTTACATTTGCTTATGCTGCAGAATATTACTTTAACTGTGTAAAAGTGAATAAATTTGTTTATGTTGCATTTGTTTAATGATATAAGGACGTCTTGTTACATTTGTTTGTGTTGTGTGTTTAATTATGTAAGGACGTGCTGGTGTTTTATCTTGCCTGCCTAAGGCACCTGATTGATCTAATAAAAAGCTGAACAGCTAATATCTAGGCAGGAGAGAGATAGGTGGGGCTGACAGGCAGAGAAATCTAGGCTTGAGAGAATAAAGAGAAGGAGGAGAAAATGAAGGAGAAAGAGAGGGACATGCCCAGGGCCAGAAGCCAGGCAACCACCAGCCAGACACAAGAAACTGTGAAAGTAAAATATACAGAAGGAAAGAAAGGTTAAAAGCCCCAAGGCAAAACATAGATAAAGAGAATCAGAATAAAATAAGAGCTAAGCTAAAGCTGAGCATTCAGAACTAATAATAAGTCTCTGTGTCATGATTTGGGAGCTGGGTGGCAGCCCAAAAGAAAGCCTGCCACACATATTAAATTATTACAGACAAGAACTTATGCTTCCGACTTACCTTCAGATGATCCAGAAAAGGATTATACATAGTATGTAGAAAGGAAGAAAAGAGAACAAAATAAAAGCAGTGGGTGAGTTTGAATATAGATTACAAAACATCCTCAGTCCTTTATACTACCTTTGAAAACCTTCTGTAAATTTGATAGTATATATAATAAAAGAAAACAACTGGTAAACAGAAATGCCGGACACCCTCCAGCTATTCTCCCTACTGGCTATTACAAAGGAAATTAGTAAAACAAAAATGACTATCACTGACCTGTGGTGCTGCTAAACACAGGACAGAAGACAGCTCCTCCTCCCCACCCCCAGTTAGGATGCTTCCCTGAAGATAAAGCAGGCCTAGCCTCACAGCTGGTGATGGCCTGGGTCCATCTTCTTTGAATTCGAGAATAGCAGTGGGTAAGCAAGAATCAGGATGATTATTCTTTTGCCTTAAGGAAAAGTCTTTTATTTGTTGCTGAAAGATTTCTGATGCATTTTTTTGTGAATGATAAAGAATTTTCTTTTTCTAAAATAGTTGGATATTTACAAGCTTGGAGCCATTTTGAAGATTAAAAATGCCCAGGCTGTTTGAGCACTGTCTGTCAGTAACTATGTGAGGTTTTGACATTTTCTTTAGGGAGATCTCCATAGGTTTTGTTTAGAAAGGGAAAGGGCTGAGTTCGTAAGAGTGGGACTTCACCTCATCCTTTCCCCTGTCAGACTATTTCTTCTATTTATATCTTGTGCTCCACAGCCTTCATGAAAATTTGTAGATAGGTTTCACTTCGTTATTAACCTTGATTAAAAGTCAACCTCTGAAAATTGTGTTTGTGGCAGTCACGTGAGAAAAGGTATGTACCATTGAGATAGGCTCCAATTATTTTCAAAGAAACAGTAAAAACCAATTATTCATTCTTACCAAATATACAGTATTTGCAGGAAGGAACACTGCCTGAACACACACAAACACACAGTAAAATCAAGATTGCCTAAGCTAGTTTGTGATGGGAAAACAGCACAAGTCTCAGCCTCTTTTGTATTGTTGATGAGAAAATTTACTGGAAAGCAGTTAATTTTTTGTTGCACTAAATTAGTGGGCATATCTTTATATATACAGGGCAAGAAAAGTAGATTATCTAAGGACAAGATTGTGGTGTTTGCTTTTTTATTTATTCTTTTGTTTGTTTTGAGAGAGTGAGAAAGAACATGAAATTGGGTGGGCAGGGAGGTAGAGAAGATCTGAGAGGAGTTGGAAGAGAAAAAATATGACAAAAATGTCCCGTATGAAAAATTTTAAGGCCAGACAGTTCTGGTGTACACCTTTAATCCTAGCACTTGGGAGGGAGAAGCAGGTGGATCTCTGTGAGTTCCAGGCCAGCCTGGTCTACAAATCAAGTTCCAGAATAGCCAAAGCTCTTACCCAGAGAAACCCTGTCCCAAAAAAGCAAAAATTAAGTTAAAAAAATTAATTAATTTTAAAAATAAAAATTGTTAAAAAACAAAAAATGATCAAAATCATTTCATTATACAAGTTTTGGTTTCCTTAACAATTTGTATATTCTCATTTCTTTTTTAAAATTTGTTTTTATTTGAAATCTTTGAATTCAGAAATTGAATTTATTGTGATATATAAAAATCATAAAATCAGGAGGCTGGAGAGATGGCTCATCAATAAAGAGACCTTGCTGCTCTTCAGGAGGACCCAAGTGCATTTTCTAACACCTACATGGTAGCTCACAATTATAGGTAACTCTAGTTTCAGGGGAATCTGACACTGAGTAGACATTTGTTTACATTTCCCCAGAAAAATCATTACATAGCCTCTTGCACCTTAAGTGAGTACCCTACAGTGAGCTGTATCTCAGCCCTTCCATGCTTTTTAGGACTCTGAGGCTATGTCTCAGTAAATTGTCCAGACTGATCTTGAACTTGCAGTCTCCCTGCCTCTGCCTCCCAAGTAGCTGGTATTATAGGTCTGTACTCCTAAGCCGTAACATTTTTCTTATAGTAAAAAACATTCGAACTCTTTTAACTTTCAAATATACGGCACATTAACTAATCATAGACAACCGATTGTTCAAAGGCACCAGAGAACCTCTTGACGCTATCTAACTACAACAACAATCATTGTTCTAACTCTCCTTATCTTGTTCTCTCCATATGCTCCCAGCTGCTGGAAGCTACCAATCTATTCTCAGCTTCGAAGATATCAGTGTTTCATAGTCTGCAGCTTAGGGCCATCATGTGGTACCTGTCTGGATCATCAGTACCACCTAGGCAGAATTTTCTTCTTTTTGAGGCTGAGTACAATTCCATTGAGACTATTTATCACATTTTCTAAGTATTCATCAGTTGACAAACACAGGTTATTTCTACTTCTGGTGTTGCTAATACTTTGGCCATCATTGGGTGGGCAGACATCTCTTTGACAATCTGATTGCTTTCCTTTGGCTTTGTAGCCAGGAGTACAGTAGCCAACTCACATGGCAGTTCTGTTTTTAATTTATTGGTACCCTGACACCGTTTTCCATACCAGGTGTGCTAATTTACATTCCTTCCTTCCTCATCTTTGCCGGTGATGAAGATTCACTGGGGTTTAAACTGCATTTCTCTGATGGCTAATAATGCTGCCCATTTTTCCATATATCTGTTAGTCATTTATATATTTCTTTTTAAGAAATATCTATTTTCCATTTTCAATTGGGTTGTTTTCATGCTATTTAGTTTTTAAGTTTCTTGTGCATCCTGGATATTAACCCTTTTAAAGATGAAAAGTTTATAAATAATTTCTCTTTTTCTTAAACTGTCTTTTCACTCAGTGGATTATCTGATCTTCAGAAGCTTTAAGGACCGTATGTTTCCATTTATCGGTTTTTGCTTTTGTTTCTTGTATTTTTGCATTCTTGTCCAAAATATAACCTTGCCTGTTCAAATGTTGAGAAACATTTACCGTTTTCTCCTAGCCAATTCAGTTTTTAGTGCTGTATTTAAGACTTTGATCAACTGTGAACTGATTATCATAACTTTTAAGAGAAGAGTGTCCAGTTTCACTTATATGTCTGTATATGTTTAATTTCCTAGTATCATTCATTGAAAAGCTTATCCTTTCTTCAATAAGTGTTTTAGCATGCAGTCTTGTCAAAAATCAGTTCAACTGTGGGTTTATTTCTGGGACCTCTACTCTGTTCTATGTGTCTCTGTGTCTGATGTTTTCCTTTTCATTGCCAGATAGTTCTGTTACTATAGTTCTATAGTATATTTTGAAGCAAAGTAGTGTAAGGACTTTTGCTTTGTTCTTTTTGGTCGAGACTACTTTGGATAGAGAGAAATAGATTATTAAGTTGGGTGGGTAGGGAATCAGGGATGATATGGAAGGAGTTGGTAGAGGGAAAACAAGATCAAAATATACTGTTTAAAAGTCTTGCCTTTTTGTGAGAGGGAATAGGGGTTAGTTGGAGGGGAAGGCTGGGGGGAGAGGAGGGAAGAGGGGGATCTCTGATTGGTGTGTAAAATAAAAAAAATTCTTAATAAAAAAATTTTAAAAAAAATTAGAGAGAGAGAGATTGCTTTGGATGTTCAGGATTTTCTCTGATTCCCATACATATTTTTGATGTTTTCTCTAATTCTATGGGAAACACTGACATTCACATGGAGATGGTATTGTATCTAAAATTATTTGAAGTAGAACAGATATTTTAATAATATAAATTACAAAATGAGATGGTTTCACTTTTCAAATTTTTAGTCTTTTATAGTTTAATTGTAGAGCCCTTTCAGGCCTTCAGTTAAACTTACTTATAGTTATTTTGGTTTATCTGTAGATACTGGGAATGGGACTGATTTCTTGATAACTATCTGAGATACTTTCCTATTTGTGTATCATAAGCTACCGATTTTCTTGTTATATTTTTAAGTTGCAGTAAACAAGTAGTGGATTATATCATGTCATCTTCACAAATATGTGACTTTATATTTTGCTCTCATCCATTTCCTCTTTCACTGTCCTCCCTTTCTTCCCCACTTTCGTTTCCAACCAATTTCCTTTCTTTCCCAGGTTACTACCCCTTCTGCTTTCCAATCACATACATCTGCCATTACCCAATTTCTTACCCTCTTTAAGATGTCTTATTCACTTCAACAATTTTCTCTCTAGTTTCATGACCTATATATGTATATAGGTATGAATACATATGTACATACATATATATGAGTTTAGGTTCTGTATATGAGAGGAAACATGGAATACTTTTCTTTCTGAGCCTGATTTATTTCACTTAACATAGAGATTTCCAGTTGCATCCATTTTCACGACAATGCCACTTTTCATTTTTCTTCACAGATCAATCAAATTCCATTGTGAATATGTACTATGTTTTCTTTTTAATTTTTAAATATGTATTGCATTTATTTATTATTTTGTATATATGAGTATATATGTGTGGGCTCAAATGTCTTGGCCCATGTGTGCAAGTCAGAGGAGGATTAGTGAAAGTAGATTCTCTCCATCTACCATGTAGATTCCAGGGATTAAACTCAATTGATCAAGCTTGTTGGTAAGTGCCTCTATCACTAAGCCATCTCACAACCCTGTGCCACATTTTCTTTATCCATTTATCTGCTAATGTCCATCTCAGCTGCTTCTACCTCGCTGCTATAAATAGTGAACCCATAATAAGGATGTGCACATATCTCTGGGACACACTTACTTAGAGTCCTAACCAGTTCAGAAGTGGTACAGTTACATGCAGTAGTCCCATTTTACAGCTTTTTGGGATGTCTCCATACTGATTTGCATTAGGCTGCAAGAGTTACATTGCCACCAACAGAGAATAAAGGATAATTTCCCCATGACCTCACCAGTATTTTTTAGCATTTGATTTCCTGGAGAAAGCAACTCTGACTCAGGTGAGACAAAGTTTTAAAGCAGTTTTCGTTTAAATTTCTCTGATAGATAAGGGTGTTAAACCCTTTCAGCTATTTATTGACCATTTGTGTGTGTGTGTCTTTAATGTTTATTTATATCCTGTAATTTTGTTAATTTTTTCTATTGATTCTAATGCATTTTGGGTTTGGGGGGGGATTTGGGGGAGTGGGTGTGTGTGTATCCATACTATCTGAAAACAGTAACAATTTGATTTCTTTACTTACAACTTAAATACCCCTCATTTCTTTTTCTTATCTACTTTCTTTGACTAGGATTTATAGTGCTATGCTGAATAAAATAAAAAGGGGGACTCATCTTGTTCTAGAATTTAAAGAAAGTTTTGACTTTTCTTCATTGATTAATAGCTATAGGCCTATTATATGCAATGTGCATGATGTTGAATTATGTTCCTCCTGTTACTATTTGAGTAGACACATACTTGTGTTCATGTGTAAGTGCACATTTGTGGGCAGGTTGCACCTATGTATATGTAAATGTGGAGGTCAAAGGACAATCTCTGGTCTCATACCTCTGTCAATGTTCACTTTTTGTTTTGGAAAAAGAATCTCTCTAGCCTGGAACTCACTAAAAAGCTATAACTGGCTAATCAGTGAGCCTCAGGGATTTGTCTACCTCTGCCTCCCTAAAGCTGAAATTACCAGCATTCAATACTAAGTCTGGCTTTTTAAAATTTTTACGTGGATTCTAGAAATTAAATTCAGGTCCAAAGCCTTTAAGATCATAGCAGCTAATACTAGAAGACTGGAAAATTTTTCTATAAATTATTTAAAAAAGAGATAAAGGCATCCCTGCAGCAATATTTGATCCTTTTAAGAATTATCAGTTTGGGAGCCAAGTATGCTTTTAGCAAGTATAAGCAATCACTTAATTTCTAGTCAGTCCTTTTTATTAAACAAAATTGATCATTAGGGATCATGAAACATCTATAGAACACAAGAAAGAAGTCAGCAAGAAGCCAAAAAAGTAAATTCATAAGAAAGATACTAAAGAAAGTGCAAGCATATACTGTAGAATATTAGTTGAAAATGTGTTACATTCGTTTATGCTGTCGAATATTTGTTTAATGATGCAAAGATGTGCTGCATTCTTTTATGTTGCATTTGTTTAATTCTGTGAAGCTGTGTTATTTTGCATGTCTAAAACACCTGATTGGTTTAATAAAGAGCTGAACAGCCAATAGCTAGGCAGGAGAAAAGATAATCAGGGCTGGCAGGCAGAGAAAATAAATAGGATGATAAATCTGAGGGAAAAAAATCAAGGAGCAAGAAAAGGAGAAGGAGAGGAGGATATCAGGGGCCAGCCATACAGCTGCACAAGCAGCAATGGAGTAAGAAAGAGAGAAAGGTATACAGAATAGAGAAAGATAAGATCCCAGAGACAAAAAAAAAAAAGATGGAATAATTTAAGTTAAGGAAAGCTAGCTAGAAGTAAGTCAAGCTAAGGCCAGGCATTCATAAGAAAGAATAAGACTCCGTGTGATTTATTTGGGAGCTGGGTGGTGGGCCCCCAAAGAGAAAAGGGTAAAAACAACCAGTTGCAAGCATATTTCAAAATTAAAACTAAAATGCAAATCTATCAATAAAATGGTTTCTGGAGCAATAGAAATAAATGATACTTAGAAATAAGATAGAGGATTAGTTAAAAATACTTGTACAACACTAGCAGTAAAAACAATGTCAGAATGTAGAAAATATACGGAAAAGTTAAGAGCTATGAGTATTAAACGAAAAGCCACAATAACCAGGTAATGTGAGGGCTGTGAATAGGAGAGCCATGTGAATAAAAATACTTCCTAAAAGAGACCTTTTCAGAACTGCAGGCTGTGCTTTCCCAGGTTTGAAATAATACACGCATAAGCACCTCTAATGTTATTTAATACAGATACAAGGACCACTAACCTTATTTTGAAATATTCCAAATCAAATATTCATGTTAATTCAGGATGCTATACTTAAAAGGCTCATATAAAGTTTAAAAATGTTTTATGTCCAAAAAATAATAAAAAATATCATCAGGCTTTCCACCAGAAGCTCCTGCAGATTTAGCAAAGAAATGGTTTCCAAACTTGAACCTTTTCTCATCTAAGAATAAAAGTAGAATAAAGATGCTTTCAGACATGCAAATAATAAGTTTTCCTCTCTTTCTTGGGAAGACACTGACTCATGGAAAGAATAAAAAGTATTCTACAGACATCAACGCTAGAGATTGTACAACTATTTTCTTAAGCTTTTAAAAACTAATTCTCCTGAGATAAGGCATAATATAAGGCACTTGATATAGAAAATTTACAAAAATCAGGATTGTGTGTAAAGAGAGAGGAATCAAGAGCTTACAGAGGGAAGATCGACTACTGTCATCAAAGAAAACAGGTAATATTCAAAACATTCAATGGGCTTTATGCCGTACCTCCAAATCTCTATAACAAACCTGTCAATGTGTATTTTTTAATATCTTTAGATATTAGAGCTACAGTTAGGGTTTGGATTTGTAATGCCATACATGAATGAGCTGTCTTTTCCCATTCTTACTTTTCTGCAGAAGCCAAATTCAAAACAGCAAAAAAGATGAACAGATTAAAAGAGATTTTTTTTATTTATTTTTATTTTTATTTATTTTTTTTTTGCTTTTTCGAGACAGGGTTTCTCTGTGTAGCATTGCACCTTTCCTGGATCTCGCTCTGTAGACCAGGCTGGCCTCGAACTCACAAAGATCCGCCTGCCTCTGCCTCCCGAGTGCTGGGATTAAAGGCGTGCGCCACCACCACCCGGCAAGAGATTTTTTTAAAGTCACAATGAGTTTCCAGAAAAAATCATTCATGTATTTTTAAAAATATATACATTGCTTTTATTGATTTTGTATGCTTAATTATATGCATGTGTGTATGGGGAGGTGAGGCATATGCCTGTGCTTAGGCATTGTCTTAGTGTTCTATTGCTGTGAAGAGATACCATGACCATGGCAACTCTTATAAAGGAAAATATTTCATTGGCTGGTTTACAGTTTCAGAGGTTCATTTATCAGGGCAGGAAGAATGGTGGTGTATAGGCGGACATGAATGCTGGAGAAGGAGCAAAGAGTTCTAGATCTTGATCTTCAGGCAAGAGGAAGTGAACTATGTGTCACACTGAGTGTAGCTTGTGCAAAGGAGATCTCAAAGCCCACCCCCACAGTGGCACACTTCCTCCATCAAGGCCATACCAACTACATCAAAGCCCACCTCCTAATAGTGCTACTCCCTATGAGTTTATAAAGGTCAATTACATCCAAACTACTGCAAGCATGGAGCCCCATACATGTGTTCTCTTCTATCAGTATCCACCTATTTCTTTCTTTAAATTTTATTATTTTTAATATTTAAAATAATTTTTAAATTTAAATATATTTTTATTATATTTCCCCTCCCCCAAGTACTTACATATCCTTTCCCCTCTCCACCAAACTTTAAGTTCTTTCTCAAACAGCAAACAGAAACCTAATATAGCAATAAAACCAAGAAAATAAAATAAAACCACACCAAAAAAAGAAAAACAACACCAAATGTAGCTAAATTTATTTAGTTACATGAAAAACATTGTGAAGTCCAATTATATTCTGGTCAACTACTGCTGAACATGAGGCCTGTCCTGGAGTGGTTGATACACCCAGTGTTACTGTATTAGAGAAAACTGATTTTCCCTCTCCCAGCAAGTATAAGTGTCAGTTCAGTTTGTAACCTTTACCCTAGTGGCTAGGTTTTCATTCATTCATTTTGTAAACAATACAATATAATAAGATAAAACAAAAACTATCACATCAACATTGGACAAGACAAACAGAAGGAAAAGAATCCAAGAGAAGGCACAAGAATCAGAGACCCACACATTAGCACCACCAGAAATCCCATAAAACACCCTAACTGGAAGCCATCATTTATACACAGAGGATCTGGTGGAGAGCTGTGCAGGCCCTGTGGATACTGCTTCAGTCTCTGTGAGTTCATATGAGCTTTGCTCATGTTGATTAGAGGGCCTATTTGTTTTCTGGTGTCCTCCATCCCATCTGCCTCCTAGACATACCATTTAGGGCTGAGTGTTCCAAGGTCTCTCAATCCCTGTGTATTGTATGGCTGTGGATCTCTATATTTGTGACTGACTGTCTGCTCAGCTCAAGGAAACTTCTTTGATGATGGTTGAACAAGACACTGATCTATGACTATAGAAGAATATCACTAGGAGTCGTTTTATCACCACATTTTTTCATTTTTAAAAATAGTAATATTTGGTTTTACCTTAGGTCACTGAACTACCTAGTCTCAGGTTCTTGGTCGTACAAGCATTGTCAGATATGGGTTCCATCTCAGGGAGCAGGCCTAACATAAAATCAGTTATTGGCGGTTACTCTCACAAGCTTTGTGCCATCATAGCCCGAGAACACCTTGCATGTAGCACACCATTGTAGATGAAGAGTTTGTGGCTGGCTTGGTGTTTATGTTTCTCTTTTGATAGGATGCAGAGTACATTCCTGTATTAAAGATTCTGGAATGTAGGGGTTAAGGCTTTATGTAGGCACCAACTCAAAATTTCCATGTTCAATAAATTGGGTAAATGTTGCAATGGGGTTTTTTTTTGTCAGTTTAGGGAAAACAAGTTATAGTCTTGGCAAGAGACTAGATGGTTTGTGGATTCCAATGGGGCCCCTTTAGCCAACTCAATTAGATGTAACTCAGTACTGAAAGCATCATTTTGGTTACAAGAGATGGCCAGTTGGAGCTCTGTCTCCCCCCATTATTGGGCGATTTCATATAGATTGCCTTCATGTATGTATATATTTTAGGAAATTTCTATTATACTAGGTTTCTGTACTACCCTTCAAATTCCTCTTAATATTGCCTGTCTCTCACCATATTTCCTCCCACAACCCCCTCCAGCCCTGCCATCCACATCTATCTACTCTATTTCCATCTCCTGGTGTGATCTATCTGTTCCCTTGTCTTTTGATCATGACGTAACCGGAACTATGTCTGCCTGCATGCCACCATGCTCCCCACCATGATGATAATGGACTGAACCTCTGAACTGTAAGCCACCACCTCAATGAAATGTTTTCCTTTACAAGAGTTGCTGTAGTCAGGGTGTCTCTTTGGAGCAATGGAGGCCCTAAGACACTGGTCAACATGGCTTGTTGGTTTCCAGTGAGTGCCTACTGTAGCTGGAGGCTGGGACAAAGTAACCAGTTGGGGGAAGGGAGTTTGGAGGGGAAGATCTGTGTGATCCACTGGAGGTGGGTGCAGTTCAGGAAGGAGGATGCGTCAGGTGTTCTGCTACAAAGCTGTACATGAGACTGGTGGATTAATTTGGCCAAGGAGAAGGAGAGTTGAAGATCTTTTAATTAGCTGAACTGTTTCCTTGCTCCATGTGTACTGTGAGTTCCCAGGGAATGCCTACTGGAGTTGGGGAAGGGATAAAGCAAAGAGTGGAGGAAGGAAGCTGGGAATGTAAGATCTGTGGGATCCACCAGAGATGAGGTGGGGGACAGAGGCTGCTACATGTATTCTGTTGCAGAGCTGGGGATGAGACTGGAGGACTGGACTTGGAGGAATGGAGGGAGAGGTGAAGATCTACAGGTCGCCTATCTGTTTCCCTGGCAGGAATCCCCATTTTTTGAGATTATACTATAATTACAACATTTTCCCGTGCCTTTCCTCCATCCAAATCCTTCCTTGCTCTCTTTCACTGCACCCATAACATTTCACCAACATAACTACCCTCCTATTCCTTTTGATTCATGATGCTTCCCCTGAACCTATCTGTGTCTTGTGTTTTTTCTCAGCTAGGATGGTCACCATCAATCCTCAGAAAATAGCACTATTTCTTAACAGCTATGATTTTAGGGGCAGAAGACAGCTAAATTTAAAATGGATTCCTGGATGTCCCTGGTGATCACTGCTGATGAAGCAATTCTAGAAAGACTGTGATACAGCTGAACTATTGGTTTGAAATTTTTGAGCAAATAAAATCTAGAGTAAATATGACAACATGCTGACAGAGTTTACAACCCTCCAAATGGTTGACCACTTCCCACAGGCAAGCCAGAGTCGGCAGGGGCATCACACCAGGCTCTTTCTTCAGGAGGCACAGATCAGTGGCTGGAGCAAAAAGCTGCAAAGACATTGACCCTGATTATAGGTGTCAGTTCCCCTAAGACTCCAGCTCAATCTCTTGAAAATTTGAGAAGCACATGTAGCGAAGCATGCTGATAGCCTAGCAGTCAGCTGGACAAACCTGCTAATTCAGTGGACTTAGACACACACTGTTAAAGCAAGCCTTCCTGGAAAACCTCAAATTCAGAAGATCGGAAAAGTATGTTTATTTCTGAGTAACATTATTTCTGATTATATTTCTAAACCAGTCCTGTCAACAGTCTCTGGTGGAATTCTGAGAATTCTCTGGACCCCAGTCTAGATGACAACTATAGAGTGCCCTTAGCTGTTATCAGCCAAGCCAGATGTCTGCAGAAACACATTCTTATTCTAAATGACATACCCTTCTCACACAGAGATCAATGGGATCTCAGTGGAAATAGTTGCAGTGAGTGTCTTCACACATCACAATATACATAGCTCAGGGTGTAACACACACACACACACACACACACACACACACACACACACACACACACATACACATACACACTCACATCATCCTGTGATATCTGTCTAAACCAGGGAAAAGAACTCTGCCATGTAACAGAAAATACAAAGAACAGTAGGACATGAAATATGGTGTAGAAATGGTAGTTCACAACTCTGAGTTTGTTTGTCTCACAAGTATAGTATAAATATTGTACATTTGAAGCCAAAGGTCTTGGGGCTATCTAGCAAGGGCTCAATGGATCAGACTCCCATTTAGATGAATGTGTTCTACAGTGAGCCTTGAGGAACAGATGCTCTGGCAATGTGCTCCATTCTGAAAGCCAGGTTTTCTTTGTCTGGATTGTGGAGCAGCCCTTCTGCTCGGTTTTTATGTGATGTCTGTGTTAGCCTTGTTTTTAGCTTTTTCCCCAGGTTCTTTATCAACCTTCTTTGTCTCTTTTACCCTGTTTTCCTTTTTTCCTTCTCTGGTCCAGAGGTCCCCATCTACGTTCTGAAATGACCCTTCCTTTTCCCCTCTTCTTCCACATGGGAAGCCTTACTGTAGCTGTTTACAGAGAACAATTCTTTCTGATGCTTGTGTGCACTTTTCTTCTTAGTGGCCACTAAACTGGTTTCAGTTCCCACTGAACTGCTAGCCAGAGGCCTCCATAAAGTCTTACTACATGTAACTCTCCATGGAGCATCTGACACCACGTAGATTGTTCAGTGAGACGCTTTAAAATAAATGTACACCAAGTGAGTGTGTGCCTAAGAAGAAAGAATCATTGTTGCTATCTAATCACAAAGTAATATGCAGTCAATTTTGGTGCATTCTATTTATTTTCTGTTAATTTTGTGCATGTATATGAGACATTGGCTCTAAGCCCACACTCATGGGCAAGGAATTATATAAGGATGTGAATATCAAGATGTGAATATCAAGAGGCAGGGAACATTCTGGGCCATTCCAGAGGCCGCTTATCAATCCTAATTAGACTGACAGAGGAAATATTTGTAGAGGTTGGAGGGATGTAGGGGGCTGGGCCCGTGTCAGAAGCTACTGATTGCACTCAGCTCTGGCCCACTCCAGCTCCTCTCTCTCTCCTTCCATGTCTGAGGTGTCCCACTCTGATCCCTTCCTTCCTCCATCTTTGCACCAGTGGTCCCATTCCCACAGGAATCTTAGCTTTAACCAGTTCCCAAACGCCTTCATTTCCTGTTCTGCACATCAGCAGTAGCGAGTCATTTTACGAGCCACGTGCAAAGGTTTCCCTGCAAGGAACTGAGTTTCAGAAGCAGAGAAACAATAGACAGGAAGTGGGAGCTGCACCAGGACTGCGACATCTGAGGGGCTTCAAGAATTCACTGCCAGCTATTAACAGCTTTGTATTTTCAGCTTCAACCGAGACTCACTAAATTAGTCACTGTAGACTTAGGGTATTATTTGCAAACTGGAGTATTTCACCATTTGGCTTTAGGTATATTTAGAAAGTTAATGTAGTTGATGCTGGATGACTGTAATAAATGTAGAGGGATGTGAGAGTTGTGAATTTTAAACAAAAAAAAAACACATTTACTTTGACTATAACCATAGAAACTGAGTTAATAGCAGGTCTTTTTGCTTATTAAGGTCAGGTTCTGATGGAGGTTGCCATGGTTGTGTTTTATGGCTTTCATTGCCTGCATAACAATTAGGAACATTTTCCTGAAAACTGATTTTCCTGGCAACTACAGACTGACACAAATTCAGGTCCAGCCATCTTCCACGCTTTGATTGAC
The DNA here is from genome assembly GCF_949786415.1 of Peromyscus eremicus. NCBI lineage: Eukaryota > Metazoa > Chordata > Mammalia > Rodentia > Cricetidae > Peromyscus > Peromyscus eremicus. The sequence goes on along the minus strand of NC_081417.1, from coordinate 47,504,224 downwards.
ATTCCCTCCACAGACAGTCATACAACCTACATAATCAATCAGCAGAAACTGCTTATTTATGTCACATACGGATTTTCCAACAAACAGCTCATGAGACCACCTTTTTCCTGTGGATAATGATTAGAGGTAAACAGTGGAGGGGTTTCACTTTTACCACCAGTCATTTATTGCTAAGAAATTTAACATGCTCAAAGCAGGTCACGACAGAAACTGTGGCTACTATGAGGACAGAAATGAGGGGGGAAAGTGAGATTTTATCCTGCTTTATCCCCCACTACAACATCATATCATACTCTGTTACACTGGGTATCATTTTCTTTAGATAAAGACATCTAAATGACAGTTGTTAAATACGGAGTTTTTACTCGAAACATTTCTCTTACACATTTTCTCTCTCTTTCAGATTTGGATTACATGCATATAAAAACAGTCGTTGTAATTTTTCACAGAATAAATGCTCACAAGCCCTGACAAATTCTACCAGAAAGGATGGCATGCTAAAGGTTAATTAAAATTTAACTCTGCAAGATGGATACTTTTATTTATAGAAACTTGGACTGATTTTTAGCAGCCATGTTTTCCTCTAATTAAAATAACATGAAGAGCTAATAGCAATCAGCTTAAGGAACTGAATATTTTAGAGAAGGGAATGATTCATAGCCTTTTTAATAATTATCTTGCAGTAGGTGTCTCCACTAAAGAGCATATAAAACATTTGTATTCAGCCATTGTCTGGTTCAAATGTCAGGAAATATTAAGTTGGGGAAAAAATGAAGAGCAAATTAGTTAAAGCTGTCTAAAATAAGTTATTGATATTATCATGTAAATTTGACATTTCCTTAAAGATTCTGCAATGATTTTCTGACATGGCATAGCTCAAAATCTCTGAGGGGACCTATTACAAGAACTGTGAAAACAGAAATAAAAATCCCCAGGTATTAAAAGCCTTAAAACACACAGGCAAATAATGACATGTAAAAGAAACGAAGGCTTGCCATGAAAATGTTATATATGTATATATATTCAGACAAACAAAGAGAAAAATATATGACAGGTAGGTAGATAGATAAATTGATAGATGATATGTAATAGATTATAGATATAAATCATTTCTTAGTTATAACTTCTGTAGGATTAACCATCCTAAATGCTTGATAACAAAGAACTGCATTAAAATATCAACAGGAAAGATGGCTACATAAAGGAATCTGCATATAACAGAAGTAAAAGTACTTTTAAGTAGAAAGAGAAAGAGGCAGTAAAGGAAAGTATTAAAGGAAGGTAGGAAGGACGGAAGAACTAGAGGGAGGGATCAAAACATACACATTCTAGGTAAATGAATATATTCACTTCAATAAAAACCACTCTATGTCCACCCCCTGATTTCTCTTTACATTTTATATCCCAGCATGAAAATACCTGCAAGGCAAGACACTTTTCCTATGAATCTAAATTCCTATGAAACTAAATTCCTTTGGCCAATAGCTGGGTTCTGGCCAAAGGAATAAAATGAAAGTGGCCAATCTGAAGAGTCCACACATTCCACATTTTCTCCTGTATATGGATATGCTCCAGCCAGAGCAGCCTTCTGAGATAAGGCATATACTTGAGAACACTGCTTCCAAGACAGAACAGTATATGAAGGATCCCCTATCTCTAACATCAGAATCCATCAGGGTGATAATGTCTTATGCATCTCTCTCAGGTATCACTACCCATCTCTGACACAACCTTGTCACAAGACACTAGAGGCCCACATGCAGTACTTCACAGCTCACCTGTGAAGCACCTCCTACTCTTGTTATAACACTGAAGCTGCCATCTGTGGTCCTAGTGGAGTCAATCCTTATCTCCTCCTCTAGATAGAGACTCCCAGCACCAACATAATTCTACTCTTTCTGCCCGAAGACTAGGAGGAGCTCTACACACCATGCTCAGGGTGATCCCATCTGCCACTCAAGCTGACATCCCAGTTCCTGCCACATAAGGACTTCCCAAAGAACCCTGCCACCCTTCCATAAACTTCTGAGGATCCCACAGTAAGAACCAGTTAACTCTATAGAAGATTTGCTCCTGTACTCAGAAGCACAACTAGCCCTAGCTGAGTTATGACTACTTCTGATACCCTATTTACACATCAACATTGAGTGGCCTCAAAACTGAACCCCAAACACTATTCAGTTGGTCTGAAAATGGACATTATTCAATTGGTCTAAAAATGGACATATTGTGGTAACAGCAAATAGTGATTTAGATGCCTACTCAAAAAAATGGTGCCCATGTCCACACCAAAGCCTACTACTAATTATTTAAATCTAGATTGCTGTGGGATAATGCTTTTGTACACTGATTTAATAAAACACTAATTGGCCAGTAGCCAGGCAGGAAGTACAGGCAGGATAAGCAGAAAAGGAGAATTCTGGGAAGAGAAAGGCTGAGTCAGGAGATGCCAGCAAGCCACCCAAGGAGCAATATGTAATAGGACACAGGTAAAGCCAAGGAACAGTATATGGTTCTTCTTATATGACAATACATAGATTAATAGTTATAGGCTAATTTAAGATAAAGAGCTAGCTAGCAAAAAGCTTGAGCCATGGCCATGCAGTTATAACTAATATAAGTCTCTGTGTATTTACTTGGGGGATGCAAGTGGGAGAGATATGTCCCAACTGCCAGCAGGCCAGGATACAGGAAAACTTAAGGCTATACTAGATGTCTAGGTCATTCTACAAAAATTATAAAAAGAAAAAAAAGAAAGGAAATATGAATAAGCAATACAACATGCCTCCTCCAAAAACTGGTATTCCGAGAGTAATGTTCCATGAGAAAAGCAACTAAGATGACATATAAGACAATAATTTCAAAATAGTTTTCAGATTGTAAATGGATTTCAGAAACTCAAGGATGATATGAATAAATGTTGGAATTTAGACCATAAAAAGATAAACAATTGAATGAACAACCCATCAGAAAGAAACTATAGCACCAACATATATGCAACAAACAGGTGTGTCCAACTTCATGAAGCAAATACTTCTAGATGTAAAAGAACAAATTAACCCCCAATTCATTAATAATAGGTGATTCCAATTCTCTACATTCACTAAGATCACCTGGACAAAAAAGTGAGCAGAGATATGATAGTGCTAAATGGTATCATAGACCAAATGGACCTAACAGATATCTACAGAACATTTAATTCAAATACTAGAGAGTACAAATTCTTCTCTGCAGCCCCTAGAAATTTCACTACAAAGAACCATATACTGTGACACAAAGCATCACTCAACAAATCCAGAAAAAAAAGTAATTCCTTGTGTCTAATCTGAACATAGTGGGATAACACTAGATATCAATAGCAATAGGAACCACAGAAGTACACACGTGGAGACTGGACAACACAATATGGGATGATGAATGGATCACTGGAGATTAAATTAAATTTCTTAGAATTTAATGGAAACAAACACAAAATATCCAAACCTATGGAATACAATAAAGAGAAAAGTTTATGTTTAGCTCTATGTACCTACATGAAAAACTCAGAGAAATCCCAAATAAACAGCTTAATGATGTGCCTTTGAGCTTTGGAAAAATAAGAAAAAAACAATATCTGCAAATAATATATGGGAGAAGCAATCCAAATCAGAAAAGAAATGAATGAAATAGAAAATTTAAAAAATACAAAATCAATGAAATGAGAAGTTGGTTTTTGAAAAGATTAACAAAACTGACAAAACTTTTGCCAACTTAACTAAAAGAAAGATAAAAAAATTTAATAAAATTCAAGATCAAAACACAAACTGCTGTGGATATCTGTATGCTGTGAATGTGTTGCTCTGATTGGTTAATAAATAAAGTGCTGATTGGCCAGTAGCCAGGCAGGAAGTATAGGAGGGACAAAGAGAGAGGAGAATTCTTGAAACGGGAGGGCAGAATGAGGAGACCACCACCAGCTGCCACCACCATGAGAAGTAAGATGTACAGGTAAGTCACAAACCACGTGGCAACTTATATATTAATAGAAATGGGTTAATTTAAGCTATAAGAACTAGATGGCAAGAAGCCTGAGCCATTAGGTTGAACAGTTTAAATAATATAAGCATCTGTGTGTTGATTTGGGTCTGAGTGGCTGTGAGCCTGGGCAGGACTGGAGATAACTCCAGCTACAGACACCAGTGAAATCTGAAAGATCATAAGCACATACATACTCAACAATTAAAAAAAAAAAACCTCACAACTATAAAAGTAAAAAACACCCAACTCTTGGGGCCAATGTATTTACCTCAGAATTCTATTATATCTTTAAAGAAAAACTAAAATCAAGGCTTCTTAAATCATTCTATAAGTTAAGAAAGGAAAAAATGTTTTCAAAATCTTTTTTTAAATCACATTACACCCATAAAAGTAAAACCACATAAAGAAAAATTTAAAAAATAAACAGTGCCACACTGAAACAAGCACACACTGGGAAGTGATGGCACAGATCTTTAATCCTAGCACTCGGGAGGGGAAAAAAGGAAACAAGCACACAAAAGAAAACTGTAGATCACTGTTCTTGATGAACATAGCTACAAAAATTGAATTAAAAAACACATTAAAAAGATTGTCCACCATGATCAAGTGAGCTTCCTCTTAGAGATGCATGGATGATTCTTCATACATAAACCAATCAATGTACTCTACCACATAAATAGACTTCAATGCAGAAACCACATGATCATCTAATTAGTTATAGAAAATGCCTCTGACAAAATCTAATATCCCCTCATGAAAATAGTCCAAGAAAATCAAGACATACAAGGTATATATCCCAAAATAATAAAGGAAATATGCTGTAGGATGGTCTGTATGTCAAATGTGTTGCTGATTGGTCAATAAATAAATCACTGATTGGCCAGTGGCCAGGCAGGAAGTATAGGTGGGACTAACAGAGAGGAGAATTGAGAGAACAGGAAGCTGGGTGAGAGAGACACTGCCAGCCGCCATGATGAGAAACAGCTTATGAAGATGCCGGTAAGCCACGAGCCATGTGGCAAGGTATAGATTTATAGAAATGGATTAATTTAAGCTGTAAGAACAGTTAGCAAGAAGCCTACCATGGCCATACTGTTTATAAGCAATATAAGTCTCTGTGTTTACTTGGTTGGGTCTGAGCGGCTGTGGGACTAGCAGGTGAGAGAGATTTGCCCTGACTGTGGGCCAGGCAGGAAAACTCAAGCTACAGAAATATAGAACAAGCCCACTGCTAGCATCATGCTAAATGAAAAAAAAAAAAAAAAAACAATTCCATTAAAACCAAGAACAAGACAAACATATCCAATCTCTACAATCTGTTCAATTTAGTGCTTGAAGTCTTATCTAGAGCAATAAGACAAGATAAGGAGATAAGAAGAATATAAACAGAAAAGGAAGACATCAGAGTATCTTTACTTGCAGTAAACATGTTTCCGTACATAAAGAGTCCCAGAGACTCCACCAGAAATTTCCTACACCTGATAAACACATTCAGCTAAGTATCAGGATACAAAATTAACTCCTCCTGAATCAATAGCTTTCCTGCATACCAAAAATAAACAAGTTGTACTACAGAGGTATAGTAATATAAACCACATGATATTGCATAAAAACAGACATGCTGGCCAGTGGAATCAAATTGAAGATCCAGACATAAATCCACACATCTATGGACACCTGCTTTTGATAAAGAAGCAAAAATACACAATGGAAAAAGGAAAGCATCTTCAACAAATGGTGCTGATCAAACTGGATGTTGACATATATAAGAATGCAAATAGATTCATATCTATCACCCTGCACAAAACTCAAGTTCAAGTGGATCAAAGACCTCAACATAAATCCAGACACAATGAATTTGATAGAAGAGAAAGTGGGAAATAGCCTTGAATGCACTGGCACAGAAAACAACTTTCTGAACAGAACACCAATAGCATAGGTACTGCAGTCAACAATTAATAATTGGGACCTCATGAAACTGAAAAGGTTCTGTAAGGCAATGGAACACTATCAATAGAATAAAGCAACAGCCTACAGAATGGGAAAAGAGTTTTACCAACTCCTAATCTGATAGTGAACTAATATCCAAAATATATAAAGAGCTCAAGAAACTAAATATCAAAAATACCAAGTAATCCAATTTTAAAATGTGGTACAAATCTAAACAGACATTGTCAATAAAGGGTTCAGAAGTGGCAGAGAAACAAAGAAATGTTCATCATCCTTAGCCATCAGGGAAATGCAAATCAAAATGACTCTGAGATTCCATCTTATACCTGTCAGAATGGCTAAGATCAATAACACAAATGACAGCTTATGCTGGTGAGGATGTGGAGCAAGGGGAACACTTTTCCATTGCTAGTGAGAGTGCAAACTTACACAACCACTATGGAAATCCTCAGAAAAATGGAAATCAATCTACCTCAAGGCCCAGCTATACAACTCCTGGGCATATACCCAAAGGATATTCCATCCTACCACAATGACACTTGCTCAACTCTGTTCATTGCAGCTTTAGTCATACTAGCCAAAAACTTAAAATAACCTAGATATCCTTCATCTGAAGAATGGATAAAGAAAATGACATACATTTAAAAAAAATGACATCATGAAATTTGCAGGCAAATGGATGGAACTAGAAAAAGTCATCCTGAGTGAGGTAACCCAGAAAAACAAATACAGTATATATTCACTTATAATTGGTATTAACTGTTAAGTAAGTGATAATCAAGCTACAATCCACAGACTCAGAAAGTCTAAGTAACAAGGAGGGCTCTGGTGGCAGGGGATACATGGGCTTCTCTTGGAAGAGGAAATAGTATGAATTTTGTGGGTGAACTCGGAGCAGGTGGAGACAGGAACTGGAAGGATCAGGTGAATGGGGGATGAAAGGAGAGAGCATAGGGAGAGACAGCTAAAATTGTGAAGCAAAGGGAGGTGGAAACCTAATATAGTGGAAACTTCTGAAATCCATGAGGGGGACCCTAGTGAGGACTCCTAGTAATGGAGGATACCGAGTCTGAACTAGCCATCTTTTGTAGCCAGGAAAGGTTTCCAGTGGTGGGGCTGGGTTGCATTCAATTGAGTTGATGGTCAAAAGGGTCCCATGGAGATCCCTTAACCACCCAAGCTGATGCTAGGACAGAACATTGCTCTCTGCAAACTGACTTTAGGGCCCCATTGCTACAGACAACATACACACAGCTCATTGAGTGTACATAGGTCAAGCTGGTGCATATATGGAGCTTTTACCCCTATATTCTAGTCTCTTTGGTGTGACAAGGTACTCTGTAGGCTATGGAAAGAGAAACCTAGAAACCAGCCGAGTCACAAAACCCTGGATTTATAATCTATCCTGCCTGCAAGATGTTCTGGGGCAACAGTGGCACAGAACTCATGGGAGTGGCCAACCAAAATTTGATTTAACTTGAGATCCACACCGTGAGAGGGATCCCATGTCCTACACTGTCTGAATGGCCAGAAACCAGTGACTGGATAGCCCAGAGATCTAGGGTAGAACTAAACACTACTGGCAAAATAGATAGATAGAATGATAGATGATAGATAGATAGATAGATAGATAGATAGATAGATAGATAGATAGACAATAGATAAAAATGATTCCTAATGACATTCTGCAAAACTCATAGATCAGTGTCTGTCCAGTCACCATCAGAGAGGCTTCATTCTGCAGCATATGAAGGTAGATACAGAGACTTACAGCCAGACATTATTCAGAAAAAGAATCTAAATTGGTATTCTCTGTTTGGGTCACTCCCCTTACAGATCAGGTGTAGCTGGAGTTTTCTCCATTCCCACTCAGGCCCCCACAGTTCCGCAGCCCACTTATAAAATAATCACTCAGAAGCTCATATTAGTTAAAATTGCTTGGCCATTAGCTCAGGCTAACTATTGACTAGCTCTTATATCTTAAATTAACCCATTTCTATTAATCTATAAGTTGACACATGGCTTGTAGCTTACCAGTACTTTTACATCTCACTTCCTGTGTGTCTGGCTGGCGACTCCTCACTCAGCTTTCCTGTTCCCAGCATTCTCCTCTCTCTTTGTCCAGCCTATACTATACTTCCTGCCTGGCTACTGGGCCAATCAGTGTTTTATTTATGCAGAAAGACATCCTCATCAATCAAGGAACTCCAGAGAAGAAGGGGAGGAAAGATTTAGGAGTCAGAGGGGATGGAGGACAGCAGGAAAATATGGCCCACTAAATAAACTAAGCAGGACTCACATGGGCTCACAGAGGGAATGGGGCCTGCATGGGTCTGCACCAGGTTCTCTGCATATATGTTATGTTTGTTAGCTTGGTGCTTCTGTGGGACTCCTACCAATACGAATAGCTATATCTCTAACTCTTTAGCCTGATCTTGGGACTCTTCCTCCTATTGGGTTTCCTTGTCCAGCCTCCATATGAGAGCTTTTACCTTGTCTTATTGTATCTTGTTTTGTCTTGTTTGGCTGTCACCTTTTGGAGGCCTGTTCTTTTCTGAAGAGGAAACGGGAGGGGGAGTAGAGGGAAGTGGGGGCAGCTATGTGAATAGGAGTTGGGGGGAAACTGTGGTCAGGATGCATTGTATGAGAGAAGAACCTATATAAAAAAAGAGGACCTCAACGTAAGGTCTAAAACCCTGAATCTGTTGAAGAAGAAAGTAGGGAATATGCTTCAACTTACAGGCACAGGAAAGGACTTTCTGAATAAGACTCTGGAAGCACAGGAATTAAGACCAACAATTGACAAATGGGCCTTTATGAGCCATAATATTTCTGAACAGCAAAGGATACCATCAACAGAATGAAGAAGCAGCCTGTAGAATCAGGGGAAAATCCTTATCAGTATATATCTGACAGAGGGTTAATATCTAGAATATACAAAGAACTGAAAATACTAAATATCAAAAAACCCGCAGACAACCCAACTAAAAGTGTGGCATGGAACTATACTAATTTCTAAAAAAATAAATAAATAAAAATAGACACAATAGCTGAGAAAAATGTTTTAAAATATTCACCATCCGGAGTGGGAGAGCAATGAAAGAGATACCATGATAGAGGGAGACATCCTGGGGACAGGGAGAAAGCAGATGCTAGGGAAGTTCCCAGAAATCCACAAGGATGGCTCCAGCTTAGACTCCTAGCAATAGTGGAGAGGGTGCCTGAACTGGCTTGCCCCAGTAATCAGAGCTGTGAATACCTTAACTGTCATCATAGAGCCTTTCTCCAGTAACTGATGGAAGCAGATGCAGAGATCCACAGCCAAACACCAGGCCGAGCTCCAGGAGTCCAGTTGAAAAGAGAGAAAAGGGATTCTATGAGCTAGGGGCATCAAAATCACGATGGGGACACCTACAGAGACAACCAAACCATAGTAGTGGGAACTCATGAAATTCAGACCAACACCAGTGGAGCCTCTGAATAATTGAGGCAGTTGTGTAGCTTGATCTGCTTAAAGGGCCCCCTGCCAGTAGGATCAGAACCCATCCTTGGTGCATGAGGTGGCTTTAGGAGCCTACTACCTATGGTCGGACACCTCGCACAGACTTGAGGCAGGGGGAGGGGCTTGGACGTGCCTCTACTGAATGTACCAGGCTCTGCTGACTCACCATGGAAGGCCTTACCTTCTTGTACGAGAAAATGGGGAGTGGGTTGGGGGGGAGGCTGAAGGAGCAGGAGAAGAGAAGAGGGGGAATCTGCGATTGGTATATAAAATGAATAAAATGATTCTTAATAAAAAAATATTCAAGATGTGTAAGTGCACAATTGTGACTCTGAAAATAGAATATTCACCATCTTTTGCTTCCTTTCCTATCGGGGAATTGCAAATTGAAAGCACTTTGAGATTTCATCTTGCACCGTTCAGAATGGCTAAGATTAAATTTTTCTAACAAAAAACCTAGTAACAGTAAACGTTGCATGTTCTCTCATTTGTGGATACTGGCTTTGAATTTTTATATGTGTATGATAAAATCTGAGTTCCCACAGAAATCGATAAACTAGGAAGGGGCCCTGGGAAAAGGCTTTCAAGGGAGGTGATATAGAATGCAGATGGTATGAGGGGTGAATGGGGAACAATGGAGCAAAGGGTGAAGTTTTGTGGGGGGCTGAAAGGCAGGATAGAGGAGAAAATATGGGGAAGGTTAATTAATATGAAAGAACTTTGAAAAAGCTTTAGGAAATCTATTACTATTGTATTGGTCAGGGTTCTCTAGAAAACAGTACCAATGAGACACACATCTATAAAGAACTTATTAAGTCAGCTTATGTTAAAATAACTGAATCACATCTGGGAAGCTAAGAACCCAGTAGCTGCTTGTTCCTTGAGGTTGGGTGTCTCAGAATTTGCAGTAGTTCCATAATAACTATTTCCCACTAGGAGGCTCACAACCCTGTGGTTGCTCATTCTACAAGGTGTATGATACAGCAGTTCCAATCTGGAGCTAAAGACTTGGAAGGGTCCTGGAGAGCTGCTGGGCCTTAGTCCACAGTGGAAACCTTGTGTCTTCGTTAGGGTTTCTATTTCTGTGAAGAGACACCATGACCATGGCAACTCCTATAAAGACAAACTTTTAATTGGGCCTGGCTTACAGTTTTGGAGGTTTAGTCCATTATCATCATGGAGAGAAGCAAGGCAGCATGCAGGCAGACATGGTGCTGGAGAAGGAGCTCAGAGTTCTACGTCTTGAACTACAGGCAGCAAAAGGAGACGGTGTCATACTGGACTTGAGCATATGAGCCCTCAAAGCCCACCCTCACAGTGACTCATTCCCTCCAACAATGCCACAACTCCTAATAGTGCCACTTTGTATTGGGCCAAGCATTCAAACACATGCCTCTATGAGAACCATTCTTATTTAAATCACCACACCTGAAATGTTGATTCTGATATCAGTAAAGGAGGAAACAGCAGCAGCAACAACAACCACAACAGGTTAAATGAACCCAGCATCAAGAGGAAACACCATTAAAGTAAAAGGTGAATAATCTTCCATCTACCATGCCTTTTGATCTGAGCAGCTACCAGAAGGTGCCACACACCTTCAGATGATCTTCCTGCATCAATTAAAGCAGTCAGGACAGTTCTTCAGGTGAGGCTCTCTACTCACGGGATTCTAGTTTTAATTCTATATTAAAACCAACCACAATATCTGTAAATGGTTTATAAATATAGTTTGATAGATATGGAGATATAGAGATAGATATAGTGATATATTTGTTGGAGTTACCTTATGACAGGAGCACAGCACCTCTCCCAGACACCATAAATACTCAAATAAAAAGTCCATTTTGAGTGTACCAAGTATGGATTACCTTTTTGAGAGTTATTGGTAAATAGAATATAGGCCCCATGTTACAGACTATTGCAAATGCTCTTGATTACCTTCCAGATGGTAAGACCTTACTGATGAATACAACACACACTTAAGTCATAGAACATGGAGCAATAAGGCTGATACTGACCTGGAAGCTTCATTCGTGCCGGCCAGCTGTCAGTACTAGAAGATGGTATGCATACTACTGGGAGAAAAAAGGAATCAACAGTCTTAATCATCAGAGTCCTGCAAACTATAATAATGGCTGGCTGAGTAAGACATACCTATTAGCTGGGCAGTGGTGGCAAAAGCCTTTAATCCCAGCACTCGGAAAGCAGAGCCAAGTGGATCTCTGTGAGTTTGAGGCCAGCCTGGTCTACAGAGTGAGATCCATGACAGGCAACAAAACAACACAGAGAACCCCTGTCTTGAAAAACCAAAAAAAAAAAAAAAAAAAGACATACCTATTAGAGCAAGAGTTGCACAAATGTTACGGGAGTAACCAAGCACTTTCTAATTGTATTTAAGGACTTTTATACAAGACAGGACTCATGACTATAACCATCAGTGCCAAGAATCTATGGCTAGGCCCCAAGAGAGAAGCTATTACTATCATTCTTCTAATGAATACAGTTTTAAAGTGCCTCCAAAGTTCTTATTTTTATACCCATAGATATAACCATCTCCCAACCTTCATGAAGAAAGTGTCACTTTGCAGAAGATGTAAATTAACACAAAGACCCATAATGTGTAAGTGCACAGGAGAGAGAGAGAGAGAGAGAGAGAGAGAGAGAGAGAGAGAGATGTAGCTGTAGAATTTCTCTCCAGCTCCCACCAATTCCCACCAGTCCCAGAGCCCACTTATAAAATAAACACACAGACTCTTACATTATTTAAACTGCTTGGCCATTAGCTTAGGCCTATCATTGTCTAGCTCTTACTCTTATATTTAGCCCATTTCTATTAATCTATACTTTGCCATGTGGCTTGTGGCTTACTGGTACCTTACATCTTGCTTGTCCTGGCAGCAGCTCCAGCTCGTCTCCTGCTCCGCCTTCCTGTTCCCTCAATTCTCCTCTCTGTTAGTCCCGCCTATACTTCCTGTCTGGCTACCGGCCAATCAGTGTTTATTTATACAGAGCGATATCCACAGGAGAGATAGATAGAGATAGAGATAGAGATAGAGATAGAGATAGAGATAGAGATAGAGAGAGAGAGAGAGAGAGAGAGAGAGAGAGAGAGACTGTGGAATGCTCACCCTAAATGATACACCTGTATCACATGCTTTCTTTCCATGTCTCAGCAATTATCATGGAAGAGAAGGCAGAAAGTTTCTAAGAGCCAGAACTTGTGGATTTCTGCAGTGAAGAACTGTTTTCTAGGAACACTGGGACAGTTGAACACATGAGCCAACAGTGGCTGTGACTGCGTGAACGAGACCAGTACAAGATCAAGCCAGACAAAATCCCAACATGGAAGAGAGGGAGGTCGCACAATTCCGTCACCAAACTGAGGAGCTATTGATAATTGACGGCTGTTAGGAGAGGGGGAGTTAATTTTCCTCAGGGTTCAGTCTCTGAGAGGCCACCTACTCCCAAGTAGAGGTCCCTACACCCTTATACAAAGTGTTAAGACTCAGTGGGCTCTGGTGTGTGTGGGCAGATAAAAATAGTGAACACACGAAATAAGCAGGGAGTAGTAATATAGAATAGAATGTGGGAGGAATTCGACGAGAGGAAATAGAGATAGATTTAAGAAAAACACATAGTCATGTGTGAATTTCTCAAACAATAAAGAATAATTTAAAATTACCATCAGAGTGAGTCAACCCTGTCCCAAATTTTGTTATAATCTACCTTTTAAACTTAATTTTTGTCACTCTTACCAAAACCAAATTCAGGGTTATTAATTTATTCTAAGGAAACAAATCAGCTAGTATCTTCACAGTTTAAAATATACTTTTAGACTTTAAAAGCCTAAATATTGTCTCCATGTAGAAAGCTAAGTGCACTATACCTACTTTTCTCAAACTTTCAGATGTGTCCAAATATCTTGAAGGACTTGTTATAGTTTACCTTAGCCACAAGAATAGATATAGAACTGTCAGAACAGACTGATGAAACTGAGATCTTATTCAAAGGGTCCGAGTGCCTCACAGACTCCCAAGTGACACTGTGCTGCCTAACTATAGACGTGTTCACTGCCTTGGAATATGTCTTCACTTCTAATATATGCACAGTCAATAAAACTCACAGCAAGATGCAACTGTTTGTTGACTTATCATCAGGATATGCTATTTCTTCAATGTCATGCAAGGTTACTTTTAGCATCTCTGAGTACTGAGCATTTCCTTAACAAGTTCCATACCCATATTATTTTCAATTGGATATAGCTTATAAAAATAGTGAAAGAGATGCATATACTGATAATTTTATTCAATATTTTCTACGACAGTTTTATCTCAACTTCCATTGCAGATATCAGGGAAGTTTCAAATAATTAAATTTAGAGAAATTAAGGTATGTAATTATGTGATTATATCTTTCAGGATCAGGATCAGTTGAAATAATGAGCTTGATACTTCATTTTTTGAACTATGACCACTGAAGATAAAGTCTATTCAGTGAGATTCTTTAAAACCCAAATATTTGATAATCATTGACTTTAGAAGTGTTATCAGGGATGCTAGCTCAGATGCAATCAGGACATAGAGTATGCATGAGCTTAAATTAACCAGAACCAGAAAGCAACATTGTAGACCTAAATGTTTAAACCCACCTACAGTGACCATGGGTTCAGTTGATAAGGCAAGATAGTATGCAATCCCGAAAGGAAGTCATCTGAAAAATGGGATATCTTTATTGGACACTGTTTTCTGAGAGGTGTCATACTCATATGAGTGTGTGGAATCCACCCACACAGTCACAAAAGTGTTAGTTTACAGGACAAGGTTGACAGAAAACATTAGCAGAAGCATACTGAAGATGTAACCACATTCCTTGTCCAACATTGCAGAGAACTCGGCAGTAGCAATGGACAAGAAACAATAGACACAGAAGTTGTAAAGCTGATTCCCTAATTTCTCTCCAAACCATCTCCTTATACTGAGTTCCACTCCAACTTCCACAATTTATGTCACTGCCAGATTTGTCCCAGACTACTGAAATTGCCTTTAAACTGGCTTTTCCCTCACTGGCCTTAGCCAGTTCTAATAAGCCCTTCAGCAGGCCAATTATTATCGTATAATTTCACCATTTATATCTTTTGAGCTACGCATAGTCAGGAGAATAAAGTCTGAGTTCTCTAGTGTAGCAAAGAATTTCTCCATGATATTATTTAGCTGTTAAAAAATGAAATCATGAAATTCACATTTCATGAGTGAGGAAATCCAGACCCAGAAAGAAAAATATAGTGTGTGCTCACTTATATGTGAGTATTACCTATTAAGTCTGTGATAAATAAGCTATAATCCTTATAACCAGAGGTTAGGCATAGATTAAGGAAATGGAGGGGCTGGGAGTGGAGGTGGATTTCCCTAAGAAAATGAAATAGAATAGACAGTTATGGGTAGATGGGGCTGGAGGGGGATCAGGCATGGGAGGATCAAATGGGGGGAAGGAAGGAAGAGGGGAGTGAGGAAGGGAATGTGGTGAGGGATATCAAACTTATGGCCATTTGAGGGTCATAGAGTAGAAGCTTCCTAAAATATATGCATATGAAAGGCATCTAAGTGAAATTGCCAATTATGAGAGAAACAGAGCCCCAAGTGGACGTCTCTCCTCACCAAATGAAGCTCCCAGTACTGGGAGTGGGCTACATGTAACCAAATTGTTTGCCAAAGGGGCCCCAAGAGAACTCCCCAAACTACCCAGGCTATTGCTAAGGCTGTTGGTTGCTGTTCACATACTGACAGTAAGGCCCTATTGCAAAAGACAATACCTCATCGAACACAGAGAAGTCAAGTTGGTACCTACAGTGCCTGCTGACTACTGTTCATAGTACTATAAACTACTCTGCATGCAACAGGAAAGACAAACCCCAACCCAGCCGCTAACCCTTTGATCTACAATGATGACCCACCTGCAAAACGCACTACTGCAATGGTGGCACAAAGCTGGTGAGGATAACCAAACAATACCTGATTTAAGGCCCATTCCATGAGATGGAAGCTAACGCAGCGCTGCTCGAGTGGCCAAGAACCTGAGACGATATAGACTAGGGACCTAGGGCAAAACTAAATCTGTGGGAGCCCACAGAGACTCCATCATGTGGCATCATTCCATCTTGACTCAAGGTCAGAGAGTCCGAGCTTGATTTGTCTGCAAGGCTGCATACCAGGATGTTTTAGTCTAAGACGTGTTGATCAGGTGTCTTATACTTCAAGGCCTAATTACAGGATGCTTTGCCATAAGGCGTGGCTACTAGATGTTTTGAGAATTAAGGGAGTGCTTACACTTGTCTGTACTTTGTACCTTGAACCATGGTGTCCTTGAGCAGGGATCTTTTGCCTCTCCCCTTACTGGTGTATAAAAAGCCCATGAGGAATAAACTCAGGGCAACTGTGCTATTGACTCAGAGTCCTCCCAAACTTATTCTATTTCTCTTGTCTTTTTCTTTTACATCTACATCTCTTTCTTTCACATTTATTATTTCTCAATCCTCACTCCCCTATTATTCAAGACTGTTCGACAGGCTGGGCAGGACCTGGCACAAATACAACTGTTCTACTGAAAGGATATAACAAAAAAAAAAAAAGATTCCTATCAGCATCCTACTATTCTCATAGATCAGTATCTTTCTTAGCCATCTTCAGAGAAGCTTCCTTCTGCAGTAGATGGAAACAAATACAGAGACCCACAGTCAGACAATGTGCTGAGAGTGAAAGACCTTGAGTATAACACTCAGTTTTAAATGGGATGTCTCCACCAAATTCCTCCTCTCAGGACTCAGAAAACCCTGTGGAAGAAGAGACAGAAAGAGTGTAAGACAAGCAGGGATGGAGGACACCAAGCAAAAAATGCCTTCTAAACACAGCAGGACCAATATACATACGAACTTGCAGAGTCTGTGGTAGCATGCACAGGGCCAGCACAATGCTGAGAGGAAAGTGGACATAAGCTCCATGTCTAGTCCAGAAGCTATCTACAATTGCTATCTGCTCAAAATCAAACATTAGTTTTTTCCAACAGCCTAACTAGAGATACAAACCACTCTTAAGGCCAAGCTCCATGGCCAGCAGTCAATGCCAACATAAAATGAACTCAAACGCATCTTTTCAGGATCTTTGTTTCATAATGTTTTGTAAGGGTATTTCTTTTCCCTTTCTTTCTTTTTTCTTTTTTTTAACCTTATTGGTCATTTGCATATATACTATGGCTCCTGGCTTTGTTTTTATGGGATTCCTGTGTGTGCAAATGTGTGAGTCTCTGCGTCTATGTTTCTTGTGCTTTGTCTTTGGCTCTTTTTCTTCTCTTTGGTTGTTTTGTTTTGTCCTGTTCTGGTTTGTTTGTTTTTGTCTTTCTTACCTTATTTGTTGTTATTATGTAGACACCTGTTTGCTTTGTAACAAGAGACAGAAAGGATGTGGGTTCAATGGAAGGGGACTTGGGGGGCTCTCTGATGAATTGGAGAAGGGGAGAACATATGAAAAGTTTTGTTTTCAATAAAAGGAAAATAGAGGGGGAAAATTGTTCTCCATGATCTTACCTTTCCTTAGCTACCCAACTTCATCTTCTAACACATCCCCATCTCTGTTTATATTTTAGTGTAAACTAAGTGAAACTGCTTGAAGCTCTTTCAGTGTGTTGGCATCTGTTATCTAGAGACCTTTTCTGCTGCCTGGAAAACCTTCATCCCAAACCACTACACACTCCAGCTTTTGCCTTAGATAAAGTCCGTTCAGACATCAAGAACCAGATCACATACTCAGGTATCATCAGTAGAATTGTTTCTTTCCTCTCTCTCTCTCTCTCTTTGTGTTTCTCTTTCTGTCTCTGTCTCTCTTTGTGTCTCTCTGTCTCTTTCTTTGTATGTGTCTGTCTCTCTGTGTATTGCTTTGTCTCTCTGTCTCTCTCTCTCTCTCTCTCTCTCTGTCTCTCTCTCTCACGCATGCATGCACAGGCACACACTTTGTAGTCCTTAACAGAAACTATATCAAAGGCATTTGACATGTGTACTTTTAAAGAGTTTGTTCAATGCATGAGTGAATGAATGTGCCAATAAGTAAGTGGAAGTTAATAAGGTTGTGGTAGAAGATTTTATAGTTTGAGACAAACATGAAATTTCAAATATCTAGAAGGTTCAGGCATTCAGCTAGTGCATCAATCATGTTTGTAAGTTGCCAGCACTCCTCTGTGCTCCCTAATTATGAACAAACTATAAGGTAAGTGTTTCTATTGACCACCATTTCACATGAAAGAGAACATAAACACAGAAAATTTACATCATTTCCTTGAAGTTAATACCTAGCAAAATAAAAGCCATTTTATAACTCCTTAGTCCATATGCTTAGCCACAGTGTATTATATGCATAAGAACCTTATTGGTGAAATTATTAAGGCCACTCCACGTAGTTAAAAGGAGATTTATTTAATGGCGTAACTTACAAATTAAGGGATAGGTAGGTCGCGGGGTCTGGGGAAGGTGTATCGCAGTCCACCGGTGTTCTCTGGAGCTCTGCTTGGTCCACCTCCACCCGTTTAGGGTCCCGGAACAGAGAGAGTGCTGGCCCATCCAGATCTCGGGTCGACAGTTCGACTTCGGGTCGACAGTTCTCGACTTCGACAGTTGCCAAAGTCTCAATGGGGCTTGGAACTTCCAGATCAAAGCTGGAATGGCTACCCACTACAGAACCTGAACTGCAATGTCAGGAAGCAAACGCAGCCCCATGCCATGTGGGCACCATAAGGGAAACCAGAAGCAGTCACCACTGTCCAAAGGAAAAAATGCAGAACCAGAGGGTTTGGAGAAGCAAGTCTACAGGGTCCAACTCCTGTGCTGCTTTGATTCTCTGCTAGTCCCCTCATTCTTGTCTCTTGTTCTTAGTATACACATTCCTTAAAAAAAGTTCTGTGCTCTCACCCAAGATCCCAAGTTGCAAAACAGAACAGTAGGACCCTTTTTTTAAAAACCCTGATTGGAACTTACCTACTTTTCACACATAATGTTTTAAGGCAGTGGTTCTCAACCGACCTAATGCTGTAACCCTTTAACATAGTTCCTCATGTTGTGGCGAGCCCCCAGCCATAAAGTTTTTCATTACTACTTTATAACTGTAATTTTGCTACTATTATGAATTGTAATGTCACTATCCAATATGCAGAATATCTGATATGTGACCTCCAAAGAGGTTGAGACCCACAGTTGAGAACCACTATTTTAAGGGTTATATATAGTGATATCCTGAGGAAAGCCCAGAAGCTAGGAGTTTCCCTTGCTGCTACCCCATCTACCTTTCGGGATCTTTCTCTTTTGCCACACTTCCTCATCCAGAACACACTTGTTCTCAGAAGCTACAGCAGTAACCATGTTCTGGTTCATTTCTGTTGGGCTCCCCTTAGTTTCTGCTCCTTCAAAACTCACTCATGATACAATTGATCTCAAATTCCCACTTATGAAATATCAATTAATTAAGTACCAGGATGCATGACACATAGAGATTACAAGTAAAAGCACTCAGACAGAACAAAGCAGGCCAGATCAATGCTTCAAGTACTGCATTAGCAACACTCTGGGACTCTGCCCTCCGTACTGGCTCAGCAATGTTTTATTATTCAGTTATTGGTAAACACTCTTAAAATTACAACTCAGGCAGCCTGTTATAAACATCCCAGGCAGAAAGAGGTGTTCACTACATCATTGCCTGCTTCCTGTTGCTGCTTCACCTGAGCATGCTGATCCTTGACACCTTTCCATGCCTATATAGCATCAGACTAAAATACAATATATATCTTGCTCATTGGCTCCATTTTTGCCTCTATTTCCATGACTTTACAGTTTTTGCCTAATGCCGAGGTGCATCAGTAGATTTTCTTCTGTCACCTGGTCCATAAAGACTGCCTATATAGTTCTAGAAATAAATCATTAGTCATCAGTTTTTTAACACTTTATGCCAGTATTGGTGTTCCCCATGTTCCTAGAACACTTAAATCATTTGATAAATACTGAATTTAAGCTACCTTTATTAGTAGTTTAAGGATTAATTAATTTGGGAATATAAAATTCAATTTTGCATTAATTGTTGAGAATTAATTCACTGGTCCTTGTGGGGAGAAAAAGAGAAAAAAAATAAAACACCAATGAATTTCTCTTTCCTAATCCCTTGAAATAAGACATAAACTTACATGATAAATGGAAATATTTCTCTCATCATACTGGTCATTGTCTTAGAATCTGTCATCCCTTTAAAGTCTATACTTTGAAAAACCTTTGTTTTATGGTTGAAAGAAAATTCAAAGAGAGGATGCTAGCTTAGATGGAGGGCTGTAAATGCCTCTTTATCCATAGACCAAGAAAGGCATTCATTGTAAGAGGATGGTTTCTGAAGCATATCTTTTACTTTCCACTTGGACACAGTCTAAAGTTCAGCAAAGACCACAACAGGCGAGATATGCATCTGATTAAGTCTATCCACAGCATGTACTAGCAGAAGTAACATAAGGTGATTGAACCAAAAACACACCCCTCTTTCAAACACATACATGCAGGGTAATAAGTTATACCCAACAGAATAAGTCAGATGTGAATATGAATGAATTCAAAATTTTGTCCAAGTTGAAAGAAGTCTTGGTGATACTGTCCCATTATGCTTATTTTTTGAGAGTCCCAATTAAAGATACATTTCTTTTGGCTGCTTCCTTGGTATCTTAGAATACAGTTTTCAGCTGCCTGGTGCCGTGGTGTTAGTGCAGTACTGCAGGATGCCTGTCTGTTGGAGCACCCTTTTCCTCACTGTTTCAATCCTTTTTACAACTGTAATTATAGTGAGAGTTTTAGTGTTGGTTCATATTTTCATTAGGAAAAATAAACAGATCTTGAGTTAAAACACTATATTGATAAATTTATATAATTTTCCCTTATGATATACCCCACAGTTTCATTAGTGACATGAATCCTCATTTTTATTTTGAGTTTTTGTTAGAATTACACAAATTATCTTCATACTTTCAAAGAAACAAATGTCCATGATTCTGTGAACAGGTTAAAAACCGTTCTTCATAATATTTCCTAGGGACTGTTAGTTACCATGTTATAGTGAAAATCTTAAATGATACCAGACCTAATGAAATAAGTCTAAGTAGGAAAGACTCTCAATCTGATTATTTAGACATGTGTACTCACTTAACTCAAATTCAAGTCAAAACTTTCTGTCCCCATTTCAGAGTTCTATAATAAATCCAGCTCTAGGAGAACTGCTTAAGTATGAAAAATTCTAGTCACTGGGTTCTATTTTAATACCACATAAAAGCAACCCAGAATAATAACTGAGCCAGTAATTAAACTTAAATAAAGGGTTGCAGATTGTATTTGTATAAAAGTTTAATTATGTTTTTTATATTTATTTTTAGGTTTTTTTTAAGTGTGTATGATTGTTTTGCTTGTGTGTATGCATGTGCATTAAATGGGTGCCTGGTATCCATGGAGATCAAAATAAAATATCAGATTCCTTAAACAGGTGTTACAGAAGATTGTGAGCCTCCATACAGGTGTTGGAAATTGAACCCAGATCCTCTGCAAGAGCAGTAAGTGTTCTAAACTACTGAGTCATCTCTCCAGTCCATTTTTGATGGATTTTTTTTTACTGCTATGAAAAACATGAGTTTATCTTTATCTCTTTCTCTGCCTCATAACTCCTTTTTATGAGTTATTATCAATTATTATTACATTATTATGAGCAAATTATCTATTTATAATTATATACATTTATGGAGTACCAAGTGATTTGTAATTTATGAATATCATGTGAACTAAGTGAATCAAGCCAGACTTTCCTATTTTCAAACTGAATACATTAAAAAGCCTCTTGTTTTGTGTGTGTGTGTATTTGTGTGTGTGTATTTTATGCTAAGCAATCAAGTCCCATATAACTAAACCTGAGATCTTTACCAAACAATTGCATTCAAACAGCACTTTCATCATCAATAAACACACAGCAAAATTAATAAGAAAGATTTTTCCAGGGCAGCTAACTCACCTGAGTTATTTGAATAAATCAGCCACTTATTTATCAAATATTTATGGGGGGACTATTTGTGGTCAAGCCATTTTCTAAATTTTGGTGCTACAAATCTTAATGTTTCTTGACCCTGGTAAGTCTTCCTCATATGAACAAACACAAATAAATGAATTTTCTGGTGACCTTGGTCACCTCTGTAATCCCTATTGAGTGGTAGAGTCTGAAAACAAATTTAATCAATTTGAACCTTCTTTCTAGGGCTCCCTGACTGTACTAGTTTTAGGAAGTTTCTCAATCTCTTTGGATTTAACTTCTGCATGAAATAAGTGCTGTTTTATGTCTGTCCCAGACACATAGACCAGAGAAGCTGGGGTTTCGAGTTCATAAGGAGCGTCTCATCCACATGTCACTTCCAGTAACATACTCATGATTTATGCTTATTGTTTCTGCATTCTAGATTTGCTGGTATGGGGTTTCTACCTCTTAGGAATGCTAGGAGACACATTTATGATTCTGCTAAACCCAATTGTGTGTGTGTGTGTGTGTGTGTGTGTGTGTGTGTGTGTGTGTGAGAGAGAGAGAGAGAGAGAGAGAGAGAGAGAGAGAGAGAGAGAGAGAGAGAGAGAGGTGGGTACATTCCGTTTGGTGCTTGCCCATGCATGCTTGTGGAGAAGACAGATAAAGACATCTGGTGTCATCCTCTATGGATTTCCACTGCAAAATTTGAGACAGGGTCTCACACTGAACTTGGGGCTTACTGTTCATGCTAAACTGGCTGGCCATTAAGTCCCTAGGAACAACCTGTCTCCATCCCCTGTCCCCCTCACCTAGCACAGGGCTTACAGTCATCTATCTAACACTGAACCTGGCTTTTTTTGTATGGTGCTTGGTATTCAGCCTCAGGTCTTAATGCTTACATGGTAAGCACTTTACTCACTGAGACTTCTCCCCAGCCCCTTAAACCTGTATTTTATTATAAGTCTGACAATTATGGAGTACATCATGCCAGAATTCCAAAAACAAAGTCAAAAGCTGTGATATTATTCTATCAAGACTGACTGATGATCTTGAGAAGACACAGTTGCTGCCATATGATGAGCACAATGTCAAAGAATTGGCAGATTTCACTGCACTAATCTTTCCTGTACTGAGAACACTTTGTAGGCAATTGTAGAAGCCATTGTCTAACGAAAGTGTCATAACCAGACTCTCAAGACTTCAAAGTCAAATCTATTTTGTTCCCAGTCACTGAGATTAAGACTTGGCTTAGAGCATGGATTATATAAAATATATCATCAATCCATTGATGGGTCTATTATAGACTCAGAATAAATTCCAATATCAGTGCTTTGAATTAAATTTTGTGTTCCCCAAAATTTACATATTAAACCTATAATCACCAATGTGATGATATTTGGAAGTGGTTCTTGAGAGGTAATGGGGTCATGAAAATAGACACACCCTATATAATTAGTGTTCATATAAGAATAAAGACTAGATAAATTATCATTCTCTCTGTGTCCTATGAGATCTAGCAATCATCCCCTGACTGCAAATTAGAAAGAGGATCCTCACCAAATCTGCTATTACTTTAGCTGGGATTTCTCAGCCTACAAAAATACAAGAAAAAGGTATTTGTTGTGTTAGTGCCCTAGCCTATGGCACTTGGTTATAGCATCCTGAGCTAAGATAACTAGGGAATATGGCTTATGCTGTAAGCTCTTATAAACTGTTTGGATGGATGTATTGAGTATCTAACACCTAAAAGAGACAAAAGAATAACAAAGTAAACTGAATAAGAGCAAAATGAATATAAAATTTTCCCCGTTATCTCTTTCAAGATTGCTGTCCCGTATCTCTAACTACTCCACCAAAAACTCGAATCACAGACATTATAACTGAATGTCACATGCATACTGCATGTGTGGTGATTTGAAAGAAAATGGCCCCCAAAGGGAGTAGCACTATTAGAAGGTGTGGCCTTATTGGAGTAGGTGTGGTCTTATTGGAAGAAGTGTGTCACTGTGGAGGTGGGCTTTGAGGTTCCATATATGGTCAAGATATATCCAGTGAGACAGACCACTTCCTGTTGACTATGAGTGAAAATGTAAGAACTCTCAGCTCCTCCAGCACCATATCTACCTGCACGCTGCCTTGTTTCTTTCCATAACAATAGTGGACTAAACCACTGAACTGTAAGCCACCACAATTAAATGTTTTTCTTTATAAGAGTTGCCATGGTCATGGTGCCTATTCACAGCAACAGAAACCCTAAGTATTTCAGTGTTTGTTCTTTCTTTCTTCCAGTCTGGACATTTCTTCTGGAAATATCTCAACTCAGACTGTAAAAGAAGAAAACAGAATATTGGTATATGTGCAAAGAAAGTGGCTGTTTTAATTTACAGATAATGTGGAAAGAATAATTGTCTCATGAAGCTCTATCCATTATTTCTTTATATACATAAAGACACCAAAATTTAGGTTTCTTTTCATTTCTATAACAATCAAATCCCACAGTTTTAAGATGAATTCTAAGAATACCCAGAGTTTCTATAGATTGATAAGTGTTGGTTGGCATCACTTTCGTGATTATGGTTGAAAGTGCTTGTTATCTTTGTTATTGGTTCATTGTGGGAATCTCAGAGACAATGCCTTCATCTAACACAGTCTCTGATGATTACATATTGTTTTGCATTTCCTTATCATGCCTTGTAATTCACTCTTTTCACGATTATGCTTCACAGACCCAGGGTCCCAGCAGAAACGTACTTTTAGATTTTATTTTAAAAGGCAAATGGGGATATTGAAATAATAGAATACACATGAAACAATAAAGAGGAATCATTCAAAATATTTTTTGAAATATCATGGCTAGAAGAAAAATTCTCACACATCTTAAATTTAGCACAGATTCCAGTTGTCACTTCCAGTACTCTCTCCCTCCATCCTTCCCCCCCCCACCGCCCCCCGGCTGATCCCTCCTGTGCCCATCCAAGTTCCCCATTCCAGGCCCCTCCTTCCATCCACTGGCAATGTCCATTCTATTTCCCCTTCACAGTGAGATTCACACGTCACCTCACCCCACTTGAGTCCTCTTTGTTACTTAGCTTCTCCAGGTCTTTGGATTGTAACATGGTTTTCCTTTATTTTACAGCTAATATTCATTTATGAGTGAGTACATACTAAGTTTGTCTTTCTGAGTCTGACTTACATCACTTACAATGGTCTTTTCTAGTTCCATCTATTTGCCAGGAAATTTCCTAATGTCATTGTTTTTAACAGCTGAGTAATACTCTATTGTGTAAATGTGCCACATTGTCTGTATCCATTCTTTGGTTGAGAGACATGTAGTTTGTTTCCAGTTTCTGACTACTATAAATAAGGCTACTATGAACATAGTTGTGTAAGAATCCTTGTAGTATGATAGAGCATTCTTTGGGTATATGCTCAAGAGCACCAAAAACCAGAGAATGGAGGTAGGGAGAAATGAAGGAAATTAGTTAATAGGTATGGGATGAAACAAGTATAGGATAGTTTCACATTTCTGAAGGTAGGTTTACTTTCTGATAGTTACAGGGAAACAGATGTCATCACATCCTACTTACAAATGGACTTTCTAAACTACCCCACAGCCAATTCAGGAGCAACACATTCTCATCCTAATAGACTGTCCTCCTGTCCTCCTACCCCCTTGCATTATTCTATTCAATGTTCATAGCTAATACAGAATCAAGGTAAACACTGAACTCTTTCCCTCCTCAAATCATCATTGTAAGACTGTTCTTCAGTCTATCTAGCAGGCAAGTTTCCAACTGCTAACAACCCTTGCTGATAACTATAGAACTTGCCTCAGAGACTTGTCCTGTTCTGGCTAGCATCTGTAAGTAAGCAGTAATCCCCAATTTCTATTGAGAATCCTGGTGTCAAGATGTCTGGCTCAGTGCTCAAATTGATTAGAAATTGGAAGAAACAACATTATATATTTATAAATAAACATTTAATAAAGTAACATTTCAGCATAAATTTGAATGAATTCAATTGAATTTCTGTTGTTTGGTATTTTATTATATTGAGGATAAGATGTAAAGTTTTATAATATGATACATTTTAACACAAAAACAGCCATATGGACCTCAATAAACTTAGTAAACTTTTACACAACCACACTTCCCTGATAGCCTTGAAAAACCATGGAATTAGATAACATGAACAAGCATGTTTAACATCACACTATATTTTGCCTTCTCCTATTCTAACTCCAGACATTGCCTGGTAGGGAAAAAAAATACTGTATCTTCCAAATATAGCACTTTATAATCTCTCTCTCTCTCTCTCTCTCTCTCTCTCTCTCTCTCTCTCTCTCACACACACACACACACACACTCCTTAATATTTCTCTAAGTCTTCAAGTAAGCTAGTAAAATAAATTACCTTTAGTCAAACAAGCCAGACCCAAGAGTACATAAGCCCTGTTCAAAACATTGTCCTGTAGATTTTTTTAATTAAATTTATTTTACATCCCAATCTTTTTTTAGGGTCTCAGTAAAGGTAAAATGAGAAGATGGTTGAATTAACATTGTATACATTTAAGAGCTTGATAAATTGAGATCAACCCCACTAGAATTAAATTACTTATGTTTGAATTTTAGCTGTGTGGGGAATGTTTTTTCATAGTTGGCATTTACCAATACAGATAGAAGGAACTTTGAGTATGACATAAAAGTCAGAAATAACCAATCATGCAATAAAAATAGAATGTAGATTTCTAAATTCACTAACAAGATAAATAAGCCAAAAAACATAGAGTCAAAATAACAAAATGGGAAATAAAAAGAGGAGAAAATGACAAAGATGAAAAAGAGAAAGCAGGACCCATGCCCTGGAAACCCCACCCATTGCTGCCCCAGTTGCTGGCCAGCAAGGAAGATTCCTGCAGACAGGCTTCCCCACCAACATCCTGCATCAGACCCTACAATCCACAAGACCCACTCCCTACCCCAAACCAACCCATCCCTCTACGACCTCAGTGGCTCCCTGAGACACAGAATCTGACAGCTCTGTTTGGAACAAGAAGTGAGTGAATCTTCTACCACCCAGAGAGTTTTACCTATAGGACCTAGGCCCTGAGGCACAACCCATGCCCCCCAACCCCCACCTATCACTACCCCAGTTGCAAGCCAGCAGGGAAGACTCCTGCAGGCAGGCTTCCCCACCAACACACCCCATTGGACCCTGCAAACTATAAGACCCACTCCCTACCCCAAACCCACTCATCTTCCTGTGACCTCAGAGGCTTCCTGAGACACAGAATCTACCAGCTCTGATTGGACCAAGAGCGGCTCCCTGAGACACAGAATCCATCAGCTCCAATTAGACCAAGAGCTAGAATTGGGCCAAGAGAGGACCCCTGAGACACAGACACCTCTTGTACCTATTGGAGGAAGAGATGGGTAGAGACCCGGTGCAAAAGTACA
This sequence comes from Peromyscus eremicus, assembly GCF_949786415.1. NCBI lineage: Eukaryota > Metazoa > Chordata > Mammalia > Rodentia > Cricetidae > Peromyscus > Peromyscus eremicus. The sequence goes on along the minus strand of NC_081417.1, from coordinate 47,477,234 downwards.
TACAACAACATAAAGAGCAATAATGCACCATCAGAACCTAGTGGTTCTACAACAGCAAGACCTGAACATTAGAACATAGAAGAAGCAGAAGAAAGCTAACTTTAAAATAACTGGCTTTCTGGATACCATTACCTGTGATCAGAGACCTTGCTCACCCTTGAGGCCGGGGGGGGGGGGAGTGTGCTGAGTCCTGCCTCAACTGAATGTACCAGGCTTTGCTGTCCCCCCATGGAAGAACTTACCATTTTGGACGAGGGGATGAGGGGTGGGTTGGGGAAGTTATGTGGGGTGAGGGGAGCTGGATAAATAATAAAGTAAAAAAGAGAAAAAAGTTTACAGCAAGAAAAAAAACTATGAAGATGATAGAGGTCTTTAAAGAGGAAATAAAAAAATTCCCTTAAGAAACTGAGGAAAAGACAAACAAAAAAAAAGGAAGAAATCAATAAATCCCTTAAAGAAAGCCAAGAAAATCAAGAAAAAGCAATTAAATAGGTGAAGGAAACAGTTCAAGACCTGAAAATTGAAACAGAAACAATGAAGAAGACACAAACCAAGGGGATGCTGGAAATAGAAAATATGAGTAAATGAACAGGAACTATAAATGCAAACATAACCAACAGAATACAAGAGATGGAAGAGAGAATCTCTGGCATTGAAGATACAATAGAGGAAACAGATTCATCAGTCAAAGAATACACTAAAACCAAAAAAGTCATAGCAGAAAATATCCAGGAAATCTGGGACACCATGAAAAGGCCAAACCTAAGAATAATAGGGATAGAAGAAGGAGAAGAATACCAACTCAATGGCACAGAAAATATATTCAACAAAATCATAGAAGAAAACTTTCCCAACTTAAAGAAGGAAATACCTATGAAGATACAAGAAGCTTACAGAACACAAAATAGTCTAGATGCCCCCAAAAAGTCCCCTTGCCATATAATAATCAAACTACTAAACATACAGAATAAAGAAAGAATATTAAGAGCAGCAAAATAAAAAGGCCAAGTGTATTATAAAGGAGGATCCATCAGAATAACACCTGACTTCTCAATGGAGAATCTGAAAGCCAGAAGGTCCTGGACAGATGTAATGAAGACACTAAGAGACCATGGATGCCAGCTCAGACTACTATATCCAGCAAAACTTTCAATGACCGTAGAAAGAGTGCACAAGATATTCCAAGACAAAACCAGATTTAAACAGTACTTATCCACAAATCCAGCTCTATAGAAAGTGCAGGAAAGAAAACTCCAACCTAAGATGTTAGATGTGACTATGGAAACACAGGCAATAGATAACCCCACAGCAGCAAATCCCAAAGAAAGGAAATACACACACACTTCCACCAAAAGATAACAGGAATTAACAATCTCTTGTCATTAATATCCCTTAATATCAATGGACTCAATTTGTCTATATAAAGACACAGGCTAAAAGAATGGATATGAAAACAGGATTCATCTTTCTGCTGCATACAAGAAACACAGCTCAATTTCAAAGATAGACACTACCTCAGAGTAAAAGGCTGGGAAAGACTTTCCAATCAAATGGACTTAAGAAGCAAACTGGTGTAGCTGTCCTAATATCTAACAAAATAGACTTCAAACTAAAATCAATCAAAAGAGATTGATTGGGAAGGACATTACATATTCATCACAGGAAAAATCCACCAAGATGAAGTCTCAATTCTGAAGAGTTATGCCCCAAATACAAGGACAACCACTTATGTAAAATAAACATTACTAAAGCTTAAATCACACATCAAACCCACACACTAGTAGTGGGAGACTTCAACACACCATTCTCAACAATGGACAGGACTGCCAGATAGAAACTTAACAGAGAAATAAGGGATCTAACAGATGTTATGACTCAAATATACATAATAGATTCCTACAGAACATTCCACCATAACACAAAAGAATATACCTTCTTCTCAGCACCCCATGGGACTTTCTCTAAAATCAACCACATACTTGGTGGCAAAGCAAATCTCAACACATACAAAAAAAAATATAACCTCCTATATTTTACCAGCTTAAAGTTAGATTGTAACAACAACAAAAATTACAGAAAGTCTACAATTGCATGGAAACTGAATAATGTTCAACTGAATGACCAATGGGTCAAGGAAGAAATAAAGAAGAAATTAAATACTTCCTAGAATTCACTGAAAATGAAGGTACAATACACTCAAACTTATGGGACATTATGCAAGCAGTGCTAAGAAGAAAGTTCATAGCACTAAATGCCCACATAAAGAAGTTGGAGAAATCTCACACAGCAATTTAACAGCATACCTTAAAGTTCTAGAACAAAAAGAAACAAACTCAAGCAGAAGGAATAGACACCAAATCAAATTGAGAGAATAATACAAAGAATCAATGAAACAAAGAGTTGGTTCTTTGAGAAAATCAACAAGATAGAAAAGTCCTTATCCAAACTAACCAAAAGGCAGAGAGGGGGCATCAAAATTAACAAAATCAGAAATGAAAAGGGAGACATAACAACAGACAATGGGAAAATCCAAAGAATCATCAGGTCATACTTCAAAAACCTGTACTCCACAATATTGGAAAATCTGAAAGAAATGAACAATTTTCTGTATAGATACCGCATACCAAAATTAAATCAAATCCAGATAAACAATTTAAATAGACCAATAACCCCTAAGGAAATAGAAACAGTCATTAAAAGTCTTCCAACCAAAAAAAGCCCAGAACCAGATGGCTTCAGCACAGAATTCTACCAGATTTTCAGAGAAGGGCTAATATGATTACTCTTCAAATTGTTCCACAAAATGGAAACAGAAGTAACATTACCAAATTATTTTTATGAGGTTACAGTTACCATGATACCCAAACCACACAAAGATACAACAAAGAAAGAGAATTACGGACCAATCTCCCTCATGAACATTGATGCAAAAACACTCACTAAAATACTGGCTAACCAAATCCAAGATCACATCAAAAAAATTATCGACCATGACCAAGTAGGCTTCATCCCAGAAATGCAAGGATGGTTCAACATATGAAAATCTGTCAATGTAATATACCATACAGACAAACTGAAAGAAAAAACCACGTGATCATCTCATTTGATGCTGAAAAAGCCTTTGACAAAAATCTAACACCCCATTATGATAATGACCTTGGAGAGATCGGGAATACAAAGAACATACCTAAACTTAATAAAAGCAATTTACAGCAAGCCAATGGCCAACATCAAATTAACTGAAGAAAAACTCAAAGCTATTCCACTAAAATCAGGAATAAGACAAGGTTGTCCACCCTCACCATATCTATTCAATATAGTACTTCAAGTTCCAGCTAGAGCAATAAGACAACAAAAGTAGATCAAGAGGATACATATTGGCATGGAAGAAGCCAAACTTTTATTATTTGCAGATGATATGATAGTATACTCAAAACAATCAGTAGCTCTCCTATATACAAATGATAAGTGAACTGAGAAAGAAATCAGAAAAACATCACTCTTTACAATAGCCACAAATAATATAAAATACCTTGGGATAACTGTAGCTAAGCAAGTGAAAGATCTATATGACAAGGACTTAAGTCTCTGAAGAAAGAAATTGAAGAAGATATAAGAAAATGGAAAGATCTCCCATGCTCATGGATAGGTAGGATTAACATAGTGAAAATGGCAATCTTGCCAAAAGCAATTTACAGATTCAATGCAATCCTCATTAAAATTTCAACAAAATTCTTCACAGACCTTGAAAAAACAATACTCAACTTCATATGGAAAAACAAAAAAAACTAGGATAGCAAAAACATTTCTGTAAAATAAGGCAATTTCTGAGGGCATCACGATCTATGACCTCAAGCTCTATTATAGAGCTACAGTAATAAAAACAGCTTGGTATTGGCATAAAAACTGACATGTGGTTTCCTCAGTGTTTTTGATCACTCATAGGAGGATACTAGATGTGGAACAAGGATGACTGGACTGCTACTCACAACACCAGGGAGGCTACATGGAAAACAGGACCACAAGAAAGACACGGGGATCGCCCAATGACGGAGAAATGGATGAGATTTACATGAACAGCCTGGGCATGAGTGGGGGTAATGAAGGGCAAGGATCGAGGGAAAGAGAGCTTGGGGGAGCGGGAGATCCCAGCTGGATCAATAACAGAGAGGGAGAACAAGGAATAGGAGACCATGGTAAATGAAGACCACATGAGAATAGGAAGAAGAAAAGTGCTAGAGAGGCCCACAAAAATCCACAAAGATACCCCCACAATAGACTGCTGGCAATGGTCGAGAGACAGTCCAAACTGACCTACTCTGGTGATAGGATGGCTGAACACCCTAATTGTCGTGCTAGAAACCCCATCCAATGACTGAGGGAACTGGATGCAGAGATCCATGGCCAGGCCCCGGGTGGAGCTCCGGGAGTCCAATTAGCGAGAAAGAGGAGGGTTTATATGAGCGAGAATTTTTGAGACCAAGGTTGGATAAAGCACAGGGACAAATAGCCAAACGAATGGAAACACATGAACTATGAACCAGTGGCTGAGGGGCCCCCAACTGGATCAGGCCCTCTGAATAGGTGAGAAAGTTGATTGGCTTGATCTGTTTGGGAGGCATCCAGGCAGTGGGACCGGGTCCTGTGCTCAGTGCATGAGTTGGCTGTTTGAAACCTGGGGCTTATGCAGGGAAGCTTGGCTCAGCCTGGGAGGAGGGGACTGGACCTGCCTGGACTGAGTCTACCAGGTTGATCTCAGTCCTCAGGGGAGTCTTTGCCCTGGAGGAGATGAGAATGGGGGGTGGGCTGGGAGAAGAAGAGGGGGTAGGAGGGGGGAGAACAAGGGAATCTGTGGTTGATATGTAGAATTAAATTATATTGTAAAATAAAATAAAATATATATATAAAAAAACTGACATGTGGACCAATGGAATCTAATTGAAGACGCTGACATTAATCCAGACACCTACGAACACCTGATTTTTGACAAAGAAACCAAAACTGTACAATGGGAAAAAGAAAGCATCTTCAACAAATGGTGCTGGCATAACTGGATGTCAATATGTAGAAGATTGCAAATAGATTCATATCTACCATCATGCACAAAACTCAAGTTCAAGTGCATTAAAGACCTCAACATAAATCCAGTTACACTGAACCTGATATAAGAGAAAGTAGATCTCTGCATCCGCTTCCATCAGTCATTGGATGAGAGTTCTACCATGACAGTTAGGGTGTTTGGTCATCCGATCACCAGAGTAGATCAGTTCGGGCTTTCTCTCAACCATTGCCAGTAGTCTATTGTTGAGGTATCTTTGTGAATTTCTGGGGACCCCTCTAGCACTTTGCTTCTTCCTATTCTCATGTGGTCTGCATTTATCATGGTCTCTTTTTCCTTGTTCTTCCCACTGGGATCTCCTGCTCCCCTAAGCTCTCTTTCCCTCGACCATTGCCCTTCATTACCGCCCATCATGTCCAGTTAGCTCATGTAGATCTCATCCATTTCTCTGTCACTGGGCCATCCCTGTGTCTTTGTTAGGGTCCTCTTTTCTAGATAGCCTCCCTGGAATTGTGAGTAGCAGTCTAGTCATCATGGCCAGGCCCCAGGTGGAGCTCCAGGAGTCCAAATGGTGAGAAATAGGAGGGATTGTATGAGCAAGAATTGTTGCGACCATGATTGGAAAAAGCACAGAGACAAATAGCCAAACTAATGGAAACACATGAACTATGAACCAAGAGCTGAGGAGTCCCCAACTGGATCAGGTCCTCTGGATAAGTAAGACAGTTGATTAGCTTTTACTGTTTGGGAGGTCCCCAGGCAGTGGGACTGGGACTGGCTGTTTGGAGCCTGGAGCCTATGCAGGGACACTTTGCTCAGCCTGGGTGAAGGGAGGAGGGAACTGGATCTGCCTGGACTGAATCTACCAGGCTGAGCTGAATCCCCAGGGGAGTCCTTGCCCTGGAAGAGATGGGAATGGGGGGTGGACTTGGGGGAGGGCGGGGGACAGGAGGAGGGAGGACAGGGGAATCTGTGGTGGATATGTAAAATTAAATTAAATTATAAAATAAAAAAAGAGAAGTAGGAAGTAGCCTAGAATGCATTGGCACAGGAGACCACTTTCTAAATATAACACCAGTAGCACAGACACTAAGGGAGTTCCTGAAACTGAGAAGCTTCTGTAAGGCAAAAGACACAGTAAATAAGACAAAATGACAGCCTACAGAATGAGAAAAGATCTTCACCAACCCCATATCTGACAGAGGGCTGATATCTAAAATACATAAAGAATTAAAAAAACTAGACATCAAAATACCTAATAATCCAATTAAAATATGGGGTACCAAACTAAACAGAGAATTCTCAACAGAAGAATCTCAAACAGCTGAACAACATTTAAGGAATTGCTCAACATCCTTAGTCATCAGGGAAACGCAAATCAAAATGACTCTGAGATACCATCTTACACCTGGCAGAATGGCTAAGATCAAAAACACTGATAACAGCTTATGTTGGAAAGGATGTGGAGCAAGGGGAACACTCCTACACTCTTGGTGGAATTGCAAACTTGTACAGCCACTTTGGAAATCAGTATGGCGGCTTCTCAGAAAATTGGGAATCAATCTGCCTCAAGACCTAGCTATATCACTCTTGGGCTATATCACCCAGGAATGCTGAATCATACCACAAGGACACATGCTCAATTATGTTCATAGCAGTATTATCCATAATAGCCAGAACCTGGGAACAGAAGAATGGATAAAGAAAATGTAGTACGTATACACAATGGAGTACTACTCAGCAGTAAAGAACAATGACATCATGAAATTTACAGGCAAAAGGATGGAACTAGAAAATATCATCCTGAGTGAGGTAATCCAGACTCAGAAGGACAAAGGTGGTATGTACTCACTCATAAGTGGATACTAGATGTAAAGCAAAGGATAACCAGACTACAACCCACAGCTCCAGAGAAGCTAGCTAACAAGGAGGACCCTAAGAGGGGTGCATAGATAGCCCTAGAAGAGGAAATAGAGGAGATCTCCATGAGTAAACTATGTATAGGAGGCAATAGAGGATAGGGGATGGGGAATGAGAACATAAGAGAATGGGATGGTCAAGCTCCAACAGGAATGGAGTGGGAGAGCAATGAAAGAGATTACCTGATAGAAGGAGATATCATAGGGATAGGGAGAAACCTGGTGCTTGGGAAGTTCCCAGGAATCCACAGGATGACTCCAGAAATAGTGAAGAGGGTGCCTGAACTGGCCTACCCTGATAATCAGATTGGTGAATACCCTAACTGCCATCATAGAGCCTTCATCCAGTAGCTAATAGAAGCAGATACAGAGATCCACAGGCAAGCACCAGGCTGAGCTGTAGGAGTCCAGTGGAAGAGAGAGAAGAGGGATTCTATGAGCAAGGAGCATCAAGATTGTGATGGGGAAACCTACAAAGACAACCAAACCAAACTAATGGGAACTCATAAACTTTAGACCAACAGCTGTGGAGCCTCCATGGGACTGGACTAGGCCCTCTGCATAAGCAAGACAGTTGTGTAGCTTGATCTGCTTAAGGGACTCCCTGGCAGTAGGGTTGGGATCCATCCCTGGTGCATGAGCTGAATTTTTTGGAGCCCACTACCTATGGTGGAACATCTTACATAGCCTTGATGCAGGGGGAGAGGCTTGAACCTGCCTCAACTGAATGTACCAGGCTCTACTGACTCCCCATGAGAGGCTTTATTTTGTCTAAGGAGGGAATGAGAGGTAGGTTGGAATGGGGGAAGCTGGGGGTTGGGAGGAGAGAAGAGAAGGGGATCTGAGGTTGGTACATAGTGAATAAAAAATTTCTTAATCAAAAAAAAAAAAAAAACAGAAAGCAGATAGCACAAAAAAAAAAAACCAGCCCCACCACCTCTGTCTTACAGTCTTGACTCCTAGATGTCAAAAATCTTTTGCTTCCTGTTACATATGGAAACAGGGATAAGTAAGTAGGCATTTGAAGTTCAGTCAAACCCAGAGAAAGAAGCGAAGGTGCCTTTACCATACACCGTATGTAGCATGTGTATGTAACATATCTGATTGCTTGCAGCACTTCCTTCCACAGAATCCCAAATGCAACTCTACCTTTATTATAAATTAAAGGAAATGGAGCAAAATAATTCTCCTATTGCTGAAGAGAAAACTGTAGTCAACAGCAGATAGAAGGTATGAAAGAGAAATAAGAGAAGGTCAAAAGTATAAATTTGGATTTCCTATGCTATAACTGGGAAGCTTTGAAAGGCAGCTTGGAAGTGCAATCTGCACAGCTGAGGCAGGAGATTGAAAGGGCATAGAAGCAATTTCTAAATCCCAAATATGAGTTTCTGTGCTGTGGAATTATAGTCAAGATAGAAATACTACTTTTGAGATTATTTCTAAAGAGTGTATTTGTTTGATTGACAAGTATTAAAAAGTTATGTCTCTCCTGTCTTCTGAGGATACAAAAGTCTCCAGTGTGCACCAGATAATATTTACTGAGAAATCAGGCCACATTTCTGTGAAGAGTATCTTTCTTGATTTACCTATTGGCCTGTGACAGGAATTTGTTTCCTTAGTGACTATCCAGTCCAATACCAAGATAATATGCTCCCTAGCCACTTATTCTGATGACACACTATGGAGTAAGTGTCTTCTAGCAACAAAAGAAACTAGTTTAGAGAGAACAGCTCTGTGGGATGTGAAATGCTTTGCTGTCTTGGAACTTTCAGTTCAGGTCACAATGACCTGTTTTGATTTCTGTGTTAGTGACAAATTCTTAATCATTGTAAGACACAGCTGAGCATCTCATCAATGACCCAATGCTGCTACTTTTCTTTTATATGAATGCATTTCACAGTGCCAAAGCCACCAAGAGAAAATTCTTCCTTAAGTGTGATGCTGTTCAGAACCCCAAATATTAGCTTCACACCTGCATATCCTAGACACAATTGCAGTATGCTTTAGAACTATCAGACAAAATGTAACTGAATTATATGAGATTTAGTTTCCAAAACATCTTCATTATGACCAAATGCAAACTGGTATTCTTAGTTTGGTCTTAATACAGGAAAGGATAACAATGAAAAATTATGAAATCTAGAATTCAGATAAAATATCATTGGTGTTTGATCACAATATCATGGTTAATTTAAGTGTTACTTTAAGGGTAACTAGGTGACTACTGTGTGGGAACTTTTTGTATTCCTTGATATTTAATTTTCCTTGAGTCTAAAATTATTCAAAATTAAATGTTTTTTTTTAAAAAAGAAAAGAAAAAAACTACTTTTCTAGAGTTTGAGCATGGTGGCTCATGCCAAAAAATCTAACACTTGGGAGAGTGAGACAGGTTTACCACAAGTTCAAGGCTGATCTGGGACACTTGGTGAGATTCAAGCCAGCCTGGACTACACTGTGAGACCCAGTCTTTAAAGCAAACAAAGAAGGAAATGTTTTCAAGGAAGAAGCAGAAATTGGCAGTACATACCTGTACTATCCAACACTTGGGAGGCTAAGGCAGGAGGCCCATGAGTTCAAGCTTGTGTTACAGGAGACTATCTCAAAATTTAAAAATAATAAGAAAGAATGAGAGAAAAAGAGTAGGGAGAGAGAGAGAGAGAGAGAGAGAGAGAGAGAGAGAGAGAGAGAGAGAGAGAGAGAGAGAGAGAATGGGGAAAACTATGCTATGCGATGAATCCACTCTTCCTGTAGAGATAATTCACACTATATCCCTGAGACAAAGTTCTAAAATGACTCTCAAGATCTCCACACTCTGTATCTTTCTCCCCTCATGGGTATAGGTCTATGAAAATGATAAATGGCACTTCTGACATTGCAATCCAAGATATAACAAAGCTGAAGGACCACTGAGGATATAACTAAGTTTTTATTCAGTCGATCTTAAGTTTATCTTTAATAGGTCTGCACTAATCAGTTGAGATTTTTAAAACAAGTTAGAAATGCTCTCTTCTGCAAAATGTTGAGCTCTATCACTTAACCTTCAAAGAGAATACAAAAGTTCAGATACGGTCTCCGCCTTGAATAATCCTTTAGTTGGAAGTTTATTAGACTCTGTCCTTAGACTTCTGGAACATTGATAATAAGCAGATGCTATTTTAATTCATCCAATAAGTTTGCTATTGATTTGTTATACGGAAATAAAAAATAATAGAAGTACAAAACCTGTGATGGGCAATCGGTAGAAAAAATCATTGATACAGGAATTCATTCCATCTGAAATTTATCATATATAATCTAACAAATGTTTAAATATTGTGCACTATAAATATCCAATGAGACATTGATTCAATTTAAAAAATATAAAAATAAGGAGTAGTGAAGACAAACAAAAAGAACATGTAATAGTAAACACTAACATATTGAAAAGACAAATATTGAATACAAGTATTTAAAAACTCATGAGACAACAAGGCAGGATTAAAATTCCTTTTAAAATCATGAAATAAATGAAGAAAAGCTATTTGCAGTGATTATGCTAAAAAAAACTTTAAACTATTAATAATATCAAAAGAGGGAATAGTTAATAAATAGATCAAAGTCCTGCAGTCAAGGGGAATATACAATAGTGAACTATACAAAACAAATACACATGTATAAACAATATCTTTTTAATATAATACTTTTATTAAGTCTGAAAATTTCATGTAAAGTATTTTGACCATATTCACACCTACTTCTTTCCTCATATCCACCCCACCTCCCTCTTTTAAAAGTAACTCACTGACTCAATCCACTTTTACTGTCCAGTACTCATGGGTGTGCAGAGTTGTCAACCTACTAGGAGGTTGTTGCCGGGGTGGCAGTGGTGTACACCTTTAATTCCAGCACTCGGGAGGCAGAGGCAGGTGGATCTCTGTAAGTTTGAGGCTAGCCTGGTCTACAGAGCAAGATCCAGGACAAGCACCACAACTATACAGAGAAATTCTGTCTCAAAATAACAAAAACAAAAACAAAAACAAAAAACAAAAAATCTAGTTGGAGCCTACTAGGGCTTCACTCTTAAGAAACTGGAGCCATCACTATCTCCTCAGTGAGAGGTTAGGTCTCCTAAGTTCCCCCCCCCCATTTCTGTGATCTTAACTCATAAAATAGCACCCTTTTTGTAATCTGGCATATAATCAGAAAATTTTCCACATACAAAATAACTAAAAAAGCTGAAAAAAATTAAAGCATGGGTCTACAGCAATCTATAGACAATGAAGACAGGATGCAAGTTCCTGATCTACTCAAGAAAGACTGCTAGAGAGGTAAGGATCATATAAAACTACTACATACAACTGGTTAGCCAACTTGGGTCATTTCTCAGGCTAATACAGAGAACATTTCCTTCACCATTGTACGAGGAATTTAATTAGTGTGGGGAACACCAACATCTTAAGAAGCTCTTTGTTAACTGATCCCTATAGTCTCAAGATGGTAGTTACAAATGAATTGAAGAATGTGTCACCCTAGTTTTACTTACAGATGACCGGAGACAAGTTGGCAGGGTTTAATCATCAGAGGTAAGCTACATGCAATTACCACAATAAGGCAGTAGGGCAGAACTGTAACCAAAGTACCTTAACCTAAATGCATCTCTGGTGGTGACTAATCAGTATTAAAATACCTAATTAAATATATGTTCATCTATTAAAATTCTGGTTGACATGTACTAGTAAAATTATTCTGGATCTCGTGGTAGGAACTGGATGCTCCTTAGTCACTGTAGTAGGATATATGAGCATTTGCCAATCCTCAAGTTTATCTAGTCCTCTGACCAAAAGCCCTTTGGAAGAACTGTGGCATGCCCTGCACATAGCACTTAATAAGTATCTTCCTCCAAGTCTTCCCTAGAAGAACACATGGTCATATATCAGTGTGACTACACAAGGAAAGAGAAGTATTCAGACATTCAGAAGTTAGAAGATCCAACACTGATGCTTCACCCCTGAGACCTGAAAAGTCATACTAGTCATGCAACTAGAGAAGAGTCTATGGAGTTCAGATGATGGCTAGGGTTGGTTCTATTTTTATCTCATTGTGGAATCACTGAAATCAGTTCTGTGGTTATTTACCTAGAAACTGAGGCTTTTGTCTGAATTCTGTAATGCATGGTACTAGGGCTGTTACGATAAGAAATAATGTCCACCTTCCTTTCTTATGAAACAATACCACATCCTTAGGTATTGCCACCCAAGACATGAAAGATGTACAGATTTCTTGTATAAGCCTTTTTTTTTACTCCACACTCTAGTTGCTGTAAAGACAAATGTGTTTTCACAGATGTCTTTACATGATCATAAACCTAATGGGTCTGTGATGCTAATTTCTTCTGTCACTTCAAGTGTATAATCAACAGAGTAAATCATTACATACCATCTGACTTTTCATGAATTCACTGACCAAGGAAAATATTTTACTCTCTATGCTAAACCATCAAGAAACCCTTCTGATATGATTTGAATATAAAATGTCCCTCACAGGCTGATGTGTCTGAAGACTTGGTCCCCAGCTACAGTGCAGTTTGAGTAAGTTGTGGTACCCAGCTGAACAAAGTTGATCAATGTGGGTGATTGCTGTGGGATGGTCTTTCTGTATGCTGTGAATATGTGTTGCTATCATTGGTTAATAGAGAAGCTGCTCTGGCCTATGGCAAGACAGATTATAGCCAGGCGGGAAATCCAAGCAATACAAGGAGGCAGAATCATGGGAGATGCTGCAAGCCACAGCTTAAGAAGTGAGATGTAATGGAACTCAGGTAAAGCCATGAGACATGTGGTGCTACATAGATTAATAGAAATGGGTTAATCTAAGATGAGTGAGCTAGTTAGTAATAAGCCTGGGCCATAGACTAAACATCTTGTAATTAATATAAGTCTCTGTGTATTTATTTGGGACTGAAAACTTCCATCTGCAGGTGAGCCTTGATATTTATAACCTAGTACAATTTCTGGCTAGTCTCTGATTCCTGGTCCATTAGAATGTGAGCAATCATTACACAAGTGAGTTAAAACAATGAAACAAGAACAGGTATATGATAATCTAGACTTCATAAGTAAATCACCAGAGACTATATATGCTATCACTGGGGATATCTCACCCTCATCAGTATCTGTGAAGTGACAAGCAGATTCTATAAGAGGCTGATAGACCAGGGGAAGCACCAGCCTTGTTCTGAGATAAGTACATAAGGCATCCTTTCATCATCCAAATCATAACACTTTTTAAAATAACGTCACTTAAAAATGTAATGGTTCATAGGCATAAAAGTAAGCAAGGATATGACAGCAATCTTCCCGCTGAAGAACACCATGGAGTAACTTATGTTTCATTTTCTGTAAATAGATACCAGTCTTAACTAAATACAGGTTAATGTATAAGAGTTGACTAATGTGTTGTGAACCATTAGAAATATAAAGACTGATAACAATAAGCTTTGAAGGAGACGTCTATGGGTGGGTAGTTATGAAACTATACTATCTCCTGTGAGAAGAATAAATGGTTTGTGGCTCAAACTGTGACTCTTCAGGATATACCTCTATAACACGAATTTTTAAACAGTCTTATTATTAAAAAACACAGAGCCAGATATTAGGGTGAAAACTGAGAGATCAGAGAAGCAGAAAGAAGCTAGCCACAAGCTCTTACTTCTAGGAAATCCTCAGCTCAAGAAAGAGCTACTCCCTGTATACTCATGCCTATATACCTTTCTGTACCCTGCCATCTTACTTCCTCTCTCTGTCCAGCTACATCACTTCCTCTTTCCACCCAGCTCTATCGCTTCCTGTCTATCTGTACAGACCTCCAGACCTCTATGGTTAACTAGTGCTAGGATTAAAGGCATGTGCCACCACATCTGGCCCTGTTCCCAGTTTGGCCTTGAACTCACAGAGATCTAGATGAATCTCTGTTTCCCCGAATGCTAGGATTAAAGGCATGTGCTACCACTGCCTGACTTCTATATTTAATATAGTGGCTGCCTTTTTCCTGAGATCCCCAGGCAAGATTTATTTTTTAGAGCACAAATAAAATATCACCACACACCTCCACATCCTTCCCAGGCCATGTACTAACCAATGACTAGACACAGTGGACCAGGCTTACTGATATTCACTTCTTATCGTCTACAAACCATCAGACATGCATATAGTAGTTTTGTGTAAGGATAACAATACTATAAAACATAACACTTAAGACTTAGGAAAAAAATAATATTCATCCCTGTTTTTTTTTTCTTTTTTATCATTTTTGAGACACACTCTCACTCTGCAACCAAGCTGTCTTAGAATATGCTGTATAGCAAAAGCTGGCCTAGACTTCATCATGGAGCACAGCCTGGCTTCAAACTCATAGCAGTCCTCTAGTCCTGTCCTCCCTGGTCTTAGAATTACTGATGGAGCCACCAAACCTTGTGGAATTTTTTAGATTTGTTATTTTTGCAAACTAACGATTCATATCCACGTATCCTCATAGAAGCCTATTAGTGTCAGTTCCTCCAGAGCATATATTCACTGTATCTGCCTCACATCATGGAAATTCTCATGATATTGAAAGCTTTTCATTACTGTTTTATATTTTTGCTTCTTTGGTGGTATTACTGTAGTTATCTTGGGGTGCTACAAGACATGCCCATATAAAGATGGCTAACTCAACCAGTGAATGTGTGTGCATACTCTGCCTACCCTACTGACTGGTAATCCCCATCTCCCACTTTCCCTATTTCCAAGCAATACTGAAGTTGGGCATATTAAAAACTCTAAAGTAGCCTCCAAGTATTCAAGTGGAAGAGACACAGCCAGCTCTGACTTCAGATGAAAAGCTAGAAACAAACAGTCTCAGATTGGAGAAAAATGTGTAGAAAGCAGAGGCAGACAGAAGGTTTCATCTATTGAGGCGGTAAACTTCTGAATGAAAAGTGCTTGAAGGAACTGAACATTCTACTGGGTGATTGCCCACACACAGCCCAAAGACAGAACAGTCTTGTTACTGGTAAGAAAGTTTCAGAGGTCTCTTAGATGGAACATCTAACTAGCAGTTGTATTATCTTCAGCGGAAGCCTAATCCACTAGAGGCCCTGACTCTCTTCAGGTCTAGAAAGCCTGAAAGATGAGGAAGAAGTATGAGAAAAGTTGGAAACTAGCAGAGATTGGTTTGTGCAGCTTACAGAAAAAAGCCACATGTATAACATAAAAGTTCAAGGTGAAGCAGGAAGTGCTGAAGCAGAAGCAGAAGCAAGGTATACAGATCCAGCTAAGATGACTAAGGAAATGGGTTGTGCTAAACAGGAGACTTCCAGTGTGCATGAAACGGGGAGCTCTCATAGCTAGAGAAGCCAAAGGCTTCAGAGCTTCCAGGGCTGTGTGGAGGCTCATAACTGGCCACAGTAGCTAGAATGGTAACTTGAAGCCATTCCATATGTTCCACTCCAAAGACTTGAAGAGTTATATTAAATTTATTCTGCCCATACTCTGGAAATGGGACACAAGAAGCCTAGAAGATAGTATTTGTTTACTGCATGACTTAGAATTTCTATGCCCACTTTCAGGAACTGTAATTAGAAAAAAATAAAAAAAGGATTCTTCTCAAAATATCACTCCTGATTAAAATGCACCTACTCAAACTACAGGGCAGGTGGGCTGATATCTTTGCTTCTACTAACACATTATTAAAATTCTGCAGCCATGAGTTCTCAAGCACCAATTTTATCTTGCAGATATTAATATAAAAGAAATACAAAAGTTATAAAGCTACAACTTTCCATATATAGAAATTTCTCTGAGGAATCAGGGCAAAGAAACTGATAACTTTCTAGAAATGATTTACTATCCTTCATGTAACTGAATATTTGTGATTTGTTGGAGAAGTACAAAAATATCAGCATTACTAGCAGTTAGTTCAACAGAAATTAATTTCAACCCCCGTGGATGACTTTGAGCATGTCAAGATTTCAGTGGAGGAAGTAATTACAGATGCAGTAGAAATACCAACAAAAATAGAACTGGAAATGGAGTGTGAAGATGTGGCTGAATTATTAGAATATCAGGATAAAATTTTAACAGATAAAGAGCTGCTTTTAAAGAAAAACAAAAGAAAGGATTCCCTGAGGTTAGATGTGGTAGTGAACACTGTTGGAAGGTCCGAAGTGTTCAGAACATTTCATTGACTTAATTGATAAAGCAGTAGCAGGAGTTAAGAGTGCTGACTGTAATTTTAAGAGCATTTCTACAGTGGACAAAACGCTATCAGAGAACTACAAGGAAATCTGTCACCTAAGAGAGTAAGTCAATACAGTAACCTTCCAGGCTGCTTTATTTTAAATAAATGCAAAAGCAAACCCGAACTACAACAGCTTCCACCCTATTCTGTCAACAGTTATCAACATCAAGGCAGGCTTCTCCACCCAAAGTGATTATGACTCACCGAAGACTCAGATTATTGTATTTGGGGGCAATAAAATCTTTCAAATGAAAATATGTACATTTTTTTTTCTAAACAGGACAGCATTGCACACTTGTTAGGCTACTGTTGTCAGAGTTTGAGTGTGAAAGGTCTCCCACAGGCTCATGTGGTTAGAACTCGTTCTATAGCAGATGGCACTGTTTTTGCAAGGTTTGAGAACTCTTAGGAGGTAGAAATTTGCTGGCAAAAATGAGTCGCTGGGAGCAGGCTTGAGGTTTTATAGCTTTCCCCCACTTTCTGTCCGCTATCTATGCCCTGGCTGCTGACACAGGGTGACCAGGTTCTTCCCATTCCTGCCACTGTACCTTCAGTATCAGGATGTACTGTGTCCTGACACCGTGAACCAAAATAAGACGTTGCTCTCTAAAATTCCTAGTCATGAGTTGGTTGCAGCAACGAAAGTATCTAACATAACCCTGTAATAGAAATATAACTTTTATACGCACACGGAAATGAAAAGCGTTTTGTAACACACTGTTGTGATAACCACTTCACTGCAGTTGTCTGGGAAAGGCCCACAAAGGCAACACACACACACACACACACACACACACACACACACACACACACACACGTGTACTTGTGTTAACTTCTTTCATTTTTTTTTTTTTTTTTTTTACTTTGTGATGAACATGTAGAAGCGATAAAAAGTGTTGCTAAAAAAAGAAGTAAAAACAAGTCCTGCTGCTCCATAACACTTCTCAGGATCTTGTTGTACATATCTAGTAGCTCCCAGTTAGACACTCACTATCATTCATACAAATCCTCTATTTAATCTCAGCATTAAGACCTGCCATAACAATCCCATTGCATAAGTTTGGTGCTAGATTAAATGAAGATGAGTAGCATAAACAAAACTGATTATTAGAATCAATAAACTTAGAATAATATTTATGTGGCATGTTTACTTATACATAATTGTTATGTTGCTGCTTAATAAATAAATCACAGTTGGAATTAGGCCACAGAAGTATTAAAAGTAATTTTTTTACAACCAAACTAAACTTTGAACATTTGCATTTATGCTGTGCCTAATATTAATAAGATTTCCAAGTGTCCCACAGACTTTACTTTTTAATTCTCTTCTCTGGCGAATCAGCATAAGCACTCTGACAATGATTGTGATGTTAGGGAAGTCCGGTCTGAGAGGTCCTGCTCCACCAACTCCTGCCCTGCCCCTAGAAGTATTTGGTTTATATTCATATCTCACTGTTGCAAAGTAATCTCCAGAACTTGAGGTGTCCTGGCAGTTGGCTGGTCTCTGCACCATGCCTGATCCTCTTAGGGACACAACAGATTCCCAGGCCATAGAACTTCGGACAATGTCAGTTACCCAGTCCAGGTATAAGCTCAGCACATGTGGATAAGTAGTGGATGGGGAGAGGTGGAACAAAGAGTCTGCATTCCAGAGGCTGGAAAGATGAGCTTTAAGGAACATAGAAGACAGAGGTGAGCCCAGAGACCTGACTTCTAACTCAGGTTCTTTAGCATTCTAAAAGACTAGAGCTGCTTTATTCTCAGGGTCAGTCTTAAGACCAATTTAATTTAGGAATGAGGTGGATACTGGCCAAAAATATGTCTAACCATTCATGCCTGAAATTATTTGAGCATGCACAAAGAAAGCTTTGATTCCCAATGAAAGAAACACAATAAAATACTAATGCCAGAGAGAATTCACTTATTCAAATGAAAATTGCATACAGATTAATAGAATTCTGGGGCTGGACCTTAGAGATCAATTATAGCAAGACCTTCATTTTCTGATGAGACCATTGAAATCCAGAGAAGTTGTACTGTGGAGAGTATAATAATTTCTTAAGTCCCAAAACACTGAAGACAGAGGTAAAGTGGAATTATTAAAGTAAGTTTTGGGACAAAGATAATGACTGGTAATTCTCTACATGGATATATTAGTTTAATTGAACTTATAACCTTGCAAATGTCTTAGGAAAATAAAGGTTTGACAACTATAAATTGAGATACTCAGTGGATTATTAATGAAGTTGGGAATTTGAAGGATTGATATTGTGGCAGTCAGACTTTAGAACGGGCCTCAGAAGATGTGTACTCTCTGCTCCACTAGCCCTACATAATGGTCCTAGACAAGATAACAGGCTTCTTCTGAGATTCTCCAGGCCACATAGTGTAAAACCCAGAGGGGAAAATGTATCTCCAATACTAAAATGTCGATGCAATACTCTGCATATCACTTGCTGCAAACCTCTGAAGTCACTATTATCAATATCAGAGGATTTCCACTAGATGCTTAGTCCTGTCCAGTACATCTTAAGAAACAAACACAAACAAAAGTTTCTCCAATCATTTTCACTGCTACTGCTCCCTATCAAGATTGTCTTAGGTCCCATATGACTGATGTTAAAATTATACACAATGGGAAGCTCTGATTAGCGATAAAATTCTAACAAAAATGATGAAAAGTATCTCAGAAGAATCAGATAACAACAAAGCTACAGTGTAGCTAGAGTTTTCCTGCCTGGCCCACGGTCAGGGCAAATCTCTCTCATCCGCCAGTCCCACAGCCACTCAGACCCGATCAAGTAAACACAGAGACTCATATTAGTTATAAACTGTATGGCCGTGGCAGGCTTCTTGCTAACTGTTCTTATATCTTAAATTAATCCATTTCCATTAATCTATACCTTGCCACATGGCTCGTGGCTTACCGGGATCTTCACATGCGGCTTGTCATGGTGGCTGCTGGCAGTGTCTCCCCCACCCAGCTTCCTGTTCTCTCAATTCTCCTCTCTGTTAGTCCCACCTATACTTCCTGCCTGGTCACTGGCCAATCAGTGATTTATTTATTGACCAATCAGCAACACATTTGACATACAGACCATCCCACAGCACTACAGTCACTGTTTACCCCAATGAATGATGAGCTTGTACATTAAAGAACTGCTTCAGTAAAGCTTATGAAAACTTCTATGACTAAAGATTAAAAATGAAGGATTTAGAATTTGGTCTCCAATTAACAGTGGAAAGGAGCTGTCTCTTATCAACACATTCAGCAAAGCAAGATTCTGTTTGGTAGCTCTTCAAATGACTGATTAAAGTGTTTTTAAAATGAATCACAATATTGCTCAGATTACAGAATCTTATCAGGCCACAGAGGAAAGTTTTTAATTATTGCCTGAAACCCAGTGATGAGATACTTTGGGAAAGGATTTGAAAGAGTTGACAGTGCCAAATGCCTCACCCTCTCTTCTTCATCTCCTTTTGACTAAACTAGCAGTTAATGTTCCATGCTGCCTCCTACTCCAGAGAGATGCAAACAGCTCTGTCTCTCATGCATAGCTTTAGTTTCGACCTAAAAAATTATTTCTTTCTAAGACTTTTAAAAAGAACAAAAGTATCCACTTATATCATCCATTCAAAGACTGAGCATTATTCAAATATTTAAATTATTAAAAGTTTCAACCATCTGGAAATATAATAGTTGGAGAAGTGCTGAAGGGCTTTGAAAAATTACAAATCATTTCAAGTTTTAAAAAAGACCATGAATGGGTGCTACCATTCATATTAATTTATCCTACAATACTATAGACCCCAGAACCCTCTTCAATGGAGCACCTGATCTCCACAAAAGCTGCTACACTCATACACTTTTCCCAGCAAAGAGTTTGGATTTCTGAGCTTTCCTGGCTTACAGTTTTGAAGCAAATCTTGCCATAAATTTTCACACGTGTCTCTGACTGATTCCGGTGGGATCCTGTGTGAGTTCAGCTCACAGGGTCCCCAGCCTGGTGGGCTGTGTCCTGCCAGAAACATATTTTATAGTTTCCAATTACCAACTTTCTATTTCCTCAATCATCTTCTCAAATTTTCACAGTAAGTCTCTTCCTATCTCCTCTGACATTTGAAGGCATAAATTTCAAAGCTTAGGTAAGCCCTTTTTAGTTATAATCTTAAATTATTTCTTTAACATACAGCAGCCACTGTGCTCTACCTTGCCTGCAAGGTCCAAACACTGTCACTAGCACTGGCTTCCAAAAAAAGGAAAATTATAATGATTTTAGGAACTGTTCACTTTACAGTGAGACTGAACATGAGAACAAGGCCTTGTATCCTTCCATTTGGTTGTCAACAGAGATGAATAGAATTTGTTCTTTTCATAAGAATTTTGACATTTATGAGGACTTGTGCTTCAGGTAACAAGGAATGGGAATTAAAATGGCATGAACAATAAGAACATTTTAGCATGTCGCATATCAAGAATCCTTGAAGCCCAAGTTTCAGAATTCATTAATTTAGCTGCTTAAAAATGCCAGGGCTCTATGCTGGCTTTCCTACTCCTGTGATTTCTGTGTCTCACCACAAAATGGCCCAAATGTCTTCAGCTTCTTACCTTCAATAGATGAAGGAAGGGCTTCAGACTTTTGCTTTGTTACAGATCCTTAACTCCCTGGAGTTGAGTCATGTGTGAAACTCCACCTTCTTTTCTTTCACAGTATAAAGCTGAATAAAGTTAGTTTTGTGTAGAAAGAACGAATTTACAGCAGCCAGTCAGCAGCAGTGATAGCTGAAACTCCTTGCTTGTCCCATTGCGTTGCCTGCTTTTGGTCTAACTTCACACGTAAGGACAGTTGCAGATAGATGTACAGGGTATATGCATGTAGGAGTGGTGCCCAGGAACCTAACATTTTTGGCTCCAAAGAAGAACCCCATTTTCAAACAAGGCATCATAGGCAGTGCTATCAAAATAACTAATGAAATATTTCAAGAACAACTAATTATGTTCACTTTATCATAGTCCTAACATGAGTACACATTTTATTTTACTATGTATCCATTCATGTAAATGTCAATAGTATAGACTTTTTGAACAACATTCAAGTTTTTAATTGTGCATAATACTCTACTTTCTGTATTCTTCAATGAAAAAATTTAGGTCCTATGGCTGTAATAATGGAAGCCAAGAGCAAAGGGAACAAACATAAGATAGGATTTGGAATAGCAAAACATTATTAAAAATGTCAACTCAAAAACAATTCAAAGCCATGTACAGCAGGTATATGGAAAGGAAAGGACTTGAAAGTCAGAGGCTAAGACATGACCATGGACATCAATGAACACATAGTCTGAAACAAAAATGCAGAATCTCTATGCTGAGATAAGACTAAGATTATGTCAGCATTCCTCAGAGAAAGATGAAAACCTGTGACATCTATGCCACAGAAAATTTACAAATGAATTACCAAGTTCCAACAATAAAGGACATATGTGCACCAACTATTAATTGTTAAAATTAGCCAGGCAGTGGTGGCGCATGCCTTTAATCCCAGCACTCCAGAGGCAGAGCCAGGCAGATCTCTATGAGTTTGAGGATAGCCTCGTCTAAAGAGCGAGATCTAGGACAGACACCAAAACTACACAGAGAAACTCTGTCTCGAAGAAAATATGTGGATAGGGTCTAGTGAGATGAATCAGTATGTAAAAGCATTTTCTATGTAAGCTTGATGACCCAAACTCATATTCCCAGGACCCATATAGAAGCTGGATTCAGTTGCTCACAGTCTGTAATCCCAGAGAGCCTACAAGGTCCTGGGAGATGGAGACAAGACAATAACTGGATTTCTGACAAGATAGTCTACAATATTCAGTAATAAACAATAGGAAAGGCTGTGTTTCAAACAATGTGGAAGATGAGGTCGGGCATCTGAGGTTGTCCTGACTTCCACATGTGTCAGGGCATGTGCCTGCATCCATACACATGAACACATGTATATATACACATATACATAAACAAACAAGCAAAAAGAAAAATACATGGCTAGAAGCACACCAAGCACAAATGAAACTCAATTGTAGAATAATGAAACAATCCAATAAATTTAAATATTCTACAAAATAAAATACACTACAAAATATACATATACCTGTATATCCAATGAACGCAATGACCTTTTTGTACATAATATTGGGTATATAATATTGAAGTTCCACATCTGGGTATCCACAATAAAAAAAAATTAAATGACTAAACAGCCATTCAAAGTTTATGCATGAACAAAGGTAGTGACAGTGTTCATATTAGCCAGAAACTGGGGTAAAATAACTAGTAACTTGGAAAATAAATGAACTAAATATGGTAGACATACACAATTAAATGCAATAAACTTGTAAGCATTGTGCTAAGTGAATGGACCTACAACCAGAAGACTACACACCATGTGAATCTGTGAATGAAATCTCACAGAAAGCAACAGTGGTGAAGGCTGGAAGTGGGAGCATAAATTAACTAGAAATAAGCATCATAGGACCTTTGTGAAAGGATGGGATTGTTCTAAAACTCAATATGCAAAATGTGCACAAATCTACATGATTACTAAAGGTATCAAACTATATGCTGTATTTACTGTGAGTTAATTGTATGGCATATAAATTATAACTTGATAAAATCACCTCTCTCATCCTCCCATGGAAAAGACTCAAATTCCATATTGCCTCCTCTTCTCCCTCTCCTATCTTCCTCCCCCTTTCTCTCCTCTTTTCCCTCCTCTTTTAAGCTATTTGCATTAGAAACAGCCTCATAATATTATGAGAAGGCCCAGTAGTGAGGACAAGACTACACGGAGACATTTGAATTAACACCCCTGTTAGATGCTCAACTAACAGCCAGCATCAACTGGCAGGCCCTTGAGTAAGGTAACCACCTGACAGTTACAGCCCTGATGGGGGAGGATTCAAGCATTACAAAATGGAACCAAAACATTCTTGCAGTGTCCTGTTTGAATTCCTGACCCTCAGTAACCAAGATTCTGAATCTTTCCTCTTTTAGATTGTTTCTGTCAAATTTGGTCATGGCTATGCAAAACCCTCATTAATTCTACATTTATTAAATCTTCCAAATTACTTGTAGAAAATAATCACAGAGTTGTAGAGTTGTAGTTGCTTAACAATTGGTAGGTGAGGTTTATACCTCTTGTCTGTAATTCACAGACATGGCAATTATTATTTCCAGTGATGCCTCCATTTCCATAGAGGCATTTCTGCCATAATATTTTTTGAAATAACTATCAGGTATTACTCTACATGATATTTGCTGTTTCAGAAAATAACCCAGGAGGTGAAGAGTATCTAAATTACAGGGAAAGAAGAATGTTGACTCCAGGTCTTCCATTAACGTTATTGCATCCTCAAGCTCTGAGAAGCTGATCAGTAAGGCAGGCAGATAATAAGCAGCTTCGTCCAATGATACCCTGCTGCTGATAACCAAACACTATGAATCAGATTCATCTGATATTGTCATCTTCTGTTGTACTTCCCTGAAAGACTCAAAAGGGGAACAGAAAAGGATGCTGACCTCATGTGAGAACACGCATGCATTTGGAGCTTTGCATTTTGCTGCTACTTCAAGGACATCAGAACAGAATTGTCATCCAAGGGCATTTATAAAATAGAGAGAATC
This sequence comes from Peromyscus eremicus, assembly GCF_949786415.1. Lineage (NCBI taxonomy): Eukaryota > Metazoa > Chordata > Mammalia > Rodentia > Cricetidae > Peromyscus > Peromyscus eremicus. The sequence continues at coordinate 47,453,329 of NC_081417.1, read as the reverse complement.
TCTCTAAGATTTAGTGCAGACTATTATCTTTATCTTACCTATCATTCCTGTCCCTGGAGCTCTCTTCATTCCCAGACCACAAGTGGTACTTGATTAATGTGTGCTGGACTGAATGTAAGTATCAGGTCAGAAAGTAGACACAAAACCTTCTGAAAACTATTATGCAGAGCCTGGTGCTTAAAGTTCTTTCTCCTCCAAGACCCACTATACCTGTTACTTTGTTTTTCTCTTGCTATCTGGTATTTTCCCTGGTTAGAACTATGTATTATAGAGTGGAGTGCAAGAGCAAAGGCTGAGGCTGGGCTGAGTTCAAATCCCAGTTCTGCCACTTTCTAGTAATACCTTAGGCAGACTTCAGAATTTTATCAATAAACCAGAGACTAATGATGTCCACTGGGCTGGATTATTGTCTCTGGATAAGCCCATACATTTATGTGAAGTAATCATGCAGAGGCCAGTGTATACAAAGCAATTGCCTAGTGTCTCTCATAGTGACAGACAAACCATCTCGCACAGTGCTGGGCTTGCAGGCTAGGGTCAGATACCCTCACTGGCCTGCACTCTTGCAGTAGGAGAAAGTGGCTGGAGAGAGCTTATTTTCCAGAGCTCAGAGTGTGGTGTACAGAAAATAACACCTGTGATCCTTGGAATTGCCTGCTGTGCACTAACAGCCATTTTATTTCATGGACACATAGATATTTTCCTGCCAATTTGGTTTCTATTGAGGCCAAATGGGTCCTGAAAATTCAACAAGATCTTGATTTTTCTCAGCAAATTAGGTAGTCTTGCCAACCTCCCCCTAAATTATCACCAAGCAGATTCAGAAATACATCGTTGTGTTTTTTTAAATAATGTATTTTAAAGGTTTGAAATACTGCCACCTACAGACTTGTGTTGCAAAAAGACGACAATGGCAGTGATCATGAAAGATCTCCAACATGGAATTTGGATGTAGACCCCAAATGTCACCTGAAAATTCTACATTGTTCTTCAGACCTATCCAAGTTATTTACATTTTGTATAAGCAGCCATTATCAAGCAAGAAAATAAAAATATATCATAGTATATGTGATTAATACTCTGCACAATTAACGATGGATGCTCAACCAGTGGTCTGATGAAATGAACTCATACTCTGCATAATTAATAATGGGTGCTCAACCAGTGTCTGACGTAAGCAACCTGCTACTTTTGTTTTGTGAGATATATCCTTTCATTCAGAACTGAATGGTAAATAATATAACAAAAGTAGTTAGACTTTAGTCCTAATTTAAAATTTTGTATGGATTTGAAGGCAAAAAAAATTAAATGAGGTAATTATTTCCATTCCACAAGAAAAGAAAAAGGTTTTAAGAGCACAAGAAACGAAGAAATATCCTACTATAAGCATATTGAAGGTTTCCAGATGCTGTGAAGCAGTGACCTCCAAAGAGAGGCATTTCTGTCTTGGAGAGTGACCCATTTAAATTTTAAATTTTAAAGGACATCCTTTAAAATTACCAGATTCATAAGCCAACCAGCCCAGTTTCCTGGAGAACACCCTCTGACTGCAGAGTTGCCTGCAAGGGATATGGAGAGCTCTGGGCTTGCAGCTTCTGTGAATCATCACCCACATAAGGTGGCTTTTTAGTGAGACCTTTGAGCTGTCTGTGTTTAGCAACCCCTCATTCATGCTTCTGTTAGTAACCCTAATAAGACCAATATTTCTTCAAATTGGACTTTAGTACAATTGCTACTTTAGTCTACCACTGGTTACCTATCTGGGGTAAATAGATATTTGTTTATGCCTCCCCAGAAAAAGTCACATTACACCAATTTTCATTAGTATATTGACTAATTGCATGTGTTCTAGACCATCTTTCTTGCTGGCTTGTGTGGATTTAGAAAATTATTGCCATTAATTATTATTATCATTAATCTTTGGACCTGGGTTTTTTTTTTAATATTTTTACATGCCACCTCCTCCCTGAAGGGGCTCTAGCCAGCCTGAGCATGGCAAACATGAATCTGGAAGGCCTTGCCCTTTTCCCCCATTCCCTCTGCCTTGCTGAAAACTGTTTGATTACATTCCTAAAGCTAGCCACCAAAGTCTATTCCCTTATTTGGCCACTTCCTCCTCCTGAGGCTGACTACCAAGATCGAGATATCAAAGTATTGAATTCTAGCAATCAAAAGCCCTCTTCAGCTCACCCGATTAACATGCCCAATTAAAATTAAACACCTCATCCTCCTAAAATGGGTTTTCCCCTTTTACCTTTATAAACTGCCATTTTCCTATTGGCCATGTCTGCCTCATCTCTATCCAGAGGCAGTTTTTACTATGTCCCTCATGGACAAATACCCCTTCTCCTTCTCTTTTTTCGTCTATCTCCTGCCTTTGTCTCTTATTCCCTGTGCTCTGTCCCTCTGGGGAAAATAAATCTCCTTTGTTCTAAGAACTTGGTGTTGGTGTCTTGAGCTGACTTCAAGGTTCCCTACACTCCCATTACTCTGACCATCCATCTAACAACACAGGATGAATAAAACGTCCCACCACCACTTTCTAGTGTCAATGGGAATGAAATAAAACAGTACTGACATGTTAGATATATTTTAAGTCATTTGGTAGAAAATGTCACATTTAAGAAAGCATTAAAAATATTTTACCTTCAAGCAATATTCTATCTACAGCCCAACAAATACTGTAAAGCAGCAAGGCTATGAGGGATAAGGATAATGTCCTAGCTTTATTTCTGTTGTTGTATTATTATTACACCATGACTAAAGCAACCTGGGGAGGAAAGGATTTATTTCATCTTATATTTCTACATCACAGTCAATTGTGGAGAAAATCAAGGCAGGAACTAAAGCAGAGACCATGGCAAAATGATGACCACTGGATCATTGTAAGTGTTACAGTTGTGAGGGGAAAGTTTCCCCTAGTACAAGTGTTGCAGCTCTGAGAGGAAATCCCCAGTGTACATGTTACAGCTCTGAGGGGAAAGGCTTCCCCTATGTGAGTGTTTCATCTCTAAGGGGAAAGGTATCCTGACAGTCAGGAGCCAAAGAAAACCACAAAGTCACACCACACAACAAACCTCACACAAGAGATTTATTGGGAAAGACACAAGATGGGGGCTGCCTCTGCTCAGGCCAGAAATAGCAGGAAACTGAGCAGGAAACAGGCTTATATAGCATTTCTTGAGGTGTAGTAGGACAGACCCGTAGAGTCGAGGAAATTGGCTCAAACCAGTTGCTAAGGCACGCACATAACATAATTCCCTATGAGCCAACCTGGAGTCTGCCTGAGGGCCTAGCAACAGGTGTTGTCCAGAGTCCCTGATTGTGCCCAGCTAAAGAGGGCAACCATGCAATGTTACCATATCTTGCTGTCAGAGATCCTGGTCACACCCAGCCAATGGAGGATGACCTAACAATGTCACCAGATTGGGACACAGCCTGGGTGCTGGGAGGTGGGTATATAAGGCCTTCCCTGTTACTGAAAAAATTAGTCAGCTGTTTGCCTTTCATCTGACTCCCAGTGTCTGTATTGTTGATGCCATGCCTTCTCACCCCCTCCCCTGAGCGAGCCATTAGGACCTAGCAACCCTGAGGGAGGAAATTTCAGGGTGGTGATTTCCAAGGTGGGTACTGGTGTGATTTCAATTCAAGTCCAGGGACTGGTGGGTTTTTGAGCTCAAGGATTGGTGGCTTTTGGTAGGTTTTCAAACCCAGAAGTGGGCTCAGACCTTTTACCCTATAATCACTTCCCTAACTTTCTGTTTGATTTCCTATATAACCCAGGACTATCTGTCCAGGGTGGAATTGATGAAGGCCTTCCTATATCAATAATCAATCAAGAAAATACAAAATAGACCTGCCTACAGGCCAAGGTAGTATAGTTTCAGTTAGAGATCACCTTAGTCTATAGCTCTTGAATATTTGGCCCTGAGGCAGTGGCACAGTTTGAGAAGGCTTATGAGGTGTGTTCCTGTTGAAGAAGATATGTCACTGGAGACAGGATTTGAGAGTTTAAAGACACAACCTTTTGAGTCTACTCTGTTTTGTGCTTATGGTTCAAGATCTGAGCCTTTTATCTCCCTGCTCCTGCCACCATACCTTTACCCACCATCAAGAACTCTAACCCTCTGGAACTATAAACCCAAATAAACTACTTCTGTAAATCATTCTCATCATGGTGTTTCAAAGGAAAAGTAGCTGATACACTAGATGATTCCAATTTGTGTCAAGTTCACAAAAAATAACATAATTGACCGCTTGTCAGTTTGACAACACAAACACCTCACTATTAAACCATAACTTTTCATTTCTATCTTTTATCAAGGTCTCATGTAAATATTGCAATATAAAGAAAATATACTTTTAAGTTTTAAGAAATTTCAACACTTTAAAAGTTCTCTTTAAAAATCCAATGTCTTTTCAGTGTGTTCTAGTAAAATCCAAATTAAGTTATACACTTGCTGATTTTAAAAGGGAAGAGCCAGAACACAGCTGCAATCAAATCAAAGCAAAACCAAAATCCAACAGTATAAATAGCTTAATGCCCAGTATTTGGGATTCATTCATTATCTTCTGGGCTCTATCAGGCCTGGATAGCTCCACTTCTCTGGCTCTTTCATCCACAACGCATTCAGCATTCTTGTCATCTCAGACTGGCTCCATTCCACACCTATTGCTATCCTTGCTGGTTGTCCCATCATCCTGGTATCTCCAATATGCTGAGTTTTCCACTACACCTGAAACTGCACCTTCACCAAATGCCTCCTGGCTCTCTGTGTGTACTCCAACCCTACTACATGTACTACAACCCTACCAAGCCTCAGCTTCACTACATGAACCTTTTATGCCTCCAAACTCAGCACCATATGAGAGACTTCTACATATTACAAAGTTGTGCTACCAGCTATAGACAAGCCTTGGCCACTTCTGAATGACAGCTTCTGTTTGCTGACATTGAGTAAATATTTCCCTGAATTCCTCTCAATTATGCTGGTCTCTTGTTAATCATAGCTGATTTTTTTTTTTTATTGCCAGTTAACCAGCATCTCTTTTCCTGGTTAAGCAAAGGTAATATTTCAATTATGCTGGTCTCTTGTTAATCACAACTGACTCTTCAGATTACCAGAAACCACAGATTCTTAATAAAATGCAGATTCAAATTAGCATAGGAATGGCCTTTATAGAGTCTTTGAGGACCTCTCAAACTTCCTATTGAAACTTCACAAGCCAAGTTCATTTCTGTATTATCTTCTAAATTCCCACAACAACTCATAAAGGTCTAAATATTCAATTATTTTTCCAACCTAAAGCTGCAGAATCTTTCACCTTCCTCTGACAAAACAGTCCAAAGCATAAAAGCCACATGGCCAGATCTGTAACAACAGTGCCCACTATCTTGTACCAATCTGTGTCCTAGTTTGCTGCTCTGTTTCTGTGAAAAGAACTGACCAAAAGCAACTCAAGAGAGGAAGAGGTTAGTTTCACCTTACAGGTTACAAGGTAACAGTGTATGGTCAATGGAAATCAGGACCAAAACTCAGTGTAGAAAGCTGGAGGCAGAAACTGATGCAGAACCAAGAATGCTGCTTATTGGCTTGCTCTCCATGGTTTCCTCAGTTTGCTTTCTCTTAGAATTCAGGACCACCTGTTCAAGAGTGGCACCACCAGAGTGGACTGAGCCTCCCATATCAATCATTAGTCAAGAAAATTCTGCTATAGGTATTCTAGAAGTCAATCAGATGAAGGCAATTCCTCAGCCGAGGTTCACTCTTCGAAGAGAACCCTAATTTGTGTGAAATTGAAAAAACTAAACAACACACTCAATGTACATTTCATTTTACACTGAGCTGGGGCAATTTCACTTTTCAATTGTCCTCAAGGCATGACAGGATCTCTGTAGCCCACTAATTTATTCTGCTGTGCATTTTCAGGTGGTATATGTTTAAAGATAACATGTGCATTAGAATCCCAATGCTCATAACAAGATAGGATTTAATTTAATGCTTCTGAAGTGCAAATATAGTACAATTATAGATTTAAATTAGGAGTAGGCATCACACCAAAATACTATGTTTATTACAGAATGTTGGATTAGGCATAAATAAAATGCAAGTGATAAAAACTATCTTTAGTTTTTTCCTTACTATCATAACCGTGGTTTTTTTTCTTGACATGTTCAAATCCAATTCTAATCCATTTTTTTAAAGAGGATGCAAATCAACTCCATACTCAATTACATATTCCAATCTATTATAATATTTATTATTAATAATGCTAATCAATGACTTTCATTAAGCAAAACATGAAACTAAGGAATTCATAAACTGTGTAGGTTGCAAAAACATGGAACAGAATAAAGCAAAATGACAAAACATTTTTGAGATGGAAACCTAGTCTCTCTCTCTCTCTCTCTCTCTCTCTCTCTCTCTCTCTCTCTCTCTCTCTCTTTCTCTCTCATACACACACACACACACACACACACAATTATTGTGATTTGTAATGACACACAAGTGATAAGATTCCTCTTGGTGACTTAATACAATGGTTAGCAAATTTCTCTAGAAAAGAAAATGTATATGTAGCTTGAATCCCTTGTGTTTCTCTTTGAGCTTATTGTGAATAAATTCAAAATTTGTTGAACATTTTCTTGTTAAAGCCACTAGGGTAGGATCATTAAAGAAAAAAGAACATATTAAAACTATCTGTATCCTGATTAAAGCTAAATATGTATGGAAGATATATAAATATTCATGTAGTTAATTAAAAATATAAAGAATATGATAAATATTAATTAGATAGCAAAGACAACAATGAGTCTCTAGAAAGTACATATGAATGTGAGATGTTCCAATTAGTAGTGTTTCATAGAGAATATTCAACTTCCTTTGAACCTGTAATCACTCACCAGTAGTAGGGCTTGAGTTTGTGGTGATACTGTGTTCCCCAAAATATTGTGAACCCTAATAAACTTATCTGAGGTCAGAGAACAGAACAGCCACTAGATATAAAGGCCAGAAAATGGTGGCACACACGCCTTTAATCCTATCACTTGGGAGGCAGAGATCCACCTGGATCTCTGTAAGTTTAAAGCCACACTGGAAACAGCCAGGCGTGGTGACTCATGCCTTTAATCCCAGGAAGTGAGCCTTTAATCCCAGGAAGTGGTAGCAGAAAGCAGAAAGGTATATAAGGCATGAGGACCAGGAACTAGGGCTGGTTAAGTTTTTAGGTTTTTGAGCAGCAGAGTTCAGCTGAGAGGCATCCAGTCTGAAGAAACAGGATCACCTGAGGAATTGGCAAGCTGAGGTGGCTGTGGCTTGTTCTGCTTCTCTGATCTTCCAGCATTCACCCCAATACCTGGCACCAGGTTTGTTTTCATTAATAAGACTCTTTAAGATTCATGCTACATGAGTTGGTAGAAGAAACGATGTGAGTGCATCCCAAACGAGGAAAATTCAAAAATGATTCCATATACAATAATGAGTATGTGTGTATATAATGAGTATATATATGGTGCTTTGAAAACTAAGGATAGATAATCTAAACAGAACAACAGATTTGAGTGAGCACATGGCAGGGGGAAAGACAGTGTGGCAAGATGGACAGAGCTTATAGATAGCAATATATACAGGCTAGCCTGACTGCTACAAAGATCCATCAAATACCATTTTCAGAAAAGTGACAAAGGAAAAGTATTTTTCAAAATGCACATGGTTGTGATGTGCTGCCTGCATTGTAGAGGGGATAGTTTATTAAGTTTGCCTTTAGAACAGCCAGAGAAGGAGTTTATTGTGTGGGGTTCTTTTTTAAAATTAGCACATAAAGCATTAGGTATCATCAGTAGCATGTTCAAACAAAGTATGTTTTAGTAGAATCTGCTTGTCCCGTATCTCCACCCTCTTCCTAGCTTTCATCCTTCCTCCTGTCCATCCTCTTTTACTTTCATGTCATATGTCATTCACTCTTCACTGTCTTCCTCAGCACCTCTTTGTACTCACTTGATCTCCTCTCTAGCCTCTAAGGATTTACCAAAATTTACATCTATTTATCTGTACATACACACATTAAAAAGAGAATTCATATATAGAAGGACATGGAGGATTTTTTCTTTCTGAATTCAAGGTTACCTCATTTATTAAATTTTTCAGATCTACCCATTTATTTCCAAAAAAAAATTTTTTTTTCAGGATAAAGAAGTGTTTAGCGTTAGTAAAGGCATGAGTGCATCTACTCTAATCTAATTTTGTAAAGCAGGTAAGGAAGTGCTTAGATTAGATTAGTTGTGTAGGCTGCTGAAATATCATGTTTTGGGGATTTGAGAATTTTCATTAAGGAAAGTTTCTACAATTATAGGTATGATCTTTTAATTGCCATATAACCTACTATACACTCAGAAAAGTCACTCTGAGAGAGCATACAGATTTAAAGTCTGTCATTGCCTTAACTTTATTAGCAACTCTTTCTTCACAAAAAAATAGACAAGTTCTACAAAAACACAGTTTCCTTATTAATAAAATAAACTAGTAATGTTCCCATAGAGTAATTTGAGCCTATGTTTCATTTTAGCTTCAGGCTTATTTCAACCCTGTGTGATAAAGCAAAACACATTTTTACCTTTACTTATCTAGAATAGACTGATGTGATTCAGACAACATAAAATCTAGAGCACCTGCACACATCTGGAAACTTTAGCATGAAAACTGACAATAGGGCTAACCACAATACAAGCACGAGACGAAACTGCTTCTTTCCTGATACAAGATATTTTGATTATACTATGTAAACATATGTCAATGTGATTGGTTTAATGAAAAGCTAAATGGCCAATAGCTAGGCAGCAGGTATAGGCAGGAAAGAAGAAAGGGGGAGTTGCCATCCAGACACAGAAGAAGTAGGACATTCAGGAGGAGAGGTAAAAGCCACGAGTCATATGGCAGCACATAGATTAATAGAAATGGGTTAATTTAAGTTATAAGAGCTAGTTAGAAATAAGTATAAGCTAAGACATAATAAAAAAAAACCCTCTGTATTGTTATTTGGGAGCTAGCTGACAGGACAGAGCAAGACTCATTACACCTGCTGCCCAGTGTCTAGCCATGCAGATCCACATAAGGCCTGAATATGGTGATATATTGTGCACCCTAATAAAATTTGCCTGAAGATGAGAGAACAGAACAAGCCACTAGATTAAACACAGAGGCCAGGCAGTGGTGGCACACCTTTAATACTAGCACTCCAGAGGCACAGATCTGTGTAGTGGGTAGCCTCCAGAAGGAAGATGGGGCCCCAACAACAACTCTACCCAATCCAGAATGATGCCATGGTAATCACCATCATACTACACTTCTTACCAGAATTTCAGACAATCTTACCCATATTCTAAGACTTGCTGCAGAACCTACAGTTAGTCTAACTGAGATTTAACTATCTGAGCTTTCTCACAGTACCCAACAGAGATAATGTCACCCCCTAAACAGCAGGAAGCAATTCTAAGAAAACGACGCCCCTTCTCCCTTAGGTTTCATAATTCTCAGGGTTATGGATGATGGTTATAGGGTTGGGGGTGGAAGAAAATATTAAACTCAGTATTCTTAAAAAAAGAGAGAGAGAGAAAAGGAAAAAGAAGAAATGGAATGGATAGGTATAAGATATTATGGTAGATTATTGTGTATACTAGTAAACAAATTTAGTAAAATAGCAGCCTTAAATAATTTGCACTGTAATTTGCACTGTTATGGATTCTTATATGTTGATACAAATGTAAACTATTTTTATATTCCTGTTTAAGATAATTTGTATATTGATACAAATACAGAACTATATTTGTTATAATGTACATGTATTTCTACTCTTATTTGAAATATTTATATATTGATACAAATGTAAATTTATATCTGTCATACTTTATGTATGTTCTACTTCTGTTCAGGATATTCAGTATATTGATATATATTTAAGATTATTGTCATATTGCATATCGCACTATATACTCCTACCTCTGCTATAACATCTTGTGTATTGTCACAATTTTGAAGTCATCATTCTTTACCATACACTTGCTTATAGACTGTTTACCTTGTTTACATGAAGCCTTAGTCCTTAGGTTATTTCGGTAGATGAGACTTATAGATTTATAGTCACCTATGCTTGTCATCTCTATAGTTACGTTAGTTAGGTTATCCAGATTTACAGATACATAGATCAGATGGACAGGTAATCTTCAAACACTTCATAGACCTAGAGAAAATGGCATTTAAATAACTTAGAATTCTGTTGACATGAGACACAATTGCTCCTGGCTGCACCAATTTGATCCTGAGAGAATGCTGAGCTTCTAAGACATTTCCATTTGGAAGTTTGTCTTCTTAGCACAAAATGGCCTACTGGGCAAAGAACTGCCCTTGCCTCAAGGCTGACAGTACAAATGCAATGCTGTCCTTTCTGGACAAGCGGGACACAAGGAAAGTGACCACTGTACTCTGCCAAGACAGGGTAAGATGGTCTTTCAGAATTCCTGCTTCTGAAAATTGTCTGTCAGATACTTTAGGCCTGTAGCCAATTTGAATGCACCAACAATGCTGAGAAACATTATGTGACTGTCCAGGCTGCCAGCTGTCTCGGTCTACTCTTGCAAGATTCCCGAAAGTTGCTTGCATTCATCTACCATTTCTCAGGTACCATTATATTCCTTCTCAGGTCTTTGATGAGATTGAAGACTAGCAGTTATAGTTACAACTTAGTAGATAGAACATATTAAGTATTAGATTCAGGTTCTTTAGGATAGGACACCTTTTGGAATGATCTTTGTAACATGCCATTTACCTATGCTCTATACTTCTCTGAATTTTAGTATGTGTTTCTTGCTTGATATTGTTTGCATTGGTTGTAGTTCCATCTTATCTAGGTCATTATCCCTCATTATTCCTGGACAATATTTGATAACCATTCCTTTGTATATAGTCTTGTATTAGCTTAGAACCTTCTTATTTAGACAAAAAGGGGGAGATGTAGTGGGTAGCCATTCCAGCTTTGATCTGGAAGTTCCAACCCCCATTGAGACTTTGGCAATTGTCACACCTACAAGGCGGGGCCAAAGGAGGTGCCTGGAGACCTGAGATCTGGATGGGCGGCACACTAACTCGGTTCCGGGACCTTGGACGGTGAAGGTGGGCCAAGCAGAGCTCCAGAGAACACCGCTGGACTGCGATACAACTTCCCCAGACCCCGCAACCTACCTATCCCTTAACTTGTAAGTTACGCCATTAAATAAATCTCCTTTTAACTACGTGGAGTGGCCTTAATAATTTCACCAATAGATCTGTCTGGCTCTCTGAGTGCAAAGCCACCCTGGTCTACATGAGATTGATTCAGTCTAGGTGAGAAACAGAGCCAGGCAGTGGTGGCACACATCTTTAATCCCATACTTGGAAATCACATGCCTTTAATCCCAGAACTTGAGATCTCATGCCTTTGCTTGGGAAGCACACACTCCCTTATTCCCAGAAAGTGAAGCCTGAGAAAAGAAAGATACATAAGATGTGAGGAGACAGGAACTAGAGATTTTTTCAGGCTGAGGAGTTGGTGAGGTAGGAGGTAGTGGCTGTCCGTTGTCTCTCGGATCTTTCAGCATTTACCCCAATATCTGGCTCTGGGTTTTTTATTCTAAGACCAATTTAAGATTCAAGTAACATCTAGTATCCAACTTGTGGGATATTAATTCACAAAAAGGCTACTTGCCTGTGGCCTTGCAGTCCTTGGCTCAGGTCCAAGCTACATGTGATCAGAATCTCTACCCTGCATGGGCCAGACTCCCTAACCTGCTGACTAAGTTTTTGTTGCAACCTCTCTGCAGCAAACATCATAGGTTTTTAGGCCCCCCCAAACTGAAGGAGTTGGCCACATTTCTCATAATTTCCTTGTGAGACAGCTGGATCTCTCACTTCTCTCTTCTCCTGGTGTGCTTTGGCTTTCTCTGGGCCCCCTCCTCTGGCTGCTGCCCCACCGTCATCTGAATCGTCACTGTCAGCAGATATGCTGAGTCAATTGGGATTTCTTAAAGAGAGAAATTAGTTAAAAGTGATGGGAGCCATAAGCCTAAGCGACCCTTGACACACATACTGCCATATTTAGGCTTCTCTCCTCTTTTCTTAGATCTAGGCCTTGCTTAAGTCTCCATAGCACCAGAATCTCTTCCCACAGATACCAGAACCTCTTCTCAGATATCAGGTGAATGAGCTGCAGTTAAGCAATTAGGCAGTTAGACAAGAGTATATAGATAACCCTCAGAGCAACATTTTCTGCTGGCCAAACCGCCATAATTAAGTCCCTTCCTGCTTGCAACCCCCATTACTAAGTCCCTTCCTGCTTGCAACTCCCATAATTAAGTCCCTTCCTGCTTGCAACCCCCTTTGCCTACCTATATATGCCTTGAGAGAAAACTAAAATTTTGGAGCTTGATCAGATGTCCTGTCTTGTGCTCATTCTTTGTGTCTCTTGTCCCTCTCATTGGCCAGCCCTCCCTTTAGGTCCCTGTTGAAGACCCCACTGGCTGGGGCATAAAAGAAAGTTATTTCCCACATTAAAAAATGGGAAACACTTTTACAATGGAAGACATTTAGTCTCTGTTTGATAATACATTAGTCTCTCTGAAAATGGAACAATTAAATGAGAGGGTAATTAATGTTGATGGGATTTATGTAATGTCAATTATAAATATTATTTGTTTGATCACTTCTGTTTTATCATTTAAAAAGTTGTTTAATATGAGTGCCAAGATGAAAGTTTTAGAAAAAAAAACTTTTAAACAAATCATAACAATATTCAAACCCAGATAGAAGAATTTAAAGGAGAACCAATCTCAATATTGCATTATAAGGTTACAGAGAAACAACCTAAGGCTTTCAAATAGCCAACCTTAATCTACCCAGTAACCTTACAGGCACTACCCAGTGATAGATATCCTCAAGGCTGTGTAAGAGTTGACTGAAATACTGTGAAAATGTTAGATTTGAGGAGATTCAAAGAAGCAGTAGTCTCGTATGGCATCCACTCATCTTTTGTGAAGCAGATGTTAAACTTGTAGTCAACTTGTTATAGAATTATCCCTCAAGACTGGAGAGATTTGGTTACAGCTGTCTTAGAGGCTGATCTCCAATGCAGGACCTGGTGGAAGGATGAGGCTAAGACCATTGAACAATGGAGTACGGCTAGAGGTATTGAAATTTGCCAAGATCAACTTCTTGGAGAAGGTAATTATGCTGACATACAAAGAAAATCTTTAGAAGAGGACCACACCCTATCTTTATGCCACATGGCAGCCTTGAATCCTTGGGACAGAATTGAAGAAGTGGGAAAGAAAACTGAGTCATTTACTAAAGTTATACAGGGCCCAAAAGAAACCTTCACTGATTTCTTACAAAGACTGACTTCAGCAGTAAATAGAAGGTTACCAAATTCAGAAGCTAGACAGATAATAATTGAATCTGTGGCTTTTAAAAATGCTAATGTAAAAAGGGTAATTAGGCTGTTAAAGGCAAGATCAGCACCCTTGGAGGAATGGATCCATGATACAATAAATATTGAATCTCATGATCATGATGATGCTTGAATAGGAGAGATGATTTCCAGAGGATTGAAGAAAAATAGTAATGTCAAAAGTTTTAATTGCAGTAAACAAGGTCACCTAAGAAGTGACTGTAAACAGGGCATTCCTAGTAACAGTCTTTTTTCAAGGAATAATCCCAACAGAATGCCCCTCCCTTCTGGATTATGTAGAAAGTGTGGCAAAGGCAGACATTGGACTAACGAATATAGATCAACAAGGGACAGACAAGGTAATTCCTTACCTTTGCCATCAGGAAACTCCCTGAGGGGCCTCTCATAGGCCCCCATGTCAAATTCCATTCAGTCATTTCCTGCTGTTGTAGAGGAAATGCCTTCTCAGAGCAATTAAAGAATCTAATGTCTATTATAAAAAAAAAACTATACTGCTCTGGATGATAGAATAGCTATAGAAGAGAGAACAAAAAAATTCAGGAGAAACCATAAATCAAAATTAATAAAGATTAGATTTGGAAACTCTCCAAAGTTAGGGTTAGGGAAGGGTTTTGTTTTTGTCTTTCAGGAGAATGAAGGCTAAGGCATCTGAGGAACACTGGATAAATGAAATATCTGAAGAAAAAGGACAAATCATCCAGAAAAAAATGTCCCACAGGAAATATTTTCTGCAGTGAACCATAACCAAACCTAACAGCAACTTTGAAGTCTCCAAAAAGATGTTGGAACCCCACAATGACATTTCATCAGGACAATGATAACTCCATTAAGCTGACAAACACTACCCAAAGATTGGCTTTGAACCACAAACTGCTCAGGACAATATCAAGATGATTACTTTAAAGAATACAGTCTCACAGACTACTCCAATCAGGACTTGACCATAATCTTAAATTTTCTTTGTCTCCTCAGAAATTTACCAGCAACCCCAATCAGAGGAAGTAGCCTAGAAAACTATGCCCACATTCCCAAAATATGGATTATGGATGTTTGTCTTTGTTTAGAGGTTGGTTAAAAATTGTTATGGGTCACGGTCAATCTCTTTCTAAAAAAAGAAATGGAGATAAGATATAGAAAGATATTATATATAAATGATAGGCTAAAGAGGTAGATTATTGAATCTACTCTGAATATGTAGTGGGTAGCCATTCCAGCTTTGATCTGGAAGTTCCAACCCCCACTGAGACTTCGGCAACTGTCAAGCCTACAAGGCAGGGCCAAGGGAGGTGCCTGGAGACCCAAGATCTGGATGGGGCAGCGCTCTCTCTCTGTTCTGGGACCCTGGACAGTGGAGGTGGGCCAAGCAGAGCTCCAGAGAACACTGCTGGACTGCGATACACCTTCCCCAGACCCCACGACCTACCTATCCCTTAATTTGTAAGTTACGCCATTAAATAAATCTCCTTTTAACTACGTGGAGTGGCCTTAATAATTGCACCAATAGGCCCCACCCACCTTTCTCTCTCTCTTCCCACAAGGCCGCTCTGTGCCCCATCTCTATCCCCTCTCTTCTGTCCCCCCAATAAAATCTACGTGAGCACCATCAGCATGGCGTTTCTCTCTCACTCCTTTCTGCCTGCCAGCGGTCTGAGACACACCAGGACCCTGAAATCTTCAACAGCATCACTTTTCCAACTAAAGGATTGCTGGGCCCCTTCATCAGTTATAGTTACAACTTAGTAGATAAAACATATTAAGTATTAGATTCAGGTTCTTTAGGATAAGACACCTTTTGGAATGATCTTTGTAACATGCCATTTACCTATGCTCTATACTTCTCTGGATTTTAGTATGTGTTTCTTGCTTGATATTGTTTGCATTGGTTGTAGTTCCATCTTATCTAGGTCATTATCCCTCATTATTCCTGGACAATATTTGATAACCATTCCTTTGTATATAGTCTTGTATTAGGTTAGAACCTTCTTATTTAGACAAAAAGGGGGAGATGTAGTGGGTAGCCATTCCAGCTTTGATCTGGAAGTTTCAACTCCCATTGAGACTTCGGCAACTGTCACACCTACAAGGCGGGGCCAAGGGAGATGCCTGGAGACCCAAGATCTGGATGGGGCAGCTCTCTCTCTCTGTTCCGGGACCCTGGACAGTGGAGGTGGGCCAAGCAGAGCTCCAGAGAACACCGCTGGACTGCAATACACCTTCCCCAGACCCCGCGACCTACCTATCCCTTAATTTGTAAGTTACACCATTAAATAAATCTCCTTTTAACTACGTGGAGTGGCCTTAATAATTTCACCAATAAGAATATGGATAGAATAAGATAAAAAGGTAGATTATTGAATCTACTTTTAAAAGGCAACTACTGGTTTTAAATATTTAACATTGGATTGGATTTTTGTATATTGTATACAACTTGTGATACTGATACAAATTTGAGATTTTGTTAGAACATACTGTACATACATTTCTAATCTTGTTCAAGGTATTGTACTTATGAAATTCATTTAACAATGTAATGCACATTGCTAGTCCTTGAAAGTTATTATTATCAACTAATTAGGATATAAAGTAATGCAAGATAGTAGCTAGTCATTACAATCAAACTTGCAAGCCGTATTAGGTATGTTTTCAAGGTCAAACATATATTTTAGATAGGTCATCTTCAAACACTTCAGATCTACAGATTATGGCATTGAAAATGTTTTAATAACATAGATTCTTATGTTTTATGACTGTGCGACATGTCTGCTCCTGGCAGCACCAATCTACTTCAGAGAAAATGATGGACACTGAAGAAACTCCTTATGGAGTTTACTTTCCTTATGGCAAAAGTTAGCTACTGGACAAGAAAGTGGCCTTGCCTCAACTGCTGGCAGTATGTTGTCTAAATGCACAAGCAGGACACAAAAGAAAGGACTGCTGAATCTTGCCAAAACAAGGTGAGACAGCCCTTCAGAATACCCTGCTTCACAGAAAAGTCTGTCAGGTATGCTATGCCTCTAGGCCAAAGATGGATGCCCCAATTTTGCACAGCAACCTTGGGTGACTGTCCAGAGAGCAAGCTGTTTCTGTCAATTCTCACATTTTTTTTTTTTGGGAAATCACTTGTTTGCACTTCCTGCTTACTTAGGTAATATTATTTCCTTCTTGAGTCTCTGACAGAGTTAAAGACTAGATCATTATAGTTTTTCTTGTTAACAAATTCTGAAAAGAAACTCACTAAAGAGGTATAAAGTGTCTAAGTTTGAAAGACATCAAAAGATAGTTTTTGGTTGTTAATACAAGTTAGGACAGAACATGAATTAGGTGCAATATTTTGGACTCACAAAAACAAGATGAATAATGGAGTATTTTCTCTAAATTTGTCAAATGTTATGGACTGGACATTGTTAATGTAATTCTTGACTGTATATATTATCTATACTTATTGTATATAGTTTTTCTTATATTAGTTATAACCTACTTTTATTATTTTAGACAGAAAAGAGGAAATGTGGTGATACATTGTACACCCTAATAAAATTTACCTGAAGATCAGAGGACAGAATAAGCCACTAGATTAAACATAGAGGCCAAGCAGTGGTGGCATACACCTTTAATCCTAGCACTTGGGAGGCAGAGATCCATCTGGATCTCTGTGAGTTCAAGGCCATCCTGTCTGAAAGCCTTAGGCTGTTTCTCTGTAACCTTATAATGCAATGCTGAGATTGGTTCCCTTTTAAATTCCTCTGTCTGGGTCTGAATGTCTCTATGGTCTGCTTTAACAGGTTTTTCTAAAACTTTTTATCTTGGCACTCATATTAACCAACTTTTTTAATGATAAAACAGAAATGATCAAACAAATAATATTTATAATTGACATTACATAAATCCCATCAACAACATCTTTTCATTTAATTGTTCCATTGTCAGAGTGACTAATGTATTATCAAGCAGAGACCAAATGCTTTCTGTTGTATTGTTTCCCATCTTTGAACGTGGGAAAAAACTCTCTTTTGACTGATTCCTCCCTTTAAGAAATCCCAAATGACTCACCAAATCTACTGACAAAGACGATTCAGATGATGGTGTGGCAGCAGCCCGAGGAGGGATCTCAGAGGAAGCCAAAACTGGAGAGGAAAGAAGCAAAAGATCCAGCCGTCTTCACAGGGGAACATGCAATTGGAGCCTGATCCTGGGGAGTTTACCGTAGAGAGGCTGTAACAAAAACTTAGCCTGCAGGGTAGGGACTCTAGCCCAAGTGGAGTGGAGACTCCAGTCACATGCAGCTGGTGCCTCAGCTAGGGACTGTAAGACCACAGGCAAGTGGCTTTTTCATGAATTTGTGCCCCAAAAGTTGGACACCAGGTGTTGTTTGAATTTGTATAATGGTCTTTTAATAAAAAACCCAGAACCAGATATTTGAGTAAATGCTGAAAGATCAGAGAGGCAAAAGAACAAGCCACTGCCATCTCACCTCGCCAACTCCTCAGCCTGAAATGGCCTCAATCAATAGGCCTCCAGCTGAATGAGCTTCCTCAAACAAAAAGGTTTCAGCTAAAAAAAGCCTTTAGTTCCTGTCTCCTCACACATTATATACCTTTCTCAGACAACCATATCATTCCTTTTTAGTGCTGGGATTAATGGTGTGTGTGCCTCCCAAGTACTGGGAGCAAAGGCATGAAATCCCAAGTGCTAGGATTAAAGGCATGTGACTCCCAAGTACTGGGATTAAAGGTGTGTGCCACCACTGCCTGGCCTCTATGTTTAATCTAGTGGCTTGTTCTGTTCTCTCATCTTTGGGCAAATTTTATTAGTGTACAAAATATATCACCACATATTCCAAAAGTAAAACTTCTTTTTCCTAAATCGATCTTTTGTGCTACTGCTTACAATACTTTTCCTGTATTCTAAACATATTATTAACCTCCAAAGTCAATTATCTTAGACTAGAGATATAGCTCAGGAGCAAAGTCCTTGTCTGGTATGTGCAAAGCCCTAGGTTCAATCCATTCTATTGAAAAAAAAATGTCAACTATATTTAAAGAAAATTTTTAAAAAGTATCTATCCCCCTTATATTTACCTACATATTTAATATTTATTGTCCTCTTCTTCCTTTTCGGTGGGGGTAAGATTCACAGAATGTCATTTTCCTCTTATGTTAAAGAACATTCTTTGCCACATCTTAAAAGCTCAGACATTGTAATATCTAATTATCTCTCATTTTGTTTTAATAAAAAATTAGTTTATTCAATCCTCATTTTAAAGATATTTTTACAGGAAATAAAATCCTTCACCGATAGCTATATTATCCTACAGTGTTCTAAAGTACAAGCCTATTGTTTGAGTTCTTCAACACTCTGATAAGTAAACATTTCCTGTCCTAGTTTGTTCTCTGTTACTCTGATAAACTCTGACCTAAAGCAATTTAAGGAAGAAAAGAGTTTGTTTTACCTCACACATTAGAGTCCATCATAGAGCAAAAGTGTAGAATGAACCCAAGGCAGGTACCTGGAGGCAGGAACTGAATCAGAGACCACAGAGAAATGATGTTCAGCATCTTGCCTCCCCTGGCTTCCTCTACTTTGATTCTTTTTTTTTTTAAGATTTATTTATTTATTTGTTATGTACTCCGAAGAGGGTGCCAGATCTCATTACAGATGGTTGTGAGCCACCATGTGGGTCCTGAGAATTGAACTCGGGACCTCTGGAAGAGCAGTCGGTGCTCTTAACCTCTGAGCCATCTCTCCAGCCCTCTGCTTTGAATCTTATACAGTACAGCTCCACCTGCATCAGGATGGGACCACAAACAGTGAGCTGAAACTGCCTACATCACTTAGAAATTAAGAAAAAGTCCCAAAGATATATTATCAGGCCAATCCTTTAGAGGCAGTTTCTGGATGGATATTTCTTCAGCCCAAGTAGATGTAGGTTTTTGTTAAGCTGACAAAAAGTGACCATGATGTCTGTCATTTGTACTTCTTCTGCATGTGTAATGTTCTTCTTTCCTCTAATAACTTTAAATTTTTTACCTTAATCTTGTCTTTTCAATGCTTTGATTAAGACATGCCTAAGGTGTGGCTCTACGTGCACTCATGCTGTCTAGAGTACCCTGATTCCTAGATCCAGACATTGATGTTTCCCATTTAACTTCAGTCTATCTTCAACAACTTGTCATGCTCATTCTGCGCCTTCTCTCTTTCTAAAGTTCAATTTAGGCAAGTATTCCACTGTTTGGTGTCATTTCATAAGTCACTGAAGCTATGCAAATCTTTCTGCAGTCACAATCTTCCCTATTTAGATTGAGTAATTATCATTGATCTGCCTTCTAGTTTATTGATTCTCTTCTGTGACATCCAATTTACTGAGAAGACCATTAGTGAATTTTTCATTTAAGAAATAAACTTTTCAGTTACAGAATTTCTAGGTTTTTCTATAATTGAATCTTTGAGACAGTGTTTTCCCATGCTCCCCTGTCTGACATTTGCTGTGCAGCTCATCCAGGACTTGAACTCATAATTTCCCTTATTTTCCCTCCCAAGCACTGAAATTACATATATGCACTTGATTATTTTATATTTTATTTCTCACCTGAGATCCCCTGTATATTAGCTTCTTATTAGCAGAGCTTTCCATAGGTTCTTCAACATTTTTATAAAGGAAGGCTTAAGTTCCTCAGATGCTGCTTTCACAGATGAGTCCCCTGCTTTTCTTTCTTGATTGTGAACTGTACTTCTCTAAAATATTATTTTTTTCATTGAAGAAATATGAGTCTATTCTTTTCTTCAGGAACTCATTTTGTTTTGAAAATGAGTTACATTCCTGGCTTATCACCGAGAACCTGAGTAGTATATTGGAGAGTGGGTGGGAAGTCTATCAAGGTTCAGTTTGGAAAGACTAATGTACTAAACTCTGTCTTTCTTGCCACAAGAAAAATCTCAACTCTATTATCTCTGGTTTTATTAGTGACTTTCTAGTAGGCTTCTTGGTTTCTCTCCTGTGACTGCAGGGTGCACCAAGGAAGGATGGGAATCTTTGGAGGGAGTACATTTCTACAGATGCCTCTCCAACAAGTATCTTTAATTAGTCTTTCATCATTTCCTGTACTTGAACTCTATATTCTGATCCTTCAAGCCATTAGAATGTTGGTTTTCTGTGTAAATGTAGATATTTTATGTCATCCTAGTGGCAGAGTAAATTGTATTTTTTAAAAATCCTTATGAATGTGACTATCCCCCAGGGAGTATGAATCTTTTACAACAGGTAACTCCCTTCAAAGCTCTGTCTGCATCAGGCCATTTGCCATTGCCTTTAAAACATTTGCATAAATACCTTTAATGGGTTGGTCTAATTTTCTGCAGTTACTGGGACTAGTATTTTGTTTCTCAGCATTTACTTTCAAGTCATCTGAGGTACAACAAGAGTCTTTAACTAGTTTCCAAGAGCCTTTAAGTATTCTTTAGCTTATAATTTTTCTCTGTTCAAATACATTCTCTTACTGGCATCCAGAGTTATTTTATTAAAACCACAATTTTATTTGATCATGCTACTCATCTTGAAATCTTTGAATTGAGTCTCATTATTTGTAGCATCCAGAATTCTTAGTTTGCAGATCTGTTCACCTGTTTCTTCCACTTTTTTTCTACTTTCCTATTTGCCCCTTTAACTAAATTTACACCATGAATCCTTGAGTAAGGAAAGGGACCCAGGCAGAGATCACACATGCTGTTCATTCAGTTAGACCACTGTGCCTACAAGCTACTTTACTAATCCTTGCAATTTTAACCTAAATGCCACTTCTAGATATGATTCCATTGTTTGTATCAGTGAAGTGCTATACAGTCTTTTAGTAAAACCAATGAAATTCATAAAGAAGCCAAAAGCTATCCCTCTTAGTGAGAGTGCATTCAAACAAGAGATAGTGGTATTTATAATATATTAAAGAATGACTAGGGCACTTCTTCCTGTGTTCCTATACAGACATCTGAAATTTCACAGAAGACATAGAAAAGGATTTTTTTATTTATTTAGAAAATTCACGGAAGAAATGGGGAGGGGAAACATTACAAGAAAATTAAAATATGTAAAAATCTATAAATAAGTAAAAAGTAACACAGTTGCTTGAAAATGGAAGAATATAAGCTTATTTGGCAAATAGAGCTTCCAGCATTACAGTAAGGCTTGGGAATTGGGAGCAGGATCGCATAAGTTTGCTAGTGGTTATATAAAGTTGTTCCTATAGAGTCTGGGTGAAAGACTGAGTAAAAAGGCTAACCCTCTTTGCCACTCACCCATACTTATATTCACTGAACATGCATAAGAGGTAAGTAAAATCAGTAGTATCTGAGGAAGCTGAGTTCATAGGAGCTTGAAATTTGGTAATAGTATCCAGCTGGGGAAGAATGACATGTGATACTTGAAAGTAGAAAAGCAGCAAATGATACGATGAGGGGATGCATACCTGTAACCCAGCACAAACGGGCTAATACAGGGAGGGACAAGGGTAGACAGAGCAGCTGTGAAAAGACTAAGAGAAGGACTAAGTGCAAAAAGAGAGCCACAGTAAACATATACATTATGAGTGGTGAGATTTAGCATCATCTTTCTTCATTCTGCAGAAGCCATTAGTCAAGATTCTACCCACTACACCTCCAAAGCTGGATTCCATATTTGCATACCCCTTCATTTTGGTTAACATGAGCTCTTACTTTCTCCAAATACACTCTGCTTAAACCTTTCCATTCAGCATGTTCCACCTTTCTGATCTCATATCATGTATGTCATGTGTGTTCTACTATCTTCGCTGTCTTAAGGCATTACCCCTCCCAAACTTTTCCCAACTCATTGGCTTCTACAGGAATTCCAAGCAGAATACACAAAGCTAGAGGTTCCGAGCTAGTATCCACATAGGAAACAGAATATGTAGTATTTGTTTTCTAACCCTGAGCTACCTCACTCAATATATATGTCCAGTTCCATTCATTCACAAGCAAATTTTGCAATTTCATTTTTTTTACAGCTTGTGAAATTTTATTATATATCTGTGCGATATCTTCCGGATACATTCATCACTTGATAAACATCTATGATGTTTCCATTTCCTAGTTACTGAGAATAGCAAAACAATGAACAGAGGTGAACAGGAATCTCTGTAGAATAAGATGGAATCCTTTGAAAGGAAGCCCAGAAGTAACTATTCATACAGCACTTCCATCTCTATCTTTCAGGGGATTCTACAATGATTTGCACAGTAGCTGTACCAGTCTTCACCACCATCAGTGGTGAATAAGGATCCCTCCTTCCCTGCATTTATTGTCCTTTGATTTCCTCATGGCATTCATTCATACTAGGGTGAGGTAGATTATGTAATTTATTTTGCATTTTTCTGTTGACTATCGATGATGGACATTTTTTAAAGTGTTTATTAGCCATTTGTATCTTTTTCTTGAGAATTTTCTGTTCAGATATATATCTCATTTGTATTAGATTATTTATTCTCTTGGTGTTTTGTTTTTAAGTTATATATTCTAGATATTAAACTCTATCAAATGTATAGGTGGCTGTTTCTTCAATTGTTTTCTATATGTTGTAATAAAATCTAGAAACATAATAATAATAATAATAATAATAATAATAATAATAATAATAATAGTTTGACTACTCCCAGAAGCTGTGGGTTAGTAAACAAAAACTCAAGTGCCAGGGGTGAGGTAAGCCCTTCAAGGAGGCCCCAGAAGTACTTAATGTAATACAGGCTCTTGTCATTCCTTTGGGTAGCCCCACCAGAACTCGATTTATGATGCAATTTACTGCTGGCTGGAGAGGTGACTCAAAAGGTAAGAGCACTTAATTGCAAAGGACCAAAGTTCAGTTCCCAGAACCTGTATGGGGGTAGTTCACAACTGTCTGTAACTCTAGCTTCAGATGGTCTGATACTTCTGACCTCTAAGGTGCCAGCACACACATGCATACAACACACAATACACATACTTCAAA
This sequence comes from Peromyscus eremicus, assembly GCF_949786415.1. Lineage (NCBI taxonomy): Eukaryota > Metazoa > Chordata > Mammalia > Rodentia > Cricetidae > Peromyscus > Peromyscus eremicus. The sequence goes on along the minus strand of NC_081417.1, from coordinate 47,429,844 downwards.
ATAATAAAATAAGTATTTTCTGTTTTCAAAAAAAATATTTTATTGATTAATACATCAAATACTTTGGATGAGCAATATATAGAAATCAAGCTGGAATGGAACTAGAAGCTTCCTCCTTTCTGATTAGTTTTCAAAGTTCCAGATGTGTAATGTGAAGACTGCTTGGGTGGGGAAATGCATTAATTGTCTTAACCAGTTGTGAAACACACAATCAACATGACCAACTTGCCAAGCAAAATCAACCCACTTCTGTAATAGAGGTACTATGATTATAGAGTCAACCAAATGCTCTCTGATTATATTGAGGAGCAGCTCTGCAGGAGAGGATACATGCCTGGCACTAGACACCTGGTCAAATATCCATGCTGGGAAGAAATAGGCCCTAGTGGAAAACTGAATACTGCCATTTAGCTAAATAGACAAAGCATCAAACTGCCTTCCAAATACTAAGACTTATACCAATAGATAGACATTAATGACACCTATAATCAGAGAAGCCTCTTTTCAGTGAGTGGTGATGAATGCAGAGATTCATGGGTAAAGAAGATGGTGAGAATAAGTGATGGATGAGTGCTAATTCCTGCACAAGTCATTTATACAATTCTTTTTAAGGGTCTTTGATTGCAGAATATGTGTTATAAAGACTGTAAGAGCCAGAAAATAGGGAGAAGCACTGGAAAATGTCATTCCTGGGCCATTGACACAGCCATTGCAATCACAAGCTCATAACAATTGCAGATGTGTACATTGGGAGTACACAATAATGAACACATTAACAGTAAAGGTGGAGTAGGAGCTCAGGAGTCCCTATCTCTTATGGCTGAACTATTTGCTACTGATAGGTTCACGGAAGGGGAAGTCATTACCATCGGTTGTGTAACCACTGATTACCCCATCAGCCTCCAACGGATAGTTCCAATCCACGGGATGATCCTGATCAAATGGGTCATCAAACAAAACCAAAAGTCCTGAATCTGAATCTGGGAAGGAGACTAGTAAAGATGTGTGGAGAAGATCAACAGGGAGAGGGGAGATAAGAGAAGGTGTGTAGGGAAAAGGCATCAGAATCCTGTGTGTGTGTGTGTGTGTGTTGTCATAAAATAACAAAATTAATCAAATAAAAAGGAAAAGGAGGGAAGAAAGAAAAATAAATAAATACATAAGTCACAGACCTGAGGAATGTTTTCATCAAAGGAAAGGAAGGACTAATGAGCCCCTTTTCACTAGAGTTTCCTGCTGGTTACACTACAGGGAAGCTGCCAAATGACAGCGCAGTCTCCATGCAAAAACAGCTTCCAGTCAACTCTTACTGCCTGTCTCTACAATACAATCAGATAGCCAAAGGCCATTAGACTGTGGAAAGGATGTCATGTAAAGAATGAAGGGCAAAGGACGTCACATACTCCAAAATGAGTTTGCCAGGAACAAAAATTGTAGATATTTTTAAAGGTTTGGTTAGAAACAACATTGATTTAAGAAAACAGCAGAAGTGAGTTCTCCTCTAGGTTTATGATTTCTCCAGTTACATGTAATTGGCTAGGGTTACAGTCCTAGGCATGAATTCCTACCTATTGAGCTGGCTTGAAATTCAGTTGGACAGGCATTGGATGTCTTCATCATATAACTGATGACTGCACCACCAATGATGTCTTGCCAGGATAGTTATTCCATGGTTCACAGATGTACTGGCTAGTTTTATATCAACTTGATTGACACAAGCTAGGGTCATCAGAGAGGGAGCAGTCTTAATTTAAAAAATGCCTCCATTAGCTCCCACTGTAGGCAAGCCTGTAGGGCACTTTCTTCATTAGTGACTGAACCCCTAATGAGCTGGGCCCTCCCTGGGTTGGTGGTGCTGGGTTCTATAAAGAAGCAAGCTGAGCAAGCCATGATGAGCAAGTCAGGAAGCAGCACTCCTCCATTGTATCTGCATCAGCTTCTGCCTCCAGGGTCCTGCTTGAGTCCCTGTCCTGACTTCTTTTGATGATGAACTGTGGAGTGGAAGAGTTAGCTGAATAAACCCTTTTCTCCCTGAGTTGATTTGGTCATGGTATTTCATCACAGCAATAATAACCCTAAAGCAAGAGAGTTTACAGCTGGGGCAGGCCAGCTAATGTCTAAGTGCTAACAATAAGAATTTTCAATCCAAAGTTAACAGCCCTAAACACCTAAACACACACACACACACACACACACACACACACACACACACATATATATGTATGTATGTATATATATATATATATATATATATATATATATCAGCAATACTATATGTACTCAGTACATTGTATGTTTTATTTAAGTGTATATAACAATAATAACCAAAGAAGAGGTCATTAATTTGAGGGTTAATGGGGGGATACAAAAGGAGTGAAAAGAAGGTGAGGGACTGGTGAAAATGATGCACTTATGTATGAAATTCTCAAAGAAAAATTAAAATTAAATTTAAAAATTTTTCTAAACAATATCATTGAGGGCTTGGAAAGCTAGCTCAATAATAAAGTACTTGCTATATAAGTATGGGAACTTGGGTTTAGATCCCCAGAACTATCCTAGAACCTAGGTGTGGTAGTATATACCTTTGACCCCAGAACTGAGGGGAAACAGATGGATCTCTAGAGTTCACCAGTCTAATTGTGAATTGGTGTGTTATACATTCAGTGCAAGAAACTGTCTCAGAAACAAGAGACAAGCTGAAGAAGGTCACTGGAGGATGACCTCTAGCCTCTAAACTCACATGCATTCATGTGCTTGCACAGTCACACATGCACTTACACACACCATATAGCATAAACCAATCATTGATATCTTCACATGACTAAACTTTTGTTTCTATAAAAGATATAACAAGAAACTTCAACTGTGACGCTGTAATTAACACCATAAACAATATCAAGTCAAGAGCTAACAATGTGAAGAATTTACGCATTTTCCAACTGATATGGTTGAGAAGTAGTTGAACAACTACTCAGAGTTTTATCTGGTGAGTTTATTTGGAGAAAGTGTTTGGGAGAATTCCTTATGTGAGAGTTTACTGGATTCTATGAGCAAAAGAGCAAAGAGGGTCTTCATTAGAGATATTCAAAGTGTCCTGAAAAGCAGGGAGTCCTTGAAAAGCTGGGGCCTGACTCCAGTCCAGGATCTCTGGTGTGGCAAGAGCAAGCTGTCAGGCTTATTTCTTTGTGACAAGGATGAGAAATGCAGTGGTCTTCCTTAAAAGTATGTGAAGACCTGGAGAGAGTGCCTCATTCTGAGTCTCAAAAGATATTTCAGTCTCCAAGGAATTCACTAAACTGCTCATGAATAGAGGACCATCAGCGTAAAACAACTTCCAAGGGGCCCAAAGTGAAGTGACCATAAGGCAGAACACTCATCAAAGGATTAGTAATGCGGAGAGAATAAAAGCCAGGTGCTGATAGAACTGATGTTGATAGGATTGCTTGCTGCTCTTCCTCCTCACAACAGATCAGTAAAGTCATGTTTATTGATCAGTTATGAAAAATGATGGGAGACCAAACATGCATCCAGCACTTACTATCTTCTAATTACTTCCTGTGAACTTCACAGGAAGAAACCCATTTGAGCCTTACCACACAACAGAATTGTTGCTGGGGTTATCTCCAGTCCCACCTGGGGACGCAGCCAATCTGACCCAAATAAACACACAGATGCTTAGATTATTTAAACTGTTTGGCCTAATGGCTCAGGTTTCTTGCTATCCAGTTCTTATATCTTAAATTAGCCCATTTCTATTCATCTATAAGTTGCCACTTTTACATCTCACTTCCTCTGGGTCTGGCTGGTGACTCCTCACTCAACCTTCCTGTTCCCAGAATCCTCTTCTCTGCTTATCCCGCTTATACTATACTTCCTACCTGACTACTGGCCAATCAGCGTTTTATTTATCAATCAATCAGAGCAACACATTCACAGCATCCTCAGCACAGAATAGGTAGTATCAGCAGGCCCCTTGTTCAGATGATGAGTCTAAGGCCCTCAAAGATCATGAATCACTAAGGTCACACAGCTGGTAAGTGGCAATTCCACTATCTAAGAACTTATTTATGGCTTCCTGTCCTACACTCATAACCACCATACTTTATGGTTAGCTCATTTAAACTGAATTAATTATCCTCTGGTAAATCTTGATAACAACACATACTACTAAGTATTCTGGTGTATGTCCAGCCTCGTGTAAACTGTGTTCTGAAGAAGCAGGTTTCTGCTGTTTCAGCTGCCTTTCTATGCATTACCTTTCTTCAGGAGAAACAAAAAGAATTTATGATCCTCAGGGACTACTACAATCACAGGACTTGACCTCTGAGTACTGCAGTGCCAGCTTTGTGCTGAATTAAGCAGGAAGTGGATTTTTACATTGATGGAAAGTCTCCTGAATGAAGCTGCCATGCTAATACAGGACTATAATCTCTGGACTGAGAAGGCTGAGATGAAAGGATTTTGAATTCAAAGGTAGTCTGAGCTTCAACTTGGGCTCATAGGAAGACCATGTCTCTCAAAAATAAAAGTTCTTTTGTTGGTACAATATTTAAATATAGTACATCATAATTTAATATTTGTTAATTTTTTTGTTTTTCGAAACAGGGTTTCTCTGTGTAGTTTTGGTGTCTGTCCTGGATCTCACTCAGTAGACAGGCTGACCTTGAACTCACAGAGATCCTCCTGGCTCGGCCTACCAAGTGCTAGGATTAAAGGCGTGTGCCACCACCACCCAACCAATATTTATTATTTTTAATGAATCTGGTTTAAAAACACTATAAAAAAGATACCAATCAATCTTCTACTTAAAGGTCATTATTTTAAATTTGTCTCAGTTTATGTTGTTGATAATATGCATTTGTTTGTTGATTATTTTTTGTCAACTATGCCCTCAGGCTTAATTTTGCTTTCAATCTGTAACTGTCAGTATTTACAATTAAAACTTTCATAGTATAGGTCATTCAAGACAGAGCTGACAAATCTCAAAATAGAGTAGAATACATCCCACTTGAATTGTCTCTAAAAGGCAACACTGAGAGCATCATAACTGGTGTGTTTTGAATTTCAAGGTTATATCACACATTTAGATTTCTTGACTAGGCTCAATTAATTTCCACCCATTCATTCTGCAAATATCCCTGGGCTGCTATTACACAATAGGCATATGCTGGGCATAGGAAGTCAAGACTAAATAAGAGAAAAACTGGCCTCGCTCTTATGGGTTGACATACCTGTTCTACACTGGAGCAGCAGATAATCAGAAACACAGGAATGTCATGTAAAACACATACGGAACATCTGGAGAGTACCTGAGGGATTTTGTTATAAGCTGCAGGATTCACAATACAGTTCTATCAACAGGAGGCTCATTTTTTATTTTTTTCTTTACTCTCTACTTTTATTAGTCCTGCTACCATTTTTTTTGTAAGAACAAGTAGCCTTTGCCCTATTTGTAAATAAAAATCCTAATCATCTGTGTTTTCAGTAATCATGTTTCAACCAACTTTTCAGCAATCCTTCATACAGTGTGTTCACTTTGAAGGCAGAAAAGAATCAAGGACTGGATGAATATTGAAGTTTCATGCTAGGGAGGGCTCAGCAAACTCAGAACTTTGAAAGGAGTCACTTACTCAAACTTCCTGGAGTCAAGGTCAGAAAACTATAAGAGAGATCGCTGCTGGAGGTAAATCTGAGCAGTTTTTATAGGCCAGAAATATGTCTAATTCTCACGGTCTTCCAAACAAATACCACAATGATAAAATGCCCAAAAAGAAAATATTGGCAATCTCTACAATTCTCAGCACCAAAATTAAATGAAACAACTAAGCTAAGTAGTTGTTTATGCTCATCATAAATCCCCCCAGGGTGCTAAGCTAACAGGAGCCCCCAGAGCCAAGACCTGCAGGAGATGCCAAGATCTGGGAATCAAGTCAACTGCTACTTAATTGACTCTGGGCACTTCCCATGCTCCCTCACCAAACCATTTTTTGAAATCCTTTCTGTGTGCAATATGATCTTTACAAATTTAAAAGACATTTTTGATCTTGTTAATTTTTTTTCAATTTATATTACTGCTTATTGCTTGGCATTCTTGTTATTTTTCCTTGATTTTTTTTCAGGATATCCTGAAACAAAGGTTCTGCTTTGTTTTTTGTCTTGTTTATTTGTTTCCTCATAGAACCTGCTGGGAGTGAAATCAACAAAGATTGTTCATCCATATTTAATTTTCTTCGCAGCAGGTGCTGTGGCTCTGCAGCTCATCAGATAGAAACATGATAGGGCTCTTGTTGAGGCTGCCATACTACTTGCCAGATCAAGAAATGATTGATTAGAAGACCTAACTAACACACAATGAGGGGTTCCAACAACTACAATGACAAAACAGTAAAACACTTAAAATGCATAGAATGCACATTTTGAGCTACCTAGATATTGTGTAGTGACTAACTAGTTTTGGAGACTTCTATTTAACCATTAAAGTTTGTTTGTTGTTATGATTTTTACTTTTCTATATATAGTGAAAGAAAGGATTATTTTTCATCAATCACTATATATATATATACACATATACATATACATACACACACATAGCAATTTTATTTCAGTTGCACAAATGAAGTTAGTGTGAATGAGATTTAAATGGAACAGTTACAGTTTAAAAAAACAACTTTAAGACATAAACAGGAAACACACCTGAAGCATGAGGATTCAACATTCATCAGTGTTTCACCTTTAGTTCTGATTGACACATTATGTTTGTAAGTTTTTAACAGACTTTGAGATCATGACAACTGTTCTGAAGATGTTTAGGCACCAGCATAAGGGTTTGCACAGTCAGGTTGTTTGCTATTGGCTTGTTAGCCATTTGCAGAATGTGTTGTACGGAGCTGTCTCAGGTCAGATCACATTGTTGAGGAGAGCAGTGCCTTTCTGTGATTAGAAAGGATCCCTACGCTGTATTCAGCTGAAGACATTCGGCACACAAAAGCAAAACCCCATCATCATAACATGGTTCTACAGAACAGTTTTGGGAAAATAACTTAAGCTTCTGTTTCCCATTTTAATTACTGAAGTCTCTAACAATGGCAAGAGTGCCATCTATGACAGTGAATGTATAGAATAGTCCAGTTAAGCTTCTAAGATGGAACATACTTAGCCATGTAGGATAATTCGGTATGATGGAGGATACAGCATGAATAAACACTGATTGGTTGGTTGGTTTTGTTTTTTCAAGAAAGGATTTCTCTGTGTAGCCCTGCCTGGCCTGGAACTAGCTCTGTAGACCAGGCTGGCTTTGAACTCACAGAGATCCACCTGCCTCTGCCTCCTGAGAGTTGGGATTAAAGGTGTGAGCCACCAGCACCCAGCATGGTTCTTCCTTTTTTTTTTTTTTTTTGTCATTTTACTCAGACATTGTGTTAAATATTAGACCAAGGCACAAAACATTCAGTGCATAAACTATTTTCTTTTGTTCTGACCTTTACCACAGGATGGAAGAATTGTGATTGAGTTCCTGTCAGGCAAGATCACTGTGCGTTAAAATATTTTCATGTCTAAACAAACCTGCATGTTTTCCACAATCCATTGTTAAAATAAAGAAGAGAAAAGCTTAAGAATTTTTTTCAGAGTGTGCTGAAGAAGAATTTAATTTAGCAAGTTCTTTTGTTGCCTTGTAAATGTTTCAGGTTTGTCTTTCTACCATATTTAATTTTTCAGTAATCATTTTAATAATGTAAAAACTTGAAGAAATTCATAAGAGTTCATTTAAACTGTGTTTATCTGTTCAATTCTTCAATAAATAAAATTTACTCTTTCTGGTATAAAAAACCTCTTAACTAATTTAATCACTTCAATGATAAGCTTTCAAATATCTTATGAATTTTTCCATTCTTTCTTTCTGAGTATTAAACAGAATTTCACCTCTGCTGACAAAAGAAAGGTGACTTGAACAAAGAAGAAAGAAAAACTCAACCAACAAACTAACTTTAGCTATACAAATCCCTAGGCAAAAACAAAAACAATACAAAAATCGAAAATCCTTGTCACTTCAAAAAAGTACAAACACAATAAGTAATGAAGAACCCCAATGGAAAAATGGAAGAACTTACAGAGAAAGAATTTTAAAATTATTATAAGTATTGTCAAACAACTAAAAGAACATGGAAATGAATAAAATAAAAAAGTCAATCTAAGACATGAAAACAGAGTTTGAAAATATTTTATTTTATTGAAAATAACTTTTGTCTCACATATCATATCTTGATTATGGGTTCCCCTCTCTGTACTTCCCAGTTCCTTCCCAACTGCCCTCCCATCCAGATCCATCCCTTTCTGTCTATCATTAGAAAACGAACAGGCAACTAAGAAATTATAATATAATAAATATAATATAATAAAATAAGAGAAAAACAAACACATCAGAATAGGATAAAACAACAAACAGAGGAACAGAGCCCAAGAAATGGCACTTGAAAGACACAAAGACTTAAACATTTGCATCAAATATCCCATAAAAACACTAAACTAGATGTCAGACTATATAGGCCAAGGACCTGTAGGGCAAAAAGAGAGGAAATACGTACATACATACATATATGCATATGTGTAAATATATATATATATATATATATATATATATGTATATGTGTGTGTGTGTGTGTGTGTGTATAACTTCTTTAAAAAGCTCTGACATGACATTATGACACAAGGAACCTCCAATAATGACACTGAGTTAGTTTTCTTTTGGCCATCAACTGGTAAGGATCCAATCTACACTTAAGAGTAGTTTGAGCTGATCAGCAGTGACACATTCCTTTAATACCAGCACTTGGGAGGCAGAGCCAGGCAGATCTCTGTGAGTTTAAGGCCAGCCTGGTCCACAGAGTGAGATCCAGGACAGGCACCAAAACTACACAGAGAAACCGTGTCTAGAAAAACAAAAACAACAACAACAACAAAAGAGTAGTTTGTTTCACCAAGTTTCCTTGTAGAAAACTAAATTTTCATTTGTAAGAGATTATCAGTTGGAGATTGATTCTGGGTTAGGATTGGGAAATGTGTCAACTTCTCTTTTCAGACCTAGGACCCCATAGGTTCACACCCATGCAGGCTCTTTGCATGTTGTCTCAGTCTCTGTGCATCAGTCCTGTGGTGTTTAGTGTATATGTTAATTGGCCCCCATAATCTCATAAGGAGTAACACTATTAGTTGTGGCTTTGTTGGAGTGGGTATGGTTTAGTTGGAGGAAGTGTATCACTTTAAGGGGCAGGCTTTAAAGTCTCTTTTGCTCAAGCTTCCCTCAGTGTGACACTGTCCATTTCCTGTTTCCTTCTGATCAAGATGTAGCCAGCACTGAAAGGACCAAGCAGATGCCATAACAAGCTGCTCAGTCTTCTCTCAGAGATCAGGCCTCAATTTCAGTTTCCTGAGACTTGAGCAAGCAGTTTCTGGGAGGGCCATGAACAAAAGACTGCTCAAAGTTCAGCCAGATGTTTACTCTCTGGGGCCCCTCACCAATTTAGAGTTATGTGCAGTACGTGCTTGGCCAGCCAGCCCCCATAGTGGCTCAAGGACAAAGCCTGGGACTTGTGCTGGACTGCCCCCAAAGTAATAAATTGTAACCACCAACCAGTAAATTCAAAGGTTACATACCCTTACCCAATTAAAAGAAAACAGAGATAAAAATAAACCAATCCGAGTTGCACCCATGCAAAACTCCCCCAACCCCCCTGAAGGGCTTGTGGATTTTGCCTTTAAAAAGCAAGCCACACAAAGAAAAAGCAAGTTCCTCCTGGCCTCATGACTACGAGTGAGTGCTTTGGATTGAGCTTCCCTGCCCGTGGCTTGTAAACAAACAGAAATAAACCATGCTGTTGCATTCTGAACCTAAGGTCTGTGGTGAAGTCTTTGGGGTCCCAATCTGGGCACAACAGCACAATGTCTGCCTACATGCCACCATGCTCCTTGCCATGATGATAATGATCTGAACCTCTGAAACTGTAAGTGAGCCATCCCAAATGTAGGACATTTTCTTCATCCGTTCTTCTGTTGAGGAACATCTAGATTGTTTCCAATTCCTGGCTATTATAAATGAATATGAGTGAGAAAGTATGTTTATAGTAGGATAAAATGTCCTATGAGTATAAAACCAAGAGTGATACAGATGGATCTTGAGGGAGATAGATTCCCATCTTCTTAGGCAACCACCACACTTTTTTCCATAGGGGCTATACATGTTTGCACTCCCAGCAATGGATGAGTGTTCCTTACTCCACATCCTCTCAAGCACGAACTACTGAGAGGATCTTAGCTATTTATTGATCTTAGCTATTCAGATAGATGTAAAATAAAACCTCAAACTACCTTTGATTTGCATTTCCTCAATGGTTAAGGATGTTGAACACTTCTTTAAGAGTTTCTCAGCCATTTGAGTTTCCTCTTTTGGGAATTCTCGGTTTAGATATCTACACCACTTTTTAATTGGGTTATTGCATTTGTTTATCTCTAGTTTCTTGAGTTCTTTATATATTTTACATATGAGTCCTCTATCAGATGTGGAGTTGTGTGGCCAGCTACAAGAATACGTTATACGGAGTCCAGCTGTGTATTAAAGCTATACCTTGACTAGGCCAAGGGCCAGTCAGGTGGAAAGCCATCTAGCATGAACTATTTGGGGTTATACAGCTTAATATTCAGCTGTGCCTTGTTATGAATTTCTTGTGCTCATAATTCCCATAGAATGTGTGTGTGAACTTCCCTGTTCCAGCCAGTACTTGGATAAGGTCATGTAGGCAAAGACAAGCTGGTGGGAGATGCATAGATTTGCTTCTTGTGCTGATGAAGCTCAGACCATCCCCTTACCTTGAGACCTAGTGGCTCTCCAGAGCAATTGACTGAGAACAAAAGAGGTTTTTACATATCAAGGTGGAAGGTAGGATGGAGCAACATTCCTGAAGAGGCAGAGAATTACTTGGTGAGGGGAAGAAGAAACAGGCATTTTCTGTAGAGGCAGACAGAATGGCATGACCAGGGAAAAGGGAAGAACACAGAGGTTTTGTAGATGGTAAGGCAGAACTGAAAGGTTTACAACTCAATTCTGTTTGAACTAATGTATGGAAGGCCAGTTCTAACACCAGGTCTTTTATCCAAACCTCCAACTATTCCAGATAGCCTGTTAACTCCTCTTTTATGTCACCTAAGGTCTATTCTATGGAGCTATGCAGACTGTTCATTACCTCAGCCGTGTGACAATAATTGTCCACCTCCAATACACATTGGGGATCCATATCTAACTCAGGCCAAATAATGGCCATGCTGGAGGCTTCCCACCTCCCCAGGGCTATAGGAATTGTCCACTGCCGGTCTCATCAGACTGATAGCTCCATCATCTCTAGGGGAAACAACCGGGCTGACCAGGCAGCCAGGACAGCGGCCCTCCAGGGCCAAGTCTCACCTCACCCACCACAGGGAATCCATACAGTACAGCCTACACCCTCACAGGGAACTCCAGACACTAGACAAATTCTTTCCTATCTACACCAGCTCTTTCATCCTAATAATCTTGCTCTGTCTCAATTCGTAAAAGCTCACCTGCAGCCCACCTCTGAGGACTTACAGTTCTTAAGGACTATTACTGCCTCTTGTGAGATCTGCCAAAAAACAGATCCCAATACCAAGTACAGGAGTCAGCCTTTTCCCACCCACCAGGCTAGAGGTTCCCTTCCAGGGACTGACTGGCAGCTCGATTTTACCCATATGCCCACCGTCAGGAAAGTTAAGTATCTCCTTGTGATGGTGGACTCATTTTCAAATTGGGTGGAGGCATATCCGGTTTCTAATAAGCGGGCTCAGACAGTTGCAGACCTCCTTCTCCGAGAAATTATTCCTCGGTTCGGAGTCCCTGCTTCGCTCCAGTCTGACAATGGCCCAGAATTCACTTCTCAGGTTTCTCAGACACTAGCTAAGGCGTTAAATATTCCCTGGAATTTTCATATCCCATACCGCCCTCAATCTTCAGGAAAAGTGGAGCGTACCAACCGGTCTTTAAAAACTATCCTTACTAAGATGTCCCAGGAACTGCATCTCAACTAGGTAAGATTATTGCCTCTAGCTCTCCTCAGGCTCAGGGCTCTCCCTAAGAAGCCTCTTTCAATCTCTCCGTTTGAACTAATGTATGGAAGGCCAGTTCTAACACCAGGTCTTTTATCCAAACCTCCAACTATTCCAGATAGCCTGTTAACTCCTCTTTTATGTCACCTAAGGTCTATTCTATGGAGCTATGCAGACTGTTCATTACCTCAGCCGTGTGACAATAATTGTCCACCTCCAATACACATTGGGGATCAGGTTCTTCTCTTCCCTCCAGGCCAGCGCCCTTCACCCCTTTCCCCAAAGTGGCAGGGACCCTTCAAGGTAATTCTTGTCACTCCTACAGCTGCTAAACTCGAGGGCTTTCCTCACTGGGTCCACCTGTCTCATCTAAAACCTTTTATCTCACCTCCATCCCAGAAAAATCTCTCTTCATATACAGTGAAACAAACAGGGCCTCTCACTCTCAAGCTCCAGAGGACACCAGGATCCACTGCCTTGTCACCAATTCCAGAGGAATAAGGTATCACCCCTTCATTTCCCAACCAGGGCCACACAGAGCCGGAGGCAAAAAGGACCATCAATATCCAGGCGGTAAGGAATAATGTAATACAATAATCTATCATTCTTCAATACTCAGCAACTGATCACCTGCGTTTCCTAAATATTAACCTAATAAGGGAAACAGGTGCCTTAAATAAACTACCTCTAATAAGGCTTGTCTCAGATAAAAATTAAGCAGAGTACTAAGGCCAGATCTACCTCAGGTAAATATCACATGGACAGGCCAGATCTACCTCAGACAAATGCCAACTCCAAAATAAAATGATAATGATTCTTTCTCTCTAAGCCTTTTCTATGTCAACAGTATCTTGTCAAACAGAAGGTTCCTAGCCACAGCACGGAAGGTTCCCAGCCACAGCACGGATGGACAGCTGCAGAACGAGGGGACAGCAGAACTTCATTCCAGGACCTGCCCACCATCATCCCAGGACTTCACAAGATACTCTCTCATCCCCCTGCCCCCAAGAGCCAACCAATGCCCACTATTCAGCTGGAAGCAGTCTTTGAGAGAAATGTCGCCCCCATACCCAGTCAACCACAATTTTTTTCTTTCTTTTTTAAAAAGGAAGAGTCAGGAATGAAAGGTTTACAACACGCCCCCACGGTCAGGCGTGTTCGCATATGCCTGGCGGACACTTCCGCCTAGCCAGGCCCAGGTCAGGATAACCATTTCCGGGTCAGGTCATCTCGCATGACCAAGATCCGTGACGTCCCACTAGCCACGTAAGCGCGCAACTTGGCCATGTGATCTACGCGCTTGCGTGTAGTAGTGATGCTGATCTGTCCACGCCCAGCCTTTAAAATCAGGCGCCATGTTCCCGATTCTTTCTTCTCCACACACGTGTTTCCCGCAGGCCTGTTCACTCTCTGTCCCTTTACCTTTAATAAAACTCTTTGTTAGCGGATTCTGTCGTGTTTCGTGGCATTTCCTTGCAGGGTAAGAACACAACGCAGCCGAAAAACTAACAAGAACTCTTATAGAGTTCATCAGAGCCAGGAGTAGAGAGCAAGTAGAGATGGAGTGTGAAGAAACTGAGGAATAAGATGAGGCTGGAAGCATAAGAGCTTAATCATTAGCATGACCATGAGAGGGCAGTAAATGAGGGGACAAAGAGGAACTGAATGTCAGGAAAGAACTGAAGCTATGTAGACAGGATTTCATCTGAGAGAAAAAAGTAGACAGACAAGGAGCTTGGTGTATCTAGATTTATTCCTGCCCTGAATGCCTGACGGAGTTGTAGCTGTAAAGATAGAATTTTGTCTTAGAGGAACAGACATAAGAGCATAGTGTACAGAGATTTTTTTTTCTCTCAGATATCCCACTCCAGACATAGTGTCTTCCCTGGACTTTGGACAAACTATAGAGTTGGTAAAAATCTTTTCCCATTCTGAAGGCTGTCGTTTTATCCTAGTGACAGTGTTCTTTGCAATATAGAAGGCTTTTAGTTTCCTGAGGTCCCATTTATTAGTTATTGCTCTTAGAGCAGTGTTAGCAATGTTCTATTCCAAAAAGTCTTTTCTTGTACAAATTACTTCAAGGCTATTCTCCACTTGCTCTTCCTTCACATTCAGTGTATCTGGTTTTATGTTGAGGTCTTCAACCATTTGGAATTGAGTTTTGTGTAGGGGCATAACTATAGATCTATTTGAATCTTTCTACATGCAGCTGTTTAATGTGACAAGCACCATTTGTTGAAGATGATGTCTTTTTTTCCTCTGTATTCCTGCTTCTTTATCAAAACTCTTCTTTTGGTTCTAGAGCTTTCAGGTGTGCTGTTAAATTACTAGTATGAGATCTCTCCGTTTTTTGGTGTTTTTTTTTTTTTTTTTGTAGACACATAGTGCTATGAACTTGCCTCTAAGAACAACCTTCATTATGTTCCACAAGTTTTGGTATGTTGTGTATTCATTTTCATTTAATTCTATGAAGTCTTTAATTTCTTTTGTAATTTCTGTCTTGACCCATTTTTCATTCAGTAGAGAGTTGTTCTGTTTCCATGAGTTTCTAAGCTTTATGTGTTTTCTGTTGTTGTTCATAGCCAGCTTTAATCCATGATGATCAGATAGGAGTCAGGATGTTAATTTAAAATTTCCTGTAGCTATTGAGACTTTTTGCTTCCGAGTATGTGGTCAGTTTTGGAGAAAGTTCCTTGAGGTGCTGAGAAGTAATATATTTATAGGAAGCACAGCTTACAGAAAGCATTAGAAAAACAAGATTATTAAATACACGTGTTTTAGTTCAAGGCAAGAAAATGAATGATACCTGGTTACCCAGAATTGTAGCTAGAGTTTTCCTGCCTGGCCCACAGTCAGGACAAATCTCTCTCACCTGCCAGTCCCACAGCCACTCAGACCCGACCAAGTAAACACAGAGACTTATATTGCTTTCAAACTGTATGGCCGTGGCAGGCTTCTTGCTAACTGTTCTTATAGCTTAAATTAATCCATTTCCATTAAGCTATACCTTGCCACATGGCTCGTGGCTTACCGGCATCTTCACATGCTGTTTCTCATCGTGGTGGCTGGCAGTGTCTCTCTGACTTAGCCTTCCACTTCCCAGCTTTATTCTCCTCCTTGCCCCACCTATACTTCCTGCCTAGCCAACGGCCAATCAGTGTTTTATTGATTAATTAGCAACACATTTGCCATACATCCCACAGCACTTCCCCCTTTTTTTTTTCAAAAAGGAAGGTTTTAACCTTAACAAAGTAAAATTACATACAATTTGGGAATTTGGGCGTAGCTTCTCTTACTGCTTCCTGCTGGAGGGGGGCGCTGTATCTTATGGGGAAACAAAGAAAATTTTAGGATTATGGAATAGTCCATGAGGGTGTATCGTCTGAGCCAGTTGCCTTCAAATCGTTCTGGATGTTGAATCATCTGGGCCATGGTGTCATCGAAGATCTTTCAGGGGGTCTTGGCTGGTCAAACCTGATGTATCTTAATCTTGAACAAATCCATAGCCTCTGGCTTTCTGTGAAAACAAAAGAAACTCTTTTCCAAAGCAACATATCTTTATATCCAAATTTTGAAGTCAAGGTATCTTTAAAATATACATTTTGGCATAACTTAACAGCTTTTACAATCAAATGTTTTTCTGCAGTTAAAAATCCCAAAGACAACACAATCCAGATTCTCTGTGTAATATTCATCTTCACGTGGCTTATTTTTTATACTACCTTTACTGTCTCTTTAAAGACTTTATTTTTTAAAACTATGTATTTGTTTCTATAACTCTATCACCTTTTTTGTCTCTTTCAAGCCTACGTATATTTTACACACATTGTAAACTATTACATCTGAATCTGTCTTATTGTGAATTTATTGCTTTAAACTGCAGCAGCTGTGGCTGCTGGCTCTGCCCACCTCAGCTTCCCAGCATGGCTACGTTTACCACCAGCTCTGGGAGCTATCATGGGTCTATGCTTTTATCCAAGCAGCATGTAGTCCAGAAACCTCTTTTTTTGTTTTGTACCTGCAAAGGCTAAATCCACCATGCAGCTTAATGTGCCATTTGCAGAGGCCTCATTCCCGCCATAGGGGAATGCAGGTCGAGCACACACTCTAGGAACCCGTCAGTAGCTCAAACCAGCAGCTGCCACTCATTTGAGAGAGACAATTAGGAACTGTTTTTAGCTCCGTTTTAGAATCTTTTTTTCTCAGTTTTTAGGTGGAAACTCTTGCCACCACGTTGGACGCCATTTGTAGCTAGAGTTTTCCTGCCTGGCCCACAGTCAGGACAAATCTCTCTCACCTGCCAGTCCCACAGCCACTCAGACCCGACCAAGTAAACACAGAGACTTATATTGCTTTCAAACTGTATGGCCGTGGCAGGCTTCTTGCTAACTGTTCTTATAGCTTAAATTAATCCATTTCCATTAAGCTATACCTTGCCACATGGCTCGTGGCTTACCGGCATCTTCACATGCTGTTTCTCATCGTGGTGGCTGGCAGTGTCTCTCTGACTCAGCCTTCCACTTCCCAGCTTTATTCTCCTCCTTGCCCCACCTATACTTCCTGCCTAGCCAACGGCCAATCAGTGTTTTATTGATTAATTAGCAACACATTTGCCATACATCCCACAGCACAGAATGCTGGAATGGATGTTTTCTAACAACTTGGTGATCTTTTGCTAGTCTGTGGAGCCAGCCTTCAACTGAATTCCCCCAAATCTCTAGCAGTAGAGCCTTATCCTCAGCTTTGTCTCTTAGTGAATAGAACTCATCCTTATGAAAGAGGTCCCATGTACTCTGCATCCTCCATCAATAGAATCCATCCTTATGTTTATTATAAGTTCTTGCTCCCTATGCCCTTAACCTGAGAAACTGTTTATCAGTCAATAGAAGTAATTCTTGTAAAGATTACACGTGCTTTGCTATAGAGATGTATGTTACAACAGACTTTCAGTGTAGCAATCCATGAAGCTTCGTTGTAAAAAGTGTCTTGTGGAATCCTTTTTTCCAAAGTTTACTGTGTTTAAATGTGTAAAAAAAAATGAACCATAAGGTCACATTCTGGAAGTTTTTGACCCAGCTCCTGTTAAGGTGATGCTGACCTGAGTTTGGTTCTTTATCTCATTGTTTTCCTACCAGCCATGATACTTGTCTTTGGGTGAAATATTATGTAATTATCACATCCATTTGGGTTGTAATGTCCATTAGCTCCAGCATTTCTCTGTTTAGTTTTTTGTCTAAATGACCTGTGTCTATCAATGAGAGTGGGGTACTGAAGTTTCCCACTACCAGGGTGTATGGTGAGTTGAAAGAAAATGGCCCCTAAATGGAGTGAGTGGTACCATTAGGAGGTGTGGCTTTGTTAGAGTAGGTATGGCCTTTTTGGAGGAAATGTGTCACTGTAGAGATGGGCTTTGAGGTCTCATATATGCTCAAGCCATGCCCACTGTCTCAGAGTACTTCCTGTTGCTTGTCTATCCAGATGTAGGACTCTCAGCCCCAGCAGTATGTCTGCCTCCATGCCACCATACTCCCAGCTGCCATGCTCCCAGCCATGATGATAATGGACTAAACCTCTAAAACTGTAAGCCACCATCTTAACTAAAGGTTTTCCTTAAAAGAGTTGTCATGGTCATGGTGTCTTTTCACGGCAATAGAAACACTGACTAAGACTGGGTGTGAGGGTCAAAATCTGATCCTTTTACAAACTTGTCCTCTTGGTGGATTTTTCCTTTGATGAGTATGTAGTGTCCTTCCCTATTTCTTTTGATTAGTTTCGGTTTGAAGTCTATTTTGAAGACATTAAAATGGCTACATCAGCTTAACTCTTCTTTTTTTGTTATTGTTTTTGGGTTTTGATTTTCAAGACAGAGTTTTTCCATGTAGCCCTGGCTGTCCTGGAACTCACTCTGTAGTCCAGGCTGGCTTCAAACTCACAGATCCACCTGCCTCTGCCTCTCAGTGCTGGGACTGAAGGCATGCACCACCACCACCAAGAAAGCTTGCTTCTTTTTTAAAAATAAATTTTTAAGTATATTTTTATTATTTAAAACAATTTTTAAATTTAAATATATTTGATAGTATTCTTCCCCTTCCCATGTCCTTTTATGTCCTCCTCTATCCAGCCAACTTCAAGTTTTTTTTCTCAAAAAACAAACCAAAGCCTAATAAAACAACAAGCCCCCAAAATCAAGAAAACAAAATAAAACACCATACAAAAGGAAAAGCAAGCAAACAAACAAACTGTAACCAAGTAGACACACATAAAACACACACACACACACACACACACAAAAAAAAAAAAAAAAAAAAAAAAAACCCTGTGGAATCCATTATATGTTGATCAAACATTCCTGAACATGAGGCCTATTCTAGAGTGGTTGATATACCCAGTGTCACTCCTTTGAAGAAAGCTGATTTCCCTCTCCCAGCAGGTATAAATGACAATTCAATTGTTAAACTTTACCCTAATGGCTAGTTATTCATTCATTCATTCATTTTTTAAAATATATTACAAAACAAAAGATAAAACAAAAGCTATCATATCAAAGTCCAATAAGACAAACTGATAAAAAGAAAAGAGCCCAAAAGAAGGAAAATATATCAGAGACCAACTCATTACCACACTCAGAAATACCACAAAACAAACTGGAAGCCATAATATAAGCACACAGGACCCAGTGCAGACACATTTAGCCTCTGCACATGCTGCTTCAGTCTTTGTGAGTTCATATGAGCTTTGTTCATGCTGATTTAGAAGATCTTGTTTTCTTGGTGTCTTTCATCCCCTCTGCTTCTTACATTCTTTCTACATCCACTTCGTAGGGGCTCCCTGAGCTCTAAGGGGAGGGATTTGATGGAGACATCCTATTTAGAGCTGAGTGTTCCAAGGTCTCTCACACTCTACATACTATCTGACTGTGGGTCTGTATATTTGTTTCCATTTGTTGAAGGAGGAAGCTTCTCGGAGGAAGCTTCTCTGATGATGACTGAACAAGGCACTTTTCATCTGAGTATAGAAAAATATCATCAGGAGTCATTTTATCACTGTATTTTTTTTTCTTTTTTTAAGCCAGTAGTATTTTGTTTTAACCTGTGGTTCCTGTTTGAGTTCCTAAATTTTTTATTTCCAGAATTACCTCAGTTTAGTTTTTTTAATTATAATTATTCTATTTCCACTTTTAGGTCTTGAACTGATTCATTTCATTCCACTGTTTTGGGGTGGGGGGCTCTTTTTTTCTTTTTTGTATTTTCATAGCTTTCTTTAAGTGATTTTTCATTTCCTATTTTAGGACCTCTATCATATTCATAACGGCTGTTTTAAGTTCCTTTACGTGTGCTTCAGTTATGTTGCAGTACTCTGGGCATGCTGTGGAAGGGTTTCTGGGCTCTAGTGGAGCCACTTTGTGTTACTGATTGTGTTTTTATGCTCGTGTCTAGGCGTCTTTGATAGGGAGGGTATAATTCTGGGTACTGATATCTGATCTTGTCTTTGTTTGCTGGTGTTTTGTTCCTTGGTTTCTATTTCCTCTCTGGTTCTTGGAAGAGTCTGGTGGCTGTATGTTGCCATGTAGAAAATTCTTCTGGGTTCCTGAGAGGTGTGGCAACTGGGGGTTCCCGGTAAAATGTGTTAGTAGGTATTGGGAACTGATACTTAGGAATGGGGATGGGCTAGTGGGGGCTGATGGGGTCCACAAGAGGGGGGAAAGCAGAGAGGTCTACCAGTATCTGTGTAGTCCCCTGGGAATTGAGTCAGAGAGTGAGGAGAAGCCAGAGCATGTGTTCTGCTATGGAACTGGGGTGAGACTAGAGGATTGGACTTGGATGAATGGAGCAAGTGGTGGAGATCTGCAGTTAGCCTGGTTGCTTCCATGGCTGGAGTGTCCTGTGGCTTTCCAAGGAGTGCCAGCTAAAGTCGGAGGGAAGGAAGCCTTTGATAAAGCACTGTGTTGCGGGAGGGAGGTTAGGAGGGAAGGTCTGTGTAGTTTACTGGAGATGGATGCAGGACAGAAATGGAGCCTGCAGCAGGTGGTCTGCTGCAAAACCGGGGGTGAGACAGAGGCATTGCTTCTGGAGAAGAGGGAGATGTGAAGATCTGTAGTGAGCCTACCTCCTTCTCTGGCAGGACTGGCCTTTAGGTTCCCAGAGAATTCTTGCTGAATTTGGGTTCTGCTTCCCTGGTCAGAGTGCCATTTTGTTTTTTACAGGGTTTTAATGACAAATGTAAATCATGTGAAGCCCCTGCATGCCAGTGTGAGATTGTATGCTACAGAAGAGATTCTCTATTCCATCATCCCAGCATGTATCATTTGCTCGAAACATGAGCAGTCTGTACTGCAAAGACTGGTGTGGCTGCCTGTTAAAGCAATGAAAAACTCTAATGAACAATGTTTTCTAAATGGATTATAATTAATTGAGCACCACTTCCACTCTTAAATTAATTTATCCTCTCGTTAACAGCAAACATCACCCAACACCCTCCATCCTCACCTGTCAAAGTGAATATGATAGCAAAAACAAGAATTAAGAAAGCATTTCTGAACAGTGTTCAACCATAGCCAAATTACAAACTTTATTTATAAAGAAAATCCACTGAGCTGTAATGTGTTGCAGGCTATCACAATGTAGAACATCATGTCATTTCAATATTTCAACGAAGCAATTTTCGTGAAAGTTGTTTCCACCTTAACCAACGTAATTAGAAATTCCCAACAATTTATAAATCACCATGCATGCCTTGAGACAGACATGGCATTAGCAACAATGTGTTCACTGTCTGATCCATTACTTACACATAAATTTTGAAAGATATAAAACTAAATGCTTTTTCTGTCTTTGTATAAATGATAAAAAGTTTAAAAGAACCCACTTTTAACTCAAGTTGACATTGTCTATATACAAGGTAGTCTACCAAACAGAAAAATTAGAAATGTCCTAAAGGCAATATGTGTAAATTGAACATTGGTTACTCGCCATGGTCATCTCCAAGACATTGTGTGATCACCCTTGCTTTGGAGGGCCATTTTTCAAAGGAAGAGATTTCCCCTCTCTCATCTGTTCATATTAGCTCACCATGACTTCCAAAAAAATAACACATACTTTGTCATTTGGAACAACAGAAATGTCTTCTCTTCTTACATCTTCAAGCTTCCCGTGGTTCTCACTGTGTCAGACCACATGCCCCCAGTTTTCTTATCCTCTGTGTCTCAGTCTTAAAGATGTCTCTACTTCTGTCCAATAACGATATATGAGATTGTGTTTAAGGCCCACCTATGCAATAATGGATAAGTCATTTGCCCTAAGAGCCTTAAAATTCATCACATCTTTTATCACACAAATAGTCTTAGGAATTTGACTTCGTTTTGGTTTGGATTCAAGTCTTGCTACCTGGCCTAGGCCAGAGAGCTCCCTGCCTTGGCCTCCACCCTGAGTGCTGCTAGACAGGTGCACGTTACACAAGCAACTTGGCATGGATTTCTTTTGCTGCCACTTAACCGACCATACCACTTTCTATGCCTTTAGTCCTACCTTCTCTGCTAAGCTTAAGATTTTCTTCTCTGATCTTTCCCCTGTCCTTGCCTCCTCCTCTTTCCTCATCATCATAGATACACAGTTTCAGTTTGCAGGAGCTGCCATAACACCTTACCACCACCTGGGAGGTTGACAGCCAGAGTCGGGGAGACTTGGGTGTCCACAGATGTGGCTTTTTCTGAGTCTCCTCCATGGTTTGTTATGGCCTCTTGCCATGTGTCTTCAGACAGTCTCCCCTCTGGAGGTGCCTACTTGAACCTATTTTGTAAGTATCCAGACCTAAAGACATCATTTAACTTAATTACTGCTTCATAGACTCTAACTTCAAACACAATCAATCACGTCCTGAAGTACTAGGCATTACGACTTTAACCTATAAACTTTGGAAGGACAGAACTGAGCCTGTAATTCATATCATTCCTTCCCATTCTTGAAAGAAAGATAAAACCTTCCATCTAAAAGTTGACTTCAAATTACCAGATGCATTAGACATATAACTCTCATCAGGTGTGCTGTGCCTTTCCTTTTACTTAGGCTCTTGCTGGAGGAGAAGTGTTGGAAACAAGTTTGAGTAGGCAGTACTACAATCCTAAATGACTGGGAAGGTTTGTACTTTGCATATTAGAAGAGGAGAAAGGAATGTAATTTCAGTTTGGAAACACTGCCTCATAATACAGGTTTGGTGGTTTGAATGAGAATGGCCCCTATAAGATCATATATTTGAATGATTGTTTCTCAGTTGGTGGAATAGTTTGGGAGGATAAAAAAGTGTGGCCTTGCTGGAGGAGGTGTGTCCCTGGGGATGTGTTCTCTTTGCCTCATGATTGTGGACCAGATGTAAGTTCTCGGTTAGTGCTCCAGTGCCATTCCTGCCTGTCTGCTGCAATGCTCCCTACCATGATAGTGTTGAACTCTAGCCCTCTGGAATGGTAAGCCCCAAGTTCAATGCTTTCTTTTGTATGTTGCTTAGGTCATGGTATTTTGTCACAGCAATAGAAAAGTAAATAAGACAACTGGCAACAATTAAACCACACTTTTTTTCCAAAAAGCAGTTTATATGATATTTTAGATGCATTTTTTTTAATTCACAGACTCTCAGATTTTATCAGTAGAGGCTATAAAAACAAAACTTCAAAAGTCAGTTGTGACATTAGTACATGAAAATTACCTAGTACACTTCCAAAAATGTTTGTATCCCTTGATGATTTCTTTTAATCTTTTGGTCAGAAATAATCTTGTAATTGATATATTTGTTAGGTTGGGTTTTGCTTACTTTGCTCTAGCCAAAGCTTTACTTGTGATATAAGTTGCACAACTATAATATAATCACAGTGGGAGCAACTGGTATATCTTAATTATTTGCTCAAGTCATATTTCTAGAACAGATGTCCCATAAATATTTATTAAATAAACAAATTAGCTATTTGTAGCCTGAATATAACATTGTGATTTTGGGAAAATATTGATCTTATTTTCTTATTTATATTTCTCTGAGCCTGATTTTTCTCTACTCGTGCTTGTAATTAATTCCATGGTAACAATTTTGGGGGTATTTACTCTACATTATGAGTTTATACACTGATAAAAGTCCTAAACTAAGTGTGGTGGCACATGCCCGTGATCTCCACAGTTGGGAGGTGGAAGAAGAAGGATCAGAAGCTACACAGTGAGCTTGATGCCAAACTGGAATATATAAGCTCTTATATACTGAAAGTATATCCAATAAACATTGAACAGAACTGTGCTAACAAACAAGATGACATATGCAAATTTCCTGTCCCTTTTCAATGATGCAATGCAAAGGACAGTCCTAGCGAGGGATGTCCTGCATCTGCATTCATCTTACATCAAGTCATCAGTCACTTCAGGACTGGGTAAAGCAGCAGTTCCAAAAGTGTAAGTCAAAAATCTATGGTGTTTCTAAATCTTGGAGGAGGTCTTTCAGATTAAAACTGTTTTCAAAACCATACTAAGTCATTTATCTTGTGCACTCTGATTTTCTCATGAGGATATAGAAGTATTTTCCAGATGTTGTGGTATATAGTGTCATAAATGAAGCAGTTACTAGTGTTCTATTAAGCCAAATATCTAAAATGTTTGAGAAAATATAAAATGATACCAGGTTATCAGTAAAATATTCTAAACTAATATAGCATTTGTGGTAGCTAGTTTTATTTGGCAAATTGACATAACCTACAACCATCTAGGAAGACAGCTTCAATTTAGATTGTCTAAATCAGGTTGGCCTATAAGAATGTCTGTGGGGGATTGTCTTGATTATGTTAATTAATGTGGAAAGACCCAGAACACTGTGAATAACACAATGTTATAACTCAAATTCTGGGGTTTGAATTCTGGGCTATAGATGAGTAAAGAGGTAATAACCTGACTAGTATGCATGGATGCATTCTTTTTTTCTCTGCCTTTGCCTCTGGATGTAACTAGCTTCTAGAATGTTTAACAAAAAGTAAAGATAAAAAATGGGATAAAAAAATGGTCTCTTCTTCAATGTTATAGGAAACTAAAGCAAAAAGTAAAGGCCTCCCCTTTTCACTGCTCCTTTGGATCACTGATCATAAGGAACAACCATGTTGCCATCATTAGGCACCACACTGGGACATACAAAAAGTCACTCAATAGAATGATAGAATTCTGAGTAATGGTGTCCCAGACAGGCAATCTAAGGGTCTAGGGACACACCCCAAAAATGTGTATTCGTTTTATTTCCTTTCTGTTTCTACCTTAAGCACAAATCCCTGTTAATTTCTAGCTGCTGATAAAAAGTGCTATCTCTGTAGTGACATTCAAGCAACTATCCCTCCACCAGTGGCCCTCATGTTGCTGATGCCATCACTCAGAAGTCACTTTAAACTTAATGCTATTTATCAGAGGCATGGCCTTGCTCTGTAAATGGCAAATAAATCTCATAGTAAGCATCAATTCTGATGAATGGTTACTGGAACATTGTTTTAGATGGATTCTGAAGCTGTTTCTTGCCTTTGTAAAGCAAATGTCATAATTGATTAGTGCTCTACCAGGGTACCTAAGCTTCTATGCTGTGTATTTGCTGACCCTATGAAATCAACTGAATTCACTATGGTCAAACACACGTTGAGCAAGACAATAAATGTCTAGTCAATATAAAAATTGTACAGAAATATAGCTACTATGTGGAACAATGAAAAGCATCAGCATTAGCATCTCTCTCATCAAGAAAATGGACATGCTTAAAATGTGAGCAAAGGAGAAAATGCATAAGGATATATAAATTGCTTTTAAGTTTGCAATAACATAGGTTATGAACCCACACACCTGTGCTGGTTAGGTTTTAGCAACTCAATACAAGCTAAGGTCATCTTGAAAATAAAAACCTCAATTAAGAAAATGTCTTCAGCAGATTGGCCTGTAAACAAGGTCTTTGTGGTATATTCTTAGCTAATTTTGATGCAGGTGGAGAGGAAAGCTCATTGCGAGTAGTGAGGAGGTCCCAGATTATATAAAAACTCAGGCTGAGCAAGCCTTGTGGGGTCAATAAATAGCATTCTAACATCTCTGTTTCAGTTTCTGCCTCCAGATTTCTGTTGAGTTCCTGCCCTGTCTTCCTTCCATGATTGACTATAAACTGTAAAGCAAAATAAACCCTTTCCTCCCCAGATTGCTTTTGGTCATGGTCTTTTTTTTTTTTTTTTTTTTTTTTTTTTTTTTTTTTGGTTTTGGTTTTTTGAGTCAGGGTTTCTCTGTGTAGCTTTGTGCCTTTCCTGGAACTCGCTTTGGAGACCAGGCTGGCCTCGAAGGTCATTGTCTTTTATCACAGAAATAGAAAGCAAACTAAGACAATAGCTAAAGATGCATTTATTTTTTAGAACTACCCTTAATATTGTCTTTTTCAGGAGCTTAGGCAGATCTTCTAATCAGAAATGACTTTTCCTGTATGGAATATTGGAAGGAAGATTCTAGGAATGCCAGCTGTGGCTCTGATCTATTCTGGATGATGTCACTGCTGCTGCTGCAGTATAACATCTGTTGTTTTGGTATATGTTTTTAAAGCATGATTATAATATATCATCTTATTGATGTAACTAATACCTTATGCATAGAGGAAAAGGAGAAGATGGAGAAGATGAAGGAGGAAGAGGAAATAAAGGCAGTCATGTGCTGTTCCTAGACATTTGGGAAATATGGCTTTCCCTTCCTTGGCAGGTGGGGCAGATATTCTGCATTTATTTAGAATGTGCTCCTACAGCTGTTTGCTATACTGTGAACACTACTGCAGAGCAGTGATAAAAGCTGACGATATATCTTTTAAATCACATTTGGTTGATAAAATAGGAAAATTTTCATCTCCTTTGGGACTAGGACAAATCCAAGCTCTGACAAGAACACTAACTGGTTCTTTTATGGATTTGCCTTTCATCATTTTCCTGAGACTTACACTGTAGAGAAGTACAGAACAAAACAAGTGATGCCTACAGCTAATAAATCTGGCATTGTACAAGAAAGGGGAAAAAAGACTAATATAGAATTTGTTCCCTTGGAAACCAAAGAATACTTACTGTTTCTGGGAAAATATATTTACAGCAGAATTCTCACAAAGATGTGGTACTGAAATGAAATTCTGACAACATAATCACAAATAATACTAGTAAGAAGTAAGTGGAAGCAGAAATATAAAGAGATAATTTATACCTTTAAAGTACTTACATGGATTTGACTGGACAGGTCAAAGTACAAATACTACATACAAAATAATAAAATGATAGAGAGCAAAGAAATGTAAGTCTCTGTTTCCTTAACAAGGGCTGAAGACCATAATCAGAGCCAAGCTGCTGATCTGTCAAGAAAACATGTAGCTAGTAAAAGGACTTTACATTATGTTGGGGTAATAAGAAGAAAAATAAACAAGAATGATTCTAAAACAAATAATTAAAAGAATAAGTTCACAGGTTGTACATTAAGCAAATGGTAATTAAGGACCAACATGAGTTCTTCTTGGTTGTTTTTGTGGTGTTTGTTTTTTGAGACTAGGTTTCTCTGTGTAGCCTTGGAGCCTGTCCTGGAACTTGCTCTGTAGACGCTGGCCTGGAACTCACAGAGATCCACCTGCCTCTGCCTTCCAAGTGCTGGGATTAAAGGCATGAGCCACCACCACCTGCAACAGTTCTTTAAGGTCAAATCTAGAAAAACTTTTCTTATAAAACTGAAAATTTGAATACTATAACTTTCCTTAAAGAAGATGTCATTCTATCATCTTCCTGTCTAATAGAAGAAGTGTGAGGCTTAGGAAAATCACATTAAAATATATCAAATAAATAATAGATAAAGTACATTAAAATCTTTTTAAAGATTTAAATATATTAAGTAAATAAATAATTATAAAATATTAAACTATTTTTTAAAGTTTTTTGTATATTGTGTGCATTGTGAGGAGGGCCATGGAGTACATGAAGCACCTATGGAAACCAGAGGCGTCAGATGTCCCAGACACTTCTGAGCCACCTGACATACATACTGAGAATTAAACCCCAGTCCTTTGCAAGAGCTTAACTGTAGAGACCCACAAAGGTTTCCTAGTGAGATCTGAGCTTGCTTTACTCAGCAGGGCTGCATTTAGAGGATTGCTTGACCATGTGCATGGTTACTAGGTGATTTGAAGGGTCTACACTTGGCTGAGCTAGGGAGAAGTCTTTTGCTTCACCCCTTGGCATTCCTATAAATAGCCCTTTAGAACAGACAGAAGAGTCCAGTAGATAATGATCCAGGCCCTCCCTAGGGTATCTTTCTATGTGTTTCTCTCTCCTCTATCCTTATTATCTCTTATCCCTCACTCCTCAAGAGTACCCTATCATAAAATGTGGGAGCCAATCTCCCAGCTGGGCTCCCACAAACGGCATCAGGAACAGGGATGGGGACTTGGTGAAAGAAGTGTTGGGAGTGTCTCAGATGTAAGGGGGCATGCTCAATAATGAATGAAAAAAAATGCAACAGTATTTTATTCTTGGGAGTGGAAGTAAGGTGGCTGAATGCCAAAGTTAAAAGTGAGGTTGCAGCAAGTGTCTCTCTATCTAGGTTTCTTTCTTTTTTCTCTCTTAATTTCTATCTATAAAAATTAAGAAAAAAATGTAAGATAGAATATAGGGCCCGGCAGTGGTGGTGCATGCCTTTAATCCCAGCACTCGGGAGGCAGAGCCAGGCAGATCTCTGTGAGTTCGAGGCCAGCCTAGGCTACCAAGTGAGTTCCAGGAAAAGCACAAAGCTACACAGAGAAACCCTGTCTCGAAAAAAAAAAAAAAAAAAAAAAAAAAAAAGTGATATATTGTAAAGAAATTGAGCATAAGAGTAGAATTATGAATATTGGGTAAAAAGAAACTTAGGGTAGGTAGAACAAGAGAAGCAACAAGACAAGCTATGTCCTTGATTTTCCAGCTATGGGACTATAAACACAAACTGGGAAGAATCAGAGTCATAGAAAAATACTATAAAAGAAAACAGGCAGAAAAAAAAGATTACTGTGGAAGCTTTTGGCCTGTGGACAGCTTAGATCTAAGCCCTGGGTGGCAGGGAAAGAATTTTCCCTGAGGTAGCTGTGGATAAAATAAAACTCTTCACTCTGCTGGCATCATCACTGTATGAAAACATCATACCATCGGAATTAGTTTCCTCTTGGCCATAAAGCCAACATTTAGTAAACTGAAGTCTTGGGGAAAATTTAGTAATCTTTCTCTAGAAAACTGAAAGCTTCTCAGGTCTTTCCTTCTCAGATTTTTTTTTTTTTTCTTCCTGCAAGGGCAGAATTAAACTCATCTGGAAAATCTATCAGAATGAAAAAAAAATGACCTGTAATTCCCATAGAAATAACGAAAAACCTCATGGAATATGGCAAATCCTCTCTACTTGTCCTGTCTCTCCTTCAAGCCAGTATTAGAAAAACAGCAGCCAGAATCCTCTGAGACCAGAGCCTATGCCCAAGAAAATGCAGGTGGAAAGCTAAGCAGGACAGCTTCCCCCAGGGTGGAACCACAGCAGAGGTGGTGCAAGACCCAGGTAGGGGATGCTAGCATGCAGGCAGCAAAGGAGGCTTTGAAGTCCGGCAGGGTCTAAGTTCCTAGCAGTATGTGAGCCCTTACCCCAGGACAGAAAGCAGAGAGCTCAACCATGGCTGAGGCATCTTGGGAGAACAGACAAGCAGGGACAAGTAGGAGATCTATTGGGGGAACAAAATCTTTCTAAAAAAAGCTTCTTTTTTTCAAGTATTCTCTTTACTTTTTCACTGACCTGGTAAGACAGGGGAGCAAAGGGTTACCAAATTCCTGTCCAAGTCTTCATGGGCAGACAGATGAAACTGTCTCTGGGAACAGTGTCAAGTGAAAAATCTGATTAGAGAGGCCCATCTGTCAAACAGTAAGGCAAGTATCCTAATGCAAGTTTAGGGAGGACAAAAATCTCCCATGGTAAAAACAGAAGCTTGATTTTGACTTCAGCATGAATATAGACCGTACGAGCGCAAGTTTTCTCCTGGACCCAGAAAGGCAGCATGGGAAATGTAGTTTGCAACAGCATGGCGCTATAAAGAAAGGCAGCTTGGGGAATGTAGTTCATAAAAAGCGAGGCAACATAGGCTAGTAGGCCCGGAGAAAAGACAGAGAAACTGGGACAAAAACCTTCAAACATTGCCCAAAAAACTCTACTTTTCAGCTCAAAACATTGCTTTTTTCCAAGAACTGCTAGAAAGCTTAGCTTTACTTCCCAAAAAAACAAGAAACAGGTGATGCCTGTCAGGAGGCAATTAAAATGCTAATGATGCTTCTCAAGTCATTTTGAATGAGAGAAGTTCTTTGCCTTTTGAACAGTAGCCTGTAGTGAGTGATTTCTCTGCAAATCTAATGGGGAATAAGGAAGTATGTGTTCAGAAAGGAATGACTGTTTTGTAGATGGGGATCAAACTCTAGAAAATCTAGCTGTCTTACAAAATAGAGTCACCTCACTTGAAAGTTCTCTACAAGAAAACAATGCTACATTAGAATGCTTGCTTAGTGAATGCACTGATGTTTGTGAGAATAGGAAAAAAGCGCCAAGTACTGAAGGTTGAAAAGCTACAGCTACAGTCTGAGCTGATTGACTCATGATCAGAGTGGATCACAGCTACTGATAAAATTGGTATCAGGGCTTGAGAAGCCAGTGAACAAAGTGAAAAATACTAAGTCATGAAAATGTTCTTCCTCAGAGTAAGCTAATGAAAGATGTGTTTCATGATAAATAAAACAACACATCTATGTTCTTGACTCCTTTGAACAGTAGCAGTTCCTGTGAACAAATAACTTTATCAGAAACACTGGGCTAATAAAAATCTATCAAAGACAAGGCATCATTGAAAGAGCTCATGGCAGTCTTAAAATGCAGCTTCAAAAAATTAAGAAGGGGGAAATTTTATCCTCAGAAGCTTGATTTAGCTGTTTTAGCATTTGGCACAATATGTGGAACAGAGAGGCTCTGACTTCAAACTGTCAGGGTAACTTTCAGAAAGATGTTAAAGCTGACCATGAACTCTGAACTTTCATAAATAAAGCAGTGTTGAGTTCACCTATAATTTTTACTATGGTAACTCATGATTTGCATACTCTGTATCGTGTTGAAAGAAAATATAATAATTCTGTTAAGAAATCTTTTCTAGGTGTTTGCTAAAGTTTGGAAAGTAGTCCTTTAGAGTTTGCTTTTGAATATAAGTTAGTTCTGTTAAGAGATTCTTCTAGATAAGTTTGTAAAATAGTTCTATAGAGTTTTGTTTTGAATGTTTGTAAAAAGTGTAAATATTGAATGTAAAAAGTGTTAATATTGAATGTAAAAAATGTAAATGTTGAGTGTAAATGTTGAATGTAAGTTTGTAAAAAAGTGTATAGTGATGTTCATACTAAAATTGTTTTTATTACTCTTTTACCTTCAGATATATTTGAACACATTTTATGGTAGTCCAAGATATAATTTTATGGTCTCAGTGGCCCTGGGAGAACTTAAGCGAAGGTATAATAATTAGGGAAGCTTTTCTGTATTTTTCCTAAAAGTTTCCACTCTTTATTTCTGTTTAGAAAGGGGTAGGCTTCCCACAAGGGGGTAGGCCTCTCACAATTGAGTTAGTTTGTACAGAAATTCTACTGCTGTGGTAGGAACAGGTATATATAAGCTACTTAAAAAGCTAAAAGTGTCTTTATAATTAGCATGGATTTTTGTTTATTTGAGTGGATACTTTGAAGTGTTTTGGAATGACTGTTTTCTCTTGGGAATCAAAATGTTCTCTTGAAAATTTTATTGAATATCTGTTAGGAGACATTTTTGAAAAGGGTTTGGTGCAGCTAGCATTGCTATAGTCATCTTAGACCCATTCCAAGAAGGATATTCCATCTTTATTATCCTCTACTCCTTTACTGGGAGGTGTGGCAGCTAAGGAGATCACTGTGGATGTTTGCAAGCTCATAGTAGGGACCTGGGTCAGAGCTCTGTACCCCCTCCTGCCAGAGGTTGGTAGCCAAAGACGAGCAACTTTCTTCTTGATTGCTTCCTGAATGTACATATGTAAAATTAATCAAGAAGAGTGACCTAATACAGGCACAGTTTATCTAAGGGGCCTGGAGGGTCCTTTATCATATCAAGAAGGGGAAGTTGTGGAGGCCCACAAAGGTTTCCTAGTGAGATCTGAGCTTGCTTTACTCAGCAGGGCTGCATTTAGAAGATTGCTTGACCATGTGCATGGTTACTAGTTGATTGGAAAGATCTACACTTGGCTGAGCTGGGGGAGAGGTCTTTTACTCCACCCCTTGGCATTCCTATACATAGCCCTTTAGAATAGACAGAAGGGGCCAGTGGATAATGATCCAGGCCCTCCCTAGACTATCCTGTGTTTCTATCTGTTTTTCTCTCCTTTTTCCATTCTTCTATAAGAAATATTAGCTCCTATCCCTCACTCCTCAAAGGTACCCTACCATAAAATGTGGGAGCCAGTCTCCCAGCTGGGCTCCCACACTTAACCACTGAGCTATCTCTCCTACTCCAAATATATGTCTTAACTTCTAAAATAACAAACAAATCTGGTGGCCTCTGGTTCCAGTTTGTTTTTAAATATAGGAGTCTAATAAATTGGATCACTGGCTTGTCTTTAATTCTCTCAATCACTATTGTTAGTCACTTTAATAAACATATAAGCTTCATCAAATGTCTTGTGACAATGGGAAATGAGATATAATTTTAAAAATAATCTCAACTGATTTAAACAATTTTTTCTATAATATTTCCAGAGCAAAGAGGCTGTTATACCAAAATCCTGATACCTGACCTTTGATTTCCATAGGTTTAGAGAGCACTGTGCCAGGTCTCCAGTTTCTGCTGGACCAAGACTATCATGTGAACTGGCTTTGGGCTCTTACAAAATCTGGGAGCACCTGCAACCAGCTGTCCAGTTAGTGCAGATCCAAAGAACACCATGGTACCAGAGATTACCACACAAAACAGCCCTCTAGCCACACAAACAGTGGCTTCAGAAGCAAGTGCAAGATCCAAGTTTGGCTCCATTGTGTACAAAGTTCTTGAGGAGTCTAGACATTTAGCTCTACACCTCTCTCATGTCTGTGTGGTAGAGGGATTTGACTTCTGAGGTTCCAGTTGTTACCGTGGAACCAGGAGTCTATACTCTTGTTCTGAAGGGTACTTCTGGTCTGGCACTCTAACCACAGTCCTTAGACAGTACACAGACTTGTCTAACATTTGGTATCCAAGAGATCAGCACTGAAATCACGTACATAGAAGCATCCCTAAGCAAACTCACCAAATTTTATTTATATATTTATGCATTTATAAATGTGTGTGTGTGCGTGTAAAACAACAATAATTCAAGAACAAAAGACCGTGAATTTGACAGGAGTGAAGAGGAAAAGGGAGAGAATGGAGGAAAGGGGGAGAGGGAAAATAATATTAATATATTTTAATTTTTAATAACTGTGAGAAAAAGATATTGGAGCAGTGAAAGACTTTCTTAGCAGAATATCAATAGCACAGCAACAGATGGAAGGTAGAAGCTTCCTGTAGAGGAAAGAAAACTAAATGAATATGCCCATTATGGAAATCAGTTTGGGGTTTCCCAAAAAATTTAAAATATAACTACCATAGGACAAAACTATTTCAGTCCTGGGCATATACCCAGAGAACCCCATAGAAATATTGGAATCCTCATGATTTTATTGCTGCTTTATTCACTATAGCAAGGAAATGGAACCAAGATATTTGCCCTCAGCAGATTAATAGACAATACAAAGCTGGTGCATATATAAAATAAAATAATATTAAGTTCTAAGAAAATGAAATCCCCAAATTTGTGAGAAAACAGATGTAGAATATATAATATTGAGTGAAGTCAACCAGTAGTAGAAAGAAAAAAGCCACATGTT
This sequence comes from Peromyscus eremicus, assembly GCF_949786415.1. Classification (NCBI taxonomy): domain Eukaryota; kingdom Metazoa; phylum Chordata; class Mammalia; order Rodentia; family Cricetidae; genus Peromyscus; species Peromyscus eremicus. The sequence continues at coordinate 47,396,780 of NC_081417.1, read as the reverse complement.
TTCCCTATATGTGAATCCTAGTCTATTATATACAGACATATGTTTGTAAGCAAATGAATATGTAGGTATAGCATAACCTTTACAATGGAGAACAAGAAAGGGTACTTCAAAAAACATAAATTGCACACTGAGTTCACAGAAGCATTAAACATTGTGCAAATCCTCTGACTAATCTCTCAAAAGAGATCTGAATGTTAAATTATTTTATTTTTGTCCTTTGAATATTCCTGTAGACTAGTTCTTTGTAAGCACTACTAAATTTAGTGCATTTTATTCTTTAAAGATGGATTTTAGATAGCCAAATAATGGAGTGTGAGGATTGTTAGACATATGTTTAAAACAATCACAATTTTAAAATATCTTAGAATTCCTGGGAATACTGATGAGTTGTCACTGAATCACAAAACATAACATGCCAGGAATTTGAAAACACTAAGAATTTTGTTTTATTTCACTGTGTGTTATCATTATAAAGTATACCATTGCTTCTGAATAACTGTACTTAAAATAAATTTAAAAATCATAAATTGTTTGTTAAAGAAAAGAGAAGTTGAATATAGATGTATCACACACACACACACACACATATGTATAATCTTTTCTGATAAATAATAGACTAAACCTGGTTTGATGGCAATTTAGGTAACTATCAGTGAGATAGAGTTTGTAATAGCTGAATTTAAGTCAAGAGAACAATCAACAGAGGAAAATATCTAACAAAATTAATCTTGCTGTCATTTTTCCTACTCAGATTATGTATTAAACACTACATTCCATATGGACAACCATGTTTCAAAACTGACATCAATGTTACTAAACTGTTCACCAGTCTAACTTGTGTCTCCAAAGAATCCACAGACCTGAGAATATTACCAGGAGATTTAATTGAAATAGCTGGGATTTTTAACTTAGAAAAGGCAAACAGGAAAAGACACATTTCATATATTTAGATAGCCATTATATAAAAGGAATATTACCGATTCTGTCACCCAAGGAAAACACACAGAAAGCACAGAAACAAGTCTTACTTTAGTACAGACACTGTAGTTTTAACAGATCTGTCCTTAATGGATGAATCTGCCTTCCAAGAATCAGATCTCTCACCATGTTAAGAGTTCAAGAGAAAAAACTAACTACTCTGCCAGGAGTTTTGCAGGACAATTATTCCTTTGTTGGGCTAGCCATTATTGGTATATTAAAGAACCTTTTATGATTCATGCAGGTCTGACACCTTCATCTTCAACATTATCTTGATCTTGCTTTCCATGGTTTATTTTCTTTGTATGTAATGTCTGGTCAGGTCTAAGTCTATTTGTTCTAGCTCCAGTTTTTCTCTCTTCCTCCTCCTCCTCTGCCTCCTTCTCCTCTTCCTTTGTCTCCTCCTCTTTTCCCATTCCTCTCTCGCCACATTTAACAGATACACACACACACACACACACACACACACACACGCACACACATGCACACACACGTACACACGCGCGCGCACATATGTGTGTGTGTGTTCATATGTGTTGTATATATATATACATATATACATGTCATGTATAAATACATAAATATATATTAAAAACCTGTTCAATCCATTTAGTACTACTTGTTTCAGGGCTGACCACTTGGTATTGGGTAACCAATTTGGGGGCTCATCCATGGGGAAGGTTATTTCTACCTCGCTCAGCATTCCTCAGTTGCCTGTAGTTTAAAGGTGAGCCTCCATGAGGCTTCCATCTTCCATGTTAGCATGTATGTTTGTGTTGTCATTGTTCAGGTCTTGTTTAGGGAGGTGTGTTGTTGAGGTATCATGGATTTAGCTTCCCTGTCATTTCTAGGAGACAGAATCCCAAAGCTGGTTTCTTGATCCTCTGTCTCTTACTGTCTTTTCACCTGCACTTAAGTGATGTTTCCTGAGCCTGCAGGAATTGTTTTGTAGATGTATCTACTGAGACAGGGCATCCCAAGGTTGGTTGTTCTCTGCATTTTGATCATTTGTGGTTTTCTGTAATGGTCACTGTCTATGGTAAAGAGAAGTGTCTGTGATGAAGAATGAGAGCTACACTCTCTCTACCCCCTCCCCATTGTCCCATTTTACTTTCTTGGTTTCTTAGTTACTCGAGGTTACATACTCATGCCTGAAGATTGGGAGCTTGGAACTGCAAATTAGTGAGAATATGTATGTAGTGTTGTTCTTTCTGGCTCTTGGTTCCCCTGAATTAACATCATCTTTTCTAGTTCCATTTCCTGAAATTTTCATGATTTCATTTTTCTTTATACTGTTCCATAGTGTACTTGTGCCACACTTTCATTATCTACTTATCAGTTGGAGGACAGTTAGGTTATTTCCACTTCTTAGGCATTGTAAATAGAATGGCAATGATCATGGCTGTGGAGTAGGATGTTGAGTTCTTTGGGCATATGCCAAGGAGTGATAGAGCTGGGTCACAGGGTAGATTTATTTTTAGCTCTTTGAGAGTTTACCCTGATTTCTGGAATGACTAGACCAATTTTCAACCACACCAACAGTGAATGAGAGTGCCCTTTCCCACATCCTTCCCAGTATTTATTGTCAGTAGTAGTAGTAGTAGTAGTAGTATTTTAGCCATTATGACTGGGTATGATAATATCTCAAAGTTGTTTTGATTTGTATTTCCCAAATTGCTAACAATGATGACCATATTTTGCAACAATTCTTAGCCACTGTTCTTTCTTTGAGATCTCTGTGTTCATCTCTATAATCCCCTAATTTTTAGTGGGTCATTTTGTGGGAATTGTTGTTGTTGTTGTTCTTTGATTTTTTTTCAATTATTTATATATTCTGGATATTAATCACCTGACAGATGTGTAGCTGACAAAGAATCCTCCCCATTGTGAGCTTCTTCACTTGTCTGATTGATTCCTTAGCTGTGCACAGTTCTTAGTTTTATGAGGTTCCACCTGTCAATTGGACAACCATGTACTTTACATCTTATAGCTCTAGAAGGAAGGATAATATTAAATGTTTTTTTTTTCATGGATAGTATGTGAAGGGTTAGGGGTTTGACATAAATGCTATGCACGTATGCATATGTTGAAGCATCACAGTGTTTTATTACTGTGTGTAATTTTATTATGTCAAAGGACAATAAGTAAGTCTGAGAATGTGTCATAACTCATGTACACTTTGTAGTTAAAGACAATACCAGCTGTCTTCAGATTGTCTGCATATCAGCATTAAGACGGTTTGCACACAACCACAGACAGCTACCAGAAAATTTTACAAAGAATAAAACTTCACCAAATCCCCAAATCCACACAACGTTCATTTTTCAAAGGAACTGTCTAAGTCTAGAAAACAGCCACTTAGTGTTTGTTCCATTAATTCACTCAGTGCATTGCTTAAAGTACCTCTGTATATCGCATATTGGGCAAAAGTGAAATATCCCTGATTCAACAGCACTGAAGTTGGTGGGTGGGGAGATGGTTCAGCGGTTAAAGGGCTCATTGTGCCAGCATAAGGACTTGAGTTCAGAGCCCAGAACCCAGGTCGGAAGCTGGCTATGGTGATCAACATGCCAGGGAGGTGAAGCCAGGGCGATCTCCAGGGGCTTGCCGGCCTGTAAGTCTAGACATAATGGGAGTACCGAGCTTGCTGAGAGACACTGCTTCAGAAGATAAGATGGGGAGCATAGAGAAAGACAAGTGTAATGATGGAGTTCTCGAAATTTTAATCAAAGCTAGGTACTCAGAAGACATATTTATTTGTTGGATGTGTTATCTAGACCAATATATATTTACATTGGAACGAAGTAAAATATTCTTTACTAAGTAACAATACTAACTACTAAAATATTCTCTGCCAGGCGATTTCCCCACTGATTAAGTGGGGAACGTGGTGAATACGAATGAGCAATGGCAGTTGTCTTGTCCAAGGATGACAATGCAGAGAGGCAGTGTTATCTTGTGTTCCACCATTTCATTCCCAGCTATGGTCATTCCTTTGTCTGAGTATATATTCCCCAAAAGAAAAATAACAGCCTCTAGAATACATGAACTCAATTCCATGGCGTCTGCAATATCCAGATGGATTCATTTTGGGGAAACAAAATGTAGCAGTGATGTAGTAGTGAAGCCCACGTTTCTCCAGAAATGACTTCATTCTTGGCCCACGTAAAAGCCCGATTCATTGTTCGAAGTGGATTAGTCACGGTCTGTAATAGCCCGACAAAAGAAGTGTGTCTCGTCCCCTCAGCAAGGGCTGACGATCATTTGATGGTTGCTGAGCACAAACAGGCACCTTGCAAACTGAAGGATTACTGAGTCAGCTTTTTGCCAGGCTTTGAAGCGGTTTGCAGCCGCCTCCCGGAGGCCACGCCCATCCGAGGGCGCCGAGCGTGACCGCCACGCCCCTGTGGTTCGCGCTTTGCGTTGGCGCGGGTGTCTTGGCCCTCGGCGCGGCCCGTCCCCGGACGCCTGCTGCCGGCTGAGGGCTGACGTGTCTGCTGCTTCCCGGGGTGGTGCGAGCGAGCGAGGCTGTGATGGCGGACGCCTGGGAGGAGATCCGGCGGCTGGCGGCTGACTTCCAGCGGGCGCAGTTTGCGGAAGCCGCGCAGAGGTGCTGGCCCCCTCCGGTCTGGAGCCGGTGTAGGCCCGGGACGCTGGCCCATTCCCGCACGGCCTGCCGGGTCTCGGCGGGACCCCGGAGCCCGGCTGCAGCAGCTGCCGGTAGAGGCGCTCGCTGCCCGGCCTAGAGCGAGCTCGCAAAGACCCCGGTGCAGTGCGCAGCAAGTAGCCTAGCCCTCCTCTAAATCCTTTCTTATCTGTTGCCCCAGAGCTAAGCCAGATCCACACGCCATCTGTCATTTTTAGGGACTCCCGGGCACAGACTTTTCTGTACTCCACGAATCTTGGGAGGCGTGGCCAGAACGCCCCGACTCCATGTCCAGGATTACAGATCACATATATAACGCGAATAGACTTTTCTTTTCCCTCGTAAACGAGGTCTTGTAGTATTTTATTACCACTGGATCTACACATAGAGTCCTTTCATGCTGCTTGCTTGTGGCATTGAGAGCTACAAACACAAGTACAATTACACACCAAACAAGCAACCACAACAAAACCCAACCCATCAAAAACCCAAGAAAACAAAATCTAGGACACGGTAAACTGTGTGGTGACTAACAATAGTAACTGTGGTTTTGCTAAGTCAGATGTCCTGTCTGTACACCAACTGTACTAGTAAGGTCAACATGCTGTGATTTTTAAGAAAAGTTTGTTTCATCGGAAAATTAAAGGCATAGCTGCTGTTTCTCTTTTTTTTTTTAAATTGTATGTCCACAATTTTGGTATTTGAAGACTGAAGGCAGGACTAGAAGAGAACACTTTTAGAATCATAATACAGTGGTGTGTCTGGATTAAGTAAATAATTCAAACGGATGTAAACTTGCTAACTCTCAAGTTTTCTTTTTAAATTACTTATGTCATTGTACTAATAAAGGACAGAATTTGTAAAGTAGAAGTTACTCAAATTTTTGCTCTCAAACACTTTTGTGGAACATACCAACCACACTCTTAAACTTCTGGTTTCTCTCAGGTTGTCAGAGCGGAACTGCATTGAGATTGTGAATAAACTGATCTCTCAGAAACAGCTAGAGGTAGTTCATACGCTTGATGGAAAGGAATATATCACTCCAGCCCAAATCAGTAAAGAAATGAGAGATGAGCTCCATGTCCGAGGTGGTAAGTAGTTCCTTAGTGTTACATTTTGGCTTTTACTGGGAGTTTGGGGTAATACATTAAAACTGTAAGTAAATAATCAGTTCTCCTAAATTGTTCCTTTTTCTCCCGCACTTTGTGTTTGTTGGGAATTAAACTTGGGCATGCGCTAGCAAATGCTCCCACTGAGCTCTAACCCTTCTCAACTGGTAACTTCATAGGTTCATGCAGTCAGCCTTTCTAGGTTTACACAAACATGAGCCTAAATATTGCCATGTAACAAATACCATGTTTTTGTTGTATTGAATCAAATGTACTATATGTGTGGGGTTTTTCTTTTCATATTAATTTACTTTGTGAACCAGGGGTGGGTACCTAGCTGCCAATGATCAGATGGTTAATTGTATATGAAGAATAGTGATTTCATTAGATTATAAGTTCTCAAATATTAAAGCTATATTACTATTTTCCTTAAAAAAAAAACTTTGTAAATCTATATACTATGACCTGAGGCCCATCGTATTATATAAAATTCAGTTACTAGCAGCAAACATAAAATATTGTTTTGCTTTGTATTTTCAAAGTTTGAACAATGACTTAAAATGATTGAGCACAGTTTGATTTGAACAAAACCCACTTTTCAATGGCTACTATTAGGGTGCAATGTTGGTGTTTTGTTTCTGATCTTCCTGCATTAGTGCTAATAAAACACAAACCATGATTTGGAATATTTAACAGATTCTGTCTTGCTGGTAGATAGACACTTACCTTTTCAATTTCAAAGAATTGGGCATTCATCTTCATTTAGTTGCAGATGTTTCTTTTGGTCATTTGTGACAAACTGAACTGTGTGGAGAGTTGAATGTCTCCCGAGGGTTTGTCATCTTGTGTCGGTTGATGTTCATAATTGGGTCTGATGTGATAAAAACAGCTTTGCAAACAGTATTGCCTGTGGCTTTAACCGTGGTGATTGGTCACCTAGTAACTTGTATCTCAATGCATCAGTTATTGTGCCCTTTGTAGAAGAACTTGGACTGATCAACGCTGTGTCTGTTAGAATTGATGCTCTTTGGCTGTACTTCCATGTAATTTAAATGCCTGTCTTTTGTTCAAAGGTCGAGTAAACATTGTTGACTTACAACAGGTAAATTTATAAAAATTTTGCTTTTATTTCTTAAAAGTTTCTTAATTTCTGATACCATGGATTTGTTCAGTTCCTTTCTAAGTATTCACTAGTACTGGTGTTGTATATGGTATGATGTTTGTGAAGAAATAGTTGTGAAACCTTTGCTGATGCCTTGAGTTAATTTACTAAGTTTTCGTTCTTGTTTGAGAACATTCTTTACAGATAAACTCAACAGTTACTACTTTATAAATTGTAAAGTTTGTGTAATTTTGGGTGAAACATTATTAGGAATTCATATTTATATATTTTAGTATATAGAGAGTAAGTAATAGATAAATAGTTTAAAAAATGAAAGTAAAATATTTTTAAAATATTAAAAAGTGTATATGACCACCAAGGTGGTCTAGAAACTAGAAAATTTTATATGAAATGCTGTTTTATGAAAATAGAGTTCACTGCTTAATACAAGTTTTCCAGGAAAAAAATGTAATTCTTCAGAACTCAAAAGTAAATAAATAAGCAATTTTTTTTCTTTGTCTCTCCTTCTTTTTTCTTTTTTTCTTTTTTTTTTTTTTTTTTATTAGCAGTGTCTTATCTTATTCTGTGGCCCTGTCTTGCCTAGAACTCTCTCTGTAGACCACACTGACCTTGTACTTGTGGCTGTCCTTCTACATGTTAGGATATTATAGGTGTTTTCCACCATACTTAGCTATCAGTATTTTAAAGCAAGCCAAAATTCATGTAAGGATGAGTATTAAAACATAAATCTAAATGTATATTCTTAAATTTAACAACTAGTGCAAACTTCATATAATTTCTATCTAATTCTAGGTTATTAATGTGGACCTGACTCATATTGAAAATAGAATCAGTGACATTATTAAATCAGAGAAGCATGTCCAAATAGTATTGGGTCAACTGATAGATGAGTAAGTATAATATTTAGAAGCACTTTCCTTCTTTCAAATAATATATGTTTAGGCTGGTCATGACCAGTAAGGCTTTTTGTTTAGAGCTCATATAATACAGTATAAAAGTCATTTCATGGCCAGGCGGTGGTGGTGCACGCCTTTAATCCCAGCACATGGGAGGCAGAGCCAGGTGGATCTCTGTGAGTTCAAGGCCAGCCTGGGCTACAGAGTGAGTTCCAGGACAGGCACCAAAACTACACAGAGAAACCCTGTCTTGAAAAACCAAAAAAAAAAAAAAAAAAAAAAAAAATCATTTTATTATAAAAAAATCATTCCATTTTAAAAGTAAGTGCTAATTATGGGGAATACATATTCATAAATAATATAAATCCTGATCTTTTTTCCTATACAGGCAATATAAAAACATAACTTTTATTATTTGTCATGAGTTAACTGAACACAAAGCAAATGTGTTCTAAAAAATGTGAAATGACTATAAAACCTACTGGTAAAAGAAAAAAATCTACCATTTGATTAATTTACCATACATTTAATTACATCTATGAGCAAAAAACTAGCTTTAGAGTCTGAGCAGTGAATGTTGTTCATTCATATCCTTTTCATTACTTTGAGGACCTATCATACTCCAAGAAAAGCATAACAGGAAAGAATACAGAAGGAAACATTTTAAGTTTTTAAAAACATTTAAGTTTTTTTCAATATTAGGAACTATCTGGATCGGTTATCAGAAGAGGTAAATGACAAATTGCAAGAAAGCGGTCAAGTAACCATCTCAGAGCTGTGTAAGACCTATGACCTTCCTGGGGACTTTCTGACACAGGTACTTTCCCCTAATAGTATAAAGAATTGTAAAGCATCTCACTGGGGGACAGGGTCAGGCCGTTTTTTATAAGGTACAAGTGATTACCTCTCACAGCCATGGACTTTGGTTGTGCATTCCATCTATGTCTCTAAAGAGATGTGTTGAAAATGATTACAAGTATCCCAAGTCCCAAGCCACAAGATGCCCAAGAGCACTTAGTGAATACTTTGTAGGACTGTCTTGGTGCCACAGAAGTGCATGTACCACGGGTGCATGGATTTGCCTTGTGCTTATGATATCCACTGTACAGAAACTAACCAAATATACACCGCTTTTTTATAATCGCTAAATATTATAATGTAGACCGCTTTTCTATAATGGCTAAATATTATAATGTAGAGGGGGGATGATTAGGGCTGCTGCTGAATATTTTGCAATGCAAACACCTTCAGCAGAGTGTTTCCTTATTAAAATGTCAGTAGTACCATTCTTTCCTTGCCATCACTTCTCCTTCTCTAAACTGTGACCATGACAGGAAAACAAAGGATCTCACATATTCTCTAACTCTGGGTATTTGTGTTGATACTAAATTCAGATATCATGACTGTAGTGTAATAATGGTGTTACCTAAAACCTGAAGCCATGTGTTGGCTGTATTTTTAAAGTAGTTTGTTATAATCATAGATGTCCATGTGGTACAGTGGAAAACCATTCATAGGCTTTAGTGTTAAACAAACCTGGATTTGAATCCTATCGATGCCACTACTTAGTTACCTGACATTACGATTATTTCATCTGTATGGTGTTTCAAATATCATACCTTTGGAGAAGGAATAACTGTGTCCTTTTCATAAGCATCAATGAGATATCTAATGAGTTAGCACAAGGACAGCACTCTACAAACAGTAGTTTGTTTGCCGTTTACTGAAACAAGGAAATAGCCAAATCTCATTTTAACTACCATCTTAGTTACTATTCTCTTGCTTTTATTAGACATCATGACCAAAGCAACTCTTACAAAAGGAAGCATTTAATTGAGGACTCACAGTTTCAGAGGGTTAGTCCATAATCATCTAATCATTGTGGCAGGCAGGCAAGCAGACATGGCACTGAGTGCTTACTTCCTGATCCACAGGTAGGTAGTCCAAAGCCCACCCCAATGACACACTCCTTCAACAAGGCCACACCTCCTAATCCTTCCCAAACGGTTCCTTTGACTGGGGACCAAACATTCAAATATATGAGCCTAGAGGGCAGGAGGTGCCTTCTCATTCAAACCTCCACAACTACCTTTTACCTTAAGAAAATCCAACTTTTGAAAGTTACCAAGCCATAATTACTTGAGGCCTATTTGTAGTATATTAGTAGAATAAGCTTTCCTGGTGGTATTTAAAACATAATATAGAAACAATAGATATTTTACAAAGCATTTAAGGGTCTAAGTCCTATTTTTACCTGAGAAAGTATAAATCATAGAAAGTTAAACTTAAAAAATATAAGGTTCAGACCAAATGATTTCTTGTGCAACTATGCTCCTGGGTACTTAAGAGTTTCAGCTCTATTTTCTGAATATCACAAGCATGTTCCTAAAAGCTTGTTATATTTTTCTTCATTATAAAACTATCAAACAAAACAACTTGAATACATCTGCTTTTGGGGGGATATGAAATAGGTCCAGACCTATTTCATACTACTTTTACAGGGTAGTATAGCTGAGGAGAAATTCTGTCTCAAGTTTGAAAACCAGTCAAGAAACCAGCAATCTGCCAGTTTAAATCTGGAAAGTCTTCTTACTATTGGGGAATATCGTTTTTCAGATCTTATGTTTCCCTTAGTTGGAAAATCTTAGAATAACATTTATTCCTGTTAGTATCCAAAGGTCCAAACAGAGTCTTCTCTGAGACTCATCTTGCTATTTCTATGTTGAAAACCATTTATATATAGAAAACTGGCTAATGGATCATTTTTTTATTTTCCATTAGAAATAAGTATTGTAAGCAAGGGCTATTATTAGTATTAATCCTTTGTCAATTAACTAATGATAATCAATAATTACTATTATTATAGCTAATGCTTTAACAATTTGGTATGTTTCTGAACTCTGCTATGAGACAATGAAGCTTTCTAGATACTAATCCATCATTTTAGTTCATGTATGATGTAATTTGTACAGTTGAAATTTCTGTCACAGCACATAGCATAAATTGAGTAGGATTGTACAAACATATTTTAATTTTGTTATTTCAAATTAATAAATGTTGACCTCTTATTCCAGGCACTAACTCAGCGACTTGGTCGAATTATCAATGGCCATATTGACCTTGATAACAGAGGGGTGATTTTCACTGAGGCCTTTGTAGCTCGCCATAAAGCACGCATCCGTGGGCTCTTCAGTGCTATTACCCGGTAAGCATGTTTTGAAGTATGTATATATGTATATGTATATTCTTATACATTTCTTTGATATGATTTGCATCTTTAAGTAGTAGTTGAATCTTTTTAAAGCAAAATCTTGTAAGCATCCCAGTTTATTAAACATGTAGAAATAGAGCTCTGAATGGGACTATAAAGCCTCCAGGACCCCCAAACTCAGCTGTCTCCACTCACATTGCCTTCCTTCCCCTGCTCCCACAACTTTTGAACTTTTACAGAAAACAGTGTACAATCTAATGCTAACATCACTATGTGAAGATCACCCTGAAATCATGGAAAGACCATGCAGTTATTAACATAGGAGGACTTGGGTCCGTGGCTCCATTACATAGTAACCATGTGATGTGGGCAGATAAGTAGGTAACCTAGTTACTTGGAGTTTAGGTGGGACTGTTTTTGAAATCCTTTTTACTAAAAGTTCACAGTTGTAATGAATAGCAGTATTACTTTAGACAGGCACATTTCTAACTAAGAGTCTGTAAGATGTTCAGATTTATTGAAATAGAGAATTCAGAAAGCCTATATTCTTAGTTAACGCCTTACATGTCACATAGTTTCTTTTGAATAGCTTTGTGTCCCCATCAGTCTTTGAGATGTCCATACAACTCTGTGGATGCCATATTCCACTCTAATACCCTGTTCAGTCTTTTCTTTTAAGGGTGCTTAAGGCTGATGTCTGTATTCACTGTCCATTTTCTTAACGTCTGACACTTCTCAAGCGTTTTGTCTGGTATCACAAATCTGATATCTATTTTCTATCCTTATTTTACTTGTCTTTGCATCAGCATTTAATGGCAGACATTTCTTTTAAATAGAGCAGATTAACAGTATGTATTTATTGAGTATCAAACACATGCATGGCACAGGAGTACAAGATTGAAAGCTTTGGAGGGGAAGCTTATATTTAGTTGGAACAATTTTCTTCTTTCTCTTTTTATTCTTAAGTAGTCTGGAATTTTTAAGTAAACTATTAGAGAGTTTTTCTATGACCAGTATAGAAGTTATTCAAATTTTACCACAAATATTTTAATCTGTATTTCCTACAAAAAGGGCATTGTCCTGTATAATATAATACAGAACTCCTAGTCAGAAAATTAACATACATACACCCATAATTGATACATACACCCATCTAAGATTTGGATTCATTTTGATATACTGATTGCTTCAGCACTGCCCTTTCTAGCCCCGTCAGGTTCAGTTCAGAATCAAGTGTTTTGTTTAGTTGTTATAGGTCTTTGATCACCTTTAACCTGGAATACTTGTTTGGTCTTTCTCTGACTCTCCTGATCTCGATATTGAGAAGGTCACGGATCAGTTATTCTTTAAAATGTTAAGTTCTCAGGTCTGCTGTTTGTGCATGTTAGTGTCAGTATTTAGGCTGCCCATCCTTGGCAGGAATACGCAGAAGGGACTCATTATTCTTGTAATTAAATCTTAGCAGGTGATACACAATTAAGATTTTTCCAATTACTGATTAGTGTTATAATTACTTAACAGATATAGCTGATAAAATTCCTGAAAAGCTACTTGCTTTCCTTTATAAAGAAAACAAATAGTCATGTGCAGGGATGAAATTTTAGTTCCATGTATCCCATTCTTCCTCAGACTTACAGTTTGTTAGTTTGTTTTTATTATTGGGTACTTAGTATTCCCTAAATTTGTCATTTGCTCTTAACTTGTTATAAATTCCATGTTCAGGTCACCTTTGATTTTTGCTGGTAGTTGGCCCTCAGACTGGCTTTTGACCTTCTGGCATGACCTCATCATTCCTGTGTTGACTACTTTTTTACTGATAGAACCAAGTGTTTTGGGTTCAGTTCATATTTCCCTGACCCACTCAGCTTCTCTAGCCATTTCTCCAAGGCCGCCTGATTCCTCTGTTGGAGTAGACTGTGTAGAAACCTACATCTGCGTACTTAGTTGCTTTACACACTATTTGGGTCTCACTATTCCTTGGCCCTCTTCGTAAACAGGTTAAAGTAGTGCTTCTCATCCTGTGGGTCACAACCCCTTTTGGGGTCAACTACCCTTTCACAGGGGTCTCCTAAGACCATCGGAAAACACATATATTTACATTATGATTCATAACAGTAGAAATTACAGTTGTGAAGTAGCAGTGAAAATAATTTTATAGTTGGGGGTCACCACAGCATGAGGAACTGTATTAAAGGGTCACAGCATTGGGAAGGTTGAGAACCACTGAGTTAGAGGATGTACTGACACAGGTGTGTGTACTTTCCATGTTTCTATTTGTATATAGAGCAAAACCATGTGATCAAACTGTTATCTCCAATTCAAGTCAAATATGAGGCTTCATTTCATGCTTTTCTCTTTTTCTTTCTTTTGCTCTTTTCTATATTTGTAATTCTCTTCTTCAACCGTGGTAAATTTAGCCTGCGTTGTCTTTAATGTGCTTACTTATTTCATCAATTCCCATATGTACTTATGTACCTGACCTGCTTTTGCTGCTGTGGTCCCCCTCTCCCCACACCCATGGACTCTTTATCCTCCATGGCCTCTGACAGCCTATATGCGATCTCTCCAAATGCAAGGAAGTGGTGGCTTTTACAGGAGCTGAGCTGGGAAGCTGATTGGTAGAGATAGGGAGAGGCAGATTTGTAACTCCTGGGGCCTTTGAATTCATAGTTTAGTCAAAAACTAAAAATACTTTCCTATCCGTGTGTGTCTTTTCTATGTTGCCGATGACTGTGGTGAGTATAAACTTTGTCACAGTCAGCCGTTTTTCCCTCTTAGTAATCCTGGGTTTCTGTGTGCAGATACTGTCAACCTAATTCTGCGCCTGACAAGATGGTGCTAAGACATGTGGCTTCCAGACAGTGGATTGAATTCGTTGTATCTGTATAGTAGTTTGAAACTAAGGAACCATTTGCTTTTCTGGTCTGAAGGCCCATCGTCCACCAGGTTATGTTGATAGCTGGTACAGGTAGCTGGAGGAACAGGAAGTAAATATTAACCGAGTGTGACATGTAGGTACACTAGACCACATTCTGTTCCAAACCAAAATAAAATTTCATCAATCACAAAACTTAGAAATTTAGTACATTTATTGAATGCCTACCCTGAGTAATACCTAAGTTCTAAGGTGGAGTCCTTTAAGGAAGCTCCTATTTTTGTAAGTATGTTTCCTTGACGGGAACAGAAAACACACACAAAATAACATGAAGAAGGTTGTGATAATTACTGTAAGATAACAGAGATGACAGTTTACAGCGTACTGAGACCTAATTCATTTGGGAATTTGAGAAAATTTGGGATCAAACAATTTAATAAAACAAATTGATCCGTATGAAATTTTGTTAAATAATTTCGTCAAAACTCTCCAGACACAGGAGCTTTAAGTGTTTCATTCATTTTTAAATAATGTTTCTTTGTTACCAAGCTTTTTCAAGGATTTAAAGGAAAAAAAGTTATGGCATTCTAAATACTCAGAGAGGCATTAAAAAGTTGGAATTAGTTAAAGGACTTGGAATATGCATAAAATGAAAATCTAGCTGGAGAACACAGGTGATGCCTTCAAGTGAACAGAAACAAAATCTTACTTTCAAAACTAAGTAGTGAAAAGTAAATGCAGGACCGGGCAGATGGCTCAGTGGGTAAGGGTGTGTGCTGTGAGTGTGTTTTCACGTGTTCTCAGCATGTTCTTTAAAGCCAAGCATGGAGGAACATCTGGACCTAAGTACTTTAAAGTGGAGACAGGCAAATCCTGGGAGGTTGCTAACCAGCAACCCTAGCTAAATAGGAAGCTCCAAGTTGAGTGAAAAACCCTGTCTCAAAAAATAAAGGGGAGAGATAGTGAAAGATATCCAGAGTTGTCCCTCTGGCCTCCATAGGCTCACACATAGGTTCCCATACCTGAACACACATACATGCATCACACACAAAGAAACAAAAAAGTACACTCTGGTATATGTTCAACTACCTAAAAGCATATGATGATCTGGGGACATAAGTTAGTGATAGAGGAGAGTGCCACCTATATATGCACAAAGCCCTGGAATGATTTATAGCACCTCTTATCCCACTGCCACAGTCACATACAATGCCCATACAAAGACATGAATACATGACATTAAATCTATGATGCTTCAGACTATTTGTAATAGACGCCGTAAATACCTGTCAACTGAACATATAAACAAACTGGGATATATCTGTATTATAGAGTGATGTTTATGACTGAACTACTTCATGCATGTTTCATTATTGATGAACATCTAGTAATATAATACTATGCAAAAGAAAACAGGAACACAAAACCTCCTATTGATTCAACTATATTGAATGTCTAAAAGGTCAAATTTATAGATTCAGGAAAGAGATGACTGTTATCTGCAGAGTAGCAGCCATTATTAACTGCAAATACTACTGAGTGGTAAAATCATCGTGAAACTGGATTGTTGTGATGGTTACACAAGTTTATAAATTTATTAAGATTAAGATCATTGAGTACACACTTGAAATTGAGTAGATGTTAATTATATATAAATCATACCCTATTAAAATAGTTTAGAAAATGTTACAGAAAATACAGATAAGTAAAAAGAGCATAGTAACATTGATTTCTCTCAAACACTTTTGTCTAGAAATATTCCAGATGCATTTAAGTACACATATTATCTCACTCGAATATTCTCAAGTGAGTAGAGTGAAGCCACAGTAAGGAAAATTATATTCACCCGCCCTCACATGTCTGTGAGTTCTGCATCATTCATGGATGCAGCCATGTACTGAAAATATTTGGGAAAATTACATATGCACTAAACTGTTCAGATAACACATTGCATTAGAAAATTAGGACATCTACAAATTGTAAGTGTACAAGTTATAGGGAGGTCCCACAGCATTTGATAATGAGAAACATGAGCATCCTTGGATTTTAGTAGGCTGCACAGTGGGGGCAAGAGCAAGTCCAGCAGCACAGAAAGGAAAGTTACTGGAATCATAATAGAAACGGATCTGGGTTATGAACAGACTCATTCCTACTACCTGGGTAGCACAGTCCTGATCAGGTATCTAAGAGTTGATATAACTTTGCCATCATTTTTTCTTTTAAATTAATTGGTGTTTTCTTTTAATAAACTCCAGTTTGGATTTTTTTTAATCATGTACAATTCTATAGTGAGTTTCATTTTTTTCTTTTAATTCCTATAAAGGCCTACAGCAGTGAATTCTTTGATTTCAAAATATGGATTTCAGGAGCAGCTCCTTTACTGTGAGTTTTATTTCAATTTGTATTGTTTGGGTTGTGGGTATAACTCAGTGTTTTTTGAGAATACACGAGTACCTGGCTTACATCTCCAATGATGAAAAAGAGAAAGTTTCACACAGTTCTCTTCAAGGGCATACATTTAATGATCCAAGGACTTCCCTCTGGGTTCTACCTCCCTCAAGCTCCATCAGCTCAGTAGTAACTCTTTAGGACCAAGAAGACATTCAGCATCAAGAGTATAGCACTGCTTTATAGACTGTTAATGAAACAAAGTAATTCATTTTCTCATTTTCTCTATTTTTTGAGATTATAGTATAGCCATGTCATTTCTCCCTTCCCTTTCTGTGCTCTGAACTTCCCATATACCCCTCCTTGTTCTCTTCCAAATTCATGACTTCTTTTTTTATTGAGTGGTGGTGGTGTGTGTCTTATTGGATAACTAAATGGGGTGCTGTCCCTGGGGAAGACTTTCTCCTGCACTCAGCATTTCTGAGTTGCCTGTAGTTGTATGTGTTAAGGTTGAGGCCTCCTGGCTTCTTTTTCCCTCCACATTACCATGTCTATTGTTGTGGGCAGCCATGTTGGTGAGACTTTGGCATTCCTAGGAGCCACAATTGCTCTGGCTCCTATAATCTTTCCACTGTCTCTTTCACAATGGTCCCTAAGCCTTAAGTGCAAGAGTTGTATTATATATGCATCTATTGTGACTGGGCTCCACAGCTCTCCGTTTTGATTGGTTTTAGTTCTCTGTAATGATCTCAGTGTGTAACAGAAAGAGGTTTCCTTGGTAAGGAGTGAGGACTGCCCTGTGGGAATAAGGACAGTTATTTAGAATGTAGTTGGCGGTTATGCTGGCTTAGTAACGTGGTGGTTGCTGGTTCTCCTCCAAGATCCATGACTTCACTAGCCTCAGTCATCATTACCATATGAGGCATGATTTCCCTCTTGTTAAGCATGCCGAAAGTCTAATTAGCTTCCAGATTGCTGTAGACTTATGAGGATAGTGGTGGTGATGATGAAATATGTATTGAGTGCTTATGATATGCCAGCTGATGGTAGGTAGCACTTTACTTGAATACAGCAGCCTTAGGAGATAGGCATTGTTATTGTCCCCATTTCACAGATAAGAAAATAAAGGCACTGAGGAAATGATTTTCCCAGTGTTTTATAGTTAGTACATGGCAGAGGTAAGGTTTGTCCTTGACCACTGGAGCCACAGCATCCATCCTCTCAGCTGTGGCATTTTACTTCTGCATTAAGAATGGTTGATACACTGCTTCAGGTTAAACAGAAATGTAGTAATAATGGAAAGTGATCACACTGCTGATTCTAATGTGTCCTGGTGTTTTGGTTCTTCTAAATACTAGAAAATTGAATGTATAATGCTAATGATTAAACACTATCTGTTCTTAAAATATTTGCTCACCTGCTTTACATCAAATTATGAAAGAAATAATGGGGTGATTTTTTTATCAAGTTTTTAAATTAACATACAAAGTAATGGGATTGTTATGGCATTTTCATACATATGTGTCATATTTTCTTCATAGTTGTATTTGCCTCCATTTCTACTACTCTCTCTTACCGGTCCCCTCCTTCCCCCAACTGGTCCCCTCCCATTTGCTTTAATGTCACATGTGTTCCATGACCCCTGCTTTTCAAGCTTTTCCTACTCTCTCATGATACTTCCTCCTCTTCCATGGCTTCCATTTCTGATTTCATGACCAGAATGTTGAATTCTGTTCAAAATCTCACTCACTGTCTGGTTTGAGTTAAACTAGTTTCTAAATTTTCCCTGAATTACAGCCTGAGTAGTCTCATAAAACAAATATCAGGGATTTTGTTTAAAGTGTAATTTCATGCATGGTGTTTAAATTTCAATGTACCTTTAAAAAGCATGAAGTTTAGGAAGACTGACTGGAAAGCTCTTGGCCTTTAAAACTGTGTCCCTGTTCTGATCTGTGTGTACTATATGTTGTGCTTTAAGCTGTGCTGGAGGAACTCGTTGGCACTGGACGTTTACGAGGCACTGTGGTTGGCGGGCGACAGGATAAAGCAGTGTTTGTCCCTGACATCTATTCCAGGACACAGAGTACATGGGTGGATTCCTTTTTCAGGCAGAACGGCTACCTAGGTAACTTTTTTTTCCTTTTCTTTGAAACTAAAACTTCTTCCTAACACTGAAATATTCTTAGAAAGTATTGCACTCCAGAGTCCACATGCGTTTTCCTGTGATTGATTAGATTGTCATGGTGCCCTTTGACTACAACAAAAGTTTCCACTTTCAATTCTGTGGAGCTTAGGAATTGAAATTAATTCCATTATTATTGAAATTTAAAAATGCCAAAAGATGATATTGGTAGTTACTAACCTTCAATTTGTATATAAAAATTCAGGTGTTATAAAACTTTAAGTTTTTAAACCCCAAAAGCAATTATTGTGTGTTTAATGTAGTGTGCTTATTGTTTCAAGTTATTTCATTTTAGAAACGTTAATTGATTGTTAGCTTTGCAATGCTTACATTTATCAGTTTTCTACAACACAGAAACATTAATATTATTCTAAAGTGTACTTCTGAGGTTCTGCCATTATTTCTGTAAAGTACCCTGACTGATTTAAAGCAGTAGCCACTTCATTTCCTGAGTGCAGCCCTGATCAAGCTGCAGACTGGAGCATATTCTCCTAAGAGTGTGAAGAACGGTTTGAACATACACTCCAGTACAGGGCTTTGCTTATGCTCACTTGATCTCTGACAATGTGCATTAACTTCTTCAACCACAGACTTAGGTTAGAGCTTTATTACTAGTTTTCTTAACAACTATAATGCCTCCAGTACCAGTAATGTCTGTAAATCTGAGTCTGTTATGTTAAATGATCTACTTTGGAGAATGGCTCTGTCCTGTTTTACAGTGACACATTTTTAAAAATAAAATTCATTCCTTTAACTAAAATAAGCAAAATAGATTCCAGTTTTGAGTTTTAATTTGCACTGTTGCCATTTACTCTACTGCCGTTTTTCATTGTATTGCTCTGTAGTCCTGCTTTCCTTCAACCCTTCAGCTGGGGAAGAGGTCACACAGCTGTGTTCAGGGAGCACTTGAAGCAGGTTTCCTAGAGACCGTCAGTAATAGACATCGAGGAAAAGAAGCATTTAACAAGCTACCCTGCGTTTATTGTATTCCTCAGAAAATACTGGAATACATTACATTCACAATCAAAGACTGGGTTTGTGTGGAACTTAACTTTTTATAAGACTTCTGGAAGGTGTGAGTGATTGACAGGTCTGTTCAACTTTCTTCTGTATTTCTAGAATTTGATGCTTTATCCAGACTTGGAATCCCAGATGCTGTGAACTATATAAAGAAAAGATATAAGAATACACAACTCTTGTTTTTGAAGGCAGCTTGTGTTGGTCAAGGACTCGTGGACCAGGTGGAAGCATCAGTAGAGGAAGCCATCAGCTCGGGGACATGGGTTGATATTTCTGTATGTTTCACCTTTTTCTCTTAATTTTTGTTTAAACCAGTGATGGGTGATATTTTACCAAAATATGCCCAGTTTAGAAATAGGCTATGTAAAGCTAATATTGCTTTTAGAAGTAAATTCTAGCAGTCATTGTTACAACAGAAATAAAATTTTAAGTATTTTAAGCTTAAAGTAATGTTATAAGTGTACATGATCAAATCCAGAATTTTATAAATCTCAAAAACAAAGAAAATAATATAGCAATCATTTCAGTCCTGAGAGTGAAATTGATGAGGTTTTGCACATCTGAGTTTTCTTTCCTGTTATGAAAAATACCCTGATGAAACTAACTTCAGAGTGAACAGGCTTGTTTTAGCTCACAGCCCCAAGTTGCCCTTCTATCATGGAAGTCAAGGGACCAGGAATGTGAAGCAGCCAGTCACAGTACATCCACAGTCAAGAACGGAGAACAAACTCACACATGCATGCTTGCTAGTGCTAGATTTCCTTTCTTCCTTTATACAGTCCAGGGCCCAAACCCAGGGAACGGTGCCACTAACTCTTAGGCTGAGTCTTCCCATTACCAATTAACACAATCAAGGCAGTCCTTACAGACGTGCCCACAGGCCAACCTGGTCTAGATTGTCCCTCACTGAGACTCTTCCCAGGTGATTCTAGATTGTGTCAATTAGCAGTTGAAAGTAGCCATTATAATGTCATACCCAAGCTTGTACAACCACCCTGACCTCAGACATCCTGGTGCATTTGCTTATCCCTTCTCCAGCAACCTCCTAACTTATTAGCATAAACTGCTTTATTACCTATAGTGCTTTACTTCATTGTTCAAGGTTCACCTGCCCTTCATTATGCCACAGAGACACTTCACTATGGATAATGGCTGGAGGCCAGTCTGTTACTTCTAATCAGAACATAGATGTTTTTATAAGGTAGGAAGACTCCTGCTGTGGTTGCCAAATTTCTTAAGGCATCCTTATTCTTACAGCAGGTCTCAGGTAGTTTCTGTGTGGTAGGCACTGTTCTATATGCTAGAAATATGATGGACAAACACGTATCTTCTCTTAAGATAGGCAGTTCATAGGAAGAGATGTGTAAAATAGTAATTAAAAATAGTAATTCAGATGATAGAGCTGAAAAGAAACTTTGTACAGGTAAATTTTTCAGGAATTGAATTACTGGTGAATTATTTCTAGGTTATAAGAGAGAAGCATAGAGACTTCTGTATGTTTGGGTGGTGCTTTGCCCAACTTGAGATTCCTATATCAAGGCATGCAAGTGGGGAAATTGGGTTAAAAAATGTTATATGACTCTAGAGCTCCAAGTGCCGATGAGCCTCGAAAAACAGTTTGGAAAGTTGGGATCATAACTGCTTCTGAAAGCCACTGGCTTAAATGAGGTTCCTTGAGGGTAATCACATTTATAAATATATCTACACACATATAGGTATGTTATACATATGAAACAGATAGCCTGTGCTTTCCTGTATTTCCTCTCATTTTCATTTTGCTTGTAATTCTAGCCTCTGCTACCCAGTTCTTTGTCAGTTGAAGATGCTGCCATGCTGCTTCAGCAGGTGATGAGACCATTCAGCAAGCAAGCTTCAGCTATAGTCTTTAATGACACAGTTGTGGTCAGTGAAAAATTTATAAATGACTGTACAGAACTCTTCAGTGAACGGATGCACC
Source organism: Peromyscus eremicus (assembly GCF_949786415.1). Taxonomy (NCBI): domain Eukaryota; kingdom Metazoa; phylum Chordata; class Mammalia; order Rodentia; family Cricetidae; genus Peromyscus; species Peromyscus eremicus. The sequence continues at coordinate 47,375,395 of NC_081417.1, read as the reverse complement.
AAAAAGCGGAAAAGGTATCCCGAGTTCCTTCCACCTGCTAATCTTCACAGTGTTTTCTTTCCAGTTAGGATCATCTGATGCCTTTTGGGAAATGCTGTATGCAGTCTGACCACAAAGGAGTATCATCTTGCACAGCTCTTTTTTTATGTCCTCTAGGATTTATTATTCCTTTTCTTCATCTTCATTAGAGCCTGTTAAAAGTTAGAGAACTGATTTTACAACTAAAATCTTACCAATAAAATTACATACTTTTCGATTTAAGTCACCAAAGGATTTGATCCACTGTTAAAACTTAAAACACTTAAAAAGTGTCGCTTGTATGTAAGTCAGACTTACTTTGTGATCAGAGAGGCATCAAAGAAAGAAAATCAGTGAACATATTTTTAGTACAAAGCATGAGTAGCACCACAAATAATTATTAAATCTGGCAAAACTTCATTGATTTTACCTTGTTTGAAGAAACAGGATAACTCATTGAGAAAAGAAATTTTATTACTGTCAAAGTTAATTACTTTTCAAGCATGATGGTACATTTCTGTAATTCCAGCACTCAGGAGCTAAAGGCAAGGAATACTAGTTTTAGTCTAGTTAGGCTCGAGGTCAGCCCCGATCTGTATAGTAAGAGCCTATCTTAAACAATCAAGTACTGATGAATTTTTTAAAAATATTTGTTTATTTGTATTTATCCATGTATGTCTGTGTATATGTATGTGCATCTGTATTTGGGTGCTCTCAGAAGTCAGCAAAGGCTATTGAATCCCCTAAGTTTAAGTTACAGGCAGCTGTGAGCCACCATGATGGGCTGGAGCCAAACCTGGATCCTCTGCAGGAGTAACTAGTGCTCGTCACCACTGAGCCTTCTCTCCAGCTCCTGAACGTTTTCTTTTTTAAGTTTTTGGTATTTGACTGCTGTCTCAAAGGGTTGTGAAGTAGAGTTCTTGCCAGGCCTGTCTTCGTAGCTGTCCAGTTCATGCTTGTAGTTAAAACCACCATGTCTGCTCAAAGCCTGTTCTCAGATAAAGCAAGCCCTATGTCTTAATATACTCTTGCTGAATTCATGCAGACCCATTCAATGTGTAAATCATTTGTGTTTAATTATATTCTTTTAAACCTTAGTAGTGTGACTATGAGAAATTGGGCAGTGGACAACTGTCCTTAGCTCAAAAAGGGGCAAGAGGATAAAAAAAATCTCTTAGGAAAGGAGAGAAATTACACTGTGATGCTCTGAGAATAAAATGAAGCTAGAGAACTTAGTCTCTGACTCCCAGAGCAATCCAACCTCAAGGCATGGCTCACCCACCCACCTGCTTAGAAAACCAGAAGGCAAAGATCAAGGTCTGTCTACTGTGATGTTGTTGATGGAAAGAATCTGCCTCTAAACACTTCTGCACGTCACTATAATTAATGTTTTTTATTTTTGTTGAAATATAAATTATTTGTGATGTATTCATTAGTGTGTCATCAAATCTAATTTGGAATTCAAGTCAATCAGTGTTAACATTTGCACATCACTATGATAGTTTGAATGTACTTGGCCCCTATAATCTCATAGGGAGTGGCACTATATGAGATAGTTTTCTGCAATTGTCCTGTTTAGCAGGCAAGAATAAAAATATTGATGTGACATCAGTAAACTTTAGGTTTAAACGTGTTTATTCTGTACTGGGGACAAGTAGACCTTCATATTGCTTATCTTCAAATAAAAAAATGATACTCTGGTAAGAATGTATGTCAGTACAGGGCTGGAAGAGGGTGTGTGTGTGTGTGTGTGTGTGTGTGTGTGTGTGTGTGTGTGTGTGTGTGTGTGTGTGTGTATGTTAGATATCATTTATTAAAATATGTCCATCACCTTTCTTTGAACTCTGTTTAACTGGGGAAAAAAAAAGAATGGATTTAGAGAAAGGTAATCTTATTACTGGATTTCTCATTATCCTAAGCATTTTTTCTAGGAAACCAAAAAGAAAATGGTAATATTTTTACTGTAGAAATGTTCTTTTGTCACTAGAGATTAAAGAACTATCTCATAAAAAAAAAAGAACTGATTTCTGAAGCTGGAAATAGTTCTAGTTTGTTGTTAATTGTTATCATAAAATTTAAGTAGTAGAGCTCTTCGGTAACTAATTCATAGGAAAAATAGATTTATTTGAATTGGCTGCAACTCATAGTCATTGGAGTTATAGCAGTGTCCATAGCTTTCTTGTAATTTCAAGTATACTGGTGGCACAGTGCTCAAGAGTCTCCAGAAAAGAAAGGGACAAGGGGATTCTCTTAAGCTTGGTAAAGCCAGTGAGAGCTGGGGAAGAGTGCGTCTCTCCCTCTGCAGTAGATGCTCTGTGGTTACCTTGCTGCTTTCATTAGCCAGGGAGGGAAGAAGAGCAGATGAGACTGAGACACAGACAGACAGGCTCAGAGCAGCACGTAAGAGCTCTATCATCTTCAGCAGTGAAACCTAACAATGATCATTAGGATGTACAAGTTGATAAGCAACTTCTCTGCTATTTGAAATGTTATATATATTTTTTGCCTACTAAAAGAGCATGTTTTATTGCAGGAAATGAAAAATAATCCTGTGCATTTAATCACTGAAGAAGATTTGAAGCAAGTTTCCATTTTAGAAAGCGTTAATACAAATAAAAAGGATAAAAAAGATGAGCGCAGGAAGAAAGCAACAGGTAATAAATCCGGAATAAATGAGACTCATTCATAGTGTTTGTAAGTACATGTTACTAGTACAAAGGGGTTTGTTTCACTTGCACATTCCATACTTGCATATCAGGTAGCCCCCTTCTGAGAAGAACAAATGTGAAGTAAAGAGCAGGGGGAGCTGTCTCAGTCCCTGCCGGAAGTACCACAGCCATGGTGTGCTAACAGACAGCATGGTGCTGGAACAGGGACAGACACACAGATCTGTGAGTGAGTGGAACAGGAGTCAGCCGAAGTAGCTTCAGCTCTGGGGTCCCCATAAAGGGGCTGAAAACATACATTGGAAAAATGATGCCTCTAGCAAGTGCTGCTGGGAAAGTTGAGTTTGTATTTTTTTGTACTTTGTACAGGCCATTTGAAAGACTTTATTTAATGATTGATTTTTTATTTTAACTGCTGCTAATCTGAATCAAATCCTGCTACTAAATTAAAATTTAAGTTTTTTTAAAAAAAATTGTATATGTATATGTTTTACCTGCATGTATGTCTGTGCACCACATGTATACCTGGTGCCAGAGGAGGCCAGAAGAGGGCATCAGGATGGAACTGGAGTTACAGACAGTTGTGAAGCTCCCATGTGTGTGCTGGGAAGGGAGCATGAATTCTCTGTAAGAGCAGAGAGTGCTCCTAACCACTGAGCCATCTCTTCAGCTGCTAGTAAATTCAATTTTAATCATGAGAATTGAAACAACACAGTGTATTCTGATTTTGTGTGTACTCATGAAAAGATAACAAAGCCTTTTTGATGTTCTCATATTTACCAAGTTCATATCCACTGCAAGGCCTCGGCACTAACTATGCTCTTAACTTCATTACTTCTTCCAAACTTCAAGCAGCTGGACTCCTCTTTCACTTAGAGTTCAACTCCAAATGTTACTTCCTTGTGCCTTTCTAATCCCTCATAATAGTGACTGTACTTGTGGCCTCCACAGCTGACTTTGTCACTGTAGTGTGTTATATTGTTTCGAAACCACACCCATGGTTGTATCCCTAGTACCTAAAACATGATTTGGCATAATGTCAGCTTTCCTGGGTGAGCAAATCTCCTGTTAAACATTGTATTTGACCTTTATACTCAGTTGCATTTGTTCTAGGGAGAACTTCCATCTAGAACTTACTGTTGACAAGCACATGTATTTTCCCTGCTTTTACTTATAGCAACAAATCAGTGCTATGTCAGTGCTAAAAACTTTGATATTCAACTTCTTTTATTAATAAACACAAAGGTGTCTAACATGTATGCTTAAAACATAATTTTTGCTATGAAAATCCATTCCTATTTCATTAGCTAAAATTTTTCCTCTTGTAAAACCTTTTTCTGTGAGACTCTGGAGATCTTTCTGATATTCTCTCCATCTTTCCAGAAAAGCCACACAGAGTTACTCCAGTGACTCCTAATACTCAGATACACTTATATTATTCTTTTATTTAAGTGATATTTAAAAATACACATGTTGATTGGCTAGTTAAGTCAGCATAGTTGATTTATTTTTCTCAAAGTAAACAAAGAACAAAGTACTTTGTTCTCAGTGACTGAAGTTGTGTGGTAGTAATTAATTATGGTGCACCAAATCATGTCCAACTCGCATGTCCTCCCATAAGAAACTCAATACCAAATATTAAAGATAAATTTCACCCTAGGCACGTGGTTTTATTTTTCTTATCATTGTAAAGTTGAGGAAAATAAATTAATGAAATCTAAGGGAATTCTGTTTAGATGTTAGAAAAGTATGTTTAGTTTATAGAAATCACTTTATTTTATTCAATAAGTAATCTTTATGTTGAAAGCTATTTAACACATAACCCACTGTAAGATGAGTATTCTGTTTTGTAAATGAGATCCTAAATGTAGACATCTAATGGCAGATAACTACCTCAGTAATGTGTCTTTACTCTTATGCACAGGACATAGGCTTCTCTTATGATTTGTGTTTATTAAGTCTTTAGTAAGTAAATTAATTGATTGAAAATTACCAATTGATAATTGATTAGTTAATAAACTAATTGATAATGCCATTTTTTGTTACTGATTTAATACACACAGACATTTATCCAGTATCTGTTATTTTTCAACCACTACATCTTAAGAATTCTTAATCTAGGTGAGTGATGGGTGAGTCAGACTCCTCCAAACATGGATAATCATCAGTCTGTTAGCCAAGAAGGCAAAACCAATGGGATCTGTCATAAGAGGGTAAAATAATGCTGTGATAACAGAGATAGTAAATGGAAGGATGTTTCTTTGAGAGGACAAGAAAAGGTGAAGGGTGACTGGAAAGAGAGCACTGGCTGCTCTTCCAGAGTTGCAACCCCCACATGGCGGCTAACAGCCACCTGTAACTCCAGTTCCAGAGGATCTCACGCCCTCTCAGGCCGCCATGAACACTGCGTACATTGGTACACAAACATATGTAGACAAAGCATTCATACTCATAAAACATTTTTTTTTAAAAAAGAGGAGAAAGAAAAGGTGAAGGGATGGATTTGACTAAAAAGATACTAGCAAGCTACATAAAAGAGTCAGGATTGAGTAATTACAGTTGAAACAATCTTGAGTTTGCTTAAGTTCAAGAGGTTTCTACTTTTAGTGAAAGAACTTATTATTGTTATTATCCTTATCACCTTAAAATGGAAACTGACCATAAGAGTTATTAGTTAACTGTATGGCCACCCTTCTCCCCCTGGTAAACCAGGTGACAGTTTACAAAAATGGACAATTAAAAGATAAAAGAATTGAAAAATAGTAACACTGGAAATAAAATTACTGTCAAGCCGTGTGTGGGGGCACACAGTTATAATCCCAGCACTTAAGAGGTAGAGGCGGAGCCGGGCATGGTGGTGCACGCCTTTAATCCCAGCACTCAGAAGGCATCGGCAGGGGATTTCTGTGAGTTTGAGGCCAGCCTGGCCTACAAAGTGATTTCTAGAACAGCCAGGGCTCTCTGTTACATAGAGAGACCCTGTTTTGAAAAAACACACACACAAAAAAAGAATTTAAATATTTCTTTAGTTTGCTTTTCATTTTTCTATCATAATGTTTAACACAGCAATATAGTATCATCGTTTTCTGAAACTTATTAATTAAGTAATACTAACTAAGATATTTCCGCAGAGGGCACTGGAAGTGTGAGAGGAGGAGGAGGGGGCAATGCCCGAGAATACAAAATTAAAAAGGTCAAGAAGAAAGGAAGAAAAGACGATGATAGTGACGAGGAGTCGCAGTCCTCTCACGCTGGTGTGTACTAACTTAGTTCACTTGATTTGTGTGCACGTGGTGTTAACGTTTTCCTTAAGATACGTATAATTGGGTATGTGTGTTTGCATAGAGAGTATTTGCTTTGCATTTCAGTGACTACAAACTTCACAGTTTAGTAATATAAAGAACAAACTCGTCTCTTCGTTTTCATGCTGGAAATCACTAAACAAAAGGGGCCTGTTACGGTCTTTGACAGTCAAGTCACTCATTTTAAGGTTTGTCAATACATGGTCGATCTTCATGCAAAAACAGCACGGCTTGTAGTTAACTGTATGGCCACCCTTCTCCCCCTGGTAAACCAGGTGACAGTTTACAAAAATGGACAATTAAAAGATAAAAGAATTGAAAAATAGTAACACTGGAAATAAAATTACTGTCAAGCCGTGTGTGGGGGCACACAGTTATAATCCCAGCACTTAAGAGGTAGAGGCGGAGCCGGGCATGGTGGTGCACGCCTTTAATCCCAGCACTCAGAAGGCATCGGCAGGGGATTTCTGTGAGTTTGAGGCCAGCCTGGCCTACAAAGTGATTTCTAGAACAGCCAGGGCTCTCTGTTACATAGAGAGACCCTGTTTTGAAAAAACACACACACAAAAAAAAAAAAAAAAAAAAAGAGGTAGAAGTAGAAGCAGAAGAACTAGGAGTTTAGGACCAGCCTTGAGTTTTTGTCATTCTAGGCTACATGAGACACTGTCCCTAAACTAACTCAAAATTGGAATCAAGCTTAATGCTGGGGTGGTGTCTAGAAATGCTGACTAAAGGCTCACTTATTCATATAACTGTAACAAAAAGGGTGAAAAATTTTAGAAGATGTAGACTAGGCATAAAAAGAAAAGAAAAACACAAGAAAACAGAAGTCTCTGGGACTACCAGGGCCAGCAGTGTTGATCCACATGAAACAAGAAGGAATAGAGTTCAGCAAAACTCAGTAGCTAAGGCTGGTTCAGACTTCTCGAATCTGACCCCGGGTAGTTTGTTTTAGACATAAAAAGTACAGTACAATTTGGAAAAAGGTTTACTGATATGACACAATCCCCTGTTCATTTCATTGAAACTTCTCAAAGTACATGTTACTTCTTCCATGAAGGTGGGTTCTAGAGATAAGTTACATGTGTTACCTTATAGGCCTGTGAGATAGTACAGAGATCATCTGGGCTATTAGCCACCTCCAGTCCTGCTTGTGGGAGCTTGGTATGGCCTGGCCCTACAGACAGAACAAGGACCACCTAGGCTATTAGCCACCTCTATTCCCCACCTTCCAGGCAGAAAACAAGTTCTACATCTTTTCTTTTGAAAAGACAACCCTGCATGTTTAACGTCCCTGGTTTCCCTAGTGGTATCTGTGAGCACAAAGACCTTTGTGCACCCAATACCTCTTCACCTTGAAAGAACTCTTGGAAGTAGTTGAAGACATTGAAAGGTGAAGAATAGATGTTGGAAGCTGATGCAGAGAGAATGACGTGCTTGGTTGAAATTTTTCCACACATGGCTGCCTTATTACTTACATCTGAGAGGGGATGAATTAACTACTCTTGCATCTTTCGTTGCCTAGATTTCATAATGTTTGCCAAGGTTGACTCTGCAAGAGACATCATATTTTGCTTTTCTACTACAATTATACTTTTTCCATTTTAGAGATAGGATCATGAAACATAATTCTGCCTCCTCTTTATCCCCAGCAACAATTAAAAAAACCCAAAAACCTCAAATGAAGATAACATGCTGCTATTTGCAGCCTCACAGTTGCCTAGGCTTTCTTTTAGACAATCTAAGAAAAATTGGACTACCTACTGTTGTTAATGTGCACAAAATAATGTTTATTAAAGGAAGATGTCCAATAAAAGCTGTTTTTCTGTCTGCCCTGATTCTAAACAGCATTGATACAGTGCTGTGTGTGTTATTCCTTTTCACTTTGTACAATTGTTTATGAATTCCAAAGATACAGTGGGGAGCAAGAATAAAGAGGAATTTTTAAAAGTTATTCTCTAATACCTGTAATCGTAGAGAAATGAGGCATGTGACATTCTTTTGTGTATAGATTATTGAGGCACTATAACAGTGTAAAACCATTCTACCTTAAAAGTAATTTCAGTGCTTTGAAAAGGGGTTATGTTGTAATCTCTGAAATGGAGGGTGAAATTAGGTTCTCAACTAAAATACAGAATTAAGTCAGTATGAAAGATTACTGGAAGAAATGTAATTTAACAACCTACAAAAGGCTTATGGGAAGCAAACAGGAAAAAAACTGTTTACTGTGAACATCAGGATTGCAAAGCAGATCCTAGAAGGTAGTGGAACTTGGGTATTTACTTTGAATCTATGATTTCAACTGTTTAGATCCTCATTAAGACTGAAAATTGATTTTTGAGCCATTTTATTTTATTGCTAAGGTTTCCCTTGTAGAATCAATAATCCAACTTAGCTGGAAATAATTACTTGTAGAAGGGTATAGCTTTATCATTTATAATGAAAATATTGTTCACGTTCTTTGCTACCAATACTCTTTCAAGTAAGTGGTTAGGCATGACATTTCCACAATTAACATTTCCATTGCACTGGCTGCATACTAATTTTGTTAGTCATTAATATAGAATTGTCTTTGGGAAAGACAATTTTCTTCCTTTGTATCTTTCCAAAAGGGTAGGTTTTAACTTAGTCCTGTCGCTTTCTGAAGCTCTCGTGTCAAATCCAGGGCTGACTAGACTTCAGTAAGCACTCAGTTTTGTGAAGAAGGAAATTCTGCCCACTATCTGTTGTTGAAAGAAGAGAAATCACTCTTTTCTGAAAGACAATCTACTTGATTGTCCTGATACCTAAATATTTGCATTTCCTAAGTTACATGAGAGGGAAGAGTTCCCCTCGTCTTGTGACTGTCTTGTAGAAAACAGTCATTTTTAAAGGAAATTAAGAAAAATGGTCACCTAAAAGAAATTCTACTAAATGTTTAAAATTTAACTTTATTAGATATTTATATTTGGAAGTTACAGTTTTGTTGACATAAAAATGCATTTCTGTCTGGTGAGGTGTGTATTACCTGCCTGGCTTTTGCTGTTGAGTTTATGTTTGTTTTCCCATTGCTGACGTATGTTACAGGAAAGAAGAAGCCAGACATCATGTTCATGTTCCAGGATGAAATTGAAGATTATTTAAAGAAACATGTGCAAGATGCCCCTGAGGAGTTTATTTCGGAACTTGCAGAATACTTAATAAAGCAAGTATCTCTTACCATTTTTGACAGAATGTGATTTTTACTAAGATCTCCAAAACCACATTTTAGCTCCCCCCCCCAACCCCACCCCCAAGAAAGAATTTCTCTATGTAACAGCCCTAGTGATCCTGGAATTCACTCTGTAGACAAGGCTGGCCTCAAACTTACAGAGATCCATCTACCTCTGCCTCCCGAGTGCTGGGATTAAAGGTGTTCACCATCACCCCCTTGCTAGACTTTTTTTTTACCCCCAACCCTTTGGATTTAATTTGATCATGGGATTCCGAATTTATTTTCCTTCAGAGGCAGCTCAGTTCAACATTCAGTAAATGCTTTGGACAGTGTGAACAGTAGAAGCTGAGACCCTTTGAAGTGTTCACTGAAGTTGGGATCTTAGGTCTTGGCTGGGACTAATCACTAACTGGTCCCTTACATAGCATGAAAAATAGCATCTAAAAGGAGAAATGGATCATTTCGATTTTGATTTTAGTCTCTGGAGGGGGAAATTGACCTCAAAAAGAGTAAGTTTAGAAACATCTACCTTGTGAATGAGCCAAGCTAATGTTACATGCAAAAATAAAGGAAATTTTACATAACTTAACCACTGTTAACCAGACCTGGTCATCCCTCAAGTTAGACCCAGCACATAAAGTCTCATAGCGTAATCCAAGAGCTCAGGTAATCTAACTTTTTTATTTTAGGGTAGAGCTCTTATAGTGAGATAGTGAGATTTTTTTTTAATATAAGTAAATTTTATGCATAAATATATTATAGAGCCATAGTCTATAAAAATAGAAAATAGATACTGCTAATTATGCATCATTTTTTAATTAATCTGTTGTAGAGCATATAGGTGTTTTTTTGATCCATCATCTTAAATAGTACTTTGGAAATTGAAACCTTCTGTTGTGATTCCTGAGAATGAAGAACAAACTTATATTCTGCTATTTTGCAAATTAATTTTAAAGGTCTGCTTAGATCTGTAGAGTGTTTATTACTATCATTCTTGTCATCTTTCCTGCAATTATGTTGAATACTTTAAAGTTGTGAAAAACATTTAAAAGTCCATTTAAGTTATTATTCCTGGCCCTGTAAAACAAATTCTTTACTGAACCTTGCTTCAAATTAATTTTATTTGTTAGAAAGATGGAGGCATTTTAAAGTATTATTTCACTATAAGCAAAATTTATTATCTACATAAACGGAGTACATTTGCATTAACTATATTTATGTTGTCACAGACCTCTTAATAAAATGTATCTTGAGGTGGTACGTTCAGTGTTCATGTCTTCAACATCTGCTTCTGGAACTGGCAGAAAACGTACAATCAAGGACTTACGAGAAGAGGTTTCTAACCTATACAATAATATCAGATTATTTGAAAAGGGGATGAAGTATTTTGCAGGTATACTTAATAGTGTCTTTTTTATTGATTCTTGTAATCCTCAAGGAAGTTAGTCTTCATAAAGTGTCCTTCTTTTCCAGATGACACACAGACTGCCCTAACCAAACACCTGCTGAAGACAGTGTGTACCGATATCACCAACCTCATTTTCAACTTCCTAGCCTCAGATTTAATGATGGCGGTAGAGGACCCTGCAGCTATTACAAGTGAAGTATGTTAGTGATTTGCTTGCTGATTGATGTAATTTGAGTCTAAGCACATTTTTATTTTCTCTCATTTGAAATAGTTTAAAGGGAAAATAAGAGTTTTTATATGACAAAAAAAATACTGCCGGGCGGTGGTGGCGCACGCCTTTAATCCCAGCACTCAGGAGGCAGAGACAGGCGGATCTCTGTGAGTTCGAGGCCAGCCTGGGCTACAGAGTGAGTTCCAGGAAAGGTTCAAAGCTACACAGAGAAACCCTGTCTCGAAAAACCAAAAAAAAAAAAAAAAAAAATACTAAAGAATTTAAGTATAGTACAGTGCTTATATATTTTATAAGGATTGATAATATGACCAAACTATTTATAGTAAAAAGGTTTAATTACTCTATGATTCTATGATAAATAAGACTTTTTCTAATTGTTTCTATCATTCTTTTCCTTTTTCTTGTTGATTTATAACTTCCTTTATAATTAGTTTCTTAAGTTCACAATCATTTTCTTTCAGTGGCAATATACCACTTAAATATTGAGACAAGCTCAAATTCACTTGTTTAAAATTATGATCTTAAGCTACAGTCCAAGCCTATCACATCTGCACTTGACGTGTGACGTAGAGCCATGGCTCAGTTACCTCCAGGTAAAAGAGTTTACTCTATTCCTGTGGTAATAATAACCATTCCGCCACCTCTTTCTCTTCCTTCTTTTCCTTCTGGGACCATCTTATGGTTGAAGATTCGGGCAAAATGAGTGAGAAGGTATTCCTGTAGCTATCTGCATTTATAACTGGCTTTGAAAGTGGTAAAACCACACCCATCTAATGCTGTGACCTCTATTACTGTGGTTTGTTGCCACAGAGGTGGCATGATTTTTCTTGATGTGGTGACTCCCTTATTTAATAAAGACCACCCTCCAACGCAGACAGAAGTGCAGTTATTTACCTCTTCTTCTACTGGGAAGATACTGGATTCCTCCTCTTTCACTTTGAGCAACGATCCCCAACACTCTGAAATGTTGCATGTCTCCTGTTTCTTTACCGACTTCTACTCTAGAAAGTCCAATTCTGGCAGTCTTTTCCTGTGGCCTTAAACGAAGCTAAGGATTGATAGGAGACAGAACAAGGAGGCTCTGAGTAGCCTGTCTTCCCAGACACAGCACACCAGCCAGGTCCTTCGGTCAAGCTTTTCAGCAGCCCCTCCCTGAAATGCACTAGAAGGAATGATCCGTCTAATCCACAATACCACGAAATTCACAGTATCTACATCTGTGAAAGATGAAGAAAGCTTCCTTATACCACTATCACAAAAGCATCTAGCCACAGAACAGGGTCCACTGCCCTTCCTACAGGCATCCCTTTCTGTGTGAGAGCCGTGGGGCTCAGTGGCCCTCTTTCAGGTGGCACTGAGAAGAAAAACCCCTGGCTGTCTGTTTACCCAAAGTCTCCTCCCACATGGCCAGTCACTCTGTGGTCATCTAATACCACTGGGGGCTGTAAAGATGAGGCTGCACAGACGTCTTTTGGTTAACGTTTGGCTAGCTCTATGATTCTGTAATTTTTTTTAACATTTTTAATCCCTGGTTTGAGACCTAACATTCAGAACACAAGATATATTACATAGTACTGAATATATGGGGGTTTTGTCTGTTTGATCTTATATAGAGCATATATCAAAAACACAATGCCAAAAGAATTTTTCCCTTACAGATAAGAAGAAAAATTTTAAGTAAATTGACGGAAGAAACCAAAGTAGCTCTCACCAAACTGCACAACTCTCTGAATGAAAAAGTAAGTCGGTGCTAGCTGGTGACTCCAGTTAGAGCTTTGGGGATGCAGCGCTGTGTGCACACTATTCCAATCAGAATCAGTGTAAACGGAATCTAAATCTAGGACTCTGTGTGCAGGTACCTTTTGGGGAGGTAAAGGGGAGAGAAAGATGGGAGCATGTCACATTTTTAGTCCTAAATCACAATTTCTGTTTGCCAAATACTCTGTTAAAAGTTTTTGTTTGGGGTATAAAATTACAAACCAGTATTAAATGTTTATAAAAGTAAATTGTGTAATTAAATGTCTTCAGAGCATAGAAGACTTCCTTTCTTGTCTGGATTCTGCAACAGAAGCTTGTGACATTATGGTGAAAAAGGGAGACAAAAAAAGGGAAAGGTAACGTTGGTTCTCTTGTTGCTCCTCCTCAACATGAGCTACGTTCCTATCTGATTTTGGAGTGTGACTGTCGAGCGTTTCATTGAGAGTCTACTCACTTCCCTAATCCCACGGATGGTTCATCCTGGGCTGTTGTATTAGATTTGAGACCTTCTTTACCTGAAACCTTATTTAAGTCACTATAGCTTGTTTGATTCCAGCAACCGAAGAAAGTATACTTTGAGCTTCCTTGTCACATAGCTTTGTAACTTCTTAGCATATTTATCTTCCTGTGTCACCTGAAGTTAAAGTAGTGTGTATACAGATTGTCCATATTTGAAGAATTCCTTGAAATGCTGTGGAACTGAGTCACTAAACTAGAGAAGGGAGTGCTGAAGGGAAAATAGGTAACCGGTGAGCCCTTGTTAATTATGCATGTCTGTGATTGGGCTTGGCAGACAAATACTCTTCCAGCATCGGCAGGCGCTGGCGGAACAGCTGAAGGTCACAGAAGACCCCGCTCTTGTTTTGCACCTCACATCAGTCCTGTTATTTCAGTTCTCAACCCACAGCATGCTCCATGCACCTGGAAGATGTGTCCCACAGATCATTGCTTTTCTTCAGAACAAAATCCCAGAGGTATTACATTTTAATACATGGGAAATTTTTCAAGCTTTTAAACTTGGAATATTTTGGATGTGAATCGTTGCCAGCACTCAGCGAGACAGAGAGAGAGAGAGAGAGAGAGAGAGAGAGAGAGAGAGAGAGAGAGAGAGAGAGAGAAGCCACTAATATCTGTCTGTTACCAGGAATGGGGACAGTGAGTTAGGGGTTGATTTTTTTTTTTTTTTTTAAATAATTGAGTGTAGTTCAAGAATCTTTTAGTATTCTCTAAGATCCATGGTGAAAAGTCCTCTAATTTTAGAAGTTAAATTTTCAGAAAAGATGCAAGAATGTCAGAACTTCTCTCTGTTTCCCTAGTTTTCATTTAGCTTCCAAGGACCCCTCTAAATGTCTTGTCCAATTCATCCAAGAAAGCCAGCCCCCAGCTAAAAGCAATCTGGCTTCTTTGACTCTTACGATTTTGTGTTTTTGATGATAGAACATAGTTAAATCAGCTTCCTATGATGTAGTCTGCACAGGCTTTCCTTTTCCTGATCTGCACCCTATCTGCACTCCAAGATCGCAGACCTTGCTTGCCATACTCAGCTTTTCACTAACGTGGCCATTGTTTCATGAAGATAAGGCCTTTCCGTTTGTACTGCTCAAACAAATCTACTTTATCTGGTCACAGAAAATCAGATGTGCTTCGAACAGGTTCTTTGTTCTTTTCACAGGACCAGCATACTCTCCTGGTGAAATATCAAGGTTTGGTTGTAAAGCAGTTAGTCAATCAAACTAAGAAGAGTGGGCAGAAGGAAGATCTGTCCTCTGATGAATTAGACAAGGAACAACACGATGTCGCCAATACCACTCGGAAGGAGCTTCAGGAACTGTCTCCATCAGTTAAGGACCTTGTTCTGAAGTCCAGGAAATCATCTGTAACAGAGGAGTAGTGCCCTGAATTTACTTGTATTTTCCCCAAAGTTGAAGATAAGTGATCACCAAATTGGTCACTCAGCACACCCCGCTCTCCCCTGTTAATCCTCCCCACACAGTTCAAATAAAACAGTGGTGTTGCATTAGGTGCAAATCTTATGGAAATTTTTACAAGTTGAGTTCTCCATAAAACATTTTCTCTTTACATAATCCTATGTGTAATTTTTAATGTAATAAAAGTTCTTCAAGGAGTTCTGATTCTAGAACATATTATATGCTTTAATGTTTTCAAGAAGTTAAAATGAAGAATAAAATAGAATACTTTTCATCTCTAGGAAAGAAATTGTTTGCTATTTAATTTCTAAGTGCTATTCCTGTATTTTGGCAGATATTTAAAATAATGTATTTTTTCATGAAAAATGTCTTTGTTATGTCTGAAATAAAAATGAATCCGTTTTATTTTTAAATTAATAGATAATGCTTTAAAACTAGAAAGTTTCCGATATATTTTGTATCACTAAGCTCCAGCTCTTGCTTTTGACAGATAGAAGGCCTCCGACATAAATGTTTGCAGAGGCCTGAGAGGTGACTTGACAGGCGAGGACCCTGGAGAAGCATGAGTGCTTGCTCTCCTGAAGCAAGCCCCAGGAAACAGTGAGGGCAAGCCTGAGGTCACTGCGAGACAGTGCAAGGCACATTGTGTAGTGGGGAGGCTAAAAGAACTGGGGTGTTTCTTTGGTTAGATTTAGATTTCTAAGTTTTGTTTGTTTGATTTCAGTAGCTGCTTTACCCTGAGTTCTTTGTTGGAACCTGTATAACAGGTAGATAGGCTGTTCTTTCTAATGAACACAGAATCTGTAAGTGTGATTAAACCATGCAGAACTTTTATTCTAAAAACAAAGTATAAAACGTTTTCTTTTTTATTTTTGCTATTATTAGTTAAGGCTTACTAAAATAGTTCCTTGCAACAATAATTCAAACCAAGTAAGTTCTTAGCAGTGTCCTATTACTTTTCAAAAGATTTAGTTATTTTGTGTAATAAAATGTTTAAAGAATGCTGTTTTATATAATGCCTTACGTGACATTGTAATTTTTATATTTAAAAAATGTTTAAATACCAAATAAGACTACCTCTTTTCCACAATGACAGAGTATTAATACTGCATGGAAGTAATTAATTACTAACTAAGCATTTGATAAAGTTTATGATGGAACTTTATAGAAAACATTAAGGGGCTGGAGAGGCGGCTCAGTGGGTAAGAGCAGTGTCTGCCCTTCCAGAAGACCCGGGTTTGATTCCCAGCACCACATGGCTGCTTTGTAACTCCAATCCCAGGAAATCCAATGCCTCTGGCCTCAGCACCAAGCACACACAGGGTGCATAGTCACACATGCAGACAAAACACCCTCCTCACAAGAAATTGATATAAATGATTTCACATGGGTAACTTTCTATTGCATCTTTTCATATAAGCAAAAGAAGAAAAAGAATAAATTCTCTGTGACTCCAAAATTATTTTATTTTTTTATTCAGTTTCCAAATTAATAAATACATAGAATTTCAGATTGTGTTTAATAACATTATTTGTTTCAGAAAACACCAAAGTAATCCATATTTGCATCATACTCTGCCTATAGAAATACAAGAGATGATCAGATAAACTCATTTTAATTTCACTTACAAAAATAAAGTAGAAAAAAAGTGTAAAGCTTTGTTAATCTTACTTGCATTTATTTTACTTGTCCCAAACATTCTTATTTTTCCTTAGTAAATAGAAAGTGTTTATTGTTTTATAAATAAAATTATATAGCTGACTTTGTAAAGAATTAATTTCTGATATATTCTTAATGAACTGGGTTAAGAACATTAAAATAAAGTTGTCTATTAAATTTTATATGCTATTCTGAAAGTACTTAGCAAATGCAATCTATATAATGCTTCTATTTTGAATTACTGATTGTTAAAGGAAGTGATATTTTTATTTCTCAAAAATAATTCCTTGCTTCCTGGTGTTTTTCATTGTTTGAAAGTTTGCTGTTCATCTTCATAAATCATTTCTCAGCCAGATTTCAGCAGTTGTATAGCCATGTTCTCATATCTGTTAATTCCTGCCACTATAATAGAGCTATGAGAAAACATGCCCCACTTGTAATGTTCGGTGTGTTCCATCTGTAGACAAGTATAGTCAACGGAAACCCCCTTCTGACCACCCAGAAGATAAGGTGACTAGGAACAGGTACCTTCAGAATCTCAGTGTGCTTTGAGCAAAAGCCACAGTGCTATAGAGCGTGAATGGAAAGTGGCTGGACCTCTGTGTGGGACTACCTTGGACAGTTTGGAAAAGTGCTTTACTCAGATAATGAATGAGATCCAAGTGTAGCAGAGAGCTAGACAGGGAATCATTTATGGCTTTTGTCGAAATGTCATCAACCCCAGACCCAAATGTTTTCTTTTTGTTGTTTGTTGTTTTTCTATCAAAAACTACTTATGACAAATTGGATGAAAAAAGGGTGAGGCAGAAGGTTTGTCTTTGGGTTTTTTTGTTTTTTTGTTTTGGTTTTTTTTTTTTTTTTAAGTCCATGAAACCTTTACTTCAGTGTTACATAAGCAATAAGATTAAAAACACACATAAAAAACTCCTCTGGGATATATATTTTCCACATACGTCTTGAGTCACTATTATTAATATGTTGCTATTTTTAGTGAATGACATTTTTCAATATTAAAAAAATTTAAATAATTTACATAACCTTAAAGTGTCATGCAGATTGTTCTACTTGTATATTGCAGCCATTGTTCATAGCTACTGTACAGATAATATTTTATTGATTTGGAAAGTCTCAGTATATTAAGTAAGAGCCTAGGGGGCTAGAAGAGTATGGCTTCCTACTATGTGTCATCTGTTTTACTACCTTAATATCCTGTTCCCTCCCTGTCCAGTCATAATTCACAACTATACACTCTTCAACAAACATAGGCAAAAAAAACAAAAAAACAAAAACTTTTGAGACTTTCTGAAATGTCCAGGTCACATAAGAAATTTGTATGCTGTAGCAGTTTGCTTTTGGTTTTGGTTTTTAGGCTTTTTTGTGAGGAGTGGATTTTTTGAGACAGCATTTTCCTGTAATAGTCCTGGCTGTCCGGGAACTCACTTTGTAGACCTCAAACTCAGAGATCCACCTGCCTCTGCCTCCTGAGTGCTGTGATTAAAGGTGTGCGCTGCCACAGCCTGGCTGCTGTAGTGGGTTTTATGAGAATGTCCCTCATAGGCTCCAATGTTTGAATACTTGGTTCCTATTTAGTAGCGCTTTCTGAGTAGGTTTGGGATGTGTGGACTTAACAGAGGAAAAACACCAGTAAGGTTTCAAGAGCTACATGGAATTTTGAGTTTCTTCTCTTGTTTCCGGCTTGGGTTCACAATGTGAGGTCTCAGCTCGCTGCTTCCGTCACCATGCCTGCCTGCTGTCACACCTACCTGCCATGATAGTGATGCACTCCTATCCCCCTGGAACTATAAGCCCTTCCCTCTATAAATTGCCTTGACCATGATGTTTTATTACAGGATTATAAAAATGACTAATACATATGCTTTTCTCTTTAATTTGCCTTTTGTTATCAGTGAACCTAGAAATGGGAATACTTCCTCATATCTCTGCACTATGTAGTTGGTCTTTTCTCACTAAGTATATTCTGTAACTCTGAAGCTATATGTAAACATTTATCCAAATACTTATATTGCCTTATGTAGTTAACATATACACACAAAATTCTAGGGGAAAAAAGGTAAATATTTAGGTTATGCTGGAAAGTAATTTTAAATTCTATATTTTTTAATTCTTCCAGAGTTTAGGCAACATGCATTTTTATAATTCAATAAGACATTTTAAAGTAAACATCACTCTATAATAATATAAAGAAAGGATAAGAGGGAACCACACTGAGCAGAGGCAACTGTTTGTGGTTGTTAAAACAATTTCTGTAGTTCTATTACATCTGGAATGAAGGGGTAATGGATGATATGCCTAAAAGATGTTACTTACTAAAGTAGAGCCAGCAGAAGCTGTCAGAATAGAGGCTGGTGGAGAGTAAGATCTCAGATGACAGGTGGATGGCAGTGCCATGCCCTGAGAGGATATAGGAAGAAGATAAAAAGCTTCATTCAGGACTGAGATGGCTACAAGTCACAGACGAAGATTCCAGTAGCTCACAGGCTACACTCTGGCATCCTAGTGGTGCCAGGGCAGATGACACCAAAGGTTTGCTGGTTGGTGTGTAATTGTGAAGCGGCTCGTAAGGAACACCGTGGAGTGCAGAGAAACACTACCGAAGGGGAGAAAGGGAAGGAGGGAACCAGAAGAGTCACTTAGTGAAAGGACCGAAGCGGGCTTCAAGAACAGGCCCGGCCAGAGGAACTTCCTGTAAAATGTGACAGTGCTTGGGAGATTCTAGTCAGCAGACTTCATGATCCTAAAGGGTTTTTTGTTTGTTTGTTTGGGTTTTTTGTTTTTGTTTTGTTTTTTGTCCTTTCTGGTGGAGAGTTCAAGTGAAAGACAAATCGCAATAAACTGAGGGGGTCAATGAAGTTGAATCCGTGAGTGTAAGCCATCTTCTTGAAGAGTTTGAGTGTAAACCAAGAGGGCAGTGACCTCATAACATGAGTGCTGTGACATCACCAAGACTGCTTCCCTTCTTGTAGGTGGAAGAAAATTCCTAGTTAGCAAGTACACAATTCTGTCACTAAGGAAAGGCAGATAGGCTTTTGCTGATCAGATGTTGTTGCTAATCATGTTTCATCGCAATGCCCCACACATAAAACCCAAGTGAGTTTGACTTCAGGAAATACTAACATATGCCTTCATGGCTTAAAACAAGGACAGTGTAAGTCTGGTCAGGAAATAAAATCAAGTTATGGCAGCGTATTTCTTCTCTTCTCCCACCTTCTAAACTGAAGGAATGGCCTCAAATGGAAATTCTAAGAACAAATACTATTTGTCATACAGGTCGGTGTGACCCACTGAGAATTCTCGTGACCAAGCCTCTCTTCTGATACAGTTGACTTCTCTGGACACTGCCTAGTTTGAAGATTTCAAAAGGCCTGATGAGTTTGTGCTTAAATGAAGTCACATAGTGTGGATATGTCAGAAGAATTGGTGCCAGCCCCTGGGGACACAGGCAGAAGTCCAGCCACACTGCAAGTGACATAACATAATGACAAGTGACATAACAATTGACGCCAGGCCCTGGGACACCGGCAGAAGACCATCCACACTGCAAGTGCAGAAAGCAGGTAACTGTCCTGAGTTGTTTCACTCCACGTCCAACCCTCCAAGTTCTCAAACTTCCCAAGAAAGACGTGGTGGAGGCAACCAGCAACGTCTCAGCTGCTCTACAAAGAACTCCAAAGGTGAGAGTTCTCATCTCCCAGACAACACAACAGAAAAGACTGCCCTTCAGATGGTTCCTACCCATAAGGAGGATTTGGGTAGCCACCAGAAAACAAAACAAAACTGGATTGATTAAGGAAATATAAAGCACAATACTTTCAGAGAGCACTTTTTTACAGTTATGGCCTTAATTGAGCTTAGTCAGTGGAAATTCTCAAGTGTGTGTGTCCGCATAAATGTTCTATATTTTAAACTTTGGGGCTTAGCCAGATACTTGAGCTACTAACACTGGTCAAATTTCCCTTTAAGGATATTCTGAAGGGAAGTTTTTCCTTGCGGTTTTAAGTAGAAATTGACAAGGAGTGGTTTTGGCTGAGGAGGAGCCTTGTGTGTCACAGAGTTGGAGGAGAGAGCCTGTTTTTTCCTACAAAGTTGAAAGGCTGTAGGGAGGGTTAGTGCTGATGACCCATTCTGTTCCTTTTGGAATTGATATGCCTGTGATTGAGAGGTGAATCTACCATCTATCCCGGACTCTGTAAATCAAAGGAAAAAGCAGCTTGAAGAAACAGTGAGTTTTCTCTAAAGCTTCCTTTGTTTGTTTATATGGCATTTTAGGGCTTCTTAAAATTTTTAACTGTGAGATTTTTACAGACTTTCCAGGAAATGCTTAAGATAAACTTTTGCTTGGAGGGTGGGTACATACCATGAAGCCTTGGCTATTAGAGCTGATTCCTGCTTGATATTCTTTTTCTTGAGTTTTACAGATTTCTTATTTTGATGACACTCATGGAGGCAGCACGGTGGCAGATAACTGGAATTGCCTCCCGGGTTTTTAATTGTCTTAATACAGGGGCATTTTCCTTTTTCATAAAAGGGGAAGAGGAGATATTCCAGGTTTTATTCTGCTTAATTTATTTGAGTGAATAACGTTATCATTGGGATATTTCATGACTGAATTATTCATACAGAACGCACCTTAAAGTCTTAGCCTTTAAGTAAAGGGGTTAATCAGAAGCCTCCAATATTCCAGAAAAATCTTATCACTGTCTAGAAGCAGGCATAGAACAATTCTAATCTGTTTCCAGAGGTTGCAGTAAAATGCCTCTATGTCCCACTCCCATAAATATATGATATATGCATCTAAAGTGCTGCTTTTTGAAATTGAGATGCCATTATTTGGGCAGAACGGACTCATCTGTCTCCCTTTTTTAGGCATACCCTCTTTGGTTACCCTCATCCATTAGAAACCAAAGTCAGTATGCTAGCTGTTTCGGAGTATAGAAATGTGGAAACTTAAAACATTAATAAAATGTGCAATTCTTGTACCTACAGAGAAGGTAAATGTTTGAGCCACTTTGGCCATTGTCTCAGGTTTACAGTACTGCCATGTGTAAATCCTAGCAAATTTAGCACAAATACATGAATGACATCACAGAAAATACTTCTAAGCATACGTGTCAAGATAGATGCCTGAAGTCACAAGCCACATTGCTTAATGAGGAAAGTCAACGCATTGTGTCTGTTTTCTACTTCTATAGAGTTCCATGTTGACCTTAGCTGAGTGCCAGGTTTCCATCTAAAGCGATGTCATCTCACTGACAGTCAGCTTTCTCTCCTCTTCAGCGTGTTTGCCCACAGCAGTATTTCGAGTAAAGACTTTTAATTTGGATTATGCAAGCCTAAGTATTTTCTACTTATAATACTTACATTATCTACTTAATATACTGAAAACAAGTGTTTTTATAGAACATTTTAGGGAAGCTTTTTTTTTTTTGATGGTTTTCAATATAGGAACCATGGTCTCTTTAGAAATGAAAATCAAAAACTTCAACTCATGGAAGTTTGACTCAGCTGTCAGTTAAAGCTTGTATTTCATTACTCTTGTATAAATAACGTCTTCCTGTCTTGGGTAACCACTGATATCATAGAAGGGCCTTTGAGGAGAGGGATGAGGAGTGGATAAGGGATGTTTCCCTCAAAAATACCTCAAATCCTCTCAAAATGAACAGCTTGAAAGTGTACCTGCCTCTAAGTCAGACCACATGGTTCATGTGGCCAACACCCCCGTCTCAGAACAACAACAATAATAAACTGAATGTAGTGGTATAGGGGCACCCAGGGCACCAGCTGGAGCGTGACAGGGACAGCACTAGGATCCTTCCAGAATGGCCTAGTAACTTACATTATTTCTGTCTGCTGCCTCTTTGGCCCTGGCTACACATCTCTCTTTGGTTGTCTGACAACATTCTCAAACTTCACACATTACAACTAGGTACTTCCTTCTGCTTCAGATTGTACTTCCAACAGGTACACGCTCCTACAATCAAAGATACCATGATCCAGGCTGTGCCTCAGCCAAGACCCAGGATAGGGTAATCTCTCCTCTTCTCTTACTCTTGTCTTCTTTCACTTGGTTGACAGTAGCCCTTTAACTGACTCCCTGCTGCTAGTTGAAGGAATAGCTCCCCTCCTCTGCCCACCTCTTGTTGAGGCCTTATGAGCCCAACCTCCATTCATGACAGCTTTGCATTCTGAGTAAGTTCTGGTGATACTAACAGTCTACAGACTTCACTGAAAGGCAAGGGGAACTCTTGGACTGGATGAGCCGGTTCTCAACAGTGTAGCAGCATCTCTGGTTGTCATTAGCACTAGACATAAAAAAAATTGAATATGTTAACCATTTTTTTCTGTAGTGTTAAACTGGCTTAATCTAGTTGATGAGTAAATGAATTAATAATAGGTGAAAATGAACAGATTACAGGCAGGCATATTTTCCTGGTTCTGTAAAAAAAAAAAAAAGGTAATCATTTGATAATTTTGTCAGAAGTGTTAGCACTCTTAAAAATATTAACAATCCTGTGATTGTGACATGTAATTAAAATGAGGCTTCTATGGGGAAAAGGGTTTCTATCATAAATTTTGATTAAATGCCTGCCAGTGTAGAGCTAACCGTGCTTCTAATGTGCAGGTTTTCTTCACATAAAGGTTAACATTTCTTTAGCAGCTATGTGGATACGACTGTCATTTGGGAAAATGTAAATACTGGCACTAAGCTGCCATGAAGTCTAAATTAAGATTCTGTTTCAAAAGTGATTTCTAGTCCTACAATTATACCTACTTGTTTACTCCAGGAACATTTTTATAATTATACTATGACAGACACATCTAACCTTTGACCAATGACTTTTCTAAAGTGAACAGCTATACTCTAATTTTATCCAATATTTCTCTTATTGTCAAAGTGATACTTTACAATATTTGATTTCCAAAGAACTACATATTAAAACATTTTAAAACTCTATGACCTCAGTCCAGAGGCTTAATATCTCGGCATGTTTTCTTTTTTTATTTTACTTTTTAAAAATATTGATATAATTGATATTTAATTTATTCCATTTAATTTTCACTTAAAGCAATATACACACTTCATCATTCTGTTAAATACCATTACACACACCATGCTGATGATGTCTAACTTTATTTTAAAAGCAGAGAACCCTTTCAAATCCTAGCCAAACTTAAGCTTATTTTAGCAACTGTCCAGCAGGCTATAATTAAAAGCACAAAATACATTTTGAAAATGTTAATCACTGGTCAGCAAATATTTATGTAAAGAGCCACAGATAAACATTTGGGATCTTAAAACTAGTGACCCTAGTTTTGAAGATGCCAGGAAGCCAAAGCAAGAGTGCTAGTACATGTTCATAACTGCATTCCACTGCAACTAGCCAGTGTGCCGGGCGTGAGTATGGTTTCATTCCACTGCAACTAGCCAGTGTGCTGGATGTGAGTATGGTTTTCATTGCACTGCAACTAGCCAGTGTGCTTGGCGTGAGTATGGTTTCATTCCACTGCAACTAGCCAATGTGCTGGGCATGAGTATGGTTTCATTCCACTGCAACTAGCCAGTGTGCTGGGCGTGAGTGTGTCTTCACTCTACTGTAATTAGACAACAGCCATGGCTGTTTCCACCATCACTAGACTGTGTACAAAGACATGTGTATGAGTACATTCCATTGCAACTATACAGTGTGATAGGGCACACACATGGTGCCTTCCACTGTAACTAGACAGTGTGATAATTTAGTAATGGGTGTGGCTGAATTTGAATGCAACTTTATTTAGGAAATTGAATTTGAACATTATATAATTTCATGTGTCAAAAGTGTTTTTTGGCTGTGATTTCTGTCATGTAAAAATATAGACACTATGCTAAGGGCTCAGGACACACAGAGAGGTGGTGCTGAGATTTGGCTGGAGTTGCAGAACTACTCTAGTGCCTCAGTCTAAGAACTCTACTTGCCTGAGTTTGAAAAAACTTCTGTGAACATATACATGTATGTTTTTCATAAGAAATGGCAAGTAATTTTCATCAGATGCTAAAATACTTTAAAATAGAATTGACTAAAGAAAGAACCCTTTTGAACACTATATAGAAATGTACTCTGTCTCTTGTGCATGCCTTTCAAAGAATGTTCACCACTCATCATGATGCTATTCATTTGACATCAAAACATCTGTAAAATACTGCTTAGCAGATATAAATTATATTACACATGAAAAACTGGATACTTCATATCCCAAAAATCTAATAAGTTTATACCTAAAGAAAAATTAAGTTAAACTCCAAAAATATTTTAAATATAAATTAATGATTTTTCCAAGAACAGTCATTGGAATGTATATTGTTTAATTGTCTTTTTGATTGCCAGGTAGCTCACTGTTGTTTAGTGGCGCACACCTTTAATCCTAGCACTCAGAGGCAGAGGTAGGCAGACCTCTGAGAGTTTGAGGCCATTCTGGCCTGCGTATTAAGTCCCAGGCCAGCCAGGGCTGCATAGTGAGACCCTGCCCCCCCCAAAAAAAATCATTCTTTGTTTTTTTGGGGGGAGGGGGACTTTTTTGTTGTTTTAGGTTACACTTTATAATAACCAGGATAAAAAGAGAGTAGATCATGACTCCTCACTTAGTGTTTAGGTTAATAAAGCATAATTATAAAACTTCTAGACTCTTCATTTTTCCCCTTTCTCAATACATGCACACACAAAGTCAGATAAGAGGGAAACCACCTGTTTTATAGTGTACATGTAGATTTGAAATTTTCACTGAATCATGTGCTTGTCTTTTTGGACTTACGAAACAATCGAAATTAAACAACTATAATATGTGAATCAATTTATTACCAATTCATTATTGTTAAAGCTGTCTTAAAAGAACACAACTTGTGTGAGAGGAGGATCCACCCCTGCCCTGAACTGCACTTTTCCCAGTGGGGAGACACCAGAGGAGCACCTTCATAACCTTGGCAGGTGCTTAGGGTGGGAGGAGCACCTTCATAACATGAGCAGGTGCTGAGGGCGAGCAGAGCATCTTCATAACCTGGGCAGGTGCTGAGGGTGGGAGGAGCACCTTCATAACCTGGGCAGGTGCTGAGGGTGGGAGGAGCACCTTCATCAGGTAAGAAGGTGCTGAGAGTGGGCGGAGCACCTTCATAACCTGGGCAGGTGCAGCACCTTCATAAGGTAAGAAGGTGCTAAGAGTGGGCGGAGCACTTTCATAACCTTGGCAGATGCTGAGGGCTCCTTCCAGGAAAGGCACCTGACTCCTCCGCAGAGTAAATGAGAAATGTTGCACGTGGGAGCACTTCATTCCCGGTTACTTACAGATGAAGTGATTGGGGGGTGGGGAATAGAATGAGTCAACTAAGGGTGGGAAATTTTATGCTCAGTTCTTCCAAATGAGAGAAACACATGCAAGAAAGAGAGAGAGGGGGATAAAGCTTTTCTCATACAATCTTTAATTGAAAAAAATGCAGTCTGAGTCTGTCTTCAATATTAGTCATATATGAACATTGTTGAAATGACAAACAAGATAAAAATTTTAGTTAATCTGTCTTTTCCACTACTGTCTAAAACTGGACAAGAAGAAAATTGTGCCCTAGACTGCAGTGGCCATGGAAAGCTGAGCTCTTAAGGCTCAAACAGTAGAAAGGGCTTTACCCCTGACCATCAGTTGTCAGGGCATGGCCAAGGAGGCTGCCGGAAGCACTTCCTGCAGCTCTGCTCCATTGTGACCCCCCCCCCACTCCCCTCTATCCTACAGCCGGGACTGTGGCTGCCCTTGGCTTCAGAAACTCTCTCAGCTTTTAAGACATAATTCTGAATTTTACCTGCAGTTTTCTAAAAACTATTGTGACTTCCCCAAGCACCCCAGTCACACCTCAAAGCACTTTCAAGGGTCTGCTTTTCTTTCTTCTCACACTCCTTTCATCCACGGATGTTCCTCAGGCTCATTGCAGACTGATAACACAACAGTCACTAGGAACCTGGTTGAAAACAGGCTTTACTCTGCATTTTCTGCAGAACAGACTACTAACTAGAGATGATGAGAGCTATGGGTAGTAACTTACTGAGAGCCATGGGCACATACAGCCAGAGTTCAGTCTAAAAGAATGATGAAGTAAAGATGTGTCTCTGTCCTGGTTTGGTTTCTATTGCTCTGATAAATACCGTGACTGATGCTGAGGACCAACTTTGTCTAAATCTTTGAGAATTAGAACAGATAAAAATTAAAGCTGTATTTTAAATATTGCTCTCCACTTACTGTCATCATTATAATCAACAAATTTTTTTTTTTTTTTTTTTGGTTTTTCGAGACAGGGTTTCTCTGTGTAGCTTTGCGCCTTTCCTGGGACTCATTTGGTAGCCCAGGCTGGCCTCGAACTCACAGAGATCCGCCTGGCTCTGCCTCCCAAGTGCTGGGATTAAAGGCGTGCGCCACCACTGCCCAGCATAATCAACAAATTTTAAGTGATCAAGAGTTTGCAACTATCAAGTAGTGGTATCACCACCGTACCGGCTATAGTTTTACTTTTAATCACATTCTGGTGAGAAGTAGATTATACACCTCATGTATACATGTCATAGCCACAATTATTGTAGGTGACGAGCCAGAAATTACTGCAAAACCCATTTTTGTGTCTCATTTCCAATAGCCATAGTAATCCAATAATGATCACAATAAACAAAAACGAATATAGACTTGCACTGAATATTATATGGGACTCGTGCTTCCTTTTGAAGACAATTGCTTCGCTTTGTACAGCTGCCAGCCCGTTGGCTTCAAGTACAGAACAAACCTCTGCATTTATGGGTAAGAGGCTGTTACCTGGCAGTAACTAAGACATGGTGAGGGATGCAAATAGCAGCTTTTTTTCTTTTTCCTATTTTCAGAAAACACATCTGTAATGAAAGCCACCATTTAAAAAAAAAAGCTTTCTGCCATGTGAAAAAACAAAATAAATTATATCTATTAAGTGCCAGGAACCTGAACTATACTGAAGTATTTTTACTAAATACTATGTCAGTGTGAAAACAAAACAAAAATAACAGTGTGTTCCTCTAAACCCAGTTTCTCCTCTTGTTAGATGAGAGAAACAGAGCAGAGAACAAACCAAGGACTTCAAAGCCATTTCGGCTGCCAGACTTAGTGGTTCTGTGAAAGTGAGGTCACAAGCACACTTTATGCAAATGGGAACATAAAATGAACCCTAAGAGGCTGTGTCTCGCAGTCTTGCAGGCCATCCCAAGAGTCTCCCATCAGAGGCTCCCTCACCGACTCTCCCCTTTTCTTCCATTTCTCCTTCATCTTTGCTGGGAGAGTCTGATTTTTGGATATGGCATTGCATAGAATATTAATTGGCTATATAACTCATTTGTTTCAGAGTGGATGTTCTTTCCTGAGGAAATGATATCACACAAGGTGAAGTGAGGTAACAATTTTTTTAAAGTGACCCAAACAATAACAAATATAAGACAGCCTTTAGCATCTAATTCGAGCTGATCTTAAAGGAAACCTTTTTCATTCTTAGCTCTTCAGTTAACTAAGCTTGGACCTCAGTAGATCACACGTGGAGAATTGGTAATGTAAAGCAAGGCTTGTTTAAATAAACTTGGATTAACACTGTGAAGCCGTCCTATTAAACATTTGCAAATTTTGATTTGGAGGTGCATTCAAATTTCCCAGATGCCCCTGGAAAGAAGTCTGAAGGCAGGATGAATGCCTTCTTCATAACTTAGTTCCCATGTGTAACATAATGATGTTAAAATAAACTGAGTTTTTACATTCCATGTTCAAGACCAAGAGACTGTGTACAGATATGTGTTGAGATTTAATTGAAAAATTTGAGACAGGCAGTTCCTGCCCATGATACAAAGTTCTCTACTGCAAAAAGAAAACCTGGTGCTCCATGCTTTGCCAGCAGCCCACTGTCCCTTGTGGTTGCAATAATGACTGCCTTTTAAAGTAAAACATTGGTTGACTGGAAACAGTGTAGATTTCGAGCACTATCCAATGTTATAGAACTATTGTGGTAACAGATTACACACACATACTTAAATTTTGTTACTTTTCCTGTCTATTCATACTATATTTCCCACATGCTTTCCTCCTCCACAATTTTTACATTCTATAATTACTGGTAATTTTTAATATAACCTGATTGATACACGTTATTTAATTTGTTCTATTGGTATAATATAAAAAATTCTACATTGTAAGACATATTACAGTTATGTTTTGGTATGTATTTAGATTTTGTCAATACACATATCATTGTCAAAATATGTGTTATAATGCTGACAATGCATTGTTTTGTATAGTATTACTGTGAGCTATCACCCCCCACGCCATGAACACTGTCAAATGAGATTAAAATTTGCAGGTCAATTTCAAAGTTCATGACTATAACAAGGAGTTTTTGTGACATACGATAAGCCCTTCCTGGTGGCCTGTTGCTCTTCCCAGAGATGTCTAGGACTAGGACCTCTCCAGGTCTGTGAAGAGCTGGAAAGAGCTCTACTTGTCAAAACTCAGGCCTGTGCTGCTCAGTCTCATGCAGACTCGAGAAGAGTCTGAAGACTGCAGTGGCCACCATTTTTGAAGGAGAATGAAAATGTGTAAAATGACAGTGAATCTGTAGTTCACACCTTTGCCCATCAGCAAAACCTCTGCCAGACCTGAACAAAGGTAGGGTTTTATATCCAGTGACTTAGCACATCCATCTATAGGAAGAGAGACAAGGTATCTGCAGGCTTCTTAGAAATCAAGGAAAATACGCCCATCAAACCTACAGGAAGCACTTCAGACGTGAGGGAAACACAACAGCATCCCTCACAGAACACTCCAATAACCTATTTTGTGGGCCTTGATAAATCTGATAAAGTAGGAATCCTTCACAAACTGCCATCGGTTTCATCTGAGACATTTGAAATTACCTGGTAGATGGGAGGTGCTGTCGGGCTCCAACCTGAAGACCAGCTTCAAGGTGTGACTTGCTTATCCTGAGCTTTAGCTTTGGTTATGAGGGATACAGCCCACGCTGAAATATGTGCAATACAAGTCAGAAGTTTAACATTTCTAAGAGAATCATAAATAACTCGAATTAGACAGATCTCAAATCACATAATTTCTGAATTTGCTCTCATAAACCTTTTAATTAAAACTGTTAAAAGCTTTCCTAAGAAGGACCAGAAGTTATCTCTTCCTTCATTCTTGTGTTTAATGATAAGATCTCCAGCCAGGAGGATCTACTACTGTACAAACCAATGCCAGGAAGTTTCAAAGGAAGTGGTATTTGGCTAGTCTACTACAAGCTCAGAAAAAAATGTGTGATTGGCTATAAAAGCTTATTTATTGCTTTTTGTTGAATAACTGAAAGTTCTTCCTCCCTTTTTTTTTTTAACCCGGAGTTGTCATTTAGATAAATTGCAGATTTTAAAAAACTGTTCTGTAGACACTATTAAGTAAATAATGTCTATCATTAAAACTCACTGCAAAATAAATGTATTCTTCATTTAACTGAACAGCTTCCAATACTATCCATATATTAGAGATAGAAACTATTTCTTATATTTAAAGGCATATTTATTTTACAGAAAATCATAGAAGATAATTTTTGTTTGATGTTCTATATTATGAGATTTTTAAAAACTTTTTAAAGATTACAGTGTTAGGATCAACCAACTACAACATTGATCAGAGCCCTTAGCAACGCCCTGACTTCCTGGAGTAGGAATTTTTAACTGGCCCTGCTCTGCAGCAACGGCTAAGATGAAGACATTTGTCATCTTGTTTGTGGTGACTTAATGGAATGAGGATTGACTAGTGAATGAAATTATTTTAAAATATTGGAGAGATGAAGTGATCAATCGATTTTCTAGTGCTCAGCTCTTCACCTCTTTATGGCTTCTAACTGAGATCACTGATGGAGAGTTCATGGAAAGGCCATAGCTTCTCTTTCTGATTCTGTTTCCACAGACCATGGCAACTTCTTCTGACCCATGCACCCAGATGCCTGCCTTGGTGAGGGTTTGCTGATGATTAATTTGAGATGCAAATATGGCCCTGGTGACAGGCTTGCTCCTTCCTCAGTCATCTTAGTTTCTACAATGCCAGATGGCACTTTTTGCTGGCAAGCTTGAATTTTCCATTGGGGGCAAGAGAAGCCATTAAGAACAGTGTTGGGTGGGCAGGTTGATGACTGTCCAACACCACTCAAATCAGCTACCAGCTGGCAGTAGTTAGGAATGCAATGAAGCAATCTTCAGCTAAGAAAAGATGACCAAAAACAAAATAAAAATTTTAAAAAACTGACATGATTAATAGCTTTCAGGAATTTTACAGATTGCTTGCTGATTATTCAAGGAGCATACAGAAGAGGTAGATGACACTTGCTAGTGTATATTAGATCTTTCCTGATAGATTCCATCACTAGGAAACAGGATTGCATTGTGTCTGACATACACAGCACCTGTGTGATACTATTAGATAAATCAGCTCTTTAAATTGCTCCTAGTCTTTAACAAGGTCTGATGCTAAGATTCCCAAAAAGGCCTCAAAGAGAGTAAGACAACCCAGGAACTGGTTTTGCTTTTCTAAAACATTTTTTTTCCAGGAATGACCAAGCAAGAACACAGGGAATGGAAGGATAGGTTGAAATCACACCTTCTGGAATGTCCATCATTCTTTTTGTAATGGTGGATTGAAAGAAAGCTGAGATATGGTTAGGACTTGGAGATACAGTTACATTACGGGCAAGATTTGCTTTACACCAGTGGATTAAAAATCAAGGGTAGCATGAAGCCTGTGAATTGTGAAAGAGTCCTTTGCTTCTTGAAAGAGTGAAATGTCTGAAAAAATGTTATGCCCTTACTTTGGTGAGAATGATGTCTTAACTGTTTCAGTTAATGGCTACTATCACAGCATCATTCTAAAAGTAATTTCTCCATGAAACCATACAAAGTGCCTTTTTTTGGTCTTTGTTCGTCTCCACAGAATTAATTAACAGATGGAAAGGTCTAGTCAGCTGCTCTGTTTCATGGGAGAGTACTCCACTGGCTCTCATGAGAATTCATGTTTGAACCATCCACACAAAACATTTGAGCTTCCAACAATCTGAGCTTGCAAGAATTCTCTAGAGACTAATATCAAACATTCCACCGCAATTCTATGTTGCTTGATTTAGATTATTTTTGATTGATGCCCCAAAGTTATGGCTTTGGTTATTTTAAGATGGTTGAATTTTGTTTTTCTTTCAGTAGCCCTTTGAGTGGGGGAGGTGGGGAATAGCTCCTCCTTCAAAACATGAAGCAGTGCTGGCTATAGGATCTCCCTCAAGCGGAGCAACCTGCAGCCAACTTATTGTGACTCTTCCGTTTTACATCTACTTCGGGTATGATCATAGGCAGCCAATAGGATTCTCATTCTCTAGTTTAAAAAAAAAATAAGGGCCAGAAAGGTCAAATGACTTCTGTAACAGCAAATTAAAAGTTTGTACTGAAGTAAGTGATATGGGAATCTTCACCTTCTGATTTCCAAGCCAGCATTCATCTTATGTTTGGGTTATGAGCAAAAAAATCAAATAAGGTACTGCATTATATGTTTGCTCCTCCTCAGAATGAGAGAAAAACATGAAAGAAAAACCTAAAAGTAGAACCTACTTGCTAGTTTGTCTAACTCTTTTGTGGGCTTTTAGTGTGTGTGTGTGTGCGTGTGTGTGTGCGTGTGTGTGTGTGCGCGAGCGTGATGTATGTGGGTACTGGCAAGCCAATAGTACACGGAGACATCAGAGGACAGCTTTGTGGAGGGCATTCGCTCCTTCTACCGTTATGTGGGTCCAGGGATCAAACTGAGGTTGTAAAGCTTCATGGCTTTTCACTGCTGAGGCCTCTGAACAGCTGCAAAGCACACATATGTGAACTGTTCTGAGTAAGAGCACATGTCTGTTTCTCTGCCACGGTGTGGATGAATAATAAACTTGAACGGTTTACTTTTCTCAGGAATCTCATTTAACTCTCCTCAATCTTAAATTAAGCAGCTCATTGGCATTAACAACACTTGTGCTAACTATGGTGGACCTAGTGGCAATACCTTGAACTTCTGCCGTAGTCATGGATTCTCCCAAGTCAGATGTGCAGACCTCATAACAGAGAACTAAAATATAACTATTTGGAAACTTTTTCACTGGAGCTCAACTGTCCCTTTAAGTTTAGAGAAAAAAATCTTTTAAATGTCTTACTCCTGCTGTTTTATTAAAATATCTTTATTAGACAGCATTCAAAGGACACTTGAGAAGTCTTCTCAGCCACCCTTGTAGGGACAGCAGAAGAGCCATCCCTGGCCTACCAGACCCTGAGGACTTTGCCTTCTACTCTTTAGTCTTCATTGTTGAGCCTATGGTGTATCTGGCACACACATCATGTATATGAATTAATGCACTATAGTTGGAATCGAATCCTCTTTACACTTGGGCTTTTGACACTACTTGTGCTAGACTCCAGCTTTCCCATTCATTTATTCAGTTGTAACATTTCATTCAGACCCTGTTCTGGGCTGCACAGGTGACGTGAAATGCTCATCCCTTGAGGAGCTAACAACCCAGGGGGACACACTGGAAAAAAGAAATGAACAAAATGTGGCGAATAGAAATTTGAACTCAGGAGAGAAATTTATGTCCTGAGAGGTTAAAAACACTTCACATAGAGTGGGATTTTAGTTGGACCGTGATTGAAGAGGAGAATTGTTAGGTTGGACAAATAAAGGACAACTGTATGTATATTGTTTTACTTTCTTATCAGAGACACAAGGAGAGAAGTGCATCACAGACAGTCATGTAGGAAAGCTCAAAGGCCTGAGGATACAGTGTTTCTGGGGAGAAGGGAATCATGGGAGGTAACTAGAAAGGGTGAGAGATAATAAGAAAATAGCATACTATAGTCAAGAATTTCTGTGCTGAGTGAGTTTAGACTTCATAATAAAGAAAATCTGTGAAAATACACTTTAAATCAGGCAAGAAGATACTGAGTCTGAGTCAGGTTCTTTGAACATTGTGGAAGCTAGTCTTGAGCTCCTTGGGAAAACTACACTTATCAACAGAAAGCAAAGACATATGTAAATTGCTGGCTTTAATCAGGAGAGTACGTGTAGAAAGGGTGCAGAGAAGATATTACAGCACCTGAAACATCTGCCTCAGGGTGCAAGCACAGTGTGTTCTTGATTATGCAGTATAGATGGTTTTTAACCCCTTTGTAGAGAATAGTGCACATTGTACCCCGATTAGTGAGGTCTTAGAAGTGCTTTTGGCTGCTCATGTACACCTGCCTGCCCTCACAGCATGTTTTCACAATTAAAACCCTAATGAGAAAATGACAAGTAAATGAAGTACATTTTAAATTCAGATTCTTCATCCAGTCATCTTCTCCAAGTTTAATACACAGGCAAATTTCAAACTTCAAAAATTTTTACTAATGTTTTCCAAGAGCATTTTAATATTGTTTACACTGTTCTTATTTGAATCATGTTTATCCCTAAATAAATCTAAAACAAGTGAACCCATGAAAGACAAAAGGATTGATGACTGAAAGAATAGCTCTAGATGCCTAGACAGCGAGAGTAACAATATATTCCTAGTTCCTTCTCCTCTCTCCTCTCTTTCCCATTCCTCACCTCTCTTTTCTGTGGTCCTCTCTGTTCTCTTAATACTGAGTGAGCTACACTAGAACTGTGCAAAGGCTTTAATTCCAATACGCAAAATGTTAACTACTGTAGTCCTACAGTGAGAATAGTTCAGCAGCAGCCCCAGAAACTATTCTGAAAAAAGAAAAGATGGAAATTAATCCAGAAATCCCATCAGAGTCTAAAGAGTGCATGTTTGCATCCATATGCAAGTAAGTTATGAGCAATTTACAGACTATGCATTAGAGAAGAGGTCATCTTAAATATCATTTGCTGTACATTCTCTATATAAGGCATGTAATCACTGTGATTAATTTTAAACAGTGTTACTACCTCCACGGTGAATATGAAGCTATAATCAAATCACTGGGATTAACTTATAATGGGATTTAGAATGGAGAATATATGATAATTCAATGCTGTCAAGCTAGAACACAATGAAATAAAATTCCTTAAACACATAGCTGCAAAGTGCTATTGGTAGAATCCAAAGGGTTAAATTGATTTCAACTCCATCACATAAAGGTAGAAGCTCTCTTGCTTTAGAATCTTGTACCTCTGATTTTTAAAAAGTAAGAAAATACACACACACACACACACACACACACACACACACACACACACTTATGTATGCCTTGGTTTGTTAGGACTACAGTAGCTAACATTTTACGTACTGGAATTAAATTCTTTGCACAGTTCTAGTGTAGTTCAGTATTAAGAGAACAGAAAGGACCACAGAGAACAGAGGGGGAAGAATGGGAAAGAAAGGAGAAGGAACTAGGAGATGGTAGGAGAGAACATATTATTTCTCTCCCTGTCTAGGCATCTGGAGTTATTCTTTCAGTTGCTGATTCTTCTGTTCAGTCAAAAAGCCCCCCATCAGCATGCAAAGCCCTGCCCAAAATACACTCCATTCATCTGGGTTCTTGCCACAGTTGGTACAAAGAGCATACTACATGGATAGCTCAGTAATCCTGTTCCCCTTGATTCATCATCTGCTGTTTTAAAGAAAAAGAAAGGTTACATATACAGACAGGACATGTGTATAAAATACAAAAAATAACAAATCAGTTTCATAAAAGAGAATTGATTTATATTCAAAATATTTTATCTGACTTCCTTGTCCTCTTTCAATGTCAAAAGTGAAATTTAAACTGAACTCTGATGTTATATATTTATTACCACCA
Source organism: Peromyscus eremicus (assembly GCF_949786415.1). Taxonomy (NCBI): domain Eukaryota; kingdom Metazoa; phylum Chordata; class Mammalia; order Rodentia; family Cricetidae; genus Peromyscus; species Peromyscus eremicus. Next base: position 47,340,359 of record NC_081417.1, on the reverse strand, counting down.
TGCTTTTAAAAACTGTTCTATCACATTGTGTGTGCATGCGTGCATTTATGCTGTGAGTGTACACATGCATGTGTGTGTGTGTGTGTGTGTGTGTGTGTGTGTGTGTGTGTGTGTGAAGTTTCCTGATGACTGCATTTGGCTGGTTGGAACTTATGTGAAAGACACAGCTTTTATAGAATCTTTTGTCACTGCCTGTTTCATAGAATGCAAAGCTTGGTATTGGGAAGGATGCCTGTGCCTTGTCCCCTTTTATTACCGTATGGTGAGATGGCATAGGACCATGTATTTATTACAATATGGTGAGATGGTGTAGGACCATATATTTATTTGTCCTTTTGTCCTTCATGGACATTCAGACTGTGTCTTGATATATGGATAGTCTATTGTTCTGAGCAGGCATGTATAATTGTTATTTATCTATTGGTATAGTAGAATTTGCTGAACTCTTTCAGTAGCTATGGATTAAACTGAGAAGATTTCCTAGTAGAATCTTGGCTCTCCTCTAATGCATTTTCTTGGGTCTTTCTTCAGCTGCCCACCTCTTCTCCTTTATGAATTTGTTGGACTCCTTTGTATGCTCTGGATGTAATCTCTCAGTGGATAAACAGTTTACAAGACCTTCTTTGACTCTGTAGCTTATTTTCACTAATTTGGTTTCTTGACAAACAGAAGTTCTTACGTGTAACTGAACATGGATCCCATGTAGCTAGTACTTTTTCCGTCTTAAGAGCTTTTTCATATTGACATGTTCATACAGACTGTATTGTCAAATTTTCTCTTTTCCCTATCTTATAATCTGGCAGAAATGATATTGTCCCATGAAGGAAGATAGTATGCATCTAATTTCATGCTGTTCACTTGGAAATTCAATTGCCCCAGGGCCATTTGCTGCAAATACCATTCTGTCCCTCATCACTCATCTTGGTCAATAGACCTTTCCAACTTGTCGCATGCAACACTGTCTCTTTGGTCACACTTCTGCACGTGTGGGTTCATTTCTGAGCCCCCTTTGTCCCAGGGATCTGTGTGGCTAAAGCTGTGTTTGTATCCCACAGTGTGTTCCAGCAGTTCTTCACTAGCCTTACATCTGACTGGAAGCATTCCCATCTTGTTCTTGATTGAATGTGATTTGATTGTTCTCGGGCTTTGTATTCCTCTGTGGGTTATAGAACAAGATCATAAATGCTACCAAAAATAGCCCAACACCGTTTTATCTTGATTTGCAGAGCAAGTAGAGGAGAAAAAAAGACAGGTTCAGAATACTGAATTTTAACTCCATGAACATCTCATATCCTTCCACTTATTTGGATTTTCTTAACATTCCCTCAAAGCTTTTATAACTTTCTAGATAATGGCCACATGACACAGTAACTGAGCAGTTATGATGTTTCAAAATCACTTTTGATAATTTTATTGATTATTGCCACTGAATGATAACAGGATAGATTTTCATCTACAGGTTTTATCCATTCGGATAACCTGAAGACATATCGGAATACTTGAGTCCTCAGTCAGGTTACCAATAAAGGATACATTTGTTTCTCTCCATTCTTGTTTTTGTTATTATTGTGGGGTTTTGAGTTTGTTGTCTTTTTTCTTCTTTTCTTACTTTGATGCGGTGTATGACTTCCTGGCAAAGCTGAATAGAAGTAACTGTTGTAGGCATTCTTTGCTAGTTTCTATTCTCTCACAGAGCTTTCCCCAACTAGAAGGGTCCCTTTTTATTTTCCTTGTTTCTGTTATTCCTTCAGTTTATATATTACACCTGAAGATATGGAGCTAAGAACCTCAAGTAACAATACACAGTGCTTTTCTTATAAAAAGAATGTGATTTTGATTAGAGTGGTTTTAAATCAAACTTTTAATCCCAATGACTATTAATTTGTCTTGTGGACCCAATATTTGTTTATTCGTGACTGTGTAATAGTCAATGACTTCCTTTCCCATTTTCTCTTTGCCCTTCATTTTATTCTCTCTTTGGAATTTTTCAGGCCTGGAATGACAGAGAAATTCTCATAATTTTTTTTGGTGTGTGTGTGTGTGTGTGTGTGTGTGTGTGTGTGTGTGTGTGTGTTCAAACCAGGTCCTGGGCACTACCAACCAAATTTCATTGTTGATCGTAGTCTTTTAAACCAAAACCCAAAGGAAGATCTCAGAAGTCAGTCCTCACTGGTTGTCATGGTCACCATAGCTGGGAAGGCTTCTGTGAGGAAGAGGCTCCTCCTGAGATTGTCCATTTTCCTAGCTTGCTGATTTCTCCCCCCCCCCTTTTTTGGACTAAATTTTTCTTTTTTGCCAGCTCTGCAATGCATTATATTTTGTTTTCTATTCTTAAAAAGTTTCAGCAATAATCACCTGTGCAATTAAATTTTAGCTCTGAAATCTGGCATCAACTAGTATTAAAATTATCCTTAACCTGCACTAACATGTTCCCTTTTAATGCTCTTATTTTCTTTGTCCGCCACAACACAGTGGCCTTTTGCTGACTGTTTCGTTCCCTTCACACTCTACAGCTTGTGTTTCTCCACAGCCTTTTACCTTTTCTCCTTTGCTGTGCTTCAGCTTTCTCTGGCAGCCTCATCCAATACATCAGCTCCCCCTGCAATTTATCCACCTCTAAATGGCTCAGCTGTGACAGCGGTCAAACGTGCTTTAACGCAACATTCCACTCCAAGTTTGTGGACAGACAGCCGGATGCCTCTCAAGTCCCGTTCCTCAAAATGAGTACACATAAATTTGAGTTAATCTTGCCTCTCATTAGTTTTCTTCCATGCCCCATCTTCTTTAACACACTAATTCTGCAAGGAACCCAGATGTGAAACCTCAGGATGATTCTTTCTGACTCCTAAACACATTCAGTTAGGTCCTACTGCATCCTGATTCACCCTCCCACAGCTCACATTGTCCTGTTCTGAGAAAGATGGGCATCACCTCCAGTCTGAGCACTTCAAATGCTTCCATCCTTTCCTAACTGCCAGTTTCACTCCCACTCATCTCCCATGTTTCTCAGAATCCCAGGAGTAGGTACATGAATGTGCTATTGTATTACTTCTCCCAATCTCAGAAAGCCTGTCTCACACTCTCAGTTCTGTTCTCCATTTTATCAGCCTGCACACTTGGCAGGACACAGCACATAGCCCGTGGGTGTGATTAAACTATACCATCTAAACTTGTGTAAACAAACTAGCCATTACTACAATAATGGAATTGATTAATGACACATTTCTCAGAACATATCCCTGCCTATAACAAGATACGGTTGGACAAATCGTGATTTATGCCACTTGGCATTCATTTCTTGCTCTTGTTTATGAGTGCCTCATATGTACAAGTGTGCTTCCCAATTGTGTTAGCCCCTAGCAATGCCCTTCCTCATAACCACAAAGACAGAGAGGTTTATGCAGATATAGGACTCCAGTTTCTGAAAGGTGCAGATTTGAGCTTCTAGCTCCTTCATTTCATCATCCATTGGTTTTGGCTTCAGAAAATAGTCTCTTCACCTGCCAAAGAGAAAATTTATAATAGGCTTTGGGGGATGGGGTTATAGTGAAGATGAAAAGAATCTATACACATTTGTTTAAATAGTATCCTTCTTTCAGGAAACTGGAGTATTACAAACCATTGCTAATGTTTCTATTACACCAAGGGTGGTGCTGTTCATGTCCATTCTGCCCTATGACTCATGAGTCAGCCTCCATCTCCCACCAACTACTGCCTCTAACTCCACCACTACTACTGCCACTCACAGCCAGAAGCTAGTTATAGCACCTGGGAAAGTGACTGTAGGCACCCCGAATGGGTAGTAATCATGCATAGCCCCCAGCCCACTTGCCAGCATCACAGCATTTCATGTGATACTGTTGCTAGGCTCACTCCAGGTAGGGGAGACACAAAAACAAGAGCATTACCCAAGCCAAACTTGAAGAACCGATTAGTTTACTGGGGTTTCTTACAAGAGTCTGGTTGAGAGGATACATACAGCAGCAGAAACGACTCCAAGACAGCTGCATCCCCAAAGCCCACCTCTGTATGAGCCACACCTCAGGAAGGCAGGGACCCAGAAGTGCACTGCACAGCTTGCAGCCAGCTACAGGTCAGTGTCTCCTCCAAGCAGCTGGGCTCTTCCGGGCCTCTTCTATGCAGCTTAGGTTATCTGAGAGTCTTCACAATTTGGGGAAGGAGGGGTCTAGTGAATCTGGTCAGTTTCAGAGACACTATGAGGTGTCACAGTTATCTACTTCAGGGGTTTTAAGGGGCTTCCTTGTAGAACGGAAACTATCAACTCAAAGGAAACTGTTATGCAATAAGGACGTAGGAACATTTCTTTCATTGTACATCTACCCTCCAGCTTTGTAGTTAGAAGAGTTCAGAGAGTCTCCTGGACATTCACTCACTGGAAGAAGATTCAGGAAATAATTTTGTCTGACAAATGTTTTCACCTAGAAAGAGAATAGAGCCAAGGTTGGCAAACTATAATACGTCCATTACAGGCATGCAGATGCAGCTTCACCAAGTAGTTCCTGAATGTTTAATTGCTGAAAATAATTGTTCTGTCTCCTTCCTTGAAGAGGTAATTTTCAGAAAACACTGGACAGGAAATCATGTGAGAAATGAAAAATACTTATCTTCTGTCTCTACCCCTAGAATTCCAATTTGGGTTAAGGATGCACTTGGGACATTTAAAAATTTGTCACGCATAGAGCACTACTCTAACTTCTGTGATGTTTCGTTTCTCTTTGCTGCTTTCAAATTTTATTCAGATGTTTACAAACTTTCCTAACTTCTTAGTGGTTATGTCTATGCTCTCTGCCAATGCTATGTGAATTTCATGTGTTTTTATATAGCCTTTACAATTTCTGTTTACTTTGCAAATAAAACATACTTTACATATTTATTGAATCCATGGATAAATGACAGCTGTGTAAATGCCTAGTGAGCCTATTAAGGACCTCAAGGATGGCAGCTAGTCCTCCCTGCCCTCCTCCTTGGTATGCTCTGTCAAGTATAGCCATGGTAAATCTCTTGATTCTGCTCAGCAGAATAAAATATAAGTAGATGCTGTTCACAGCTTTAGCCTTCTCATCAGCACCTCACCATAAAATGTAACTTGACAGAAAAACATTCTTCATTTGAAAAATAGCAGCTAGTAAACAGCCTTGCCAGCCAGGGAACTCACATCTTTTTATACACAAATTTAAAATCTAAAAGAACAATACAGAAAAGAAAACCTTATTTATCTTTCTGTGCTGTATGATACATCGTTTCACTTCTAAAGCCGTCTTCTACATCTGTAGTGGGTAGTGATAAAAATTATGGGCTTAAGGTTTTATATCAACTGTGGGATGAGTTTGGAAGCTTGACACCGATGTCTCAATTATGTCCCACACATGAATGGCTGGCAGTGCACACCTACATGTGTTGAATGTAGCTTGTGGGGACACGACAGTAACACTAATAGTTCTTAAGCCTCCTAATCAAAACTTCAGTTTGCTCTAGCATTTAAAATCTCCAAAAACAAACCCTCCTGCTGTCTTTGACAAATAGTACTAGGAAAGGGTACTCCCTCTCCTCCACCCTGCAGCTTTACCCCTTGGACAATGATTACAAACTGGCTGTTCAGCTTGTTTCTGGACACAATTCTCCCATTAGTTAAAAACATATTGATTCCATAGACAAAGAAGGCAAGGAGATACAAATGGTGCTCGGAAAAAAAGAAGTGGTAAAATTTCATATAGCTGAAAAGATCATCTTCTCTAACCTCTCCACCTCACCCCACTTAGTCAGAGGTCCAAAAACTAAAATTTCAAGGTCTTCCTGAATACCTTATCTAACCCAGTAAGAATCCTTTCTCAAAATTCAACATTCTATTTTAGATCCTGTAGCAACCTCTTACACGTCTTTTCTCCTTCCTTATAAACTAGGAATAATTTCTTTCTTTCTTTCTTTCTTTCTTTCTTTCTTTCTTTCTTTCTTTCTTTCTTTCTTTCTTCTTTCTTTCTTTTCCTTTCAGTCCTCCCTCCCTCCCTCCTTCTCTCATTCTCTTCCTCCCTTGATTTGCAGATTTCCAGCAACTTAACTCCCTTAAAACCTTCCTAGGAAAGTCCTGCACCACTAGTCTCTCTATTGGTACCCTAAAAATTGTGTATGATACTAATACATGTAATTATTTCTGTACCATTTTAAATAAAATATTTGAGCACATTTCTACATTCATGGTTAAGTGATAGACATCCTGAAATGAGGACTGAATTTTGTAAGGTGTTTTTGCCAAGAAGAAAGTACACATGCAGTTGGTTCATTACTTCAGATTATATTCACAATTCCCTGGGTAAGTTTGAGACTTGGTAAAGGTGAGGAAGTCAGCTACCACTGAGTTCATATTCAGTATACTCTCATAGAAGCAAAAATCATAAGATTTTAAGATAGTGGACCAGTTCTGTTTTTATCCTACTCAACTCTCTGATGATGTTTTTACAGAAGAGAGTGAAATAAGAGCTGCCCTTATCTTTTTAAAAAGTAAGGAAAAATGGTCCAGCTGGTTTAAGATGTTTCTATGTTGTGTAGTCAGGGAGGGAGGATCATGTATTCCTGTCATTATATTTAGATTTCTGACCTGGCCAACAAATGAAATACAGAGATTATAATTTTGTGCATGGATTATTGTTTTAAATAAATTATTGGAGTAGCACATTTTTGAAATCCTTTGTCTTCATTTTTCTAACATACTAAAGTCTCATAAAATGGAAGTCACCTGAGCATTCCCAATCCAGGAGGGAACCCACTCTTTATGGTGGCACTGTACACATTTTAAACTAAGTACATATTCATGATAAAAATGAAAATGACATTTCCATACTAAGTGAAAGAATTTAGAAGTATCCTATTTACTGTGGAGATTAAACACTCGGTCACTGCAAATGTAATTTAAAATATTTTTAGCATTTCAAGGGAATCAGATCTATCTTCCTGCTGTTTATGTTTGAATTCACCAGGAATGGACATTTCTGTGAAATTAATCAAATAGGGAATTCAATGTTCCTTGCAGATAATTTTGGCCATATCCCATTGGGATCTTTCTAGTCTGGGTTTGTATCTTTCCTGGGAAAGACCCCTGTGTTCCAGATGGTCATTCTTTCCCTGCTTAGTGTGAAGAGTGATGAGCAAAGCCAATACACACAGAATTAATGATAGTGTGGATTTGCCAAGAAACTCTGCTGCAGACTTCATTACTAAAACAAGAGAAAATAAAACATATTTGATAACAGCATTGAACATGGTGTAGATATAAATCAGTATTAAAATATTTTCAGGCACAATATTAATTACTTGATGTACTATTTTTTTTTAAGTGAAAGAAATCTAGATTAGAGAATAAGAATACATTCTAACAAATCCAGAGATGGCAAATTCAATTTTTCCCAACGAAAATTAGTGCTATTGTTTTGGGCTATGATGAAATTGTCGTGCTCACAGTTTTTCTAGGTTGAAAAAATAATCCAACATCTTTATATTTCTGTCAGTTTTCATTGTGCTGGAGGCTCTTGTGCTGATTCATGCCATATACATGCTGGTTTCACCACGAAACTTAAAGAATCCTGTGGTTTTCTCTGAATCCCCATACCTGGGACACTGCTCAACCAAAGTCATGAAAACCTAGCATGTGGACTGAATCATACTTGCAGAGTTTTGTGTTTTCAGCTTGGCCTGGACATTTAAATGCAGAGTTCCAGGTGGCCTAAAGGTAGCAGGAAGCAGTGTTTGGAGTTGTCCTTAGAGCATCAGCTGAGGGTGTCCCGATAGAGAAGTGTATGTATAGGAAGGCCTTGGTATCAATATACGGGACCCTTATTAGGAATCCAAAACAGAGTTTAAGAATAAAAAATGCAATAAAAATAGCAATGTACTAATTGTTCAAGTTTGAGTAAAAAGAATTGTTATTTTTATCAAATTCCACTTCCAGAACTCTCTTGAGATAGTTACGTAATGACAGTTTTAAACACCCTCTCTCAGGTCATATTATGATGTTTGGTATGGCACATGCTACATGTATTGCATTCTCATTGATATCCATTTTGACATGTGGTGAATAAGATATTTTTGTTTCACCATTTGGCTGCTTTTACTTTTGAGAGGAAAAGAATACAAAAGAAATGCCAAGATGGAAGCGTAGCCTTTCCTAAATCACCACAACTATGAGCAACTTCCTAAATTTGTGATATTTTGCCAAGTAATAAATAAATTCAACTGCTTGACTCACATTTTACAAAGGATTAGCTATTTGTAATGAAGCTTTGTTTTTATACACAAGAATCACTTTCTTATCCACAGGATCAAATAGAGATGACAAGTACTCAATTTGATTGTCAATACTGCACGGTATCCCTTCTTGGGAAGAAGTATGTGCTCAAGGATGATCATCTATACTGCGTCTCCTGCTATGATCAGATCTTTTCTAACTATTGTGAGCAGTGCAAAGAACCAATTGAATCAGACTCTAAGGTAGGCATCGCTTTAGTTCAGTTACTGCTTGTGGACAGTGGGTGACTGCTTCAGAATGCCCCTTTCCTCCCCACGTTGACTTTTTACTTTCTAACATGTTAACGTATCAAGTCGTGATGTGTAGTTCTGTGAATTGCGTGTTTTAATCTCACGTTATCCTTAAGACAACTTTTTTCTTTTAGTATATGTATGTGTGGTAGTTTTTAGGATGAGTAAAAAAATTAAAGGAGTTAAATTATTTCCCCAGAGTTTTACAACTAAATATTGAGTTATGTCTAGAATAGCTAATACGTATAAAAATGCATAAAAGAAGTTGGAGGCATAAAGAATTCAAGGCTTGTGTTTTCCAACTTAACAATCTGCCTTTCTCCCTTAGCCCCCATGATGGCTCCTTTGCACGTCACACTTCCTCCTGCTCTGGACTTGCTATTTCCTTTCTTTCTTGCCTTTGCTTTAGCTAACTGTTGTTATTTGTTTGCTTGAAGTCAAAAGGAATAATAAAATACTCTAACCTAAAAATTAAAATTATTCCGTGTAAAACCTTTCTTGTAGGTTATAAAAGGAAGATAAAGAAACTTGACAAATTCCGGTGAGGTTTCTTTTTCAGTGGCCTTTAGTGGCCAATCCAACAAGCCCCAGGCTTTTGCTCTTAATTATTACCCCAGAGAGTCTTTCTGCAGAAAACTGTATCAACAACTTTCGCTCAAGCTAGTGGTACAACCTACTGGTACTAGGGTCCTAAGAGTGTCCCGTCTTGTCTTAGAAAACGTCTTGTTTCACGTCAAGCACATTTAATTAACTTTATTTATTGTCTCAAAGGATCTTTGTTACAAAAACCGTCATTGGCATGAAGAATGCTTCAAGTGCACCAAATGTCATGAGTCTTTGGTGGAAAAGCCTTTTGTTGCCAAGGATGAGCGCCTGCTGTGCACAGACTGCTATTCTAACGAGTGTTCCTCCAAGTGCTTCCACTGCAAGAGAACCATCATGCCAGGTGAGACCCAGACGGAGCTGTTGGCTCTGCCCAAGGAAAACCCTTCACTCTTCGGAAGCACCACTGGTTTGAGAAAGGCAATGCTTTTGTTTTCTTTCTCTGGTTCCCAATCATCTATTCTTCTTGATCAAAGTAAATTGCAGTGCTCCATAATTTTGTAATTTTATTACAGTTCTCTATATTTTATTTTCATAAAACCTAATTCATAGAAACATGTTGAGCCAGAGATAGAACTAAAGGATAACTTGCACCAGAAGCACAACTGGAATGCCCTGTCTTAGGCCTAACCAATGGCATTGAAAGGGATAATTCTTCATCAGACATTGAAGATGGTCCTCATTTTTTAATCAATTCATTCATTCTTTCATTGTGTCTATTTTCTTCCATTGTGGGGAGTGTCACTTCTCTCCTCCCACCAAGTGGGATCCAGGGATCAAACTAAGTCATTAGACATAGCAGCAAGCCCCTTTACCAGTTTTGCCTTATCACTGGACCAAAGGCATCATTTCATAGCTCTGTACAAACTGGTTTAAGGGACATTGTTTTCCCTTAGGGAAGAAAAGAGTCCATGTAAATACTTCACTTTAAAAAAAATAATAATTTAAGGGGTTGGGGACTTAGCTCAGTGGTAGAGCATTTGCCTAGCAAGCACAAGGCCCTGAGTTTGGTCCTCAGCTCTGAAAAAAAAAGAAAGAAAAAGAAAAAAATAATTTAACTAAAATATACTTACATCATTTCCTCCTTCCTACCCCTCCTAAGTTTCTCCCTCTCTCAAATTTGCAGTGTCTTCTTCATTAACCTTTGTTGTTACAGACATAAAAGCAAATAAGCATATAAATTCGAGCTGTTGAGTCCTTTCAGTGTTTCCTGCAAGTGTGTGTGTTCTAGATATTTAGTATTAGATAACTAATCTGGAGCTCATCCCTAGGAAATACTAATATTCCCTTTCAGCAGCTGTTAGCTGCAGCTCTTCACCTAGGGATAGGACCCCGTGAAATTTCCCACATTGTTGGAGTTGTCCAGGTCTGGTTTAGGTAGCCATACTGTTGAGATATCATGGGTATAGCTACCTTCTCACACTAAAAGACACAATCTAACGGCAGATTTCCTGTTCCTCTGGCTCATAACAACTCTCTTTTCCATGTTCCCTGTTTTTCGGTCCTTTCCTATCCCTGTGGACAGCAGCATAAGAACATGAATCAATCAACCCCTCCTCACAGCACTCTGGTCATTATAACTACTGTCATTATTATTATTATGAAGTCGAATAAATCCAGAAGCCATTCCCACAATATGTATCACAGGAGTAGTGCCCTGGGCATTTATAATTATTCCTCTAATGACCGCTATGACTCAATCTGTCTGAACCATGAACCATTCCCAATCTCTACATGCAGGACTTCCCCGTAGCTTTTGCTGAAATTGCAGGAGTTTTCTGTGTGTGATTCACTCTTATCATAGCAGAACTGTAGCAATTTTCCTTTTCTCTAAATAGCTCAGGAATGACAAAATGTTTTTCTTAAAGTTTTTCCCTGTTTATTTATACAGTAATACAGTTTATTACGGTCATACTTAAACTATTTTAAATAATTGAGGTATGTTTTCTTAAAGAAAACACAAGTATGCCTGGCTTGCTCTAACAGTCTTATTTTGGGATCCAGGTTCTCGGAAAATGGAATTTAAGGGCAACTACTGGCATGAAACCTGCTTTGTGTGTGAGCACTGCCGACAGCCAATAGGAACCAAGCCCCTGATCTCAAAAGAGAGTGGCAATTATTGTGTGCCGTGTTTCGAGAAGGAGTTTGCTCAATACTGCAACTTCTGTAAGAAGGTAACTATCTAAAGAGGGTAAAGCTAGGGAACCTTCCAGAACACTGGGTTGTTTTTTGTTTTATTTATTTTTTTGTTTTGTTTGTTTGGCTACCTTATATATTTGGAATGAAGTGAACCCATCATGCTATATCTAATGCATGATGTAATCTTTAAATTTCAACACATCACAAACTAAAATTCTCATAGTGAAGATGTCTTCCTGTTTTAGTAGCCATAAAATTCCACCTTAGATCATGGATTTAATATTCAATAGCACAGGTGATTTGACCTCCCAGTTGCATTCACTGCCTTACAGAAACTTTGCTCTGGACAGGCACATTGCTCTTTGCTTCCTAGAAGACAATTTTGATTCATTTACTATTAACTATTTCAGGGAAATAGGGATTTGCCTCTGAGAGCAGACGGGGTGGGGGCAAGATACTAGGAAAGCTGCCTATTATTTTCTAGTAACTAAAATCTCTTCTTGTCTTGAGGCTTTGTGTTATTAAGGAGATTGGTAGGCTTAAGTAAGTGACAGATTGGGAGAGAAATCCAGTTGGCATGAAGACACACAAAGCCAAGAGCTGTGATTTCCTTCATTTCCTGCTCCAGCACAAATGCAAGCACCCTCTGACTCATTCCAATTCAAAGCATACTTTCCTGAAGGGAAAGTCATTTTTTAGAAACAGACATGGCCTGACATTTCACCCTCTCTGCTTTTATGTGAAAAGCAACTCATGCCCATCATCTTGATGAAGGCTGTCTGTATTCATAAAATATATACTGATGTTCTCAAAGAAATCCTTGACACAGGAAGGATCATGAGTTTAAAATGGCACTGTGAATTGTAGGAGAACGCTGAATCATGACAATGGATTGGTGTTGGCTCCTGAATAGTGTGATCCATTAACTGTCATGACAGCTCCCCAAAACACTGTGTATTTGCATTTGGACTGCTGGAAAGCTCATCACACTTTCTCCAGGTGCACACGCAAGCATGTATGTATGCACACATGGTACAGTAATTTTCTGCTTCTATTGGTAATACCAGTGTTGCCTATACAATAAAGCAACAAATACACCTTTCAGAGTTATAATTGCTATATTGCACCATAATGGTAGCTGATAGCTACAGTGGATAGTCTCAAGATGGGAAATCATCTACTACCTGAAAGTCTCTATTATTTTTCCAGAAATACTGGCTTCGAAAATGATGATATGAGCAACAATCAAACCCTGTGCCATGACCACATGACCTAAGAAGCCTCATGGCTTCCAGAGTCAATGGCATTTATAGCACATGCTGGAAACAAAATGAGTAGGCTTATCTTGTTCTGAGAGGCTTCAATCTTAGGTCTCAGCTTAGGCTAAGCCATTAATGAAACTTGTGGGATATGTCATGTAATTTACTGGTCACAATGGAGTCTTCCTTTCAATGTTGTTATAAAGACTTAAGATGCCTGAGACAAAGTGCTGGATTTTCCAGGCTATGGGAGACTGTGGCTATATATATATATATATATGGCCACATATATATATATATATATATATATATATATATATATATATATATATGGAGGGCAGGATCTGAAGTCATTAGAAGCTTATGAAGTGCTCTGATTGGATTGTAGAGATGATGACTCAGATTATTTTCCATTTAATCATTAAACCACGTACTCTTTAAGAAAAGCTGGATATAGATAATTGTGATCAAAGCTAAAGAAAGAGATTCTGTTTGATTCAAACCAGAAACAAAACTTGGCTTAAATAAAGTCAAACTTCTTGACAACCAGGCCTTTAAGTTTTTCCTCACCAATTTCATTTTGATACACTAGAATTTTCTACTAAGCAACTGGTGGCTCAAACTGTAAGTGCTTCGAATTCAAATTCTTCAGAGTGAAAATGGAATTAAATTTGTCCTTAAGTTCTTCAACTGCTCTCTACTTGGTTCAAAATCCTTACTGTGAGTTGGGAAGATGATACTGTGGAGGATATACTGTGTAAGCATAGGAAGAAGAGTTCAGATCCCCAGCACGAACATAAAGGCTGGGCCAGGCAGCATGAATCTGCAACCAGCACCAGTCCAGATGAAATGGAGAACTCCACATTCAGTGAAAGACCCGTTCTCAGAAACTAAGATGGAGAGTCATAGACAAGGACATTTAATGTCAGCCTCTAGCCTCTACACAAATACACATGCACATACATGCACATTCACACACATGCACACAGACAGACAGACATATGCACACACAGAGACACACAAAGACACACTCATACACATGTATATAAACACAGACACATGCACACACATGCATGCACAGACATACACATACATGTGCACACACACATACTGTTAATGTCTTCACTTTGACAGAGAAGAAACTTATTCTAAGTCAACGATCAACCCAGACCTAGATAGTAGACTTCATTTTTGCTCTCTACTTCTTCAAAAGGAATATAATCATGGGCAAACTTTTTTTTTCAAATATTCCAGAGCTCTAGGACATATTATTTTGCTAGGAATCCATTTTTCAAGTTTCAGATCTTTTAAGCACTGCCTACAAATCATTTGACTAAACAAATCAAAGGAAGCATGATTTCGCCGATGCCTGCTGTCAGGTATTTGAAGTCAGTGGGAGGCATTTTAAATTGCTTTACTTCTCACATACCACTGCACTCCTCATTTACTTATTCAGAACAGTATAGTATGTTTTTTTCTTATAGAAAAAAAAAGACCCCTAACAAATACCTTTAGTTTCTGAGAAACTTGACATACAGTTAAAGTGTGTTTAGAATATTTTTCAAAGACATGTATGATAGACAAACAATATGTCTGTGTGTGTCAGCAAACAAAGACAGCCTAAAGTAGGCTTGCATTTTTAACATCTAGAAAGATTGATACAGACCTGCAGCAGCCATCTTCAACATCACATTTCCTTGGTCTTTGAAAAAGATAGACATGAATATGTTCAGCTTCCTCAGCAGCTCTATGAGGTCAGCATCTATGGATTTGAAAGAACAGATGACCATAAAGTAGCTACACAGGAAGACTTAACCAGTATCTATCAACCTGATTCTCAAAAAGTATGTTTCCATCTTTTAAAGAACATGAGAATTAAATTGGTTTTAAAAAGAATGTATTATGGGCTATCCAAGCGGTTAAACATCTTCCTGGAATGCACAGGGTCCTAGGTTCAATCCCCCACCACTATGCAAGCATTATAAAGGACTAATAAGTATCTGAGGCTCAACATGCATTACAAATTCATGACTTTGTGCCCAGCTCTTATGTTCATAGCAGTAATCTGAACTCTGTACACCATTTAAGACCTGAAGTTGAAAACTCACGCAGTAGCTGAAATCAAGTTTCTTGTTCAAAGTACAGTAGTAGCGTGGCTTTTCAACACAGCTGAGCACACAGATGGTAGAGTATGTGCAAGTTTAGTGCCGTCTCTCGGTGGATGTAGCAAGTAACACTGTCATCCACCACTCAAGGACTGTTTGTCTACAGAAGGACCAAGTCTATGCCATGTAGAGGTGTTGAGAATATCCAGAAAGGGTCCTCCCTAACCCAGGACTGAGGGTGGGGGTAACAAGTAAGTCATTGCTCACATTGATGGCGCTCATCAGCTCCACCCAGGATCTCCACAACTGAGATTTCTCAGTCATGCTGGGAGCTTTCAAGAAAAAGCACTCTGGCTTCTGTTTTGTTTTATCACGTTTTCCAGCATTCTTCAAGGTCAGATACTGATATAAATGTGTGGGGTAGAGCTATGTGAGGCCTAACTAAAGATCTTTGGAGATAAAAATAGAAGACTTACAAACAGATGAAGTATGTCAAGCACCTGCTTCCTTTATGATCTTCCCGGGTCCAAGGGCATTCTACCTCTTTTCTGATACAGTCTTTAGGAAAATTGGACTTATTTTCATTTTTGAGGTTCTGTATAATCCCTCTAACATTTGGCTTCTCATATTGTTTTCTAAAAAACTTACGGAGGTTTTTCAAGGAAGCGAGCATCCTACTGCAAGATGGTACAGAGCTCAGAGCACCAAATGTGGGCATGGAGAAGCATCATGAGATTGTCTGAATTGCAAGGGTATCCACACTCATTGCCTTCTGCTAATGCTTTGGCAGGTGATAACTTCTGGTGGGATAACCTTCCGAGACCAGTTATGGCACAAAGAATGCTTTCTGTGCAGCGGCTGCAGGAAAGAGCTTTGTGAGGAGGCGTTTATGTCCAGGGATGATTTCCCATTCTGCTTGGATTGCTACAACCATCTTTATGCCAAAAAGTGTGCAGCCTGCACCAAACCCATCACTGGTAAGTGCTTCAGCTTACCATGGTTCTACCATGATGCAATTAAAACTATGGAAAATGCTACCTAGTTGACTTAGGAAATGTAAATAAAAACATATTTTTTTCTACTACATTTCCTTTTGAGATAAACACAAGTAGATACTCACTTATAAATTTAAATTTTATGTGGACCCCTCAAGGGAATGACAGGATATAGTTTGGGGATTTGTACACTGTAAAAAGTAAATACTAAACCTAATGGTATGGTTTCTAAGGACAGTTATAGTCCAAGGAAGGAAAACAGGTAAGCCAGAAGGTCAGAGAAGGCCCTAGTGAGGAGGCTCAATTTGAGACTCAGGAATTGAGAGGGCAGAGGGATATTACTGAATTAGAATCCTACTGAATTCCAACAAAAGCCAAACATTTAAAATACAAAAGCTTTTAATTAAACTATTCTATAAATTAGCCAAAGCTGTAATTAGAGTAACATAGAACAGGAATTAATTTAATTTCTTCTTAAGATGCTTTAAACAAATGTATTATTCCTTCCTCTGTACTCACTTGCAACAACTTGATTATGAATGAAAACAATACAGTATTGTACTAAAGCAATAAAGTACAGGAGACACCGTTTGAAAAATAACATAGACGACAAATCGATCCATGCTAAGTAGCTTCTCACAGGGTTGGAGGAGTGCATTGTGTTTTTCTCAGAACCATCTCTAAAATGTTGATCCTGTGGTAAAGAGGCAGAACCAGCATGAGACTTGAGAAACCCAGAAGCTATTCTTCCAGACAATTTATTGTCATTAATAATGTGATAGAACAGTATTTCCACTTCCTGTGTTCAGTATTCTTATGTCATGTTTCATTTTTTAGCTCATATTGGATAGCACCAAATTAAAGATTATTCCTTTTCCTTCTCTGACCTCAAATATCTCTCTGTCTCTGTCTCTGTCTCTCTGTCTCTCTGTCTCTCTGTCTCTCTGTCTCTCTCCTCTCGTGCGCTCACACGCGCACATGTGTGTGTGTGTGTGTGTGTGTGTGTGTGTGTGTGTGTGTGTGTGTTTTGAATCTACACGCATTTTCAAATGAAGGAAAGTATTTCCTCTGCTAAGCTAAACTTGAAGGCTTTCCACCTAGTTGCAAAGAGAGGACATGGTCTCCTAGTAAAGCACATGTTTGTCCATACATGTTTTCCACCAGATTCTCACTGGTCCATGGATTGTGTTTGGCTAGCAGACAGGTTTTACTTGGCCAATGTTTAATTCACAGGGTTAGGGAGGGGAGTAATATAGAAGCCATTGTTGCAACGAAAAGCAAATTGAGAGCTTGCCTGGCTGCGTTCACATTCCCAGTTCACTCTCCTAAGCAGCCCTATTACAGGAGGCAGGTCTTCTCACTTCTCACACTGTTTCTCTGTCATTCAGCTATGTCACCTCCTTGGCACTTACAATGTTTCATGTTAACAATCCTAGACTACTGGGCTTCTCACCATGTGTTCCTAACCACTCTACTTTCCTGTTTTCTATTCATTTGGCAGCTCCTGTCAAGGGAGGCAGCTACCAGCTCCCTCACTTTTAGTTAGAACATGGGACTTCCTGATGTTTAAAATCACCAGGACTCCAGAATCTGCTCCCTCCCATCACAGTCTGCTCTAATTTCACTTGAACTGGGCTAGAAAAAGAGACCCTCTGATGAGGAAATTAAGAGGTTATATAATTCAAAATATTTTTACAGCTCTTTGAGAATTCTAACAGCTAATGGGGATCTCACAGAGCCTACACAAGCCCTGAACTTGAGGAGTTCAATTCTGATCCATTACAGACCCAAGCACCTAAATGGTGTTTCTGGTAAACGTTCCATCAGCCAATTGTACTAAGCTTCATTCAGTACAGACAGAAACCAACAGTTTTGCACAAAAACGTAAGACAGAAGAGCAGACCCCAAGTTAATCTAAATGTGACAGTATTTAAGTGAATAGAGTCAATCTAAAGGACTTTCTAAGTATCGTCTTAAGACTGAAATGCCTGCAAAAACAGCCAGCTCATTCTAACATTTCTTAAACATATGTAAAGCCCTAAAGTAAGGCTTCTTTTAAATGAGCTCTCTGGATTAACACACAACAGGGAATCCTGGAAATGCTGTGTTTGTTCTCAGAAGTTGTGAATTCGTGCAAACCCTTAGCCATCTTGGGAGCTATGCATTCTCACAGATAAGTTCAAGTGCAAGAAACTTACTGTACATTGTGGTGACTACAGTGAATGATAATGCATTATATAATTGAAAAATCTATAAAAGACTGAATTTTAAAAGATGTGTTTGAAGTAATTCATGTTAATTAGACTGATTTAGACATTCCATACTGTTTGCATGTATCATGACATCACGTTACATACTGCAAATATGTAAAATTAAAAATCAATATTAATTTTAAGAAAAGCTATTTCTGTTAGGATGCTTTTAGTATAGTATCCTATGTTAACTAAATCTACCTACAAGTGGGTGTACGTAATTTACTGATACTATTTCATTGAATTGACTTCATTTTAACTAATTACAGACATAACTATGATTTTCTTTTTTCAGTTTTATTTTCACTTAAAATATAATTACATCACTTCTTCTCTTCACTTTCCTCCCTTCATCCCTTCCCATTTCCTCTTCCCAAACTCCTCCTGTTTTCCTTCTCACTCTCAATTTGATAGTCCCTTTTCCTTTGATTGTTGTTGCACACACACACACACACACACACACACACACACACACAAACATATGATAAGTACAGCCTACAGAGTCTGTTTTTGTTGTTTGTGCGCATGTTTTCAGAGATGACTACTTTGTACTAGATAACCAGTTAGGGTGGGAATCCCTGGGAGAGGCGAGTGCCCCCTTTCTCAGCAGTCATTAGTTACCCGTGGTTCTTTGTCTAGGCGTTGGAACCAGTGAGATTTCCCCCCTCTGCATCTATTGATAGTGTCATTATGCAGGTCTAGTTAATGCAGCCACTTCTAGGAGACACAAGCCTTTTCAAAGATGTCCCCTGAGATTTAAGTGCAGGAGTTATGTGGTACATGTAACTGTTGAGGTTGGGCTCCACGCTTCCCGTTGATCTCTACATTTTGTCCAGTTGTGGCTTTCTGTATTGGCCTCCATTTGCTATAAAGAGAAACGTCTTTGATGGGAGATGGGAGCCGCACTTATTTGTGAGTATAAGGATAAAATTTAGAATGTGTAACTACAATTATCTCTCCTCTTTTAAGATTTTACTGCCTCTTGAACTACCTGAGCTAGATGAAGCAGCTTGATGTAGTGAAAGTGCTCTGAACTTGGTGTTAACAGACCTTGGTCCTGCCTGTGTTGCTAAGCCACTGTGTGACTATGGGTAAATGCCTCCCCCTGGAGGCCCACACTTGCCATCTCTACAAAATAAGTAGAAAAGGACCATACATGTGCTTCACTTCATTTCTTTTTATTTAGAGAAAATGGAGTTTCAAGAGCTAAAGTTTTTTTTCTTTTTGAGACAAGGTCTCAGTATGTAGTCCTGGCTAGCCTGGAACTCAATATGTAGACTAGGCTGGCCTCAAACTCACATAGACTTGCCTCTTTCTGCACCCTCCCAGGACCTGAGATTAAAGATGTGCACTACCACATCCTGCAACAGATCAGTTTCCTAAAGGACTTTGTTACTTCAAATGACCCCAGTGACCTAAAAGAAGTAAACACAACCAAATTTGGAACAATTTACAAAACCTCAAGGGTTGGGTCAGACCTTCTAACCTACTGTTAGATGTCTCCGTTTTTCTTCTTTGCAAAATTCTATAGTTACTTTTACATTTGCCACTTGTATATGGCTTGCTAATAAAACTGAGAATAACTCATAAGTGTCAAAGTCCTACACATTCAATAGTTAGTTTTATTGATAGAGATTATTTATGTACATACAGAACCTTATTCTTACAGTTATCTTATTAAAACTTAAAAAAATTAATTGGTATATGTCTAAGTTAAGGTTTCTATTTCTGTAACAAAACACCATGACCAAAAAGCAAGTTAGGGAGAAAGGGTTTATTAGACTTATGCTTTCATATCACTGTTCATCACTGAAGGAAGTCAGAACAGGAACTCAAACAGGGCAGGAACCTAGAGGCAGGAGCTGATGCAGAGGCCATGGATGGGTGCTGCTTAATGGTTTACTCCTCATGGCTTGCTCAGCCTGCTTTCTTACAGAACTCAGGACCACCTGACCAGGCATGGCTCCACCCATAATGGGCTAGACCCTCATTCACAAGTCACTAATTAAGAAAATGCCATATAGGCTTGCCTACAAGCTGGTTTTTATGGAGGTATTTTATCAACTGAGGCTCCTTCTTCCCTGAAGACTCTAGCGTGTGTCAAGTTAATATAAAACTAGACAATACTAGTTTACTCTCATTATAAGATAATGATGACACTATCACAGATACATAAACTATAGGTTTAATAAAGAAAAGGAAGTAGGATCATAGTTTGTTTATGAGCTAAACTCTGAATAAAGACAGAGCGATGGCTCAGTGGTTAAGAGCACTGCTTGCTGCTCAGTCATGAGCACCAGAGTTCAGATCCCAGCATCCATATTGCATAACTCATACCCACCTGTAAATTCAGCTCCAGTGGTTCTGACACCCTTGTCTGGCATACTCAGACACCTGTACACACATGTGCACAAACACATAGATGCATATATAAGTATTTTAAGATGAAAAAGATGTTAAATAAAAGTCACTTCTCATTTTCAGAGAACTTATCTGAAGTAGATTCATAGTCACACTTCGGGATTCTTTATCTCACAGGAGAATTGGGCAGTGCATGTGAGTCAGTACAGGAAATACTTTCATCATTCCATGGGCGACAAGCGACTCACCAATAACCCATAACATAAACGTTACTTGGGGACAGCTTGTCAAATGAAATGAGTAGAGCCAACCTGTCACATTCCAGTCCCTTCCCAACTTCTGGAACTTTTCTGTTTCCTACAACTACTCGACACAATTTTGTTGAACTGCATCTTAAAATTATATTAGACAGACAGGGGTCAGCGTTTTAGTGAGTGCTTTAAAAAAATAATTTAGCTCAAGTAAAGCTAAAGTTATGGGGGCTGAAGGCCTTCTTGGTATTTATCTCTGAATAAGGTGACCAGAAAGCTAGAGTGAAGAGGTTCCTCCATTTACATCAGAACTCAGAGCTGAAGCTGCTGTACAGCCAGGTACTAAAAATTGTTGCTGCAGAATAGCTCTGTGGTAATCTGGAAGAAATTCTCGACTTGAGTCTTTGGAGAATTGTGCCTCCAACCTCCCCAAATAGGATTTACTCCAAGTAAAGTGAAGCATGAGAAAATGAGGAAGAGAGGAAAACTGAAGTCACTAAAACATCAAGCCCCAGGCTCAGAAGTACACATTCCTTTCATTATGTTCTCAGTTTGCAGCTAAGAAAACCTGCTCACATGGAGAGCAGGGCAAACTGCTTTCGTGTTTGGATACCGTGGGCTTCCGCCCCCCCTTTGCACTGCAGTTTCTTAACTACCTTGCACAGTTTTCACCTGCCTCCTCCTCCCCAAAACAATGTAAAAAGCAATGCATATCTAGCTTCACTTTACTTCCTTAGATTACAGCAGACTTGAGCTAGGAATCTTATGCGGCTAAAATCCTCAGCTGGACATGAGGCCACCAGGCCACACCCTTCCGGGTTACTTGTGTCTACATTGTCTCGCTCACGACTCTATTCGGTAGCTGTAGAGTTGTTGCTGACCTCTCAATCTGTTCATGGAAGAGAATAGATTACTCTTTTCCTCCGATTCCTTTCCAGGTCTCAGAGGTGCGAAGTTCATCTGCTTTCAAGACCGCCAGTGGCACAGTGAATGCTTCAACTGTGGGAAGTGCTCCGTCTCCCTGGTGGGTGAAGGATTCTTGACTCAGAACACGGAAATCTTCTGCCGCAAGTGTGGTTCCGGGACAGACGTTGACATGTAGAAAGAGACAGCCTTTTCCCACCTGAAATCCGCTTTGCCTTTGCTCTCACTAAATTGGGAACTCCGTGGCAATAATATTCTTTATTTGTATTTTAGAAAGCAGTTTAGGGGTGAGGGTACGTAGCAGGAAAAGTTGAGTATACTTTATAACTGAACTCTATAATAAGAAACACACAAAACCACAGTCTAATAGAAATGAATTACTAAGCCTCAGTGCTCTATCTCCTTGCAAAATACTGCACTCTGCTGTTGGAAACATGGGATAATACTTTTTTATTATCGAGTATATGGCCTGTATTTAGTAATTGTGAATGTTAGTACTGAAGGGCATTTTTCAAAACTGCAGAAGGAAAACAAGATCCAACTGAGAAGTGTACAAGAGACAAATGTTTGCATTTTAAGCTAGCTGGTTATATATAACATGACAGAAAGAATATGAATAGTGGAAGAGCAAGATTTATGAAAAAATCAATTAGTAATCATCACACTTAACAACCTTATCATTTTAGAAGCATTCTTTGTTCACAAGTACTGAATAAGAGTTGAAAACAAAGCTGTGGATATTCTTCATACACAGGGCTCCCATCATCAGCTGTCTCCTTAGTCAATGGAATTGGATAGCTATGGTACCCTTATACTTAAGTATAAAGGGCATCATCTCTGCCTGGGGAGAGCCAAGCATAAATTTCGATTAGATTTAGATTACAGATTCAAATACATTTTAGATTAATTGTATTTCCAAAGCCCACAATGGTTTCTGTAAATGCTTACAGATTTCATCTATTCTTTTAAGTGAATCTAACCAGAATAATTGTCCCCAAAGGCAAGCCTTTAAAGAAAATAAATCATTAAATTTCATCCATGGTAATAAATGTTATGGAAGCAGTTTAGTGTTAGAACATGAGTTTCATCCAGATATCTAAGGCATAATAGAATGCATAATTATTTCTAAGCCTCACACATTTTGCCTTTGAAAATTATATAGATAACTAATGCTCAAACATAAAAGTGCACTTTAAAGAAACCTAGTGAAAGTAATAACTTAAAAATAATACTTCACTCTTGATAATTCATGATCATAAGACAAACAAAATACCACACAAAAAAAATGGGACTCAGAGAAGCCCTCCTCAGTTTTTCTATTACTGAACCACTCCCTGTCCTGAAGCCAGCCAATCCCAGGGCTCCAGTCTGCTATGTGACCAGGAGTTCCACACCCTAAGTAGCCAGTCCAGAAATTAACATGTATTCTGTCACAGAGGAAGCTTTAGTGGGAACTGGGCCACCGTACAAACAACCTTCGCATCCAGCATCAATTGATTGTGGCCCTCCCTAGTGTAGGACGAATGGAAAGCAGTCTGTGATCTCAGTGCTTGGTCTTGGTCATGAGGTCATGGTTACAGAGGTTCATCTGTAGAGAGAAAGGTCAGGAGAACTCTCCTGGATGTAATCCTACTCTCCTGGATGTAGTAATATGCTGACTTTCAGACTAGTGCAGATGCTTGAAATGTGAACTAAATAGAATAAAAGGTTGAACCAGATGACAGTAGTTAAAAATGCATCATAGGAGATTCAATTACAATTGCTATCAAAACAATTTTTTTTTTAGTTATTTTTTCGAGACAGGGTTTCTCTGTGTAGTGTTGCACCTTTCCTAGAACTCGCTTTGGAGACCAGGCTACCCTCGAACTCACAGAGATCCGCCTGCCTCTGCCTCCAGAGTGCTGGGATTAAAGGCGTGCACTACCACCGCCCGGCTCAAAACAATTTAAGTAGTGTAAAATGCAAGAGATGTTCAGAGATATTAATAATTTTGAGAAATTAATAAGTTAGGCTGCATACACATTTTGAAAATCGCAAGTTTGCTTTTGAATTAACAATGACCAAGATATTTTCTCATATTAGCATTGTGGTGTGCAGGCCAATTAGTACTTGCTTGCACTAAATGAAATTGCACAGGTAAAATTAAATGTGCTGGTTATTCTGTGACCTAGAAAATAATTCATTTACAACTGTAAAAATCTAAATTCTTTATAATTTATATAGATATACAAGATATGCCATTATCTCTGTTAATGAATTACAGATAAACATGTAGCACATGATATTTCCTGGTTAAACAATTAAAAAGATAAGGTGTTTGTTATGGTATGTGGGGATGAATAGGGTAAGGATTGCATTATTTTTTAATGCTGCTAGAGATCAAACCCAGGACCCTACACACACTGTGCAAGGACTCTACCACTGGGATGTATTCTTAGCCCTTTGAATTTAATCTTAACAATTAAATGCATGAAATCACTTGCTAGATAAACATTTTATTATCCTTTCTTAAGTACAGTTTATAAATACATAGAAACTATTGTCTATTTTTGTATTGCTTAGTCACCAAATATACAATTAATGTGTGCTGTCCAGAATTTAAGGTCATGCTTCTGGGACTTTGACGTGGGGGGAGGGCAGATCTGGATTCAAAAATGTGGAGGTCTCACTGCAAAGACCCTTCCCTGGTGTCTAAGAAGAGTGTCACTGTAGATACAGCATTCATATGCAAAACAACTAGGAAAGACTTCTTCCCAATGACACACAAAGTCAACTGTGGAAAGCATGGATGATTTATCTGATTTATAGATGGAAAAATTCTCTTAACTGGCTTATTGAAAAATGGAATGGGCTGCCTCAGTAAGCAGTGGACATTCCTGATTCAGGGTGACATCTGCATGGGCAGGGAAGTAGTTATAAGCAAGTCTTTCACCAGATGGCTTGGAAGCTGCAGAGATGCTGTGCTATCGAGCAAGGAGAAATGGTATTGCTACAAGCGAAAGTCAAAGGAAGGGGAAAAATTAACTGTCAGGACAAAAGGTACAGGTGTATATGATAGGCCATGGAAGCTGCCAGTGTTCTTAGCTAGGACAGACAGAAAAAGGCTGCGACAGTGTTCAAGGACAGTTATACCAATGTGTATACTGTGTAGAGTAGGACGAGAATGGACGAGAGTGATTGGTCCCAATGATTGGTGATTCCCAATGCTCCTCACATGCATGTGTGGTTGGTGGCTGCAGATGTGAGAGAACAAGCAGAAGTTCAACCTTGGAGCTGTGTTTGCTGACATGGCTGAGTGTACACATCAACAAATCAAGATGCTTGACATGGTTATATTTGGAGTTGAAGTTGATAAAATGGGATTTTTTTTTTCCATCAAGAAAAATGGGTAGGATGCCCAAGGGCTCAAGTTTTAATTAACAAAACCATTAAAAATTTTGACTGAGACAAATTAGCACCAGTGGATAACTGAGATGCAATCCTATCACATAGTTCACAACTCAGTCATTATGACTTTAGGAACACTGCATTGTACATTGCAGTAAAAGAGGTCAGTCATGATGAAAAATGTGTGCCTCTGAGCATAAGTGACCTTCATTAAAAACCACTGCAGAATACCAACATGAAAAATCAGCCTTTTCACATTTTTGATGTTGGTAATATCACTTTTTAATGTAAGTGTAAAAGTATTTTTTAAAGTACTTGACATGCTGACATAGTTCATGTGTTAAATTTAAAAATGAATTTTACACTATGAGATGGTCATATTTAACTGAACATATAAATTATTCTTTAATGCTTTAATGGATATTTCATACCTGTAGCTGCCACAATACAGCTTTTTGTTTTACAAATGGTGGTTTTTAGAAATTTCTTATATTGAACAAATGTACACTACACATAGTAGATATTCTTGAATTGGATTTTGGATTTTTTTTTACATTAACTGTGCTGTGAACACAACAGATATAGAATAACTTCTTTAGAATTTCTACTTTTATTTCATGCTTCTTGTCTTATCATTTTTACAATATATAAATGACTATATTTGGTTATCATCTCTAGGCACAAATAGAAAAATACCTTAAGTACTGATCCAGATGGAATGTCTCTACTGCTAACTAAACTGTGCTGCCGGACTCTTTTCTACAGTGTCATATTTAGAAGACTACTAAATTAAAATGATTTTTTTTATTTCTAATTACTTCCTCAGAAGCCAGGAGATGAGCTCACTTTAGATTTTCCTGCCATAGCTCAGACTCTTTTGCTAGTGTTTTTTTTAAGTCAGAGGGATTGTTAAAACTCTTGATACTTTTAAGCACTTATCTATTTTATTGAAATCAAAGCTTTTGTAACACAAAACTTTTCCAAATCTACACTGTTTTGCAAACTATAATTACTTTAGAAAATAAATTTGTTTAATATTTGAACCAATAAATATTTGGAAAAATACCTCTAAATAGGTGCTCCTAGTTTTTCTTTAAATTAATGGTTTTGAAAAGTCATGTTGATTGGGACCCCTGACGGGACAGGGAGATAAGTGGGATTGGAAAGTATTATGTGAAATCCACAAAGAACCAATAAAAATGAAAAGAGAAAAGAAAGGAAGGAAGGAAGAAGAAAGAAAAAGAAAGAAAGAAGAAAAGAAGAAAGGAAAGAAAAAGTGTTATTTATATGGATATGAAAGTTAAAACTTAAGCCTTGTGTCTCCAAGTATTGTTTCTTCAACTAGAGTCATTCTATCATTGGATATTGTGGGAGCTAGCAACATTGCCTTCATCCTGAATTTTTCTCCCAAGGAACATTGAACCTTTAGATTTCACTAAAGTACCAGGAACATGTCATATAACATCACCATCAAGAAATGCCTGGGGGCTGAAGAGATGGCTCAGCCATGATAAGCACATTCTACTCTTGGAAAGGACCAGAATTGGATGCCTCACACCAAAGTCCAGTTGCTCATCAGCACCTGTAACTCCAGCTCCAGGGGGATGCGCATGCATCACACACACACACACACACACACACACACACACACACACTTAAATCTTTTTAAAAAGTAAAATAAATAAATAAATAAACTGAGTATAGTTGGAGTTCCTGGAATCTGTACTCTTCAGAGCCTGAGGAGAAAGGTTTGGGATTGAATACTGGAGCCCAGAGCATTGAGGCCTGGCTGAGAACACAGTAAGACCCAGTTCAAATGAGGAAAACACTGTCTCAAAACTCTGGGTTCTTCACTGATCCCTATAAGACTTAAGAAAGTATGCTACATGGGCAGATGTAAACTTAGAGCTCAGAAATTACAAAATCTGAATTTTATATAAATTATATATTACCAACGCAACTGAAAGATGCCATGGAAGAAGATAGTAAGAATCTTCATTTAAACCATACAAATTTCTTCTCAGTTGAAAGAATTGTAAAAACTCACAGTATGTTAATATCTTATTTATTATAATAAAAACAAAGTTACATGGATAATACAAAAATGCAGGAGATGTCTTCCTGTATGCTGTAATGTGTGTTGCTCTGATTTGATTGATAAATAAAATGTTGATTGGCCAGTAGCCAGGCAGGAAGTATAGGAGGGACAAAGAGAGAGAATTCTGTGAACAGGAGGGCTGAGTGAGGAAACACTTCCAGTCACCACCATGAGAAGCAAGATATGAAGGCAAAACTGGGAAAAGGTACCAAGCCATGTGGTTAAACATAAATAAGAATTATGGGTAGGCACCATGTTGGGCTGCAAAAGTGGCAAAAAGAAGCCCGTGAAACAGCCCAAGAAGCAGGCCAAGGAGATGGATGAGGAAGATAAGGCTTTCAAGCAGAAACAAAAAGAGGAGAAGAAACTCAAGAAACTAAAAGCCAAGGCCACAAGCAAGGGACCCCTGGCCACAGGTGGAATTAAGAAATCTGGCAAAAAGTAAGCTGTTCCTCATATCTGAGATGATGGTGACCCTCTTCCATCCCTATTTAAATATCTGGATTCCCTGCCATAACATCTTTGCCACCTACAGCTAGAATGAAGCGTTATCCTGGAGCCTGTTGTACACTGTAATAAACTTTTGTAAATAATAATAATAATAATAATAATAATAATAATAATAATAATAAATAATACAATGGCTCATTGTCTCTAGTGTTCAGAAATTCCTACCTCAGCTGCGAATTTAAAAGTAAACCTAGTCTGAAATCCTACCAGAGCTGTTTCATCTTTGTTGTACTCTAAATTCTGTATCACTTTCAATTAATTAAACCAACTCATTAAAAGGCAAAAAAAAGAATTATGGGTTAATTTAAGTGTAAGAGCTAGTCAGTAATAAGCTTGAGCTAATGGCCATACAGTTTGTAAATAACATAAGCTTCTGTGTGTTTACTTGGGTCTGAGTGGCTGCAAGACTGGTGGGTGAGAGAGATTCATCTTGACAACTGGCAGGCTGGGACACCAGAAAACTCAGCTACACAAAAATTTATAAAAGTTTCTCTAATCCATACTTTTAAGAGAACATAGAAATAAACACCCCCACTCGTATCCATGTGTCTTCTTAAATGACCCCAAAATGCATCCAGAAATGGGAAAAAAATCTTTATTAGAACAATTATAGCTTTTGCTGATTGACTAGCCTTAAGGTCAGGTATACTCCAGAATAATGGAGGTAGAGGGGCTATTTCTAAAATTGAAAATCATTAAGTGTATAAAAAAAAACCAAAACAAAAAAACAAAACAAACAAACAAACAAAAAAAGCAAGAACGAAAGGATCAGGCTCCAAGTTTAAGCATATTAAAGAAAAGCCATTCTGTGAGTATCTGTAGTAACAGGACTGGATACCTCTGTGGATGGGAAAGTAAGCAGCACAATTTGATAGAATTATAGCCCACATGAGAGGAAATGAGTATTTAGGTAAAGTATTTTCCCAGCAACGGACATGAACTTAAGGGGCAGATCTCTATAAAAGTTGTTTGACTGAGTAACATTAATGAGCTCAACAGACATCCATTCAGGAACACAGTGACATTAAATGCTAGTCTGCTTCATTCAGAAAGGAAAATCTGAGTTGGTGTGTGTGGAAGGGTGCATATGGAATGCAGCAGTGTTCTCTTTAATCCCGAGTTGTGCCTGCAATATCATTGACAAGACTTTTCCTGGCAGCTCCACCCCAAGGTCTTGGACACAGGGTGAGTAGAAGGAAATGGAGCGTGGTGATTAAAAAAAGTGGCATTCCTAAAAATATAGGTTAAACTTGAACTTCAAAGAATACTGTTTTCTTTATATAATACAGTAAAAATCCACCATAATTACATGAAATGCAAAGGAGCAAAAATATATAAACAGAAAGTTAATGAAGTTTTATGATTGATACCTTCCCTTTCCATGGAAATCTGTCAGATGGCACCGGCAGACACATTGATCTCGTTCTATACTCCTGTGAGGTGTTTGTCATTGTTGACCTTTCTTTAGTCCTTCAAATCCTTTCTTCTGGTGGCATCCATGATTCCAGCACCTTCTACTTCTCTGTTCTCATCCCTTCACTATAAACGGACATGAATGATCTTTGTGAAAGGAGAAGAAAACATTTTAAAACTGATTTGTGGGGGCTGGAGAAATGGCTTGGTGGTAAGAGTACTGGCTACTCTTCCAGAGGATCCAGGTTCGATTCCCAGCACTCACAAGGTAGCTCATAACTGTAACTCCAGTTCTATGGAATCCAACACCCTTTCTAGCCTCCATGGGCACATGGTACACAGAAATACCTGTAGGCAAAATACCCACACACATAAAATTTTAAAAATTGATGTTCTTAAACTGATTTATGGGAGTGTGGGAGAAAATATGCTCAACATACAATATATACCCATATGGAACTGTCCTCGTGTGTTACCATGTACAATGAATATATACAAGGAAAACTGAAAGAATTAAAAACTCATCCATGGTGATGATTGCACTATTTTGTAAAACTAGTAAAAATAATTTATTTGTACATTTAAAGCAAATAACTCTAGGGCATATAAACTATATCAATAAAGCTTTCAAAAATACCTGCCTTCATTTTCCTGCCCTCAATCCCCCAGTTAAGCCAACAGCATCTCAGTTGCTCCCCGGAATCTCTTCTCCAAGTCACCATTTCCCAGTTCTGTGTTCCTTCCCCCACTACGTTCT
Organism: Peromyscus eremicus; assembly: GCF_949786415.1. Classification (NCBI taxonomy): domain Eukaryota; kingdom Metazoa; phylum Chordata; class Mammalia; order Rodentia; family Cricetidae; genus Peromyscus; species Peromyscus eremicus. Next base: position 47,310,758 of record NC_081417.1, on the reverse strand, counting down.
TTCCCAAAGACAGGCTCTCACCTGCCTGTCAAATTTTTGATTTACATGAAAAGCAAAATCAGAATTACCTCATCTGGAACAAAATGTAATGTTTCTTTAGTTTCTTGTATATTTTTTAGAGAAGTTTAAACATCTTGGTTTATTACAATTAGGAATAAGAATAGTTAAAGGTTTGATTTTTATAGCAAAGAAAAACTGAGTTTAAAAATCCCAGTTCTGTAAGTATGAGGGAAAATGTTTAGAATATAGTTAGTAAAGCAATGGTTGTATTCTCCTCCAACATGCATAGTTGGCTATGTTTCTGGTAGTAGGCACGATTTCTTTCTTGTTGACCAGATCTTAAGTCCAATTAGGGAATTGTTGATTACTGCTAAGGTATGCATGCCACTACTGAACCCTTAGGGTTATTGTGCCAAGCTGGTCATTGTTGTGATTAATTATACCCACATTTGAGTATAGTAGTCCTCATCCCTCATCAAGAAAACTCTTTGAAACAGATGGAGACCCTTCAAGAAAACCATAAAGAATCAAAATGCAAAGTTGGGGAGCCCAATCTTAGTGAAAACACCTATATGACAACTTACACACCTAAGGTTCAGGGATCATGTCTTCTTTGTGGAGGACAAATGGAAAGATTGTAAGAGCCAGAGGAGCAGTTTGCTGTGAGCCTCTGTCTCCTAGGAATCTTAGAAGCCACATCCGTACAGTCTTACCAATACTATTGCCTAAATGTGACCTGAACAAGAACAACAATAGTCATGTCACAGCAGATAGAGAAAGCCTGTGCAGCCTCAACCCTACACAAAGAACTGCAGGCTACTAAGGAATACTGAGTGGGAAATAGTCTTCCCTAGTAAAGAGCACACCAACCTCTTATTCAATACTAAATGGTCACCCTGAAAACACATATATGAATAATTTACAGGCTGAGCAGGTGATACTTAAGAATATATATGTACATACATATACGCATATGTGTGTAAAAACAATTAATGAAATAAAAAAGCTGTGGATTTAAAGAGAGTAAGGAGGGCTAGGTGGAGGGGTTTGGAGAGACGTATGGAAAGGGGCAAATGATGTAATTATAATCTCAAAAAATAAAACAATCAAATAATCCCAGTTCTTCCCCTGGCTTGCTGTATTGCGTTTGGTGAAGTACTAAAACTGAGGGCCAAGCCTCTGTTTTCTATTTTCAACTGAGAAACTATAATATTAACCTTAAAAGGCTGAGGATATGCAACTAGACGTGAACGCTACTTCAAACCTTACTGGCACTTCCCAGCTTACTCTAAAGTTTCTGAGTATCAGCTAGCCCTGCTGTGCCCTGGATCACAGGTGCATTTGTATTTAATAAAATTAGTACTTAAGTAAATGTCTGACACTTGGTTGATGCCCAGAGAGTAGCCAACGTACCTGCAGTTGTGGAAGCACTATTGCTACACTCACATTCTTTCTATGCTGGTAATAACCATGATTGATTAATGTGTAAATATCTCTAGTCAGTCATTTCAATCACTGTATATGGAGTTTTGCTCATGTGGAAAACAGCTAAAAGGCAAACTCATTCCTGCAACTTTAAATAATTACTAAGAACCTTTCATTTTCATACCAGTTTCTGACCATGTGAATTTCAATACCCTTTCCAAGCAGCATCCACATGGTACCTGAAGATGCCTCTAAGACCTCCAAGTTTATTACATATAGAAAGCTTTTAGATTAAACCAGACCATCCCAAATCAGGAATTATTTGTGATGTGATTATAGACAACTGGAATATAATTGCACTGACTATCTTAAACTATGTCCTGGTTATCTTGTCAATTTGACACAACCTAGAGTCATCTGGAAAGAGGGGACCTCTATTGCAGAATTGACTCCATCATATGTGACTGCGACCTTAGTTAATCATTGAATTGAGAGAGTCCAGCCCACTGTGGGAAGCACCAAGCCTATGCATATGGGCCTGGGCTACATAGGAAAGCTATCTAAGAGAGAACCAGAGAGCAAGGCAGCAAGCAGTGCTCCTCCATGTTTTCTGTGTCAGTTCCTGCTTGAGTTTCTACCTTGGTGTCCTTCAAAGATGAACTGTGACCTGGAAATATAAGCTAAAATAAGTCCTTCCTCTCCAAGATGCTATTGGTCATGGTGCTTAACACAGAAATAAAAAGCAAACTAGAATAGATCGCCATGTGTATTTACTGAGTCCCACAAAGTACACACAATGTTTTTTAACCCACTGTTGAGTGTGTGCAGCTGTGAACTTCTTAAATTGTTTATCGTACTACAACAGCATTCAATGATAGGACCTACCTCCTCTGTAAGCTTTACCTGTTCCTACACTTCCTGTTTCCCATCCTGCTGTTCTGAATGTGCACTAAGCCTTGTTGGCCGGACACTCAGATTATTCACATAATTACTTTGGTTTGAATTCTAGAAAGTAGAGGCTCATTACTTTAGAAAGTCACTACCTTCTCAACATTTCTGCTGCCAAATATTTCTACAGTGAGCTCAACATAAAACCTCGGGGGCTGACAAACCCAAATCCAAAATCTCAAGACTGAAAGAGAGGAAACACACTACATCCTGATACTTCCACTTTTATTCTTAGTTTTTTTTAGAAAATCTTTTATTCCTCCTAACAAGCATGTTTCCACCTGCCAAAATAAAGGTGTTACTGCTTTGCAGGAAGAGTAATGTCAAAGCTAACAACTACTTTTATTCTCAAATGTAAAAGCAAAATGATAACTTTTGATTTGTGACCATGAGGGAGAGTAATAATTTAAATTGTCTGCTAATTATCTTCCATACGTGAAATCATCACCTAACTTCCCCTCCATACACACCTGATACAAACATGGGCATAAAGGCACAGGTAAGTTTGTCTTGTTTTTTTTCATCTGCTTCAAACCTCCTGAGTTGAGTACTCATCCTCAGTGATGCAGAATACACTTGTATGCACTTCCCACACATAATTCTTCCTTGACAGTGCTTTTTGATTCGTATCTGATAGTGGACCAATCTTGCTTTGCTGGCTCTCCTTTATCTCCATGATCTCACTTCCAAAAATCCATCCCCTTTACAGTCCTCTTTCTCAGTATTTTCCACCCTGGGATATACATTCTTGAGAATGGAATCTTTGCCTGTTCCACCACCATCATATAAAGAGTAAGCAGAAATATTTAGAAGGTAGTTAGGGATTATGCTGTTTTAGTAAAGTGGTGGTTATAAATTCTCCAATATCTATCATTTCACTAGCCCTGGGTAGATGACTAGGTTTCTAGTACCAGGCTAATTTCCCTCTTATTGAACAGACCTTAAGTCAAGTGGAGAGTGTTTGTTAGCATCAAGGTATGTGTGCCACCACTACATCCTTAGGGTATTGTGCTGTGCTGCTGGCCAGGTTTTCATTGTTTTCTCTTGCTTCTATTTTTTTTATTTTTGAGATTATAATATGATTACATCATTTTCCTTTCCCTTTCCTCACACCAAAACCTCCCATATACCCTTTCTTGCTCTCTTTCAGATTCATGGCCTCCTTTTTCATTAATTGTTGCTACATATATGTGAACTGGCTCTTGTCATGGGAAAGGCCACTTCTAAACATCTTTGTTACAAGTAGTAAAAGCTAACACACATTAAATAACATTGGTAGGAAAAATGACATTGAAAACAGTGTTTTGCAATGGTAAGTCATTCCAGTAAACCCAGGAGGTGTACACTGTCATCAGCAGAAAAAGAAATTGAAACGCTAAGAAGCAGTATTCATTCTGTTTCCACAGGTGAGTGAAAGAAAAGTCAACATTTCAAGTCAAATGGTCAAGGGGAAGAAGGATATTCTCTCTGGACATTATTACTTCCAAGATGGGAAAGAAAAAACTTAAAAACTAAATATAATCACATTTGCCTATATCACACATATCTCACTAAACATTCAGAAATGGGGTGTCTTGATTTATGTATTGTGAGTGTCTGTAATTAAAAGAAGTAAAAAATGCATTAAATATTAATAAAACAATAATTTTATATTGTATTTTTTATTGAAAAAATCATTTGGAGTTCAGTTACTGGGAAAATTGTTTTACTAATACAAATCCTTTCCTTCCAGCCAGAGGATTCAGTAAAGTCACAGTTTATTCTCAGAATGATCCACTAGATGGCAGAATATTGTTACCGCCCAGAGTGCAGTCACCGGATCACTACAGGCTGGGTTCTAAACCCTAGCAATATGCAAATCACTTTCCATTCTACTCCTAGCAATGCTGTTTTCCACAAATGTCATTTTTAAGCAAACCACTGTTTTTAAGCTGGGAAAGAGAAATCAGAGGTTTTCACGGCAATAAATATTAAGTATGAGCCTACTAATGATACGTTGTGATACTCAGCTTCGCCTTGTACAACAGCTGCAAGTCCATGGAGAAGGGACTACAGGCGCTGTTCATCCTGATGCTGGAAAGACTCAAACGGAAAACCCCTGGTCGCAGTCCGCATCTATCTTGGTCCTTTGAACTCTCATGAGGGCTGGCTCCCATGCTCAGCTTGCTGAAGCTACTTTTATTTGGATTTAGTATGGGAGTTTCCATTTGTTGTTTTGTTTTGTTTTTCTGGTGCTAGGGATGAAACCCACAACTCATACAAGCCGGGCAGGTGCTCTGCTCCTGAACTCCATCTCCAGCCCTCAACTACAAACTGGAAGTAGACTAATGTTTTAGACGGCATCTAACCCTGTGTCTATTACTGTAATTGCCCTGAATGTAAATGCTGCTTCTGTTCTAGATTTCTCACAAATAAGAATTATGTTATACCGTACAGTGAAAGTCCAAAGGAATGCTTCACAGTTTATCTTGGTGCCACTTGCAGGTACACGAGAAGTTGAAGAACACAGTGTTATGCATAATTTGCTCATAAATTGTTGGCTGATTAATGAACTATATCCATCTGTCTGTCTACATAAAAAAAATGATCTCTCTGCTGGTATCATCCCTGCCTTATTCTGTATCTGATAGACTGGTTGGAAAAGCATAATATACCATAGGACAGACCAACTCTAAAACTATACCTATGTCTCAGGATTAAGTTGTGTTTAAACTCAACAAGGCTTGGCTGGTATTTTGAAGAAAAGCAAAGTAAAATATACAATGCATCTAGAATTTTCCATTAACTAATTAATTTTCCAATTAATTTAATCTCACAAGCCTTTATGAGTATAAATTTAACTCTAGAGCTCTTAGACAGAGTCTAAACAAATAACTATACTCTCTCCTCCCCTTTAGAGCCTCACTTTTTCCCAACTATCTGTCAGATCCCTGGATCCAGCGAGAAGGGCTTCCTTATGGCAGCTGGAGGTAGTGTGGGCCCTCATCCCATCAGACTGCTTCCCATGCAGCCCCTTCTTGAAGTCACTATGACTTTTACCAAAATGGCTCACTGAAGACCCACCTAGGGCACTGGGAACTGGAGAGAAAAGTGCAGACCCGCTAACTTTTCAGTGGTGTGATTGTGAGAATGGTAATGTTCAAAAAAACTACATACTTCTAAGGGCGGCCTCTACAGGATGCTGCTTTAACAAATGCAAAAGTGTGTAGGTGGCACAAGAAATATTCAAAATCCAACTTGCCAAGTTTAGCTCTTAAATCCAAACCCCAGCAATATGCAAATCGCTTTCCACTCTACCCCTAGCAATGTTGCTTTCCACAAATGTCATTTTTAAGCAAACGACTTAAATAATTAATATTCTATTTATGCCCCTACCCATTCCTTTTTCCTTACACATAGTTTATTTCAAAGCAAACACCATATTATCATTTTCATCTGTAAACATTTCAATTTAAAAAAATCTATTAAAGGAGACAAAACCATTTAATTACATTTACAGAAATATATTTTTTTGGAAATTTGTTTAAGTCAATTCACTATTGAATGGTTTGGCCCTGGGGAGCATGGGTAGGCACTGAGCAATGAATACAGAAAGTAACTTATGAGGAAAACTTCATGAAGAAAGCTATAAAGGACATCACCACAGCCCCACTGTTCTTGTCCAATGGCTGCAATCTCCTCTGAAACTATTTTTAGAAAAAAAAATCCTACATGAAATGTCAGCAGTCTAGAGAGTCAAGACACTAGAATATGGTCACTTCACTAACCACAGAAATCTACCTTAGACTGCCGAGCTGTGGAACAGTGATGATAGTTTCCAGTGGGGGGAGGGGGGAGTCACAGCACAACAAAGGAGACTGACTTTAAAGGATGCATCTGGAGAGAAGGCTTTTGGACTGAAGCTCCTCAGGGCAGCCAGGGCAGCACAGAGGCTCTGTCCACAGAACGGAAGTACTTACGGAAGTGCAGCCTGAGAGGCACCGGCCTCTGAAGGAAGTCATTCTTCTGAGGTGTATGAAAACTCCCCAAAATTGACAAGTGAGAAACTGATTCTAAGCCAGTGTCTCAGCCAGGGCTGGCAACATCCCAGCAATCATCTGGGAAAGCCAGGCATAAAGCCGCAGGAGTGCAGGGGTCCAGGAAGGGAAAGAAAACATTTAAACACAAGGACCTTTCATCTTTGAGATTCCCGAAGGGTTGTGGTGGCCTAATGTCAGAGTTAGAATAAGACTTGGCGGTTGGCTGCAGCCCTGGTCCCTGGAGTGCACTTTTAGCAGCAGAAATCCAAACATGAGGAGAACTGAGAAAAAGCAAACTCCATGGAAGGGATATTTGCATCAGCCAGAATCGGCTGGAAGTCATGTACTGAAATAATTCAGCACAGTGAAATGCTGTGTCTTAAACAGCTGGTGTTTTCTTCCAAGTTGTTTCCTACCTATCACAAAATGCATTCAGGGTCAGCTTTATTTACCCTCAGGAGCCTGGGTTTTCCAACCTTTGCTCCAACACAGTCCATCTCTCTCCAAGCATGACACATCCAAACAAGCTTTGCCATTCCAACTGTCTTGTGTCACTACTTCCACATGTACTTCCTCTCATGTCACCAACCTCTCTCATCCTTGTTCTCTAGAAGAAAGACTAACAAGTCTAGCAGACCTCAGTTATATAAACATGGCCTCCCTCCCTTCTTCTTCCTCTCCTCCTCCTCCTCCTCCTCCTCCTCCTCCTCCTCCTCCTCCTCCTCCTCCTCCTCCTTCTTCTTCACCCAGACAGTTCTACTACCAATCTTTCTTAGTAAGAGGCACAACTATGACCCTTTTACCAATACAAAATTTTCACCATTTTGCTCCTTTCTCTTAATGTTCAATTTCCTGGAGTGGAAACAGGGTAGTGGGGGGTTTGCACACTTGACTCAATGATTTATATCACTGTAAATGTTCCCCAAAAGATATTGCCACAAATGTATGTATTTTATTTTATTCTTATTTTTAATTGATGCATAAAATTGTATTTTTATGGGGTAAACACGATATACTGAAATGCATGTAGTTTATGACATGGATAAATCAAGTTAATGTGAACTGTGTAGTGTTCATGTATTTACCTTTTAGAACACAAAATTCCTCTTAGCAGAAAAATATTCATTGTTATTCCAGCAATCGCTAAGTTGTATATTGAATGTCTTGGACTTTGGGGTTCCCTCTGAGTAGCAGTACTCCACTCCACTGTTCTATCTGTAAAGCATGTGGTGCTCTCATGGGGATACGAGCTCTTAAGCATTCAGAGTATGGGTGTTTATTACTCTATCCTCACCTCTTTCCCCATCACATTTCTGGAGGTGCATTGGCTACACTCGCCCCCATCAAGCATCTATATCATTCCGTCAGTCTGTCAAGTAAGAGCAGCTAAGCGCACAGATGAGAGAACAGCTGCCACATGTTAGCTGACATAGATTTACCTGCATTTAAATTTTAGTTCTGTCTCTCACAAGCTGTGAGGATTTTGTAAAGCTTTATTCCTCATCCTGTTTTATTTACCTCATCCACAAAATGGGCATGGCATTAATAAAACTTTACTCAGGGTTGCCGGGCGGTGGTGGCGCACGCTTTTAATCCCAGCACTCGGGAGGCAGAGCCAGGCGGATCTCTGTGAGTTCGAGGCCAGCCTGGACTACCAAGTGAGTTCCAGGAAAGGCGCAAAGCTACACAGAGAAACCCTGTCTCGAAAAACCAAAAAAAAAAAAAAAAAAACAAAAAAAACAAAAAAAAAAAAAAAACAAAACAAAAACAAAACTTTACTCAGGGCATTCTTAGAAGGATTAATTTAGCAATTAAAGTACTTGTGTGATATCTGGCATGTGTTTAGTATATATGAACTGTCTGAGATAGAAAGTAAAGTGAGAAATTAATAGAAGCCCAAAGACAAAATTATAGGATGTGGGTTCTGGCTAGTTTTATGTCAACTTGACGCAAGCTAGAGTTATCTGAAAGGAGGGAACCTCAACTGAGAAAATGCCTCCACAAGATTCAGCTATAAAGCATTCTCTTGATTAGGGATTGATTGGGGGAGGGGCCAGCACATGAAGGGTAGTACTACTCCTGGGCTGGTGCTCCTGAGTTCTATAAGAAAGCAATGAGCAAAACAAGTAAGCAGCACTCCTCCATGGTCTCCGCATCAGCTCCTGCCTCCAGGTTCCTCCTCTGCTTGAGTTCCTGTCTTGACTTCCTTTGATGATGAACAGTGAAACGGCAGCATAAGCCTAATAAACTATTTCCTACTGAAGTTGCTTTGGTCATGGTGTTTCATCACAGCAATAGAAACCCTCACTAACACAATGTGCCATTGTGCCGTTCTCTTCCCTCTTTACCCTTCTACCTAAAATCTGCACATGTGCACCTACACGTGCATTCTACATACATGTACATGCATGCACACCCAGAGGAAGCAACAGAGAAAATGGATGAGTCAACACAGCAGATAAATGGGCATTGATTCAACAGTTAGGATGTTTAGTCACCCAGCAGCCAGAGCTGATTGTTGTTCACAAACACCAGCTGGGTAGGACTATTGATTGTTTTCCTTCCTCGGCAGCTTGCATAGCATCTCCCAGCACTATGAAAGCTAGTGCTCAGGCAGGAGGCTCTCAAGTCAGATCCAGCTTGAATCCTCCAAATCCCGTGCCCAAAGATTTTGGTATCTTCAGCATTACGGACTTAGCTTCAACACCCAGCAGATAACCAGAGACAACAGCAATAGCCTATATTGTTCTGGCAGGCTCTTGGACTCCCCTGAGCAACAACCCTAAGAGAGGTTTGTTGTGCTTGGTACTGTGGCTTCTGTTACACAGTTTATGGCTCTTGTGGGTAAGCTTAAGTTTTTTAACTATGTGTAGACATGTGTGTTGTATATGAATAATATGATTCCCTATGGCTTTTTCAAACACCCTGTGTGTTATTTATCCCTGCTTTCCCTCTCTTCTTCTGGGTTGTCTTTCCTCTCTCCAAATTCATGCTACTCTGTTTTCCCATTTCTCACTTCATAAACCTGTATACTGCTATTCCCCTCTCGAGAGCTCATCCACCGTGGTTGCTTTTTACCTTCCTTGTTTCTTCAGTTACTCAAGGTTAAATGCTTACATCTGAATATTTAGATCTAGGAACCACAGATCAGAAAAAGTATGTAGAATTTGTCCTTCTGGGTCTGGGTTACCCAATTCCATCCATTTACCTGCAAATTACATGATTTCATTTTTCTTTATAGCTAAATACTTCTAATATGTATCTATCTATATATGTATATATATATATACATATATATATTTACTATTTTCATTATCTTTTTTCAGTTGAAAGAAATTTAGTTTTTTTTCTATTTCCTAGCTATTGTGAATGGAGCAGCAATAAACCTGGCTGGAGTAGGATGTTGAGTCCACTGGGTATATGCCTAGGTATGTGCTGGGTCATACGGTGGATCTACTTTTGTAATTCTCCGCACTGATTTCCATATCAGCTGCACCAGTTTGCAATTCTAACAACACCAAACAAGACTTCCTTTTCCCCACATCCTCACCAGCGTTGGTTGTCAATTGTTTTCTCGGTCGCAGTCATTTTGACTGGGGTAAAAAGAAATCTCAAAATTGTTTTAATTTGCATTTCCCTAGCTGTATAAACCTTGCCAACTACCCATGGATCTTAGAGAACAATATCTACTACTTTACTTTTCTTAACCAGTGTGATTTCTAACTGATTATCAGCATCTATCCTTACATTCACAGGTTAGTGTAGCTCTTACCCCATCTCAGAGAAGCTTCTTTTCAAAGCAGACAAAGCCCATCACCAAAAGCCACAACTGGTCAAATCACATAGAACAACTGACCGGTGGGGTGCCCAACCCCAGATTATACATCTGCAATACAACCCCTACACCTAAGGGGAACATCATGGAGGAGGCCCAGAAAGACTGTAAAGGCCAAAGATCAATGTGTACCACAGAATTGTGTCTTCTAGATATGACAGGGATGCTATATCCATGAAATCTCAACAAGACTGCGGAATCAAAACCTGCACAATGACAACACCAAGTGACATGACAACGAAGATGGAGGAAATCTACCAGGGCCCCGCCCCTAGATGAAAAGCTACAAATAATTAATGACTGCTGAGAGAGGGAAACTTAAATAACTTCAGGGATGAGCACACTAATTTGTTATTCAATACCAAGTGATCGGTGCTAAAGATATAAATATACAAGTAACTAAATGGACTAACAGGTTGTAGTTATATATTTATTCATTCATATGTGTGTATGTGTGTGTGTAGCAATAATAATTGAGTAGAAAGTTGTGAATTTGCGAATGAGAGGCATGGGAGGTGTTGGAGGAAGGAGGAGGGAAATGATATAATTATAATTTATCAAAAGTTTTAATCCTGAGATACTCTCCCAATACCACTTTGTATCTGTATTTGTGGGTATTTATAGGTCACCAGCTTTTTCAACAAATCTGTAAAGAACAAAACTTCAAATGTGTTCATTCCCTGTGTCTTGTGGGTTCTGAGAATCATAGTTGTAATACTATCTCCTTTTTGCCTTCCAGAATTTTCTTATATTTTGGGGGTCTTGGTTTTGTTTTTTTGCATATGTAATGTCAAAGATTTTTATTTGTATCTTGGAAGAGGATTAGGGAAAATGATGTATCTGAAAAGCTTGCCTTATCTTTGAATTTATATATTAAGATCTACAAACACACATACACACACATGTCATGTGCACACACAAGGGCATATAAGCACACACATCTATGCCATTCAGAGATTTTCTCATTTCACAGCCACATTGTGTTGTGTGAATACACCAGAATTCACTTAGCCAGTCCATTTAAATAATCATCTCCAATTTTTTACAGTTCTATAGGTTACAGGTATGTATGTATTTTACATGCAAGTATTTTTGCTGTATAAGTCTCCCCAAAGTGTAATGACTGAAACAAAGGTGTATGCATCACAAATGTTTTAATTGTGCCCAATCCACCCTTAATAGGCATGATGACAATATATACTTCAACAAGTTAAGTTTCCCTCATAGAAATTATTATTGTCAATAATATTTCCAACTTTATAGGTCAACACAGCATGTCATAATTCACTTCCATCATTTTTAAGGAGGTTAGCATCAGCACATTTTTTGAGCTATTTGCCTTCTTATGCTGTGAATTTCTGGTTCATGTCCTTTGAACAATGTTCAGTGAGTTGAAACTTTATTTCTTGGTCAGCTTTATAAATTAAAGCAAGCTACAATTTAAATATATTAAAGTCTATGTATCCTTTCAAAATAAGTAATCATTTTTTAGTGCTGAAAAATGTGTTCACTCCTGTAGCTATCAACAAAATTAACATATAGGACATTTCTATTGCTTAAAAGGGTCCCTCAGGTCCACTTGGAATAAATTGCCCTTCCCTTTGCTGGCAGTCTGAAATATCATCTAATTAACAGAAGGTTGACTTAATTAAGAAGAGCTAAGAAGGTGTTGCTTTATCTTCTCCCCCTCCTCTCTCTCTCTCTCTCTCTCTCTCTCTCTCTCTCTCTCTCTCTCTCTCTCTCTCTCTCTCTCTGTCCCTCCCTCCCCACTCTCAATTCTAAGACAGAGGATGAAGATATGACTGTCCTGTCACAAAACTATGAGTTGTTACAAGAAACAGCTTCCATGAGTCTTATGCTACATTTAGCACTGACAAGTGTTTAATCAACAACTGTCATCAACAAACAATTACTAACTTGAAACTAGTCATCAGTGGGCCCAGAAGTGAAGAAATAATTGGCTCATTGTTTATAAAAGAAAAGCAGTACACTCCTTGCACCAAGCTTTGTTCCTGACCAAATAATGGTGTGTAAATGTTTATTCTTCTAAAGAATGAAGCAGCAAGTGTAATATTCAGGCCGGCCAGCAAAATGACAGTGAGCAGTGCACCTTCCCTCTGAGGCTTTCCTGCAGAAGCAACGTGCTATCACTGACCCTCAGTCAGCTCTGCAGGGCTGAGCCGGAAACTCCTCACACATCTGCAGACCAGAGAGCCAGTTTTCACATGCTGCACTTGGACTTGTTTCTTGGGGTCCTCTTCTTTTTTTTAAATCAATGTGAGAAGTTTTGAATCTATCACATTTGGAGATGAACAGAGGTCATCTGAATCCGTGCTATATTTACTATTGTAGCACACAGGTATTTTTTTTTCCTATCGGCCGTTCTAACAAATGTGAACCAACTTTAGATGCCCTGTTTGCAATGTCAGTATTTCAGGGAGGTTAGATGAGGGCATAGCTAAGCAAATGCCATCTCTAAAATTAAAAGCACACAAACGAAAAGTCAGTCTGCACTAGAAATATTTCTATGGGATTAAGATTTGGTGCACTCATAATATTTATGGTAAAGTTCAATATCAGTGTGGTTCTGCCATTTAAAATAACAATTTACATATTAGAGTAATCCTCTTTCTACTGCAAAGTCAACATTATCCTCTAGACATATCACCAGTAAAATAAAGACCAAAGGTGTCCCAGAGAAACTACTGCCCCAAGCTTCATTTGGGCTTCACCCAACAGCGGCATAGGCCCCAACATAGTCATACCCAGTGGCTGCCTAGATAGTCCTATTTTGGTGCCTTTTATCTAGTAGGCTCCTCGAAATCTAAGGAACCCACCTGCTTTCCAAGCCCACGAAGAGTCTAGTGAATAATGGGGCTGATAATATGCTCTCTATGCTTAAGATCTAAACTAGGATCCTTGCAACCTCTCATTTCCTCAATGTGTTCTTCAGTCTGCACACATGGTTTCCTATACACAATAGCAATGGTGACCTCCCTTGCCACTCACTTGAGGACAATATGAGGAGAAATAGGCATGCTCACACATAGGTTTGCAGAAGAAGGTCTACTTTATTTTTTGAGATTATAAATTACAACATGTCTTCCTTTCCTCTCCTCCCTTCAAACACTCCCATATACCTCCCTCTTCTCCTCCCAATTCATGGCCTCTTTTGTTTTAACTAATTGTTACTGCATGCATATAATATAGCCTGTTCAGTCCGTATAATGCTACCTGTATGTTTATTTTCAGGGTTGACTGTTTGGCACTGGACAACCAATTGTTGTGCTCTTCCCTGGGGAGGCCACTCCTCCCATTCCCAGCTTTTCTCCACTGCCTATGGATCTTTGTGTAGGGTTGAGGCTTCATGAGCTTTTCTCCATGCAATTTGACATGTTTGTAGATATCACCATTGTTCAGCTCACATTTTGGCAGACTTATTGGCGAGACTTTATAGGTGTAACTTCTGATGTTACTAGGAGTACAGGAGTAGCTCCGTATGGAAGCTGTGCTCTGAGTGAGGTGAGGTTAGCTGTGGCTTTTCCTATTTCCCTGATCTCTCAGGTTCTCACCCCTATACCTGGCTCCATGTTTTTTATTTAATAAGACCATTTAGAAATTCATCTACATAGGAGAAATTGTCTCACAGGAAGCCACGGGGTCCTTATCTTTCTGCCCCCTCTTCCACAATGTTTCCCAAGTCTTAGGTGCAGGAATATTTTGTTGATGTGTCCATTGGAACTGGGTGCTACAACTCCACATTTTGATTTATTGTGGTATTCCGTAGTGGTCTCCATCTGTTGCAAAGAGAAGTTTTCTTAATGAGGGTAGAAGACTACACTTGTCTGTGAGTACAATGACAAGTGTTTATAGATTGGTGTCAGGGAGTTATGGACTGATTGATCAGTAAATGATTGGCTGTAGATTCTCCTCCAATTTGATTTCACTAGCACTGAGCAGATACCAGTACCAGGCATGGACTCCCTCTTGTTAAATAGGTCTTAAGTACAATTAGAGATCTGTTGGTTGTCACCAAGGTATATGGGTCACTACTGCTCCTGTAGGGTTATTGTGGCATGCTGGCCATTGACGTGGCTTGTAGGTGTCATATCTGAGTAGGAATGTTTGTTGCCTCCCTCATTTGGAAGCTTGCATGGCACCTTCTGGTACCATGAAAGCTAGTTCCCAGGGATGGATTTTCAACTCAGTTCCAGCTCAGGGGTCTCTGGGCCCTGTTTTTGAAGTACATGTCACCTTTAGCACTTCTACCTCTTGGGGGTAACCAAGGGAAATAGCAATAGATTCTATGCTTTGGGAGTCTTTTGGACAGCCTGCAGCTCCACGTGTGTGGATAATATCCAAAGATGTCATACAACTCGGCGTATGTGACCAAAATGGGAGTTACCCAAAACAAAACAGAGCCATGAAGAACTCAGAAGAATAACTGTTGAGAATCAATAGCATGCAAACTATTATAAACACATTCAACTTTATTCTACAATGTCGTAGGCTGTTCTTTGGGGTCAAAAGAATGCTTAAACAGAGAAAAGAGAAAATTCACTGTAAGATGAAACTAAAGTGAATACTCCAGAATCATTGATGATAATAAAAAACATGATACTATACTAACAAAAAAGAAACAGTGGTAGACCATTTGAAAAGTTGTATCTGATTACAACAAAGCCACCAGTCTTGAAAATTACTGATTTTCATGATTGATTTTTATGTATTCAATAGTCAGTTTCCTTGCTGTGAGCCTATGTTTATTTTTTAACTCCCATGTGAACATTTTAGGTCCAGATTGCATGACTTAAGTGGATAAGAAAGCAAAGGTAATACTGTTTTTAAAATCTCAAATACAAGGGGCAATTTGAGATCAAAATAAATGATGATAATGAAATATCATAATCTATTAAACAAAATAAAAACCCATAAGCCCAAAGTGATATAAATACCTAATACTGCAAACACGCAAAATGGGAATAAATTCTTCTGTATAACAGAATATTATTAGCTGTGAAAGAAAAGAAAGAAAGTTAGCGTTTTGTAATGTCATACTAATAATTGATTCAGGAAAGGGTTATCCAACAACAATGAGCAAACTCAAACTAAAGAACATTGTATCAAAAAACCAACTTATACCTTTTAACGTCAAGATCACTGATGATAAAGAAAAACTAAAGTGGCTGGGAAAGAAAGAAAGAAAGGAGAAAGGGAGGGAAGGAGGGAGGGAGGGAGGGAAGAAGTTAGAAAGGGGAAAATCTTTAGATTAAGGAATAATATAACTAAATGTAATACATGATCCTGGAATTGTCCTGGGTTGTGAAAATATGACAACAAAATACATTTCTGAAACAACCATTCTGTTTGAATATATAGGCTGGTTAGAGTCAAAAGTACCAAGACTGATGGCCTGAGTTTAATCCTCCATGATGGAAAGATAAAACTGACCCCACAAGTTGTCCTCTAACCTCTATCCACATGCCATGGTAAACTCACAATTGATAAATAAAATACATTAACTTTAAAAAATTGTTATATATAGAGAGAGATTAGATATTGACAATGTATTAATATTGATTTTCCTGATCTTACAATTGAATTGCAAAAGAATGCTCTTGTTTGGGGGAAATAAATCCTGTTATCTTTAGGAAAAATAAGAACGATTCTTGAAACATACTCAATTGTTATTCCAATGTATATTCAAGCTTTTAAGAAGAAAATGAAAATGTATCTTTAGAAACTCTGGAAAAAAATGACAAATAAAGAAAACAAAATGTAAGTACCTAGTATTGCTGGTGTAACTGGGTGTGTCCTACTTAGGATTTCTATTCCTGTGATGAAGCACCATGACCAAAACAATTTAGAAGGAAGTGGTTTATTCCACTTAAAATTCCATATTACAATCCATCATGGAAGAAAATTTATGGCAGGAACTCTAGGAGGGGCAGGATGGAGAAATAATAATTACTGGCTTGTTCATTTTGCTTCCTTGTATACCCCAGGGGTGACCTCACCTATAATGGTCTGGGCCCTCCCACATCAATCATTGATTAAGAAAATATTGACAGGCTTGCCACAGGCCAGTCTTACGGAGACATTTTCTCAGTTGTGGCTACCTCTTCTCAGATGACTCTAACTTGAGTCAAATTGACAAAAACCCCAATGAGGATAGGAACACAGAACATAATTTCTAAATACAACTCTTCTCAATCTTCTAAGTTTTAAGTAATATGAAAATAATAAAAATAAAAAAAGCAGTGTGTTGGAGCAGGGTCCAAGAATTGAGCCATGTGAGGAGAATTCTGAGTGTTTGTGAGAAAACAAGACAAAAGTCTAACATCATGACCTCAGTTTCTTCAAAACAGAATTGTTCTTGGGATGTGCTTTCACGATCCTCCTAGGTGTGGTAGATAGGAGTGAGTTTACTTCTGATTATTCATTATAAATGGGTGTTGTTATTTCCTTATATTCCTGCATGGAAAAACATGTTTTTCCATATGTGGCTTGCCCATCCATGTGGCTTGTCTGTCATGTGCGACTTGCCTTTGTGATTGTGCTCCTTACTCACGTGACTTCTCTTAATGCTCAAGGTAGAAATTATCTGATGTTCTAAATAAAGTCGGCTATTGCGTGAGACTTTGGTCTATCTCATTTATTGGCTCCCCTCTCCCAGGTCTCACCACCACTAGAGCAGTGAATGAGTGCCAGCTGAACAGGGACCCAAAGTGGGGGCTACATGATAAGCGAGTGGGGACCCTCACAGAAGGAGGGGAGTGAGAATAGCCAGACAAAAACAGGAGAGGCTTTGCCTCATGTCAAGCTTGTGAATCGTGTTTAAAGAGAGGAGGAGCACAATATTAAAATCACAATTATTAGACTGCTTTCAAGTTGTTTATGATTGTAACCCCTCATTTCCAGAAAAAGGAACTTTAGATGAAGAAGTGTGGGACAGAATCTGAAAGAATATTGAAAAGTGTATAAAGAAGGGGAAAGGAGCTCCATCAGTTTTGGGTAACTTGGGCATTAATTCAGAGTTATCTAAATGCTTAAGGAACATAAAGAGGACATTAATCATGAGGAAGAGAGAGATAATTCCTGAATGAATATAAACTGGATGATCGAACCTTAAAATTGCTAAAAGAGACAGAAAAGAAGATTTTTCCTGGTCAGGCAAAAGCAAAAGTAAAAACAGTGCCACCAATAACTATTCTGGTGGTAGTTCTCCAGCTCCCTTACCGGACTCTCCTTTAGATACATAGCCTCCATAGCCCAAAAGTGACCCTGCGGCATGGGATGAGGTATTTGATAATCAGTCTAATCTTAAATTCTCTCTGATTTTTGATGAGAATGTAGGAAGGAGCTTATGAAAAAGCTAACTGTACAAGCTAGGGCAGAGCAGGGAAAATGAATTCATTTCCCAATTCCTCCTCAGCCTTATGAGCTGTGCTTGGTATTTCCAATGCACTAACAAACCTACTTAAAATTCTAAAAGGAGAGATGGCATTAGACAGTCTTCACATATTGTCTTGAGATACAAGAAAAGAACTACAGTAATTTGAATCCAGACTAAAAGAGGCATTTGTGTATTGTGTGGATCCTTCGCTGCCTTTAAATTTATTTATTTTCTCCACTAAACTGTCTCCTATAAGGGCCAGAAAACACAAACTGCTTACCTTATTCTTCTTGCTCAATTAGTAAATTTGGGAAGGGGGGGTGCGATGTCAACAATTACATGGATTTGATCCTTGCTGTATTATATTACTCTTAACTAACAATCAGTTTTTAACAGCATTATAAAGCTCTATGGATTTTCAAATTTCACTTGCATGTTACTATGAAAGGAAAGAAAATTATTATCCACCTGCTAAGCTATAGGATTTTCTCATATGAACTGAACTTGTGATTATAAAATTATCTAACCTTCTCCCATTTGTTGTCCTTTTTTTAAATGGTTGCTGCCTTTTAAGCCACAGCTGTCTGAATCAGCAACTGCAACTCGGCCACTTCCAGCAGTGGTTAGGCTGCAAGGGCCATAGCCAGAGGGAAATCTGTTCCCTCTGGCTTCAACTCTTGCAAAGCTACATACAAAGGGAACTTAATTAAACCTCTCTCCCTCTAAAGAACTCAAGATTCAAAGGTTAAGGTGGAATTTTGCTCTACAGAGAGGCTGAATAACAAGTAGCTCACCTCCTCTCCTGGCTTGAGTCCTCCAAAAGCCCTTGTGCGGCTCCTCGCCCCTCCTTATCAACCCTTTCTCACCTGGCTCCGCCCTACCACTTCCTGTCAGCTAATTGCTGACTCAGCCTCCTGACCGCAGGTGAATTTTTTTTAATCAAACACATCTTTGCATCATTAAACAAATGTTCCAGAGCATAAATAAAAGCAACACACCTTAAAATAATAGTCTACAATACCCATTCCACAGGAAAATACTTACTTTATTGATGGCTCATCTAATAGCATAGGAGTGAATTCATGGTCCAGATATTCAGCAGTCTTTTAATACTTCCTTTTCCTGAGCACAACAGGTGAAGATGGCTGTTTTGATTCATCTGTTATGGTTAATTCATAAACTCTTAAATATAGTTTCAGATTCTTCTTTTTTTTTGGTTCTGTCATTTTGAAATTTTAAGTTTAAGTCTTCAAATTTTTCTTTTTATGTAAATATTTTTATTTTATAACTAATTTAATTTTACATATCAGCTGCGGATTCCCCTGTCATCCCTCCTCCCACCCCCCAGCCTTCCCCCCACCCCAAATTCACCCTCCATTCCTACCTCCTCCAAGGCAAGGTCTCCCCTGGGGATTCAGCCCAGCCTGGTAGATTCAGTTGAGGCAGGTCCAGTCCCCTCCTCCCTGCACCAGGGCTGAGCAAAGTGTCCCAGCATAGGCCCTAAGTTCCAAAAAGCCAGCTCATGCACTAAGGACAGGTCCCGGTCCCACTGCCTGGGGGCCTCCTAAACAGTCCAAGCTCATCAACTGTCTCACTTATCCAGAGGGCCTGGTCCAGTTCCATGGGGGCTCCTCCGCCATTGGTTCACAGTTCATGTGTTTCCGCTAGTTTGGCTATTTGTCCCTGTGCTTTTTTCAGTCATGGTCTCGACATCTCTTGCTCATACAATCCCTCCTCTCTCTGGCCGGTTGGACTCCCAAGAGCTCCACCTGGGGCTTGGCTGTGGATCTTTGCATCTGCTTCCATCGGACACTGGATGAGAGTTCCATCGTCTTATGTTGTACAATTATTTACAACAATAGACTCAGACTTGTGTACACTCTAACCTCCCTGGTTTTATTGCAGAAAGAAGTAAGCAAGCTGGTGTGTTAATGTACTGGCTGGTTTTGTGTCAGTTTGACAAAAGCTAGAGTCATCAAAGGAAGGACCCTCAGTTGAGGAAATGCCTCCATGAGATCAAGCTCTAAGGCATTTTCTCAATTAGTGATCAATGGAGGAGGGCCCAGCCCATTGTGGGCTGTGCTATCCCTGGGTTGGTGGTCCTGGTTTCTATAAGAAAACAGGCTGAGGGCTGGAGAGATGGCTCAGAGGTTAAGAGCACTGACTATTCTTCCAGAGGTCCCGAGTTCAATTGCCAGCAACCACATGGTGGTTCACAACCATCTGTAATGAGATCTGGCTCCCTCTTCTGGCCTGAAGGGATACATGCAGGCAGAACACTGTATACATAATAAATAAAATGAATCTTAAGAAAGAAAGAAAGAAAGAAAGAAAGAAAGAAAGAAAGAAAGAAAGAAAGAAAGAAAGAAAGAAAGAAAGAAAGAAAGAAAGAAAGAAAGAAAGAAAGAAAGAAAGAAAGAAAGAAAGAAAGAAAGAAAGAAAGAAAGAAAGAAAGAAAGAAAGAAAGCAGGGGAAGCAAGCCAGTAAACAGCATCCTCCATGGCCTCTGTATCAACTTCTGCCTCCAGGATCCTGCCTTGTTTGAGTTCCTTCCCTGACTTCCTTTGGTGATGAACAGCAATGTGGAAGTGGAAGTTCAATAAACCCTTTCCCTTCCCTCCAATTTGCTTTTTAGTCATGGTGTTTTGTCTTAGCTATAGAAACCCTAACTTAGACCATTAACCTGTCATACTTTTACTTCTCGTGAAGAAAACTGGGAAGGGGCATGCATCTGTCATTGCACATAGATCCACTGAAACGTGGTGGATTCCTCTTCAGCTCCTCCAGCCCCAGGTCACTAAGGATGATAGCAGAGGGTGAGGAGACAGTGGAAGTCACCAGAAAGACAGGAAGCCTCCAGCTAAAGGGCAAAAGGAAATGTTGATCTAATGCAGCCTGAGAGAGCAGCTTCCAGGCTGCTTCAGGGTTGTAGAGAGAATGCCGCAGAATAGTGAGGTTGAGGGGCTAATTTCTATCTGAGGGTCTTAGGAAAGGAACGCACATATTCTGATGGTATCTCTAGTTTCTCATGTTGGCTCCAGGTTTTTCTCTGGTGTGTGTGTGTGTGTGTGTGTGTGTGTGTGTGTGTGTGTGTGTGTGTATGTGTGTGTGTGTGTGTGTGTATACCCAATAAACTCTTTCATGATGAATATAGGAAATACACTTTAAGGTCACCTTTCAGAAAATGAAAAGAAACAGAGCCATCCTGACAATATACATGTAATAAATCTTAACTTCTTAATTGGCTGTAAAGGGCAGCTGCAAATAAAGTATCCGTCATTACATTATATAACTTAAAGAGATAAGCTTATAAAGGGTTAAAAGAGTTATAAAACTATAGAAGAGTCTAAGAAATTTAAGGAATTTGTGTACTAGCCTACATTTTTAAGTGTAGTAACATTTTAAACTAACATTTTGTGATTAACAGAAATGCCGGGCTTTCTCAAAGTGTTTACAGAAAGAGAGCTGTGTCGTAAATGCTCTGGTTGGAACTCAGGTTTACTTTAAATCTCCTAATATAGGCCCACTTGGCATTTTCCAAGGCACAGTGATATAAAAGCACTTTTTAAATCTTGAAGTATATTTTCCTATCCTACGTGTAACTTTTGATTGTCTAAG
The DNA here is from genome assembly GCF_949786415.1 of Peromyscus eremicus. Lineage (NCBI taxonomy): Eukaryota > Metazoa > Chordata > Mammalia > Rodentia > Cricetidae > Peromyscus > Peromyscus eremicus. Next base: position 47,289,517 of record NC_081417.1, on the reverse strand, counting down.
AACACCTACGGCCCTCATTAGGATCTACAGAGTCAAGTTATTTTCTGTAGCTTTAACTAGTTAGAATATATTTTCACAAATTGAGGTCAGGAATGGGTGCAAGGACTGAGTCATTTGCCAGCTAGTAATAATTGGGCTGTCCTTGTGTTTACAACCTAGCCAGGCATTTTCAGCTGTGTGTCCTTGTGATCGCAAAGTACCGGGTCTATCTAAAGCTCTTTTGAAGCTTTGTTTCACCTCATGATGTACAAGAAACCGGTAACTGTAATTCTCAGCATAAAGATTAAAGGAATTTGGGCCAATCTGGACTCAAGTGTTTTCCTAAATCATAAATCTAAACTGTGACTAAAGCAGCTTCTTAGTGGAAATTAATAGGCCCTGACTTTGTCAAAATTATACAGCATCTTCCTAAGAATCCACAGATAAAAATGCCCCATGGATGAGATGTAATCATGAGATAGACACATCACAGTACAGATAGTGGGGCAATTCCCATAGCTGTTTTTGCTCATGTGAAATTACAGACAGAAGCAGACAGTGTTCCAGAGTCTGTGGCCTTGTAAGCCTTGTTTGAACAAGGTTTCTCCATCAGAGAATCATTCTCCTGCTGGGTTGACACCTAAATTATTAATTGCCATCTGCTCTACTATGTCATGGACCTTGGTATCTACCCTATCTTCAGAGTCAATCTGCCCACCCAGGGCCAAGTTATAGACCTATGAATCAAAGGAGACGCTATTCTATGAAATACACAGAGTCTATGTCACTGGAGAATCTTTTTTTTTTTTTTTTTTTTGACAATGCTAGCTGCTTTGACCTGTACATCTACAGGGAGTGTCTCTGAGCGTGTGTATTGGTCTTATGTTCCTCATCCTCCCTTGTTTCAGCTTGTATATTGGATGTTTCTAATTCCTGTTATCTTTACTAATGACTGCGTTTATGACTCAACCATAGGACTGTAATAGACTCATTCATTCATCTGAAGAAGGGAATGCATAAATTTTCCCTGAGATTTAAATCACTTCCCATTTATATGGGACATCATAACATTTATATTCCTATTAAAGGCAAATGTTGGCTTACTTTCTATATGCTACTAAAACTACATAAGGGTCTCTTTTTAAGCTATTCCCTAGATTTTTCTGATCAATATAATGTGACCAATAGTTTGGATCCCTGTTCTTGGTGGCAGAGTATTACACACAATTCTCTCACTGTTCTAATATTATTAATTATGCCTATAATTTGATTACTTATAGGATACTCATGTATCAAATAAAAATTAGATTTATATCAACATCAATTTATAACATCTCAAATCAAAACCCTCTGGATATCCTGCATTTAAAGAATAAAAAGGGGGAGCAGTCCAAGAATGGAGCTATGGGAGGAGAATTCTGAGTACTTGCTGGAAAACTCCAAGAACAGAAGACAAAAGTCTTGTGATCTCAGTTTCTTCAAAGCTCCAAATTGTTCTTGGAATGTGTTTTCATGCTCCTCCCAGGTATGGCGGATAGGAGTGAGTTTACTTCAGGTTATTCATTACAACTGGCTACTTTCATGTGTTTACTTGCCTCTATGGAGAAACATGTTTTCCCTGCATGTCTGTCATGTGCAGCTTGCCCTTGTGATTGCACACTACTCATGTGATTCTTCTTAACGCTCAGAGTATAAATTGTCTGAATATAGTTAGCTATTGCCTGAGACTTCAGTGCACCTCATTTCTTGGCTTCACTCTCCCAGGTCCCACCACCTCTAGAGCAGTAAAGAGCAATGAAACCTTCCTGAGAGATTGTCCTGTTTCAGACGGAAATAGCCCCTATGACTTCATGTGTTTGAACATGAGCTGGTGGTACTACTTGGAGGGAGTGCATTTAGAAGAGCAAGCTCTTGGCATTTACAACCTGGAACTTCTTCTAGCCTGAGATTTTTGCTTCCTAACCCACTGAGATGTGAACAAACGGCAAGCTGTTACTGCTATTGACTGATCTAACTATTGTGCCTTCTCCTACCAGGAGGGGCTGAGAATAGCTGAACTGTGATCCAAAATAAATACTTCCTCCCTTAATTATGTTGCTTTTGTTGGGTATGTTGTGCCAGTGATACAAAAATAACTAATACAGAGGTCATAGGACATTTACAAAAAATTTCTTTACAAGATTTGGAACCATGCAAATAAAGCAAGAGTCACAGTCTAGGGTAGAAGACCTTTAGACCTTCAGCAGGAATGGAGCAGGAGCCTGCACACCCCTGGGCTGCAAGCACCCAAGGCGCAGTTGTGTGTATCCTCTGAGCAGAAAGTGACCCTGTCTCTAATCACTATGAGTCTTTATGCTATTTAGTTCATATCTTAGCCAAATGGTTTGAAACATTCAAATTCTACTCATATAGCTAGTTAAACACAAACACGTTTATTTGGTAAGTGGTCATTCATTTCTGATGTTATAAAACTGTTCTTTACCAAATGGACACATTAAGTACCTCTTTTAAGTAGAACAGTAGGTGTTTAGCCTGAAATTTTTTTTTTTTTTTTTTTTGGTTTTTCGAGACAGGGTTTCTCTGTGTAGCTTTACGCCTTTCCTGGGACTCACTTGGTAGCCCAGGCTGGCCTCGAACTCACAGAGATCCGCCTGGCTCTGCCTCCCGAGTGCTGGGATTAAAGGCGTGCACCACCACCGCCCGGCTTAGCCTGAAATTTTTAAGGACTACATTAATTCCATAAAACAGAAGACTCTAAAGAGTTCAGACAACATAAATGAATGCACAGTTGAAAATACCAGACAGAATAGTGGTGTTTCTGTCTAATATTTTTAGACAAAATAAAAATTTCTTACCTATAAGCTCTCTTTTCTGACAAATAGCTAGCGAGGCAAACTATTTTCTCCACATCTAGTTATTTTGCCCCAAAACATGAATGCTAGAAGTAGTCTCCCCACACGTAGCTTCAAATTCCTTATACTAACTCTCAGGGTCTAGAGATTTCATTAAACAGAGATTGAAATTCTTCCTCTGCTAGATGAGGTGATGCCAACAGCACAGACTGTAATTATTAAACACATTAAATGATTTACATGCATAGCTAATGTCTGGGGCATAATTATAACTGGTGCAATGTGCACAGATCACATGCAGCACTTCTGCCTGAAAGGATATGTGCTTGGCAATCATAGTAGCATTTCCTATTAGACTTTTCTCTGATGCTCATGGTGACATATGGAAATAAGCCTTACCTTGAATGTCAAACAACATATGCATAGAAAATATACTCAAAATAATTAAAAAATAATCACATCATTCTTTTGGGGGTTTGCTTTTTTTTGAGAAATAATTTCACTGTATACCCTTGACTTGTCTGGGCCTTGGTGGCTCTGGGCTTGCTACAATCTTCCTATCATTACCTCCTATCATATCATTCTTATACTCAACTTTAGTGGTAATTCATTTCCTGTGACTAAACAGATATGGGTGTAGAAAAGGCACAATGGTTCTCCTGTGATGTTGCCTCTATTTGTAATAACTACAAAATAGGCCTATGGGAATAAGGACCACACATAGGAGTCATGTTCCAGGGGATGAGTGAATTTATCTCTTGTTATTATAAGAAATGCCATTGTCACACCCTGAGATCAAATACTATATTTTATGTTGTTATTTGTAACTGAATTTACTCAAGATTAAACAGTTCCTCTGTGTGTGTGTGTGTGTGTGTGTGTGTGTGTGTGTGTGTGTGTGTGTGTAGTATATAGGCATATTTTTTCAGTCTCCAGTGTTCTTAAATACACACACACACACACACACACACACACACACACACACACACACACCTACAACTCTGTAGACAGATGAAATCATTCAGTTACCTGTTTGGAAAATTGAAAATAGAAAACGGTTTCTGTGAGGCATGTTTTCTGTTCTTCCTAGATGCAGCACTAATAACAGAAGCTATCAAAAAGAGCTATTTGTACTGGGCACAGAGGAGACATCTCCAGACATGAGATGTCATTTCAGATTGATTTCTTTCTGCATTCTTTTGCATATTGTGTTATTGCTTTTAAGAAATAATATGAGGAAAGGCTGCACAACAGAACTAAACACCCTCTCATGAGATGAGGTTCTTGAAACACATCTTACATAAATCAAGGTCAAAAATAATAATTCTTCTTTTTGGATTCATAAAATCTACTTAGCTGAGAAGATAATATTGGAAAACCAGAAAATAACAGGTCCTCGGAGATCTTGTTCTCTCATATGTTTCTCCTATTTATTTTTCCTTTCTTTCAGAAGTCTTATTTATGTGCCTTCTCAATTCTTAGTTTCCTCACTCCCAGGCATGCTTCTAGAAAGTCATCCATGCCTAGTGGTAGCTCAGAATGCTTTTCTCATTTTTGACATCATCTATATTTTCTGGCTTCTGATCTCCTGAGATACCAAGATTGCCATTGCCCCATTAGCTGCTAAGACCAGGGGGCATGCTAGACATGCAATAGCCTTGTGATATCCAAGCATGCTGAAAGACTCTTAATGTTTTTACTTACTAGCATGGGGAGTTGGCTAAGTCAGTAAATTACTTGTGCAAGCATGAGAACCTGAGTTTGGATCCCCAGCACCCGTGTGTAAAGTCAGATATGACAGTGCATACATGTAACCCTTGTACTGGGGAAGCAGAGACAGGAAGATTCTGTCATTCACTATTCAGTCAGTCTAGCCAAATTTGTGAGTTCTGGGTTCAATAAAAGAACCTGCCTTAAAATTAAGGTGGGGATCAGTTGAGGAAAAAACTCAATGTAAATGAATTTCTAAATGGTCTTATCAAATAAAAAATGTAGAGCCAAATATAGAGGTGAAAGCCTTAGATCAGGGAAATAGGGAAAGCTACCAGCCAACCTTACTTCATCAACTCTGCAGCTTCCAAATGAGCATTATTTCCTGTCTACCCATGCCTTTATTGCCTTGCTATTCTGCCCTCTCATTGGCTATCTTAGCCCAGCTACCTCACTTCATCTTCCTACACAGCTTTGTCATTTTCTGTCTGTCTGCACAGACCTCCAAGCTTCTATTGTTGGTACTGGGATTAAAGGCATATGGCACCACGCTTGGCTCTTTTCCCTAGTGTGACCTTAAACACACAGAGATCCTGCCTGCTAAGGGATTAAGAATATGTGCTGCCTGACTTGTTTACTTAAAATGGTTGGCCTTTTCCCCCTGATCTCCAGGCAAGCTTTATTTATTAACATACAAATAAAATATCACCACATTTCAGCACAAATAAAATATCACCACAACTCGTTAGTTAGCCTCTGTCCTCTACTTGCATGCACATACTTGTTCATAGAGACACATAATTAACACATAAATGTGGTAATACATTATTTTGAAAATATCTCTTACATTCTAAGAGACTGTAACCTTTGCTGGACCTCACAGCCAGAGTTAGTAATATACTTTGAGATCACTTAACACTGCTAGCCTACTGTGTGCTCAGCCTGTTTGTTTAACCTGCTTTGAAGAGGACAAGGGAACAACCAACCTTACTGTGGGAGCCCACAATTGACTCAATTTCCCAGTTTGAATCTGAAGTCTATTCTGAGACAATAGAGTTCAAGCTTGCTGCTCCAGGGCTGTGAGAAAGTCCTGATTAGCCCACAGGAAGGAACACACTACATAGCTAGACTCAGGCTGCTAATGCCAACCGGAGGTACATTGAGATAGAAAATGAAACTGCCTGCTCCTTGATGCAAGGCAGGAGAGATAGTGGTTGAATGCCTGTGATGTGCATTGTTCTACCTCTGCTCTTCAAAACTGTATATAGCTGGCTGTGAAATAAACTCAGGGCTGTCCGGCACTGACTGGCAGTTCTCTTAACTCTTTTCTGTCTTCTTCACTGTCTCTACAATCCGAGCATCTCTACCCAGCCACCCAGCTGACTGTCAGCAGGCTCTGACACTTTACAGCCGTGGTTCTTCATGTAATTAACTTTTACAATTTAAGTTAATATGCAGCAATGATCATAAATAATGTTCTCTTCCATACCCCTGACCGAGAGCATGTATGTATGTATATTATACTAATAAATGCTGAAAATAGCAAATAAGTTGGATGCAACCTTATAAAAACAAATATCTGTCATAAATGTTGGAAGCAACATGGATATAGGTTGATAAGTCTGTCTGCAGTGATGTGCACAATACTGTTTGTTATCTGGGTCAGTTGGGGTCAGCTGGAGTTGGTAAATTTTCACTTCTTATAAAACTCTGTTAAAGATTTCTGCAAAGTGTAGATGTAACCAACCGTCTTATTAAATAAGAAACACAGAGCCGATTCAGAGAAGAAAACCAAGAGGTCAGAACTAAGAGCCTTACCCTTCCTGCTTCAGCTATCCTGCTTCAGCCAAGAGAGCTCTCCGAAAAAGGGGCCTACTTCCTGTGTGTATGTCTTTTTATAGTCTAGCTGTTCTGCCTTCTCATTGGTTGTAAACCTAAACACGTGACTGCCTTGTCACTACCTGTATGTACCACCCTCCGGGTCCTTAAAGGCGTGCGCCACCACCGCCACGCACTTGCTATGGCTCTAAAACTCTGACCCCCAGGCAACTTTATTTATTAACATACAATTAAAATCACATTTCAGTACAAGTAAAATACCACCACAGCAAAGTATCTCTCATTCCCTTCTTGTGTGATGCATTCCCACTTTCCAGATGAGGAATGGGAAGCAGAGCATGACCACTGAACATTCCATAGCCAGATGTGAAATGGAGAGCCATTCTGAAGGTCCCCAGAGACAGGGTCTATACCACTGTTTATACCACTTCCTTTCCGGTGCTTTCCTCCTCTGCTTGCTTCCACCTCTCAAATATTTAGTTTTTAGCCTGGTGGTCCTCTCTGCAATAGTTTTGATTTGTCCTCTACTACTTGTCACATGTTTACCATCAAAGTCTATTTATTAATTATTACCAATTAATAAGTATTAGCATAGTTAAATTGCTGAGCCTTCTGGTATATTATTCATTTTCCTAGGAGAACTATCTTCAAACCAGAAATCAGATCACATTAAGCCACAAACCTTTAGAGCAATACATAAGGTCTTTAAAAGATAGACTCCTATTTACTCAGCAGTCTCATTTTTTAACTGCCATGTTTATAGATGTTTTATCCACACTATTACACACACCTGTCTTATTTTTAATAATGTATCACATTGAGTCATAAATCACTGGTTGTTGTGAAATATTAGTTTAAGATGTGTTACATTTGTTTATGCTGTGGAATACTTGTTTAATGATGCAAAGATGTGTTGCATTATTTTATGTTGCATTTATTTAACTCTGTAAAGCTGTGTTGCTTTGCCTGCCTAAAACACTTGATTGGTCTAATAAAAAGCTAAATGGCCAATAGCTAGGCAGGAGAGAGAAAGAGGTGAGACTGGCAGGTAGAGAGAAGAAATAGGCGGATAAATCTTGAAAAGAGTGAGGAGCAAGAAAAGAAGAAGAGAAAGATGCCAGGAGCCAGCCACCCAACTACCCAGCCAGCCACGAAGTAAGAAAGAAAGAAAGATATATAGAGTTAAGAAAAATAAAAAGTCCAGGGGCTAAATGCAGTTAAACAGAAATGGGATAATTTAAGGCCAAGCATTTATAAGTAAGACTAAGTCTCTATGTATTTATTAGGTGGTGGGCCACCAAAGAGTAAAGAAAAAATACAAACAAAAAAAACCTAAAAACCTACAACTGGTATTCAATAAATTAAAGTATATAAAATAGCAAATTTACATTCTACTTACTCAAGTTTTCAATGGAAAACACTAGCTCCTATCTTTTTGTTCTATAACCTGAAGTGTAGTATCCAAAGACAAGATGTTCCACTGTTTCCATAGGCTCCCCTGATGCTTGTCACCTCCATGTTTTTCACAAGGGGCTGAAACACTACTACTAGACTAGGTTCTGATAGCCTCAAACATAAGAAGGTATGGAGAGTTGTTGTTTGTTTTTGTTTCCATCAAAGATGCCAGACCTGATATTCAGATTCCACCACTTGTAGAATGTAGAGGAAAAGGCAAAAGTATTTGCTATCCTTTCAAACAAGCCTCCATGTTTAATCACTTGAAATGTGTATGTGCCAAAAACATCATCACAGATGTGAGTGAACTAGAAGATGTATTTTTGACACTAGGCATTCACATGCCAAATCTTTTATTGAACAGAGGGAGACAGTAAGTGATGACCATACTGATCCTCTATTCATACATTCATTCTTCTCCAACTGGATTTTGTAGCAGGAATCTTAAAAGTTCTTATTAATAAAATCAAACCCGGGGCCAGTTATTGGGGTGAAATGCTGGATGGTCAGAGAGACAGAACAAGCCACAGCTAACCTCACCTGGCCAACTTCTCAGCTGATCTTGTTTCCTCAGACTGGAAGCCTCTGTGTCCTCATATCCAAATGGCTCTCAGCTGAACTGTGCTGCTCAAAACTTAAAAGCTTAACCAGCCAAATTGCCTCTAGTTTCTGGCCCTCACGCCTTATATACCTTTCTGCTTTCTACCACCAATCCCTGGGATTAAAGGCTCGCTTTCTGGGATTAAAGGCGTGAGTCACCATGCTTGGCTGTATCCTTGAACACATGGATTTCTGCCTCTGGAATGCTAGGATTAAAGGCGTGTGCTACCACTGCCTAACTTCTATGTTTAATATTGTGGTTATTCTGTCTCTGACCCCAGATAAGTTTATTAGGGTGCACAATATTTTGGGGAACACAGTACCACCACAGGATTTGTTAGACATGATCTCTTGATTTCCATTTCTGAGATTTATACATCTAGCTCTTAAATCTCTCATCTCTCCTTTCCTATTTTTGAATATGTTTGAAAGTTAATTTAGGTGACTTCATGTGAGTATGACTCAGGAAATATAATTTGCACTCTAGAAAATTATCAAGACATTTTTTCCCTTCTTATACAATATTTTGTTCACTAAATTGTGGATCAAAACATTTTGCTCACAGCCAGTGAGTTGGCTCTTTGGGTAAATGTGCTTACTGCCAAACCAGATGACCTGTTGAATTGTGAAGAGCCACAAGGCTGGAAAAATTGATTCTCCAGACAGACTGTGAAATGAGTGTGCATGTACATTCTCTCTCTCTTTCTCTCTCTCTCTCTCCCTTCTCTCTGTCTCTTCTCTCTCTCCTCTCTCTCTTTCTCTCTCTCTCTCTCCCCTCACACATACAAGTATGCTCATGTGCACATGAACACACACATGTACATACAAAATTAGTATATGAAAACATTGGTGCTTAGTCTCCATGTTATCGTCTGCTGTACCTTCCTTATCTCTAAGTTATCATCCACAGTTCCATGTATTCTGTCTGGTCGACTTTTGTCTCTTTGTCCGGGAGTTCTGTATGATGGAATCTGATCAACGCTGCAACAATGTCATAACAAAATGGCTGCTATCAGAGCTGATAGAACAGTTTTCACCTCAGCATTTTGCTAGTCTCCTTCATTGGAGACATTATTTCTCTGATCCTATATTTTCCTTTTTCATCTTAATAAAACATATCCTCTATTAAAAACTTAAGAAAGATTGCATAGAAGGCAGACCTGAGCAAGTTGACTGACCTCACTCTTCTTTGGTAGTTTGAGTATAAAGTGCTCAATAACTCATAAAGATAGATGCTAGATACTTACGAATATAATTATGGTAGATTATAAATAGATAGATTATAGACTTATTTTGAGATAGCTAATGCTTGTCCAATGCTAGTCATCTGTGTGTAACCACTTTTAACACTCAGGAGATACTTATCTGTGTTCTCAAGTTTTTCTTATACGTATGCTCTGAAATTTTGTTGTGAACTTTCCTGGTGTGTATTGTTGTTTGGGTTTTTTGTTTGTTTGTTTGTTGTTTTGTATTATTTTGCTTGATACCAGCAACTTGGTCAGGTCTCTGTATCTGGCCATCCTAAACATCTCAGTCCTAAAATATTCCATTGTGTTTGTCCCTTACCAATTCCTTTCTTCCATTTCTTTCTTCTTTAATTTTGTTATAAAGCTTAATGAGTTATGGAATTTTCTATACTCATCTTCTATGGTCAGAGTCCATGATAGCAGAGTAGAAGTAGCAGGTTGTAGATGGCTAGATCAGCAGCTTGGAGCTCACTTCTGAACCACAGACAGAAAGCAGAGAGAGGGAACATGGCTTGTGAAACCTCAGATCTCAACCCCTATGCCATACTTCCTACAACAAGGCCAACCTCCTATTGCTCCCCAAATAGCTACCTACTGGGGATCAGTATTCAAATGCACCCAATTTATGTGAGATATCTCATTCAAACCACCACATTTATACATGCAATAGAATTCTCTGCTCTGGAACTTTCCATTTGGAGTATCCATGTCAGCTCTCAAAGCATTGTGGATTTGAGATTTTCAAGTAAGAGATGTCCAATCTGTATTTCCAAAACAATTTAAACTGGCACATATCTGTTCTTTATTAGAAATGCCAAATTAACTAAGTACCTTCTCTTTTTTTGTTAAATCTGATAACTTGAAGCACTTAGAATTTAGTAATATACATAAAACACCATCTCTGTGCCACCTGGCTTTTCTGTTTCCAGCCTATATCTTCATGAAGAAATACCTGGATTTTAAGTATTAAACACTATATATGTATATAAGTATCATTAATGATAATACATCATATGATTATGGTCATATAATATGGCTATGTTCATTTTCTATATTATAATAAACACTATAGAATAGTAATGTGTTCCCAAATGCATCAAAAAAACATGCTCAATATAGGAAGAGGGCAACAAAAGGAAATTTATGTTCATTAATTTTACAAAGTAATGGGTTTCACTGTGGCATTTTCATATATAGTGTGTCTTGATTCTTCTCATTTACTCTCACCTATCCCTCTCCCTGCTACCACTGTTTCCATCCTAATTTCTACAAGAAAAAGAGGCCATGAATTTGAAAGTGGGGAGGGGCATGGAAGGAGGTGGAAGAGAACAGGGGAGAGGAAATTTATGGGATTATATTTTAGTTTTTTAATTGCCAACGAAGGGCTGAAGAGACGGCTCACCAGTTAAGAGAGTGCTGATCCAGGGGACTCAGGTTCCATTCTCAGCACCCACATGGCAGCTCACAATCATCTGTAACACCAGTTCCAGGAGATCCAGTGCCCTCTGAGGGCACTACACACATAGACGTACATGCAGGCAAAACACTGATACCTACAAATACTAAAATAATGAGTTTTGTATAAAAATGACAAATATTTTTAAAGATTCCACATATGAGAGAAAATATATGAATCTTTTGCTTCTGAGTCATTTACATAATGATCTCCAGTTAAATAATTATTTTAATAAATATGCCTAAATCTTTGATGAAGACAGAACTTGAGTTAGTCACATGCTGGCAGCTATTGGAGCCACACTGAACGTAACAGCTCCTGATGTGCAGCCATAGCTTCCAACACTACAGGTTGGGTTCCTGTGGATGGTTTGGCTTTACAGAAGACTGAAGAGCTCTTGGCACATTGTGGACCAATTCAAGGGCAATTACATTGTGATTTACATGTCATTTGCATTTGGAAAAGTCGAAGTATATGAGTAAAACAGTTACATTCCAGACTCAGATAACTATAAGCTTAACCCTTTCACCTACTGACCCCAGCCCTTTTTTCCCAAGTTAACCTCTTGATGCTAAGGAATTGACCTGGCAGCCAGTGGTTTCTCACAGTGTTTTTCAGTCAAATGGTAATCAAAATGAAAAAAAAAATCTGCTGTTCACATTGTGATCACTTCAGCTGCTATTTACTTTATAAGTATTGCTTGTTCAGGGATTAATTGGAAAGTAAAATGTCATCTAAATAGATTATGCTGTAGTTCAGCCTTGAAATAATTATTTACATCGTAGGGGTGGACCATTGGTGCACCATTTTGACATTAAAAATACTCACAGTTGGATCAATTGACATTATTTATTCTTTTCTCCTAAAGGTCTTTAATTCTCTATATAACACATTCTTTCATTTTAAAAGGACATCGGAAATCTGATACATTCTTGAAAAGATAAGAAAACATGTGCAAAGTTGACCGGTTCTGCTGGGCTTTGTTAACTTAGATATGACTCCAGAAACCAGCACATGACAAGAATTCATTAAGTGCTTTTCAAAGGATGGCTAGTTATTGCTGAAAGAAACACATGGGAAAAAAAGGCCTTGAACATTGATTATCTTGTCACTGACTGACTCTGGTTAAAGACAGGTCATTTGGTTAGTCTTACTATGGGCTTTATCTCTAATGTGAAATTTTGTCCTTTAATACTATATTGTTTTAGCAAAGATTACAGTATGATTCATTATGTTTTAATTCACACATTCATTCAATAGATACTTAATAACAACTTACAATAACTAGACATTGCATTTAATACTGTTGAAGTGATGTAAAACCAAGTTTATATGGACCATGTCTTTACTTAGCTTACAATATGATATGCAGAAAATTCTCAAAGCAATAAAAATAAAGTAAGAATTCTAGAGGTAGGGAAACAGTGCAAATGAGATTTCCTTGAGTTTTAGGAATATTAATTCATTTGCCAGTGATAGATATGTTCTTAGTCAGGATGTAAATATCACTGTCATTTCAATATTCCTGGAGGCTAGCATAAAGTTCCATTTTTGTTACATTCTTTCAGCTCAGTGGAGAATATGATGAACAAAATAAATGTGAGTGCAGTATTTTTGCTTTGTGGTGGTAAGAATGTGAATACTTCAAATGCCACATATTGAAGTAAAGATTTTTAAATCAAGTTTTGAACTCTGCTGTTGTTACTGTTGCTTGGGCTCTTCCACATAAGTCTCAAAAACAGACACAGGGCTGGAGAGAAGGCTCAAGCCAGTAAACTGCTTGCTACACAAATGTGAGGAACTGAGGTGGATCCCAAAACCCACATCATAGAGTTTTGTGCCATAGTCCACACTTATAACCCCAGCTCTGATGAAGTGGAGAGACTCACCAGCCAGACAGCCTGGCCTTATCAGATAGTTCCAGGCCAGTGTGAGACCCTGTTTCAAAAAACAAGCTGGAAGGCTCTGGATGAAAAACATCTGATGCATTACCACCTCTGGTCTCTGTGTGCATGCATTTCCATATGTGCTATCATGCCGGGGACAAACCTCAGCAGTTTTGAGGGTCTCGAAGGGCAGGAATGTCTGCCAGGCTCAAGAAAAGACTCGGACACACAAGTTGGTGCAAGCTGACGAGTCTTGTCAGATCTGGAGATGTGCGTCTTCTCTGCCTTCTCCCGATCCGACTCAACCCCAGTCTTTTATTGTAATAATACAAGGAAATAGGGGATGAGAAAATTCAACAGGTGATTGGGCTCTTCACAATAGTTTCAAAAGTTTTTTTTGGAAATCAGCAAAGTGTACCCTGTGCCCCTTGATTACACATAGAAGTTCCCAGGAAGAAAGCCAAAGCATAGCAGCTTATTCTTTCATGGGTTAGTAATTATCAGAACATCTGAGGTAATCACCCCAGAAGCCATCTACTTGTGGTTTCTCAGAAAGCACAGAAGTACAAGCAATGGTTTAAGGTACCAGACTGCCAGCTTCCTCTCAGCTTAAGTCCTTCTTCATCACTGTGTAATTCATCAAGTTGTCTTCTGACTAGCTCTGGACAACTCTTGTCTTTTATCCCATCTATATGTCACTCCATCTACAGTTTTATGCCACCAGCCTTCTGGCTTTTTCCCATGACCTCCATAACAGCTTTAACTCCTGCCATTGTCACAATCTCAGTATCATTTCTAATTTCATGGAAACCACCGCAGGAGAGAGAAAGAAAATCATAAAGAGCAAATAGAGTAGGAGGATTACAAGAACCAGTAACAGTTGGATGGGCGAGAGCATGACATGCATACGCCATAAAGTCTGCCCTCGGGACTCAAGGGTTGTTTTCTCACTGGCCCACAGAAGGCAGGCTTAGTAGAATGTCCTCATTCTCGGGTACCTCCAGCATAGACTCCACTGGCAACACGTCTGGCTTTTCATATGCTGTCTCCGGCACTACCGAGTGGGTGTAGGCGCACACACACACACACACACACACACACACACACACACACACACACACACACTACATACATCCCACCCCACTTACACACATACCACATATACACTACATACAGACACCCCACCCACCCACCCACACATACACCAATGCAGTAGAGATGCTCTGTAATGTGCCCTGAAGGACCATCCATCAAAAAACATTTTGAATCTCCCAGTAACCACAGAAAAACAATGTATATATACCACACATTCTGACAAGCATAACATCAAGTAGAAAAATGAGGCAAGCTTCATTTCCTCAATGAAAAAACTGGTGATCCCTAGTTCAAATATTTCTTAACACACATATTTGATCATGTTTTGAAGAAAATATATTACTAATATTACTTGATTGCAGAAACAAAAGCAAGCAAACAAATAAAAACAGGTGCCGGTCGTTATTTAGAAATGGGTTTTCTCTTTCCTTTCTTTTTTTGCACACACACACACAAGATCTACCCAGACATCAGCATGTGAGGAGGAAAAAGGAGAACATCATAAATGACAAGCATGAGCTTCACAGTTGAATTATAGCTATCACAGAAGATGCCCTGAAGTCATCAGAATCTAGTTTTCATGTTGTCACATTTTCATCTTTGTATTAAGATGTTTCTTAAAAGGATAGTGGGAAATAGCAAAACAAAACTAAAGTCCTGGGAAAGCCATGAAGGCCACACCTGCACACACTAGAACATCTGTCTCTTTCACACAAACAAGCAATTTTCAGAACCCTTGGCATTTTTAAAAAAGCATTTGTTTTTGAGAAATAAACCTCCAACTCTTCATCTCTAAGAATGCACCCAGCTACTTGGTTTTATTCTGGTAGGAGACCCTCAACTCAGCCTTTCCTATGATGATGGCCTCGGTTATAAAATCAGTCAACCGGTGTTTGAATCATGCCAATTGCCAAGAATATCTATTCCGATTGCCAAGAATATCTATTCCAATTGATGTCAAGAGACCGGGAGTATATACAGAAAGGAACTGCGGAAGCAGTTAGAAGCACCCTGATTCAAACAAGAGCTGCCTCTGTGTTTGTTTCTTTACCACTACTGATCTTTACTCTCAGTGATGGCCTGGGATAACATTTGGGGTCCTCAGAGACTACATTTAGCAAGCCTAGGAAATACCATCTTTACACTCCTATTTAATGGCACCATGTCCCTAAGCAGTGAGGTTTGGAGGAATATATGCATTATATTGTTGCAGTACTAAAGAGTCTTTCCTCAGGGAGGTGTGATCTTTTTCACAAACAAAATGTGCTGTCTTAGGTTTAGAAATGGGACAAGAAGTAACAGTTCTTTCTGTGGCATTCCAAATCATGTGCTTCTGACTTTAAAAACAGGAGGGTTGGGGGAGAGAGGTTGTTCATTCTGTGCACAGATCAAGATGTTAAAGGACTTAAAAGAGAAAGGACTAGAATATTAGTTACAGAACAATCTGGAGAAATGTTATTGAATAGAACATTCAGAGTGAAACAGAAGATGCCCATGAGTGGATTAAATAAATATTAACCAAAGGGCATTCACTGTGAAGAATGTACTCAATAACTACTTTAACAAAACGCTACTTTCAGTAAATGTCACTCAGCATCCTTCTCCACATACACTAGACTGGAAGCTTACTAAACAGGCCTGTGGAAAAAATGATCTTGCTGGAAGGGACAGAGGCTATACGTACAACATTAGCGTATCCTAACTAAAAGTGACCTGGTTCCCACTGTAGTTGAGTTCAGAATGCAACAGCAATAGAGATCAGCACTGAGTCCAATATATCATTCACCCCTAGAAGGAGCTAGCAGCCAGCTGGTAGCTTGTGAATTACACTGGGCCCCTTTTATCAGGAAGGTGTGGAAATTCATCCTTGCTGAAGCAGACAAATATCTAGGGATGAATTTCCATTCCTTGTGCATAATGTCTCTGCCAAAGCCATCTGTCTTCTCACAAATGCCTTGTCAATCATTATGATGTTTTGCAAAGCATTGCATCAAATTATCTCAGAGTCAAAGAACCACCACAATGGGCTCATACCCAAGAAATTAACTGGTCAGTGTATCCTATTAGTCAAATGTTTCCAGACTATGAGAATGAATGGCTGGTTTATTGAAGTTACTCTTATCTTCTACCCTATATTCAGAATATATGGTTCCAATAGTCAAGGAGTAGAATTAATTTTCTTACCTTTTTTCTTAGAGGTGCTGGGCATCAAATCCTGAGGCTCGTTCATGCTAAACAATCCTTCTACCACTGAGCTGTGCACCCAGCACTACTCCTCTGATTATTATATATAATAAACCATAGAGAGACTGCAGGTTTGAAGGGGTAACTGCTCCACTGGGGATATAAAAATAGCTGAGGTTTTATGTCACTGGAGAACCAAGTAAATGGGGAAATACTCAGTGACTAAAGTGACTAGACTTACTTCTAAATGGGAAAGTAGGTTTCTCCTAGATTTTGTGCTTTACAACCTTTCTTCACTGTCAATTTTACTCTAAATCCTTAACTATAACCATGATCCCCTGTTTCTCTTACTCTTAAGCCCTTCTGGTGAATCCAGCTTGCCTGGTTTTGGAGACATTTACCTCCACGCTCATTCACTTTAATTCAGTGTTGATTGGACTATGGTAATCACCTATCCCTTTGCTATCTTGGCCTTTTAAGTGATGCTTTCCCATTTTATCCCTTAAGTATCTTATCTCATGTAGGGCTATTTTTTTCTTTTCTGATTATTGATTTTGCAGATACCCCTCATGATAGAAAGTTCCCATCTATTCCAAGTCTGATAGAAGTTACATTTTATTTAAATGTAGAATTGTATCATTTTTCCATCTAATGGAAAAATCTGAGAGTCTAGCCCACTCAGAGTGTTTTCAATAAATTATTACTGTGACGATAGATCAAAAGTTTATTCCAAACTTGGTGCATTCAAATAACACATCTTTTTTATTTATCATTTGAGAATTTTATACATGTATATAATGTGTTTTAATCAAATCCACCCCCATTCTCTTTCCTTCAACTGCTCCCATACCCTTACCATCACTCTCCCCTCACAATTTCATTTACACTTTTATAATTTCACAGAATCCATTTAGTGATGCTAGTATGTACATGGGTATAGCACTTTTCACTGGAGCATGGGCAGCCTATCAAAGCCCCCATCTGTAGCATGAATTCTAATTGGCCTTAATAATAAAAATCCGGAGTCAGATATCAGGGTGAAAGCTGAAAGATCAGGGAAGCAGAACAACCAGCCACTAGAAAGACTTCTTAGCTCTAGGAATCCTCAGACTGAATGCAACGAGCTCCTGTTTCCTCCCAACATTTATTCCTCTCTCTACCCAGCCATATCACTTTCTGTCTCTACCTTCCTAGTGAAGGGATTAAAGGCGTGTAACTCCCAAGTATTGGGGTTAAAGGTGTGAGCCATCACCACCTGGCTCTGTTTCTCTTTTAGACTGCTTTGATCTCTTGTAGCCCAGGGTGGCCTTGAACTCACAGAGATCTGTCTGCCTCTGCCTCGCCAGGGCTGGGATTAAAGGTGTGTGCCACCACTGCCTGCCCTCTATGACTAACTAGTGGCTGAGCTCTGCACTCTGATCTTTAGGCAAGCTTTATTTGTTAGATCACAAACAAAATATCACCATACACATCACTGAAGAAAACTGATTCTCCCTCCCCTAGCAAACATCAATTGCCAATACTCCTCAGCAGGAATGGGGTTTCATGAGCTAAATATTTGGCTGGCTTCTTGTTAAATTTACATGTTTGTAGGAATGCTTGAATGATTCTTCCAAACTCAACTAGTCTTCACTCCTAAATGTGGAGTTGACTTATGTCAAACCCATATATTATGTTTTGCTCAGAATATCAGATTTCTTGGTAACATACTCTCTTCTCAGTCGATAAATACAAAAGGGTAAAAAGAAATGCACAATGCATTGACAGGAAAAGGACATGCCTTCATTCTGGTCCAGATTCTATTGACAGAAGTCATATACTCAAGAGAACACAAAAGTATGTTCCACCTCTACAAACCCCAAGTCAAAACGTGTGACTGTAAAGAAAGGTGACAAATTAGGAACAATAATGTGTGGTGATATTTTATTTGTGCTGAAATTTGATATTTTATTTGTGTGTTAATAAATGAAGTTTGCCTGGAGATCAGAGGTCATAGTCAGCCACAAACAGAAGTGAGGCAGGGGTAGCACACACCCTTAGTCCGATCACATATCAGGCAGAGTCTCTGTTTTAGGACACAGCCAAGCATGGTGACACATGCCTTTAATCCCAGTACCAACCATAGAGACCTGGAGGTCTGTATAGACAGGCAGTGATGAGGAAGTGAGGTGGCTGGGCTTAGAGCCAATGAGAAGGCAGAACAGGAAGGCAATAAAGGTGCAGGTTAGACAGGAAGAGGTTCTCTCTTGGAAAGCTATGGAGATGTGGTGAGCTAAGGTTAGTTGGCGGCAATTGCTCTGATCTCTACGGCTTGCACCCCTATATTTGGCTCTGTTTCTTATTTAATAAGACTGTTTAGAAATTCGTCTACAAAAATGCCATGAACCAGAAGACTTTAAGCTGTGTGTCCAATTCACTCTTGTGTCTTTTATATTAGTCTAGCAAATAATACCTAAGCTTATTATTCAACACTCTTGGGATAGTTGATACATCTGTTTTCACTTACCCCCATTATCTCTTTGATCCCTGAGCTACATACTTAAAGAATACCCTTCAATTTTTATGATGCATTATTTATCATTTCTTTCTTCTAGTGAAGGAGATTCTTCAAGACGTGTGGTCCATTGCATTTGTAAACAAAATTCTTGCAAAGTCAGAAAGAGATATAACATTCTGAACACTAATCAAAAGAAAGCTAGAATAGTTATATGAATCCCAGGAAAATTCAGAGTTCAGAGTGAGAAAAATTATGAAGGATAAAGAGGAACAATACAGGATGATAAAAGATCAGTCTTCCAGGAACACATAACAATGCTTAGTGGGCAGCATTTATTGAGATAGCATCAGAATGAATAAAGCTAAGGATGAGAATTACAAGAAGAGACATATGAATCTACCATTTTATTTGTAAATCCAAGTTCATCCATCAGAAACTGACAAATAAAACAAGCAGAAAATTCATGAGAATGTAGTAGAAATAAATAACCCACCACTGCAACCAATTGACATTTATAGACTACCTTGCCCAACAAAAGCCAAATATACATTCTGTTCAGTTCATAAGGAACATTCACCAAGACAGACCACAATTATGGACCATAAAACATGCTGTAAAAAATTAAAATAGTAAATGGGAACCTGGTAAGGCATAGAGTTAAACACGGGATAACAAAGAAAAGTGTGGTGTGGTAGCAACATCTCCTGGTGGTTAAAATACCCCATTCGTGGCTAAGAACCTTGAAGTTGCTGTTTAGTTCTCCCTGTTATATCAGTGACTTAGCCGCCAGCAGAGTATTCATAACCATGATGCATTTACACTGTGAAAGGTCTACATCTACAAAAGACTACAGCTTAATTATACCATTAGCATCATAGTTTGGACCCCTTCTACCCTTTGTGGGCTTTTCGGAGTCATAGAAGAAATACCTTAAAACCAAAATATGATTTGCCATGATTTGAAGAGGAAAAATGATTACTCGCTTTATGAATATACCACTGACCTTAAAAATACAGGTAAGCCTCATATAAAAACGGAAAATCTAAGAACTATGCTCCAGTGTATTTTCAATGTATTTTCAGAATATATATGAATTCTTGTGGTCTTTCCTACATTTGCTGCTAAATTCTTTCCTGAGTGGGCCAAGAACCTCAATGAGCAGCAGCTCTGTAATAAAAGTAAATGCATATAGTTTCCATAGGAAGTTTGCATGTTATGACCCTACATTTCTAACTTCAAACATCTACAAACTAAAGGAAAATATGTGGTGGATTTAACCTAAGGAATTTAATATGATAAGAATCTCCGTACTTGAGGATAAAGTAGTTTATTTTACGTTATGCCAGTAAGTAATATTAATTAAATAAAAACCAGGAAGTGGGGGAAAGGGAACATATTGTAGTTTGGCTATGAAGTGCTTCCCCCAAAGGACTACAGGTCATGTATTCAAAGTTTAGTTCCAGACAGTATTGCTGAGACCTAAACACTAGCAAGCCAGGATGGAGTAGGGAAAGGCTCTTGAGCTCAGACTCCTAGCTGGGGAGTCCTGACAGTTGATAACTGCTAGAGAATGGAGAGTCTGTTTTGTTTTGTTTTTTAGGGGTGTGGTTCCTGGTAGGTCAAGCATGCACCAATGGATGGTCCCATTCCCATCATATAGAGGCAAAATTAACTAGACTCAGTAAATTACCCCCTCCCACAATAAGGAGTAGACAAGTAGTTGGGGAGTATCCACAGGAAGTTGGAGGAGGAAGACTTGGAAGTGAATGGGTAGGTATAATCAAGATACAATGTATCCATATATGAAGTTGTCAACCAATAAATAATAGATAATCTTTTAAAATAAATAAAAATACAGAAAGAATACAAGTGAGAATTTCCTCCACATTCATCATGGTAACTGAATCATGAAATTCTCAATGACTTTATGAAATTTATATTCATCTTTAACTAATCAAGTGGCTGTCTACATGATATCCCATATTACTTACAGAGATACTTTGTAACTACTTCTGGTCTGAACATGAAAGATGTTCTTCATCATTCTTATCCACAACCAGACACTTTTCCAGGTTCATAAACTATCACAAAAGAGGATGCACTGACATATTAGCTGTCTTTTAGCATGCTAAATCTGCTGTGTATATTTTTTCATAACATAGTGATTTAAAACCTCATGGCAGGGGCTGGTGGGATGGCTCAGTTGGATAAGTTCTTGCTTTGAAAACAGGGAGACTTTAGTTTGACCCCTAGAACTGACATTAAAATAGCAGGCATGGTGGCATGTGTTTCTGCAATTTCATTGATGGGGAAATGAAGACGAGTGGGTCCCTGGGGCTGAAGATAAATATGAATGCATTAGAAGACAATAGAAATACTGATTGGTATCTTGTTTGGATTCCAGTAGCAAAGTGTCTTAGACTGGGTCATTCATAGATGCTCGAATTTACTGCTCACAGTTCTGGGAGCTGAGGAGTGCCAGGGGATTGAGGCCCATGCCTGGTAGACGTTGTATTCTGTGTCACTTAGAGGATGGGGAGTCTCCCTCAGCCTTTCCTACAGCCCAACCTAACAGTCACATCTCTCGCCACCATGTGGGGGATTAAATTCCAACACATATGCACTTGGAAGGCCACATATGTTCTGACCGTAAGAGTAGTGTAAAGAACTGTTATAAAAAGAGGGCATTTAAAAGCTTCATAAAAACTGTTGTAGGTTAAGAGTAATTCAAGCGAAGGGAGTTTATGGCCTGAGGATAGCTTGATAATTAATATTTTGGAAGATATTTCCAATATAAATGGGAGAAGAAGGATATGGGATATTGTATTAGTAACTTTCCTCGCTATTATGACCAAGTATCTGACAAAAAAACTGAGAGAGAGAGACAGACAGAGACAGAGAGACAGAGACAGAGAAAGAGACAGAGACAGAGACAGACAGACACACACACACACACAGAGAGAGAGAGAGAGAGAGAGAGAGAGAGAGAGAGAGAGAATTCATTTTGTGTAACAGTTTAGAGGGATGCAGTCCCTGATTAGAGGGAGCAGCCTGAAAGTAACTGAATGAATAGGTGAGAGCTGGTCAAGAACAGGTTGTGAGTAGAGAGGATGTGCATGAAAGAAGCTCATATATCTCACATTGACTCTGTAACTGGGGGCAACATTATTATCATGTGTGTCCCAATTTTTCATCTTTTACTTATTCACCAAATATTTACTAAACAGTTTTCTGGGTATCAGTCATAATTCCAGTTGGCAGAAACATTACCAAAAAAGCATTTTAAAACACAGTGGATGGTAAAGAAAAGCACACCGACCATTTTAACACACTGTGGTAAGTGCTGCATAGGGAACTATAACAGTATTACTATTCTAGCAGAATCTTTAATTATAAAATAATCATAATTAGCAAATTTTCTCTTTTTCTCCCTGCCTCATGTGTAAGTATGTGTGTGTGTGTGTGTGTGTGTGTGTGTGCATGCATGCATTGTATCCACTGTGTGAGTGTATGCATTCATGTGCATGTATGTGGAAGTTAGAGAAGCACATCAGGTGTCTTCCTCTCTCAGTTTCCTCATCAGTGCCCTGAGACAGGGTTTCTCATTGAACAAGAAGTCTAACATCTTACCTAGACAAGCTGGCCCATGAGCTTGTGGGGTCTACCTGTCTCCACCCCCAGTGCTGGGGTTACAGGCATATGCAGCCATGCTCAGTATTCTTATGTGGGTTTGGAGGTCTAGACTCTAGTTCTCAGGCTTGAAGAGAAAGCACACTTACACACTGAGCCATCTTCCCAGCCCCTGTTATTAACAAATTCTTGAGATTCATCTTCACAATTAACCTAGTTTTGCTCTTGTTTTGTTTTGTGGCTTGCCACCATGGACTCTACCCTCTGAAACAGTAAGTAAGCTCAATGAAACACTTTCTTTAATGATGATGATGATGATGATGATACTACTACTACTACTACTACTACTACTAATAATAATAATAATAATAATACCAATGGGCTTCTAAATAACACAAAATACCAGACACAAGAGAATGCAGGTTTAAGTGTTTCTGAAGACCAGGACATTGCATGCTCATTCCTTTTTAAGGCTGCTGCACCATGGTCAGAACATGGGCATGATCACCCCAGAAAGAAAAAGGGGGTAACACTGGGCATTGGCTTTTTGTTTCTGGTTTGTGACTAACTCCTACTGCTTTCACTTCAAATACAAGGTGGAATCACATAGGGAATCTTTTGTAAATAGTGAGAAAAAAAAGACTGGAAACTAGTGTAAATCTGATGCTATCCCAGGCACTAAAGTTGTTTCTTACCATCGGCAAGCAGCAGAGGTTTTTTTGGCAGTGCCCCTGACATCATGAGTAAGCATGTTGTATGAGTAGGGACAGGAGGCAAGAGATTGTTTTCTAAAATTCTCCTCATGAACATCCTCAGAATTCAGGAGAGAACTTGTGAATTTTTGCAGCACATGTCAGATAGCTCTCATTATCAAAATTGAATAGATAACATCTCACATTCTGCTTATTTAACACCAGCCTATTGGAGTTGCCAACTGCAGACCTATGGGAAAACTATAGTGTGAATTCTGCCAAGAGCTGAACAAGATTCTAAAGAGCTCGGCTAGAAAAAGAATTATCTGAATGTAATTCCATTCAGTATTAAAGGTCACACAAGCCTAAATCTATGGCCAAATTGCTGCTACTGGGGATTAATTAATACCAATAGAGCATCCAAGCACATCTGGCACTTGACCAAGACCCTTTCTCAGTCTTCTCTCACTGAAAATGGTTAGGAAGATCACAGCTAGTAGCACTAACAAATGTACACCATCCTAGCTACAACAAATGACAAAGGGTGATGTGTACAGGTTAGCCCTTCTTTCCTCTCAGACAAGTTAAACCACTTTTGTAGTCACCTGCCTAAGAACGGTTTTTCTTTTCCATTCAAAAAAAACCATAAAATAGCTAAAAATTTACTAATGTCCAATTCTACGTTAGATCTTCGCTTGGGCACCTTCTATGTGTTTAACCAGTCCTGCAAGTCATTATCACCTCATTTTACAGAATAGGGAAGTGATGCTTTAAGCAGTTGCAAAAGTCATGTACTGCTCAGATTCTCTGCCTCCAGCGCCAGCACTGCTTCTCAATGTTCTTAGTGGATGCAATGTTGTCTGGTACTGGAGACCCCTATAACTCTGTTAACACACAAAATGTCCATGTTTCTTCCCATATAAAATGTTGAGAATCACTCCTTCCTTCTGAGGGTTGGATTGATCTTGATCAAGATGCTGGAATCTATAGATGAAATTCTGAACAGTCTTAGTAAATAAGAAACACAGAGCCAAATACAGAGATAAAGCCTAAGAGATCAGAGCAAGAGCCACGACTACCTTTAGCTTACCACTCGCTGCCATGGCTTCCCCTGAGAGAGAGAGACCTTCTCCTGTGTGACCTGTCTTTTTATTGCCTTTCTGCTCTACCTTCTCATTGGCTCTAAACCCAGCCACATGATTTCCTCGTCACTGCCTGTCTATACAGACCTCCAGGTCTCTATGGTTGGTACTGGGATTAAAGGTTCAGGCCACCGCTTGGCTGTGTCCTTGACCACACAGAGACTCTGCGTGCCATGTGATTGGATTAAGGGCATGTGCTACCACTACCAGACCTCTGCATAAGAGCTATGACCTCTGATCTCCAGGCAACTTTATTTATTAACATACAAATAAAATCACATTTCAGCACAAATAAAATATCACCATAAGAATCAGCTGAATTCACAGCTGTAGAGTTAAACTTCAAAAACAAAATGGAGAATAAATCTCATAGCTTTATATGTGTGATTTTCTAGAAACAGACAAGCACAGAAACAAACCTTTTTTTGTAAAACAGTGTTGAACACTCTCTATTATTTCTTGCTCTACATTTGGTCCATTTTATGAAATAAATACTTTAGGATATGAAGGCTTTTCCTTGCCATCAGACATAATCTTAAAGCCTAAGGCTGATCTGACAGACACTTTGAACATTTAATAGATATTCTGAGTTGCATTAGATTTCTTACATGTAGATTATTTAAGATAAAGACTATTATCATCCTATTTAAAGAAACATGAAAAGCTCAAATAGGAAGTCTTTTGCTATTCTTTTTACTATGACCGAATACCTGAGTAGAAACTTGCTTTCATTCATAGTTTAGGCGGTAAGGATGGCATGGCTTTAGGACCACCTAATTCTCACACAGGAAGCTGCCTGCACACATCTCAGCAAATCAGAAAACATGGAAAGAGGACTGAAGGTACTCTGCTAGCTTTCTCCTTGTCCTCTTTTTATTCATTCTGAGACCTGAGCTATGTGATAGTGCTGCTCATATTTACGGTGAGTTCCCCATTCACCTAATCTGCTCTGGAAATGTTCTCAAAAACACCCCCACAAAAGTATGCTTAAGTAATGCCTTAAGTATTTTGTAATCACGACATGTTGATAACCAAAGTGAACCATTCTAAGTCTATACTTTGCCAACTTGATCCTAAACTTCATTTACTTATTTATTTCTTTGTGGAATAGAACTTAGGGCCTCATGCATTTGGGATAAGTGATGTACCATTGAAATGTTCTACAAACCTCCAAATCTATCACTTAAACCATAGCATGTTACCCATAAGCCCCAAAGTCTCACGCTGATTTCATGACACTCTACCACCAGCCCAGAATACCAGGACTGATTGCCAGGCAGGCAAGAGCCCAGATTGCCAGGCTGCATTGTCAGGCAGGAAGCAGGTTGCCATATGGGTAGAAAACCATATTGCTGGCAGGCAGCAGCCTAGATTGCCAGATAAGGGAGCCAAGAAGCAGGTGCAAGCATAACTAAAGATGTGAGTACTCTTCTTTCAATGGCCTGAGCCAAACTAAGTGACTTAAACAAGGCCCACAAGGTTCATCAAGATAAAAAAAAAAAAAAGTGAAAGAGCCCCAGGATGAGGCAGTCAAACAATCTGTTAACAATTTACTTTAGTTATTGTCTTATTAGTAGTGAACTTGTGCAATCAGGCCATGTAACACTTGCTCAGAATGACAATGGACTTTCAGCGTGCTTCATCAAAATTATCTTCACATTCCTACTATTTGTTATGGGATAGTGGTTCAGAACTTGGTATAGCCATTCTGTCCTTCCTCTATTAAAAGGCGTCGTTACATGGATGACTTAATGATAAAGTTAGAATGATTTTGCAGATCTGGAAACCCATTTGCAAGACATGCAAATGCACCTAAAGGAGCAAGATGGGGAATTAGTTCACAGGGGGTGCAAGGGCTAGGTGCAATTGTGAATTCTCAGGAGCTAGATGATTGGGAAAGGAATAGATTATACCCACCAAAGTGATTAAGAAAATTCTGCAACAATGTGTGCCTATAAATGTTAAAGAGTGATCAAAGATGTCTTGTGTTGGTAGGAACAGATGCTCTCAGAAGCCATAGGTTGTGGATTGAGAATCCCAGTGCTTAGGATGGGTTACCTCCCAAGGAGTTGTTGGTCATGGAGGCCCTAAATGCCCCTAAAATGATGATGGCTTTTGCCACCACTATTAATTCTATTCCAGAACTCAATGGTAAGACTCTATTGTGTGATCTGGAAAGCACACTGGAAATATAAGTCTAAAACTGAGCCAGAGATGTCTCTCCCTGAATCCTAGCTCTCCGACTACCAAAGATGCTACTAAGATTTCCAGGAAGAATTATGGACAAAATTCCTACTCAGATGTGCACCCTGCATGCTTCACAATAGAAGTGGCTAAAAAGATGTGCCAGATAGTGCAATAATAGGGTAACTGTGTAGAGATAGAATAAACATTTTTTATTGGCTTTAAGGCCTGCTTCACAGAGAGAAAACTCATATCTGATAGTGGAAACTTAGACTTCCTTGTATGTAAATGAATACGATGTGCCAGCTATGGTGTTTTGGTGTTTATAACCACAGGTTAACACTGCAGCCACTATCACTTTGGATTTTTTCCCATTTCCTGTTCCTTTCCCTTTCCTCATTTGTGTTTTGTAGCAGAAGGAATACCACCACGGCAAACCAACAGCCCCATTCTGGAGAGAAGAATAAGAGGACACAGAATGGTTTGGCACCTTGTTGGAGCAGAGAACAACAGTTAGACACCCATATCAGCCCCCACTCAAGGCTCAGGGACCTTTAAGAAGAGGATGAATATGATGTAAGATCAGAAGAAGGAGCGAAATGTTGTCCTCTAAGCCAAGCTGTCGCCATCTTCATGAGATTTTCTATGCCTGCTTTCAAGAGAGTCCATCTTGATCCAGACCTGTTGACTGCTGGCATTCCCTTTTAGAAGGAGAGGGTGGAGGGGGCCCTTGGATCTTCACCTGAGTTTCCAGCAATTCCTCAGAGCCATTTTTGGACAGTTCTATCCTAATTGTACGTGGCCTCAAAGCCTTGAGAAGGATAGAGTATATAGGTCCAGTGAGGTTAGTTGACACAGACTCACTCTTTTTATGTGGCAATGGACAATTCATCAATCACACTGGGAACACTTTCTAGTGCTCCAGCTTTGGGATTACCCAACCTCCTGTCAAGAATCCTTCACTCATACTCTGTAAGTAAGACCAATAAGCTCATTGGTTCCTTGGAGAAGAACTCCCGTGGATTCCAGCTTTGGTTAGGACCTTAGGAGGAGGGAGGGAGTAGACATCCTTCACACCTCCCTCAGAGAATAAATTTTAGTAATAAATTGTATAAAGCCTTTATGTCCTTCCTGGATAAGATAAAATCAGTACAGGAAGTATAAAGAATTTTGCCCAGCTCACATGACTAGCTTTGAGTCAGATTCATGACTTGCCACCATATATTTGTGGTACCTAGTGTCTACTTGAATAAATTCAATTCATGTTTCTCCCATCACTTTTTCCTGTTTTTCAAATTTAGTCTGTTGTGGAATATTTATTTAGATATGCAAAGATGTATTGCATTTGTTTATGTTGCAGAATAATTGTTTAACTGTGTAAAGATGTGTTGCATTTGCTTAATTATGTAAAGGTATATTGCTGTTTTACCTTGCCTGCTTCAGACACCTGATTGGTCTAATAAAAAGCTGAACAGCCAGTAGTGAAGAGGAGGTACAGGAGGGACTTCCTGGCAGGGAGAGTAAGAAGGGGGAGGAATTTAGGCTTAAGAAAAAAGGAAAGAAAGAAAAAAGATGCCAGAGAGACACCAGGGGCCAGCCACCCAGACATGGAGGGAGCAGAAAAGTAGAACATACAGAATGAAAGAAAGGTTAAAAGCCTCAAGGCAAAACATAGATGAATGGAAACAGGTTAAATTAAATTAAAAGAGCTAGTGAGACAAATTTAAGTAAAGGCTGAGAATTCATAATTAATAATAAGTCTCTGTGTCTTTGAGAGCTGGATGGTGGCTGAGAGAAAATGCCAGCTACATTAATCCACATAGTCTTATTTTCAATTGAGTTTTCTATCTTACATCATTGAGATTTTTTTATTCCTACTTTTAAATAATCTAATTTACATTCTCAGCTCCAAAATCACCTTTAGTCAAATAATTTCCAAATCTTTACCCTCCTGAGATCCTTCATAAAGTCCCCAAGCGTATTTCCAATTGCCTGTCTCTCTCCTTAACCTGAGAAGAAACTTCAAACACAACATACAATGTATGTTAATAAAAACTGAGGCATGGAATGAATGTTAGTTCACTATTATAAGAACAGTGAATGCCGGTATGTACTCACTCATAAGTGAACATTAGACATAACCAGGCTACATTCCACAACCCCAGAGAAATTAGGTAACAAGGAGGACCTTAAGAAAGACATGCTTGGGTCCTCCTAGGAAAGAGAAATAGATAAGATCTCCTGAGTAAATTGGGAGTGCATGGGGGTCGGGGGTTAAAGGGAGGTGTCAATAGAACATGAGGGAACAGGATGGTCAAATTGGGAGAAGGGCAGAGAAGGAGAGCAAGGAAAGAGATATCTTGATAGAGGGAGCCATTATGGGGTTAGGAAGAAATCTGGTACTAGGGAAATTCCCAGGAATCCACAAGGATGACCCCAGTTAAGATTCCAGGAATTAGTCAAAAGAGTGTCTGAACTGGCCTTCCCCTGTAATCAGATTGATTACTATCCTAATTGTCATCATAGAACCTTCATCCAGTAACTGATGGAAGCAGACACAGAGATCCACAGCCAAGCACTGGGTGGAGCTTCCAGAGTCCAGTGGAAGAGAGGGAGGCAGGATTATATGAACAAAGGGGTCAAGATCATGATGGGGAAACCCAGAGACAGTTGTCCTGAGCTAGTTGGAGTTCACTGACTCTTGACTAACAGCTGGGGATCCCACATGGGACCAAACTAGGCTCTCTGAATATGGGTGACAGTTATGTAGCTTGGGCTGTAGCTGGAGAATTTTTCTCCAGCTCCCACCGCCAAGTCCCGCCAGTCCCGGAACCCACTTATAAAATAAACACACAGACTCTTACATTATTTAAACTGCTTGGCCATTAGCTCAGGCCTATCATTGTCTAGCTCTCACTCTTTTTTTTTTTTTTTTTTTTTTTTTTAAATTTTTATTTTGCAATACAATTCAGTTCTACATATCAGCCACAGATTCCCTTGTTCTCCCCCCTCACGCCCCCCTCACCTTCCCCCCAGCCCGCCCCCCATTCCAATCTCCTCCAGGGCAAAGCCTTCCCCACAGACTGAGATCAACCTGGTGGACTCAGTCCAGGTAGGTCCAGTCCCCTCCTCCCATGCTGAGCCAAGGGACCCTGCATAGGCCCCAGGTTTCAAACAGCCAACTCATGCAATGAGCACAGGACCCGGTCCCACTGCCTGGATGCCTCCCAAACAGATCAGGCCAATCAACTGTCTCACCCACTCAGAGGGCCTGATCCAGTTGGTGACCCCTCAGCCATTGGTTCATATTTCATGTGTTTCCGTTTGTTTGGCTATTTGTCTCTGTGCTTTATCCGACCTTGGTCTCAACAATTCTCTCTCATATAAACCCTCCTCATTCTCGCTAATTGGACTCCCAGAGATCCACCTGGGGCCTAGTCATGGATCTCTGCCTCCAGGTCCATCAGTAGTTGGATGAGGTTTCTAGCACGACAATTAGGGTGTTTGGCCATCCCATCACCAGAGTAGGTCAGTTCGGATTGTCGCTCGACCATTGCCAGCAGTCTGTTGTGGGGGTATCTTTGTGGATTTCTGTGGGCCTCTCTAGCACTTTGTTTCTTCCTATTCTCATGTGGTCTTCATTTACCATGGTCTCCTATTCCTTGTTCTCCCTCTCTGTTCTTGATCCAGCTGGGATCTCCCACTCACCCAAGCTCTCTTTCCCTCGACCCTCGCCCTTCACTACCCCCACTCCTGTCCAGGCTGTTCATGTAGATCTCATTCCATTTCTCTGTCGTTGGGCGATCCCTGTGTCTTTCTTGGGGTCCTGTTTTCCAGGTAGCCTGCCTGGTGATGTGAGTAGCAGTCCAGTCATCCTTGTTCCACATCTAGTATCCTGTTATGAGTGAGTACATACCATGTTTGTCTTTCTGAGTCTGGGATACCTCACTCAGGATGATTTTTTCTAGATCCATCCATTTGTCTGCAAACCTCATGATGTCATTGTTTTTCTCTGCTGAGTAGTATTCCATTGTGTATATGTACCACATTTTGTTTATCCATTCTTCAGTTGAAGGGCATCTAGGTTGTTTCCATGTTCTGGCTATTACAAACAACGCTGATATGAACATAGCTGAACAAGTGCTCTTGTGGTGTGGTTGAGCATTCCTTGGGTATATGCCCAAGAGTGGTATAGCTGGATCTTGGGGGAGATGGATTCCCAATTTTCTAAGAAATCGCCATATTGATTTCCAAAGTGGTTGTACAAGCTTGCATTCCCACCAGCAGTGGAGGAGAGTTCCCCTAGCTCCACATCCTCTCCAGCATAAGGTGTCTTCAGTGTTTTTGATCTTAGCCATTCTGACAGGCGTAAGGTGGTATCTCAGAGTTGTTTTGATTTGCATTTCCCTGATGATTAGGGATGTTGAGCAATTCCTTAAATGTCTTTCAGCCATTTGAGTTTCCTCTGTTGAGAATTCTCTGTTTAGTTCTATAGCCCATTTCTTAATTGGACTGTTGGGCATTTTGATGTCTAATTTCTTGAGTTCCTTATATATTCTGGATATCAGTCCTCTGTCAGATGTGGGATTGGTGAAGATCTTTTCCCATTCTGTAGGCTGTCGCTTTGCTTTGTTGACCGTTTCCTTTGCCCTACAAAAGCTTCTCAGTTTCAAGAGGTCCCACTGATTGATTGTTTCTCTCAGTGTCTGTGCTACTGGTGTTCTATTTAGAAAGTGGTCTCCTATGCCAATGTGTTCAAGACTACTTCCTACTTTCTCTTCTAGCAGGTTCAGAGTAGCTGGATTTATGTTGAGGTCCTTGATCCACTTGGACTTAAGTTTTGTGCACGGTGATAGATATGGATCTATTTGCAGCCTTCTACATGTTGATATCCAGTTTTGCCAGCACCATTTGTTGAAGATGCTTTCTTTTTTCCATTGTGCACTTTTGGCTTCTTTGTCAAAAATTATTTGTTCATAGGTGTGCGGATTAATATCAGGGTCTTCAATTCGATTCCATTGGTCCACATGTCGGTTTTTATGCCAGTACCAAGCTGTTTTTATTACTGTAGCTCTATAGTACAGCTTGAAGTCAGGGATCGTGATGCCTCCAGAGGTTGTTTTATTGTACAGAATTCTTTTGGCTATCCTGGGTTTTTTGTTTTTCCATATGAAGTTGAGTATTATTCTTTCCAGGTCTGTGAAGAATTGTGTTGGTATTTTGATGGGGATTGCATTGAATCTGTAGATTGCTTTTGGTAAGATTGCCATTTTTACTATGTTAGTTCTGCCTATCCATGAGCATGGGAGATCTTTCCATTTTCTGACATCTTCTTCAATTTCTTTTTTCAGGGACTTAAAGTTCTTGTCATATAGGTCCTTCACTTGCTTGGTTAGTATTACCCCAAGGTATTTTATGTCATTTGTGGCTATAGTAAAGGGTGATGTATCTCTGATTTCCTTCTCCGCTTTTTTGTCCATTGTATATAGGAGGGCTACTGATTTTTTGGAGTTGATCTTGTATCCTGCTATGTTGCTGAAGGTGTTTATAAGCTGTATCAGTTCCTTGGTGGAATCTTTGGGGTTGCTCAAGTATACTATCATGTCATCTGCAAATAGGGAAAGCTTGACTTCTTCCTTTCCAATTTGTATCCCCTTAATCTCCTTATGTTGTCTTATTGCTCTGGCTAGAACTTCAAGTACTATATTGAATAAGTATGGGGAGAGCGGACAGCCTTGCCTCGTTCCTGATTTTAGTGGAATTGCTTTGAGTTTCTCTCCATTTAATTTGATGTTGGCTGTTGGCTTGCTGTAAATTGCCTTTATTATGTTTAGGTATGTTCCCTGTATTCCTGATCGCTCCAAGACCTTTATCATGAAGGGGTGTTGGATTTTGTCAAATGCCTTTTCAGCATCTAGTGAGATGATCATGTGGTTTTTTTCTTTGAGTTTGTTTATATGGTGTATCACATTGACAGACTTTCGTATGTTGAACCATCCTTGCATCCCTGGAATGAATCCTACTTGATCATGGTGGATAATTGTTTTGATGTGGTCTTGGAGTCTGTTTGCCAGTATTTTATTGAGTATTTTTGCATCAATGTTCATGAGGGAGATCGGTCTGTAGTTCTCTTTCTTTGTTGTATCCTTGTTTGGTTTGGGAATCAGGGTAATTGTAGCCTCATAGAAGGAGTTTGGTAATGTTCCTTCTGTTTCTATTGTATGGAACAATTTAGAGAGTATTGGTATTAACTCTTCTTTGAAGATCTGGTAGAATTCTGCACTGAAACCATCTGGTCCTGGGCTTTTTTTGGTTGGGAGACTTTTAATGACTGTTTCTATTTCGTTAGGGGTTATTGGACTATTTAAATAGTTTATCTGGTCTTGATTTAATTTAGGTATGTGGTACCTATCCAGAAAATTATCCATTTCTTTTAGGTTTTCCAGTTTTGTGGAATAGAGGTTTTTGAAGTATGACCTGATGATTCTCTGGATTTCCTCAATGTCTGTTGTTATGTCCCCCTTTTCATTTCTGATTTTGTTGATTTGGATGCTCTCTCTCTGTCTTTTGGTTAGTTTGGATAAGGGCTTGTCTATCTTGTTGATTTTCTCAAAGAACCAACTCTTTGTTTCATTAATTTTTTGTATTGTTCTCTTTGTTTCTATTTTATTGATTTCAGCTCTCACTTTGATAATTTCCTGGCATCTATTTTTCCTGGGAGACTTTGCTTCTTCCTGTTCTAGAACTTTCAGGTGTGCTGTTAAGTCACTAGTGTGAGATTTCTCCAGCTTATTTATGTGGGCGTTTAGTGCTATGAATTTCCCTCTTAGTACTGCTTTCATAGTGTCCCATAGGTTTGGATATGTGGTGTCTTCATTTTCGTTGATCTCTAGGAAGTCTTTAATTTCTTTCTTTATTTCTTCCTTAACCCATTGGTGATTCAGGTGGGTATTGTTCAGTTTCCATGAGATTGTAGGTTTTCTGTAGTTTTTGTTGTTGTTGAAATCCAACTTTAGACCATGGTGGTCTGATAGAACACAGGAGGTTATTCTAATTGTTTTGTATCTGTTTAGATTTGCTTTGTGACCAAGTATGTGGTCAATTTTAGAGAAGGTTCCATGGGGTGCTGAGAAGAAGGTATATTCTTTTTTGTTAGGATGGAATGTTCTGTAGATGTCGATTAAGTCCATTTGAGTCATGACATCAATTAAGTCCTTTATTTCTCTGTTAAGTTTCGATTTGGGGGATCTGTCCAGTGGTGAAAGTGGGGTGTTGAGGTCTCCCACTATTAATGTGTGGGGTTTTATATGTGATTTAAGCTTTAATAATGTTTCTTTTACATATGTGGGTGCCCTTGTGTTTGGGGCATAAATGTTCAGAATTGAGACTTCATCTTGGTGGATCTTTCCTGTGATGAGTATGTAATGCCCTTCTTGATCTCTTTTGATTGATTTTAGTTTGAAGTCTATTTTGCTGGATATCAGGATGGCTACACCCGCTTGTTTCTTAAGACCGTTTGATTGGAAAGTCTTTTCCCAGCCTTTTATTTTTAGGTAGTGTCTATCTTTGAATTTGAGATGTGTTTCTTGTATGCAGCAGAAAGATGGGTCCTGCTTTCGTATCCATTCTGTAAGCCTATGTCTTTTTATAGGTGAATTAAGTCCATTGATATTGAGGGATATTAATGTCCAGTGATTGTTCATTCCTGTTATTTTTTGGTGGTGATGTGTGTGTACTTTTCTTCGTTGGGGTCTACTGCTGTGGCTTTATCTATTGCCTGTGTTTTCGAGGTTGTATCTGACTTCCTTAGGTTGGAATTTTCCTTCTAGTGCTTTCTGTAGGGCTGGGTTTGTGGATAAATATTGTTTAAATCTGGCTTTGTCATGGAATGTCTTGTTCACTCCATCTATGAGGATTGAAAGTTTTGCTGGGTATATTAGTCTAGGCTGACATCCATGGTCTCTTAATGTCTGCATTACATCTGTCCAGGACCTTCTGGCTTTCAAAGTCTCCATTGAGAAATCGGGTGTTATTCTGATAGGTTTGCCTTTATATGTCACTTGGCCTTTTTCCTTTGCTGCTCTTAATATTCTTTCTTTATTCTGTACGTTTAATTGTTTAATTATTATGTGGCGAGGGGACTTTTTCTGGGGGTCTAGTCTGTTTGGTGTTCTATAGGCTTCCTGTATCTTCATAGGCATTTCCTTCTTTAAGTTGGGAAAGTTTTCTTCTATGATCTTGTTGAATATATTTTCTGTGCCCTTGAGTTGGTATTCTTCTCCTTCTTCTACCCCTATTATTCGTAGGTTTGGTCTTTTCATGGTGTCCCAAATTTCTTGGACATTTTGGTTCATGACTTTGTTGACTTTAGTGTTTTCTTTGACTGATGAATCTATTTCTTCTATTGTATCTTCAACGCTAGAGATCCTCTCTTCCATCTCTTGCATTCTGTTGATTATACTTGCATCTGAAGTTCCCAATCGTTTTCTCAGATCTTCTATTTCCAGCATTCCCTCTGTTTGTGTCTTCTTCATTTTTTCTATTTCCTTTTTCAGGTCTTGGACTGTTTCCTTCATTTGTTTCATTGATTTTTCTTGATTTTCTTTCAGTATTTTATTGTTCTCTTCCAGGACTTTATTGATTTCTTCTAATTTGTTTGCCCTTTCCTCTAGTTGTTTACAGCGTTCTTCACATTTTTTTTGTCTTTTCCTCTACACGAGCCTCTAGCTTCTTCATGATGACATTCATAAGGCTATTTTCTTCTGCTTCTTCCAATTTCTGATGTTCAGGTCTAGGTGTTGGAGGAGGGCTAGGGCCTGGTGATGGTGTATTACTATTCATTTTGTTGTATGTGTTTCTGCCTTGACGTCTGCCCATCTCCTTGTGGTTCGTTCCTGGCCTTATCCGCACACTTGGTTCAGAGCTGACAGATTCAGGAAGTCTCTCTCTCTTGTCCAGATGGGAGCTCTCTTGTCCAAATTGTAAGTCCGGGGCAGGATGGAAGCTCTTGTTCAGAAGGGAAGTCCGGGGGAGGATGGGTGCTCTCCTCTCTCTCTCTCTC
This sequence comes from Peromyscus eremicus, assembly GCF_949786415.1. Classification (NCBI taxonomy): domain Eukaryota; kingdom Metazoa; phylum Chordata; class Mammalia; order Rodentia; family Cricetidae; genus Peromyscus; species Peromyscus eremicus. The sequence continues at coordinate 47,254,008 of NC_081417.1, read as the reverse complement.
TCTCTCTCTCTCTCTCTCTCTCTCTCCTCCAGATGGGAAATCCACGGCAAGATGGGAGCTGGGGGCCAGCCTCTAAGTCTCAAGAAGAGGCTTGGGGCTCAGGCGGATGGGCGTGGGGGCAGGGCGTGGAGACTGCAGGGTCTGCCAGGGGTCTTGGAGAAGGAGATCCTTCCCGGTGGGGCTAGAAGGGCACCTGCCCGGGGAGCAGAACCTGGGGCCAAGTTGGGCAGGTCTTCCCCGGAGTGGCTGGTGCCCAGGGATGGGGTAGGGGGCAAGCTAGGGCACTCACCTGTGCTTCAGAAGGGAAGTCCTGGGCAAGATGGGAGCTGGGGGGCCTGGCCTCTAAGTCTCAGGCAGAGGCTTGGGGCTCAGGCGGATGGGCGTGGGGGCAGGGCGTGGAGACTGCAGGGTCTGCCAGGGGTCTTGGAGAGGGGGATCCTTCCCAGTGGGGCTAGAAGGGCACCTGCCCGGGGAGCAGAACCTGGGCCCAAGTTGGGCAGGTCTTCCCCGGAGTGGCTGGTGCCCAGGGATGGGGTCGGGGGCAAGCTAGGGCACTCACCTGTGCTTCAGAAGGGAAGTCCGGGGGAAGATGGGAGCTGGGGGCTGGCCTCTAAGTCTCAGGAAGAGGCTTGGGGCTCAGGCAGATGGGCGTGGGGGCAGGGCGTGGAGACTGCAGGGTCTGCCAGGGGTCTTGGAGAAGGGGATCCTTCCCGGTTGGGGTAGAAGGGCACTTGCCCGGGGTCCAGAACCTGGGCCCAAGTTGGGCAGGTCTTCCCCGGAGTGGCTGGTGCCCAGGGATGGGGTCGGGGGCAAGCTAGGGCACTCACCTGTGCTTCAGAAGGGAAGTCCTGGGCAAGATGGGAGCTGGGGGCCGGCCTCTAAGTCTCAGGAAGAGGCTTGGGGCTCAGGCAGATGGGCGTGGGGGCAGGGCGTGGAGACTGCAGGGTCTGCCAGGGGTCTTGGAGAAGGGGATCCTTCCCGGTTGGGGTAGAAGGGCACCTGCCCGGGGTCCAGAACCTGGGCCCAAGTTGGGCAGGTCTTCCCCGGAGTGGCTGGTGCCCAGGGATGGGGTCGGGGGCAAGCTAGGGCACTCACCTGTGCTTCAGAAGGGAAGTCCTGGGCAAGATGGGAGCTGGGGGCCGGCCTCTAAGTCTCAGGAAGAGGCTTGGGGCTCAGGCAGATGGGCGTGGGGGCAGGGCGTGGAGACTGCAGGGTCTGCCAGGGGTCTTGGAGAAGGGGATCCTTCCCGGTTGGGGTAGAAGGGCACCTGCCCGGGGTCCAGAACCTGGGCCCAAGTTGGGCAGGTCTTCCCGGAGTGGCTGGTGCCCAGGGATGGGGTCGGGGGCAAGCTAGGGCACTCACCTGTGCTTCAGAAGGGAAGTCCTGGGCAAGATGGGAGCTGGGGGCCGGCCTCTAAGTCTCAGGAAGAGGCTTGGGGCTCAGGCAGATGGGCGTGGGGGCAGGGCGTGGAGACTGCAGGGTCTGCCAGGGGTCTTGGAGAAGGGGATCCTTCCCGGTTGGGGTAGAAGGGCACCTGCCCGGGGTCCAGAACCTGGGCCCAAGTTGGGCAGGTCTTCCCCGGAGTGGCTGGTGCCCAGGGATGGGGTCGGGGGCAAGCTAGGGCACTCACCTGTGCTTCAGAAGGGAAGTCTAGCTCTCACTCTTATATTTAGCCCATTTCTATTAATCTTTACTTTGCCATGTGGCTCGTGGCTTACTGGTACTTTACATCTTCCTTGTCTTGGCGGTGGCTCCAGCTGGTCTCCCTTTCCTTCCTCCTTCCTCAATTCTCCTCTCTCCTTGTCCTGCCTATACTTCCTGCCCGGTCACTGGCCAGTCAGTGCTTTATTTATATAGAACGATATCCACAGCATGGGCAGTTTGTGGGGCCACTGGCAGTGGGACCAGGAGTTATCCCCAGTGCATGAATTGGCTTTTTGGATCCCATTTCCTATGCAAGGATACTGCGCTCAGTGTCCATACAGGGGGAGGGGTTTGGTCCTGCCTTAGCTTGATATGCCAGACTTTGTTGACTTCCCATAGCAGGCTTTACCTTCTCTGAGGTGTGAATGGGGGTAGATGGGGGAAAGGTGGGAGGTGAGCAGGAGGAAGGGAGGGAGTGAAAACTGTGGTTGGTATGTAAAATGAAGAAAAAATAATGTTTAAAAAATTAATATACAAAAAAAAGAACAGTGAACACTCTGCCTACCCAAATAAGCAACCCACATCTAATACAGATGGTCCTCTGCTGCACCCTCATCTGAGGACACAATGGAGGTCATGTTTGTTCAAGGCCATTGTAAAAAGTGCAGAGTTGGGTGTGGAGGCTGGAACTTTAGACTCTGAGATGTATGGATAGATATTTCTCAGCCTTTGTCAGCCTCCATGTTTTCTCTGGATTGTGTCAGTGACTTACAGGACTCTAAGCTGGGCCCCAACCTCTGTCATTCTTTTTCTACTTTTTCAATCGGTTGCTCTGTCTATAGATTGAAAATTACATCATGCCTTTCATCTAGTCCTAAGTCTAGTTCCTTCTCTACCCCTGCCTTTCCTCCTACTCCCACCTAATTTTAGACTCACTCAAACTTTGATTTCCCAACCAACAGAGGAGCTACTTACTTTCTTCTCTTGGAAATACATCTTTACCTTCTGATCTACAATGGTGTCCTGAGTGCAAGACACGCTAGTGCAATAGTGGTGCAAAGCTTGTGGGTGTAACCAATCAGTATCTGGTGGGATTTAAGGTCCATTCCATGAGACGGAACCCATGCTCATCACTGTTTGGGTGGTCAAGAACATGAGACTGGACAGGCTAAGGACCTAGGGAAAAACAAATACCACTGTTCTGCTAGAGGAGCACAGCAATAAAAAGATCCCTGAGGACACTCTATTATAGTCATAGATCAGTCACTTGATGAGCCATCATCAGAGAAGTTTCCTCCTGCAGCAGATGGGAATAGAGACCCACAGGCAGACAATATGCAGAGACTGAAAGATCTTGAACAGTCAGCTCTAAATGGGATGTCTCCACCAAACCCCTTCTCTCGAGGCACTCTATTGGAAGCAGAAGGAGTGAAAGAGCCAGAAAGCATGGAGGACACCAGGGAAAGAAAGCCTTCTGAGCACAGGATGACTGGCACACATATGAACTCACACAGACTGTAACAACTTGCACAGTGCCTGCATGAGTCTGCACCTGATGGGGTCCTAGAGCTGAAAGGAGAAGTGGACACATACCCCATCCCTAGCCCGGAGGCCATCTTCAATTGATAATTACTTGCAAATGGAAAATTAGTTTTCTGCAAAGGAGTCTCACTGGGGAAAAGAGCCAATCGTAAGGGGAGGCTGCATGCCCAGCTGTAACACAACACAAAATGAACTCAACAGTATCTTTGGAGGTGTTGAGTCAGAACATTTTTTTAGCCTTATATTATGGCTCCAGATTTTATGTTTTTGTGAGACATAATGTGTGTGCAAATGTGTGTGTGCATCTATATATGTTTATTGTGATTTTTCTATGGCTCTTTCTCTTCTGTTGGTTTTTTTTTTTTTTTTTTTTTTTTTTTTTTTTTTTTTTTTTTTTTTTTTTTGGTTTTTCGAGACAGGGTTTCTCTGTGTAGCTTTGCGCCTTTCCTGGGACTCACTTGGTAGCCCAGGCTGGCCTCGAACTCACAGAGATCCGCCTGGCTCTGCCTCCCGAGTGCTGGGATTAAAGGCGTGCGCCACCACCGCCCGGCCTCTTCTGTTGGTTTTATCCTATTACAATTTGTTCTTTTTTGTTTTATTTTATTTTATTATTATTCCTTAGATGTCTGTTTGCTTTCTAATGAGAGACAGAAAGAGTGTGGATCTAGTTGAGGGAGAGGTAGGGAGGAAATGGGAGGAGTTGGGAGAGGAGAAGCCATAATCAGAATGCATTGTATGAAACAAATCTAATTTTAATAAAAGGAAAAATATCATGTGCATATTGCTAAAGCTAATTAATAGTTAGACATTAACTTTTAATTTCTCACTCGCAAAGATAAAGATTTAACTGGTTTTCTTCCTAGCTGACTTGTACAGTTGAACGTCTTTATCCTTTGGATGTAATTAGACAAGATAAATATGATTCTGCTGAATCAGCATATACAGGGCTGTGAGGAAGTGGAAAACATCTTTTATTGGTTCATGTCATGTGATACAGTTTTTTTGTTTTTGTTTTTTGTTTTTTTTCTCTCTACACTGCTTACTCCTTCTAGATTGCCTTTGCTTGGTTTTTCTATCACAAATTCAGCCACAAGCTCTCCCCTAAATGTGTCATCTATTATCTTCTCAACACACTTAAGCACCTTTTAGTTTCATTATAGTGAATCCCTCACTGGAACCTCAGACCTGCTTATCTCCTGTATCCTGAGAGGGTTGGTTGGTTGGTTCATTTTTAGTTCTACTTCCAACCACTGTTAAGAATGTTTTTAGCCAGGCAGTGGTGGTGCATGCCTTTAATCCCAGCACTTGGGAGGCAGAGGCAGGTGGATCTTTGTGAGTTTGAGGCCAGCCTGGTCTACAGAGTGAGTTCCAGGAAAGGCGCAATGCTACATAGAGAAACCCTGTCTTGAAAAAAAAAAAAAAAAAAAAAAAAAAAAAAGAACGGTTTTGTTTGTGTCTGCTGTTGTATTTTTAGGCTTTGACAATGTGTTGTTCTTGCTCTGTTCTTGTTTCATGGAAGCCACCTCTTGTTACATAGATTCAGGGGTATTAATTGTTTTATTCTAGGCTCTCTTCTTGCTTAGTCTGTTTCTTTCAGCTCTTGTTTTGCTGTCCATCTTTCACATCAGCAGCTATATTCAAATTTGAAATGACCTGGATTGTCAGCAATATTAAAGAATGGCCTACCTAGGGGCTGTTGGAATTTGGATGGCCAGATGGGACTGGCAATGAAGACCTAGATTAAGAAGGGGAAGCAACTAATGAACCAATTCCTTTAAAACTTCTTAGCTGGTTGGTTCTTCAGGGAAGGCTGGGTGGTGTGGGCCTGGGTGCCTACAGATTGCATAGGATAGGAGAAAAGGGCCAGTTTTCTGATTCTGAATCAACTTTTACTCAGTGTTTCTGTTTTTGTACAGGCATTTGTTTTGCTTTGCTGTTGTTTAGAAGTGCCCCCGCCCCCCCCCCATGCCACACCCAAGGCTAGGCTTTAACTTATCATATTTCAGGGAGCAACTGTGAGCTGCTAATATAACTAAGTCCACTACCTACTTTCTGGAAGTACAGTGTTTAGCACCACACTTGGCTTCACACAGGCATTTTGCTTTCAAATCTGCTGTTGCCTCCCATTGCAGTCATGCTCTTCTTTTGTCATGCTGAGCAAATGCATGTCTGCTCTTCTTCCTGGTTACAAGAAGGAATTATCCCAACTTGATGCAGCACAATAAAGAGGTGACTATTTCTTCCTAAAGAAACTCTCAGAAGGATATAATATTACCTAAGTAAACAGGAAGAGCATTGCAAGCAACTTCCAAAAATCTAGAATGACAGAGACAGCTGGCTGCCTGGACAGTCAACCAATGTTTCTCTGCAATGTTTGGGCATTCATCTTCAGTGTATAGGCCTGGAGTCTCTCAGTTGCTCCTCTCTGCATAGAATGTCTGGCAGTCTCCTTCGCAAAGCAGGAATGTGAAGAACCCTGTTTACTTAGGTAATATTATATCCTTCTGGGGTCTTTGATGTTGTTGAAGACTAGATAGTTATAATTATGGTTTTCCTTGGTTATGATAAAAGATAAAATAGATGTGAAACAGACTCACAAATATAAGATAGATAGAATATTTTCTTTAATTTTGTCCAATACAAATAGACTAGATATTATAACTATAATTCTTGCTTGATAACTGTTTGGTTATATGTAATTTTGCTATGTTGAAGTTAAAATTTTCCTTTTAAATAGAAAGAAAAGGGGAAATGATGAATAACGTTGTTCTGTATGCTGTGAATGTGTTTCTCTGATTGGTTGATAAATAAAATGCTGATTGGCCAGTAGCCAGGCAGGAAGTATAGGTGGGATAAGCAGACAAGGAGAATTCTGGGAAGAGGAAGGCTGAGTCAGGAGTTGCCAGCCAGACACAGAGGAAGCAAGATGATAAAGCAGAACCAAGAAAAGGTACCAAGCTATGTGGCAGAACCAAGAAAAGGTACCAAGCTATGTGGCTAAACATAGATAAGAATTATGGGTTAAATTAAGTGTAAGAGCTAGTCAGTAATAAGCCTGAACTAATGACCAAGCAGTTGTAATTAAAAAAAAAAAAAAACTCTCAGATATGCCCTATGTTCATACATGCCCCTGGTACCATCATCAGCCCTTAGTCAATGACAATTCTATAAAGTAAACTGGTCCCTTTTCACTCTTTATAATTTCCACATCTGCTAGTTAAATTTGTCTTCATTTGTGTATTTTTCATGTGGGGTGTGGGCTATTGATGGCCTTCTAGTTTATACTGTCAAAACTAAAACCTCATTAATCTCATCTTAGCATCTGTAACATAGGGGAAGTCAGGGTCACCCTCTTGGGGTCTTAGTCTCATTAAGAATTTAAGAATGGATGTAAATGGAAGCTCAAAGATAGCTTTATTAGAATTACAAAAAAAAAAAAAAATAGGAAAGGGGAGTTGTAAATTCCAGCTGCTGCCAGAAGGAGGAAAATGGGGAAAGAAGGAAAACAGCCACAATGTCCCCTAAGCTGACATTGGAGGTCAGCCACATGGCATACAAGGAGTCATTTGGTGTGGAGGGAGCCTTTACAGACAGAGTAAGGAAGCCCACCCAAAGCATTGGGGAAACCCAACATGTCAGGGACAGCATGCTTAGAGAAGAGAAAAGGGGAAAGGAGAAGTTATGTTTTTCTGAATAATTCAGAAGACATACGATGCTGCATGGCTGCAGCCCTGAGAAACACTGCAACAAGGGCAGGGATTCTGGGAAGGAAAAAAATGCTGCCTATTATTAAAGAACTAATTATTCCACCCGCCGTATTAGCATGGTTTACTGTAAGCCTACCTTCCTAAAGATGGTCCCTTCTCCAGTTACTGAATCAGCCCTAATGGAATGTCAGGTGAGCAGGCCAGAGATTCTATTCTCTTGACCAGGAGTTGGTTGGTTGGTTTTTCTGTTTTTCACTCTAGCATTTGCAGGAGGAGCAAAGACTCAGTTCAAGAGTTCACTTTACAATCTTTCACATGGAATTGGCCTTAATTTCCTCTGGTCTTATACAATAGTTTCCTAGCTCCCTGACTAAGCCAGGCTGGAAGGAATCAGTGTCTCTCTATAATAAAGTATCACTTTTTATTCACAGTGCAGTTGTCAACCTATTTACTGTTATCATCACATCAACTATTCATAGCAATAGTTTTTCTCTCGTTTCTGTTCAATGACGCACCAGCTTACAGCTCCTGAAGTTTTGTGAGTGACTTTGGTTCACTATCCTGATGTGCTGCATGTGATTCTCTGCACCCTTAGCTTCAGCCAAAATTTATCTTTTGTTCCCTTAGTCTGTCACATATTTCTTTCTCTGAACCTTTAATTTTATCTTTTCTGGGAAGTCAAATGTCCATTTCTAGCATAATTTCTAGGAAGGTCATTGTTGAGAACTTATACATGATTCATTAAAGCAATTTCTACAGATAAGAGAATATTGCTGCCTACAGGGTATTATATAACCTCAGAATGATGGTCAAGTAGCTCCATATTTCTAAGAACTATTTTAAAATGTACTTCAGCATTTAAAATAATGTATGTCAGTGGGATGAGGGGCAATAGTTTATACCATATGCTGAGATACAAATGTGTACAATATTGTCAAAATAAATATAGGTACAAAATGTGTACAATAGTGTCTACATTGCCAGTTCTTATTTTCAGGAGTTTAAATAACAATATGCTTCTCAATACCATTTGTCAGTCTATATTATTCCAACCAGAATAGACAACACCTACTTATTGTCCACTTCTTTTGTTGTAAGATCTTCATACATGTGTCCTACAGAAGAGGAACAATACTCCCTTGGATGTATTCATTGCCTGCATTTACTGATATGTAAATTAAGAAATAAAAGAAAGCTAATTGTGATGGTTGATTTTCTGTATATTTTCTTTATTCTTCTTGAGAATTTCATATATGTACACAATGAAACATGACTGTATCCACTCTCTATTTCCCTCTTGCAACTCCCTCCATAAGTCACTACTATGTCCCCCTCCCAATTTCATGGTTTTTGGTGGTGGTGGTGGTGGTGGTGGTGGTGTGTGTGTGTATTGTGAATACCATTTCCTTAGTTTCTTCTTGGGTATGTTTATCATTTGTATAGAAGAAGCCTGTTGTGTTTTACATGTTAATTTTGTACCATTCTATTTTGCTGGACATACATATATATATATGTGTGTGTGTGTGTGTGTGTGTGTGTGTGTGTGTGTGTGTTTGTGGTATATATAATATATTATATATATATATTAGCTCTAAGTATGGTTTTGGTAGAGTCTTTGGGATCTCTTATACATAATTTTATCGTGTACAAATAGGATACATTGAATTATTCTTTTCTTATTCATATCATCTCTATTTCCTTCTCTTGTCATATTGCTCTAACTAAGACCAAGCACTATTTTGAACAGAAGTGGAATGAGTAGAGTAGAGACATTTGTGTAATTTTTTATTGTGTGTTAGGGTTAGTATTGCTGTCATAAAACACCATAATCAAAAGCCATTTGAGGAGGGAAGGGTTTATTTGGCTTACATTTCCACATTTTAGTCCATCACTAAAGGAAGTCAAGACAGGAACTCAATCAGGGCAAGAAGCTGAACACAGGAGCTGATGCAGAGGTCATGGAGGGGTGCTGCTTACCGACTTGCTCATTCTGGCTTGCTCTGTCTGCTTTCTTAAAGAACCCAGGACCACCAGCCCAGGGATGTCACCACCTACAATGAGATGAGCCCTCCCACATCAGTTACTAATTAAGAAAATACCCTATAGGCTTGCCTATAGCCTGAGCTTATAGAGGCATTTTTCTCTACTGAGATTCTCTTCTCTCTGAAGACTCCAGCTTGTGTTAAGTTGACATAAAACTAGACTGCATACTGATTTTATTGGAAATGCTTTAAGTTTTTGTACATTTAGTATGATGTTGGTTACAGGATTTTCAAATATAACTTTTATTATATTGAGATATGCACTCTAGACCCTTAGTTTCTCTATGACTTACAACTAAGTGGTGTATTTTGACAAAGGCCTTTTCTGTATCTTTTGAGATGATCATATAATTTCTGTCTTATAAAACAAACATATGATGAATTACATTTTTTATTTAAGTATATTGAAGTATCCTTGGATCACCAGAATAAATTCAACATTTTATGACAGTTTGAATTATGGTTGTAAGAATTTGTTGGGAATTTTTATACCTGTGTTCATTAGGGAGGTCAGTCTGTAGTTTTATGTTTCATTGTTGTTATTTTCATTGTTATGTCTTTCTCTGGTTTGGGTAACATAATAATACTGGCTTTGTAAAAAAGAGTTTGTAAGCCTTCCTTCCTTTTTTATTTTTAAGGGGATAATTAGAACAGAATTGGAATTACTTCTTCTTTGAAGTTCTGGTATAATTCTGCAGTGAATTCATCTGGTCCTGGGAGTTTTGTAGTTGGGAGAATTTTTATTAATTCTTTGATCCCATTTCTGATTATAAACCTACTTAATTTGATTTAGATGCATTTGGTATGTCATATGCATCTAGAAATTCATCCATTCTTTAAAGTTTTTCAATTTAGTAAAGTATTGAATTTTAGGGTATGTTCTGATGATTTTTTAAACATTTCATTCATATGTGCTGTAATGTTTCCTTTTTATCTCATATTTTATTAATTTTGGTCTTCCCCATTCTGTTGGTCAATTTGGCTAAAAGTTTCTAAATCTTGTTTATCTTTCCAAAGAACCAGCTTCTTATTTCACTAACTCTTTGCATTGTTTGTTGGTTTTATTTATTAATTTAATTTATTTTCATTTGTCTTAATTTAAATTAATTTATGGTTTTAGTTAATTTATTTATACTTAAGTAGCACATACTCATAACTCTTGCAGATCCCCTCCTGAAAAAGTACTGGCTACCTCAGGGTTCTCTTTCCTATAGCTTCTAATTATAAAGTTCTTTCTTCCAAAGAATCCATCATTTCATTAATACATCCTTAACTTTTAGTTTAAATATCACCTTCTATGATAGGCTTTTCTTGTTCATGTAATTTAAAAGAAATCCCTTGAAACTTTATTCTTTTCATCTTCTGTTATTCCATGGAGCAAATCCTTAACATTAGTCAAATTCTGAGAGTTGTATCTACCCTAACTGGGTCAAGGACAGTGACAAATAGAAATTTTTCCATAGAAAACTAGTCAAAAGACAAGTATAAATAAGCATCTGAAAAACTGTTCAACTTCACTTGATCAAATAATTAAAAGCTCAAAGCCAGACAGGCCTTTCCATTAGAGAAATAAGAAATGTATATGCTATTTCTAGACAGTATTTCAGTTCAGATTATCAGTGTCTTTTAGTGGAAAATCTTTAATGCTGAAACTAAAGCTCAAGTATGCAAAAAGATGAACAAAATTTTAAGCACAAAGATTTCTTGTGGTATAACTGACATTGTGCAAAATGGGATGAGAATTTCAACATTCAAGTTTGAGGTATCAACAAATTAATTAGAATAGGAGAGATTCCATAACTACTAATATTCAGCTTCTAAATTTAACAACTTGGACAAAAGCTCATGATTAAAGTATAAATAAAAAATCAAGATTCAAATCTATGTGTTTATGTGTATGAAATAATACAAATTCAATTAAACAGCTATTTATTTGTTCAACAAAACACACTTAGAAGAAAAAAGAGAGCATTGGCTCAGAGGAATAAAACCCCTTTGGAAACAGTAGCTCTAATCTTGATGCCCGCTAGTACCTGTGCCACACTTTATCACGGTCCAGGGAGGAACTTCGAATTTGTGCTTGCTCTTTTATGGACTTTCAACACAACAGCACCACTATCACCTCATGAGTTGTATGGGCCCCATCAGTTTGTTAAAAGGTCAACCCTAGGAAATTAGAATCTAAATTCCATGGTCTTCTTTTCTCTCCAATGTAATATCAGAATAGCAGCGATATGATTTCTTATTGTCATAACAATTAATTTTCTCATAAAGAGAATGGTTGACCTAAGAGATTGGTTCTTCTCCTGTGAACTGTCTTGATATAAACAATGCTGATTACAGAAAATGTAACATTTTAATCCATTGTGAGGCATTTGTCTTTTATTTTCAATGTGAGTTAAGAAATAATGATTATAACCTAGTTTAAATAAAAAACAAGTTGCATTATTTTCAATGTAGTACTTAGTTAGATTGTAAACAATGCTTAGAAATAATCAGACACACAAAATTTTTTTTTTTATTTTGCAATACAATTCAGTTCTACATATCAGCCACAGATTCCCTTGTTCTCACCCTCCCGCCCCCTCACCTTCCCCCCAGCCCGCCCCCCATTCCAATCTCCTCCAGGGCAAAGCCTTCCCCACAGACTGAGATCAACCTGGTGGACTCAGTCCAGGTAGGTCCAGTCCCCTCCTCCCATGCCGAGCCAAGGGACCCTGCATAGGCCCCAGGTTTCAAACAGCCAACTCATGCAATGAGCACAGGACCCGGTCCCACTGCCTGGATGCCTCCCAAACAGATCAGGCCAATCAACTGTCTCACCCACTCAGAGGGCCTGATCCAGTTGGTGACCCCTCAGCCATTGGTTCATATTTCATGTGTTTCCGTTTGTTTGGCTATTTGTCTCTGTGCTTTATCCGACCTTGGTCTCAACAATTCTCTCTCATATAAACCCTCCTCATTCTCGCTAATTGGACTCCCAGAGATCCACCTGGGGCCTAGTCATGGATCTCTGCATCCAGATCCATCAGTAGTTGGATGAGGTTTCTAGCACGACAATTAGGGTGTTTGGCCATCCTATCACCAGAGTAGGTCAGTTCGGACTGTCTCTCGACCATTGCCAGCAGTCTGTTGTGGGGGTATCTTTGTGGATTTCTGTGGGCCTCTCTAGCACTTTGTTTCTTCCTATTCTCATGTGGTCTTCATTTACCATGGTCTCCTATTCCTTGTTCTCCCTCTCTGTTGTTGATCCAGCTGGGATCTCCCACTCACCCAAGCTCTCTTTCCCTCGACCCTCGCCCTTCACTACCCCCACTCATGTCCAGGCTGTTCATGTAGATCTCATTCCATTTCTCTGTCGTTGGGCGATCCCTGTGTCTTTCTTGGGGTCCTGTTTTCCAGGTAGCCTGCCTGGTGATGTGAGTAGCAGTCCAGTCATCCTTGTTCCACATCTAGTAAAATTTTGATAATTGAAAGGACATATGTCCACATTAACATCACAATTTAAAAGAAGCAATACATTTTATAGGAAACAACTACATTAAAAATGTCACAATAAAATGACTCCTTTTAGTATCCTGAGCTTCTCCATGGCATTCACTATAGGTAGCTAAGTATGCAATTCCAATTCAGTTTGAAAATAAAGGAAGATCTTTTCTTTGGTTGCGTCATAGTAGGAACAAGCTATGGGCACACTCTGAAAAGCATTGTCAATACAAAATGAGAATAAGTTGTCAAGCAGAATCAATGGGATGTTAATCTCTCTAATGAAAACAAATTAGTAACTCCAGGGGTGCAGTAGGGACACAGATACTTGGGTGGTAACAGACAGCTCTCTAATTAAACTTCAGACTCACTCAATGAGATGAAAATTATGCCCGGTACTAGGAAACCTAGCCAACTGTCCCAGGCTGGTGATGTGATGGATCTTGGAGGAGAACCTTTATCTGTTTTTCTCCCTTCTACTTGGTTCAAATCTCAGGTAGAGAAAGCAAAGATGGTACTCATGCAGCATCTATACACCTGTGAAACATTTGAAACTTGTGGGGGAGGATCACAAAGCTCAGTTTGTGTACACAGTAACAATAAAAGATTGAGACACTGGGGATGTAAGAGAATTAAAGCCACATTAATTTGCCTGTCCTTAACATGTCACTGAAGTTTCTAGAAACTTAGTTCATAGTCATGTAATTGTTTTATACATCTTTGCTGGGTTTAGAAAACCTATGCTGACCTTAATGGAAGTTCCCAATTGTTTACTGATCTAATTGGCATCGTGAACCTGGGAGAGTGGGGCCTAAAAACTGAGGCAGACTAAAGTCTCATGCAATAGCCAACTTTATTGACAGCATCATACTCTGAGGGTTAAGAAGAATCACATGAGTAAGGTGTTCAATCACAAGGACAAGCAACACGTGGCAAAAACATGTGTTTCCATAGAAGCATATAAACAAATAATAGCTAACTATAATAAATAATCTTAAATAAGCTCACTTCTATCCACTATACCTGGGAGGGGCACAAACTCACATTCCAAGAACAATTCTGTGTTTATGAAGAAACTGAGACCACAAGACTCTTGTCTTGTTTTCTTGGAGTTTTCTCTTAAGTGTTGTATAATATTTTGTTTGTGTCTGACTAGAGATAAGAGGGCAGAGCTAGCCACTACTTAACCATAAAGGCCAGGTAGTTGTGGCACACACCCTTAATCCTAGCAGTTAGGAGTATCATACCTTTGATCCCAGCACATGGGATGCTCAGGCCTTTAATCCTATTACTAGGGAGGTGGAGACAGGAATATAAGGAGAGTAGAGACAGGATCTCAGTCCCATTCAGTCTGAGAATTAGTAGAGACGAGATCACCCCATTTGGCCTGAGGATTCATAGAGGTAAGAAGTGACTGTCTCTGCTTCTCTGATCTTTCAGCTTTCACCCTAATATCTGACTCTGGGTTTTTTTTATTTTTTTATTTATTTTATTTTATTTTTTTGTTTAATAAGACTAATTAAGATCATGCTTCACACAAGCACTCAGAATTTCCATTACACAACTCTATTCTTGGACTGTGTTCCAATACCCAGAGTCTTAGTTTAGCACAGCTTCTTCCCGGCTAGGGGAGTATCAGCAGATGTAGGCCTGGGCACAAACTGCTTGTGACTCAACAAGGACAGGAGGAAGACACCAGGCTCAGCAAATAACTGATGACCAGAGGTGGGTAAGTGGGAGATACTGGCGGTCCTAGACAGACTCAGGTGGGTCTTGAGGCAGAGATTTGATATAGAATAAAGTCTTTCCATAGCAGGCGTTGTAGTTAGACTTGGAGGGGGAGTTAATTTGTGCATTCAGTTGGGTTTGCTTGCCTTTTTTTCAATTAGCTCAAATATTAGATTACAGCTGTGTTCTATAAGAACTGAAGAAATACCGGATGTGAGACTTTGGTTTAAAATTTTTAATATAGACTATGTATGGTAAGCAGTAGTTAAGATTTATCCAAATTCTGCCATGCCTTATATTATTGTGAATACTACTCCTGAAATGTAGGGAATAAGAAAAATACCACAAGGATGTGGGTTGACCATAAATTCTTAAAAATGTACTGAAATATTATACCTAGTTGGTTCTGGATTTGTGTCTTACTTTTCTACTGTTGTGGAGACACCATGGCCAAAGCAAGTTATAAAAGAAAGACTTCAACTAGAGGCTTGTTTACAGTTTCAGAGGTTGAGTCCATGAACACCATGGTAGGGAGCATGACAGCAGGCAGACAGGTATGGTGCTGGAGCAGTAGCTGAAGGCTTACAGCTCATCTGCAAGCTGGAGCCAGAGAAACCAGAGACTGATCTGGCATGGAGTTTTGAAACCTCAAAGCCCATTCCACCCCCCAGTGACACACCTCCTTTAACAAGGCTACACCTCCTAATACCTCCCATACAGTCCACCAATTTGGAACTAAGCATTCAAATAGGTTAGCCTATGGGGTCATTCTCATTCTATCACATTTCAGTCCTTCCCCCCATAGACTTGTAGCCATATCATAATGCAAAATGCACTTATTCTAACACCAAGAGTCCCCATAGGCTTTCACAGTCTCAAGACTATTTAAAAGTCTAGTCTCTCTAGACTTAGGGCAATCCCTTAATTGTTAACCTCTATAAAATCAAAATTAAAAAGCAAATCACATACTTCCAGCATGGCACAGAAGATACATTACCACATTGCCATCCCAAAAGAAATAAAGAGGGCATAGTGAGAAAATACTGGATCAAAGCAACACTGAGAGCCAGCAGGGAAAACTGAACTCTAAAGCTCTATGTCCGACGACAAAGGACTGGCACCGCTCGTTGGATCATCCATTCCTCCCAGCTTTATTGAGTACAGCACACTTCTCTTTCTTGTGCTGCTTCCACTCACTTTATGCCGCTCTCCTCAGTAGACATCCTATAGTAACGGCATCTCCAGCATCTTTGGCACTCCAACACAATCTATGCTTCCCTTTCACAGTTTCACACAATGGCCTCTCTGGGCCTCCATGCAGGGACTGCCCTACCACACTCCTGGCTTCAGCTTCTTTCCTTAACCAAAGAGGCAGAGTCTACAGCCTCTTTACTCCTGTATCCTTCTTGACTTTAAATTCAGAACCACATGGCTGGTGCTGCCAAGTTCTGCTTCCTTGGACTGGAACGTGGCTTCCTCTTTGAATTCCATTTACGTAAGTGTTGACTTGTTTGTGCTTTCCTTTCTTCAATAAGATTTCTTTTGCTGTAGAGCAGTGTTTCTCAACCCTTGAGTAGCGACCCCTTTGGGAGTCTAACAACCCTTTCATAGAGGTCATCTAAGACCATTGAAAAACACAGGTATTTACATTATGATTCATAACAGCAGCAAAATTACAGTTATGAAGTAGCAATGAAAATATTTTTATGGTTGAAGGTCACCACAACATGAGGAACTGTATTAAAGGACCACAGCATTAGGAAGGTTGAGAACCATTGCTTTAGGGGAAGATTCCTTATATATTTTCTTTTCACAAGCTGAAAGCTTAGCTGGGTGGGGTCTTATACTAAGGATGCCATTGCCTTTATTCCCCTTGGTGTCAGGCCTTTCTTCCAATTTCTTATCTCTTTAAGCATAAGAGTTTGTTCCAAATATCATATTTTCTGGTGTTTTTTCTCCCCAAATTGTACTTCCTGTATTTCTTTTTGCTTTGCTTATCTTTTTCATTATAGATCTACCTAAGACTGTTCACTAATAACTACACAATAGAGTCAATACTAGGTTGTCTTAAAATCCCCTCTGCCAATGATATTAGTCCAAAACTATTTAAGTTAACCTCAGGCAGATTTTTTTTTTGACAAGGGCAGAAAGCAATCATATTCTTTCACAAAATATCACCAAAAATGGTATCTAGCCCAGGTGCTAATACTATTTCCCTTTGAAACTTATTCAGCTGAGCCTCTGCATAGCCCACTTTCTGCTCAGCACTGTTGTCTTACAAGCTCTGACAGTACGGCCCATTAAATCCTACTTATAGCATTGAGCTGCTTTTTTAGTCCAAACTCCCAATGTCTTCTCTCTTTGTCCAAAAAAATAGCATGGACAGTCCTGTAATGGAAATACTCCAACATTGGTACCAACTTCTCTCTTAGTTACTTTTCAATTGCCATGACAAACCACCTTAACCTAAGCAATTTACAAAAGAAAGTTCTTTAAGAGTAGTCTTGTTTTCCATTTCAGAGGATGAGTCCATGAACTTTATGGTGGGGAGCATGGAAGCAGGCAGGCATGGTACTGGAGCTGTAGCTGAGAGCTTACATCTTATCCCTAAGTTTGAGGTAGAAAGAGTGAGACGGGGCCTGACATGGTGTTTTAAAACCTCAAAGTCTCCTCCCCCACCCCCCCCCACCCCCGCCCTGCTCAGTGACACACCTCCCCCAATAAGGCCACATCTCCAATTCCTTTCTTAAAACAGTTCCACAAACTCAGAATCAAGCATTCAAATATATGAGCCTATGGGGGCCATTCTTAGTTAAACCATCAGAATTTGTTAGTCATGTAAGTCACAAAGTGGTTAAAAAATTTAAGATCTACATTGTGGCTAAAGTCACATGAAAGTGACATCATCAGCACATGAGTATGAGGTAATGGGGCCTTTCATACAGAGACTCCTGACACCTTCCTTCACCCACTCATTAAAATACTGCAGAGCCTGGGACGAATATGGGGATCTGCAAGCCTGTGCATTGCTATGGGATGGTTTTTCTGTATGCTGTGAATATGTGTTGCTACCATCAGTTAATAAAGATGCTGCTTTGACCTATGGCAAGACAGGAGACAGCAAGGTGGGAAATCCAAGAGAGATACAGGAGGAACAAAGGCAGAGTCAGGGGCAGAGGCCATCCAGTTGCCCAAGGAACAAGATGCCACCAGACCAGTAATGCCACAGCCACCTGGCAAAATATAGACTAATAGAAATGGGTTAATTTAAGATGTCAGAGCTAGCTAGCTATAAGCCTGAGCCATAGACCAAACCGTTTGTAATTAATGTTAAACCTCTGAGTGATTATTTTATTAAAAAAAAAAAAAACAGCTGCTGCTGGAGCGAGACAAGGTGGGACTGAGAAACTTCAGTCTATAGTACATGGAACATTCTGTATTTTAGAACTGAGTTTGCTCAGGATCAAGAAATTGAGAATGTTAATTAATGCAGTCCTATGCTCAGCACAGGAGCAGTGGAGGCATGAAAATGAATCAAGAAGACACACTGATTATTGAAGTGTAAAACAGAACTAACAACAATAAAAAAAGAAATTTATGTAGAGTAGTTATGATTTGGGGAAAATGGCAGTTGGGTGTGAAAAGCAACATGAGTTCTTTTTTTTTTTATTTTGCAATACAATTCAGTTCTACATAGCAGCCACGGATTCCCTTGTTCTTCCCTCTCCCGCCCCCCCTTTTTTTCCAAGTAAAAACATGAATATGTTGCCAGACAAAAGCAATTAATGAAAATTTCTTTTTTAGTTAAATTAATTTTTTTTACTTTACATCCCAATGGCAGTTCCCCTCCTTCCTCTCCTCCCATTCTCTCCCCACAATTCCCCTCACCACCACCCCCAATCCACTCCTCCTCTGTTTCTCTTAAGAAAGGGATTAAAGTTCAGAGACTGCCATGAATCTCCAAAGACTTTGAACTTTGGACTTTTAAACAGTGTTGAGACTGATAGACTACAGAGACTTTTGAATGCATTTTTGCATTATGATATGGCTATAAGCCTATGCAGGCCATGTAAAAGCAAAAGCAAAAAGCAAATCACATACTTCCAACATATATGGCACAAAATATATATTGCCATTTCAAAAGGGAGGAAAGGGAGCAGTGAGGACACACTGGACCAAAGCAGGACCAAAAACAGCAGGGCAAACTCCAAATTCTGCATCTCCACATCTGATGTCAATGCGCTCTTCAAATCTCCAACTCCCTTCAGCTTTGTTGACTGCAACACACTTTTCTCTGTTGGGCTTGTTCCATACGCTATTTGCAGGTCTCTTGGGCAAGTATCCCATGACTCTGGCATCTTCAACATCTTGGGGTCTCCAACACAATCTGGACTTCACTTTTATAGCTTCACACAGTCTGAGTCTCCAGGCAGGGATACTCCTGAAACACACCTGTCCTCAGCAGCTTTCTTTAGATGTAGAGTAAAATTTCATAACCCCTTTCTTGTATCCTTGACCTTAAAGCCAGAACCACATGACCACAGCTGCCAGGTTCTGCTGCTTGACGGGCCTGGAACTTGCCCCCCACCTCCTTCAATTACATTTGCCATAACATTCTGTTGTTGATGGTTCCCATTGCTGCTTCAACTTCCTTTTTATAAGTTCAAAGTTTAGCTGAATGGGGTCTTACTCTGAGCTTATTTTATATCCTGAAGGCAGTTCCCTCCTTCCTCTCCTCCCATTTGTGGTGATATATTGTGTACCCTAATAAACCTGCTTGGGGATCAGAGGACAGAGCCAGCCACTAGATTAGACATAGAGGTCAGGCAGTGGTGGTACACGCCTTTAATCCTATCTCTGTGAGTTCAAAGCCACACTAGGCCACATGAGAGAAACAGAGCCAGGCAGTGGTGACACATACCTTTAATCCCAGCACTTGAGATCTCATGCCTTTGCTTGGGAAGCATACATGCCTTTAATCTCAGGAAGTGATGTCTGGGCAGAGAAAAGTATGTAAGGCATGAGGAAACAGGAACTCACTCTCTTGAGACCGAGGATTTCGTAGAGGTTAAGAACATTTCTGGCTTGTTCTGTTTCTCTGATCTTTCAGCTTTTACCCCAAAATCTGGCTCCAGGTTTGTTTTTTTTTTTTTTATTAATAAGACCATTTAACAATTCATGTTACACCCATTCCCTCTCCCCACCTCCCTTTATTCCATTTAACATCAGCCTTTTCTTTAAGGAGTTTATCTCTTTGAGCACAGGACTGGGCTCCAACATCACATTTCCTTGTGCTCTTTTTCTCACTGTGTATTTTGTATTTTTCCTTGTCCCATTTGCTTCTTTTCATTGTAGATCTGTATAAGAGTGACTGCTAATAACCACATGACACAGTCAATACTAAGCTGTCTTCACATTTCCTCTGCCAATGATATTGGTCCAAAACTCTTCAATTTAGCCTCAGGCAGATGTTTAGGACAAGGGCAAAAGGCAGCCATATTCTTTACCAAAATATCACAAGAATGGTCTCTAGGCCACATACTAATATCCTTTGCCTGTAAAACTCCTTGAGTTGGCCTGCAAAGTCCAAATTGCCCTCAGCACTCTCTTTCATGATCCTACAACAGTGGCTCACTAAGTCCCACTTAAAGCATCCGACCACTTTTCTAGTCCAAAATCCCAAAGTCTTCCATATTCCTCCAACAAACAGCATGATCAGGTCTGTCACAGCAATACCCCACTTCTGGTACCAATTTCTGTCTTAGGCTCTGTTCTATCCCTGTGAAGAGACACCATGACCAAGACAATACTTGTAAAAGAAAGCATTTAATTGGGGGCTTGCTTATAGTACTGAAGGTTTAGTCCATTATTACCATGGCAGGAGCATATCGACATGCATGGCAGCAGAGCAGTAGCGGAGAGCCACATCCTGATCCACCAGCAGTGAAGAGAGAAAGGAGAGAGAAACATTTTGAAACCTCAAAGTCCATCCTCAGTGACATAATTCCCCCAATAGGGCCATACCTCCTAATCCTTCTATAAAACAGCTCCACTCCCTGGTGACTGAGCATTCAACTATATGAACTACTGGAGCCATTCTTACTCAAACCACCCCAGGGGTGGGAGTTCAAAAGCCTGTAGTCAACAACTCTGTGTCTCTTTGAGGGCTATGAAGGGAGAATATTTCAAGCCTTACTCACCAGCTGTGGATTTTTGCCTTTTGTGGGTCTCTCCATCATCTTCCATCTATGTGTACATCTCCAGGCCAATTCATCCTTTTTATGAAGGCATTATTCATGGTAAATTAGGGCCTATTCTAACTTCATTTATGTTGCTGTGATAAAATACACTAACCAAAAGCAACTTATGAAAGAAAAGAGTTTATTCAGCTTACAATTCCAGGTCATGGTCCATCATTGAGAAGTAAAAGCAAAAACTCAAGGCAGAAACTTGAAGGCATTTCTGTTTGCTATTCCACACAGCAGTGCCTCTGACTAAGAAACTCACTTCACAGCCAAGGAATTACAGCAGGAAACATGAAGGATACTGTCAGATGGCAGGCTGGCAGGTAAGCTTACTTATATACTGTCTTTACTTACATACTTATGTACTTACTTACTTACAACTGTCTTTCTCATATAGGTTAGGACCACCTGACCAGGGAATGATGCTACATACAATAGGGTGGGCCTTCCTACATTGATTAACAATCAAGACATTCACCACAGAAATATGTGCAGGCAAAAATGATCTAAGCAGTTCATCAATTGAGACTCTCTTCTAGCTTGTAGCAAGTTGACATATAAAATTAACCAGCACTGGGCACATCCTAATAACCTCATGTGTTAGTCATGGTACTTCAGTGTAGCAGGAATCTTAAAAGTTCTTATTAATAAAATCAAACCCGGGGCCAGTTATTGGGGTGAAATGCTGGATGGTCAGAGAGACAGAACAAGCCACACCTGGCCAACTTCTCAGCTGGTCTTGTTTCCTCAGACTGGAAGCCTCTGTGTCCTCATATCCGAATGGCTCTCAGCTGAGCTGTGCTGCTAGGAGCCTGAAAGCTTAACCAGCTAAATGCTTCTAGTTTCTGGTCCTCACACCTTATATACCTTTATGCTTTCTACCACCACTTCCTGGGATTAAAGGCGTGTGTCACCATGTCTGGCCGTTTCCAATGTGGCCTTGAACTCACAGAGATCCAGAGGGATTTCTACCTCTGGAGTGCTAGGATTAAACGTGTGAGTACCACCATTTTCTAGCCTTTGTATCTAGTGGCTGTTCTGTCTCTGACCCCAGATAAGTTTATTAGGGTGCACAATATTTTGGGGAAGACAATACCACCACACTTCAGAGTATTAGAACTTATTGAATGAATATCTCTATATGTATATAAGAGAATTTGTTAGAATGATTTACAGGCTGTAGTCCAGATAATCTAACAATGGCTGCCTATGAAGGGAAGGTCCTAGAATCAAGCGGTTGTTCAGTCCACAAGGTTGAGTGTCTCAGTTGGTCTTCAGTATACGCTAGAATCCCAAAGAAGTAGTCTCTAATGCCAGTGAGGAATGGACTTGCTCATAAGACAAGAGCAAGCAGGCAAAGAGAGAGAGCTTCCTTCTTCCAAGTCCTTTATATGGCTGCCAGAAGAAGGTGTAGGCCAGATTAAAGGTCGATCTTCCCACCTCAAAAGATCTGGAATAAAAGTGGGTCATCCCACTTCAAATGATTTAATTAAGAAATAAACCCTCACAGGTGGGTCTAGTCATTTGTGTTTTAGTTAACACCAGACTTAGTCAAGCTGACAACCAACAATAGCCATCACGCCTCATATACTTGATTATATCAGCAATGATTTCATTTCCAAGTAAAATCATATTTTGAATTACCCCACATTGGTAATTTAGAGTCAAGACAGATGATAATTTAATACCTAATATGTCCTAAATGATAACTATCTCTTCATCTCAAATCCAACTCCAAAGAACACTCATGGAACAGAGCCCTCTTGAACCTTATACTCTCCTAGCTAGCATATCACATCACTTATTAATAAATCTTAATTTTTGTAGTTACTAAGAATGAAGTGACAGTTTGTTTCTAATCTTTTCATGAGCACTGATGAATAGAGAGTCTCATTTAAATTCATTTAATTTAGTTCTTTTGGTTTTAGGTAGTGCATAGAGTTAAAGTATGTCCCCTTCAAAGGTATGTTTAAGTCTTAACCCTATACGCAAGAATGTGACCATATTTTTTAAAAATGGGTGTTAAGTCATTGGATTTTTTGCAAGTCCTAAATCCAATGTGTGACATACTAATAAGAAAAGAGAACACACAGTCACATCACTGGCCTCCCACAGAATTGTCATCAGAAACAATGAAGGGAGATGGCTTGAACTTCAAATGAGGAAGGACCTGAGACTTTTCTCTTTGTTTTTGACCCATATTCTCCTCTCCTTGAGCTCTAAGGATGAGGCCACCAGGCTGCTGTTGCTGCACACCCAAAACTGAGTGATTTAAAACAGAATAGTTTTTACTTTTCTTTCCTCGTTCTGTATAATAGAAGACTGAAATCATGGTCTTGGCAAGGCCACACCTCCTCCTGCTATTCTGTTGCTTGCTAGTTTGTCTTACAACCAGGAAACTCAGTTCTTGATTTTAAAAAGACCCTGGGTTTGTGGATGTATTGCTTCAATCTCTATATGCCTTCACGTGATCCTCTTTATTGTGTACTTATGTATTTATGTATTGTTATTATTAATATTACTATTATTAGGAAGAGCATGGTAGCATATGTCTTTAATTCCAGTTCTTTGGAGACATAAGCAGGTAGATCTCTGTGAATTCAACATAGTGACTTCCAAGCCAGCCAGGGCTGGATAATAAGACCAGGTCTCAAAAAAATTTTTGCACACACACACACACACACACACACACACACACACACACACACACAGATGTGCCCATGGTGAGCCCAGCCCTACCATATCAATCATCAACTAAGAAAATGCACTACAAGCTTGCTCACAGGCCAATCTGGTAGGGCGATTTTCTCAGATGAGGTTCTTCTTCCCAGATGACTATGCCTTGCCCCTAGTTGACAGAAAATTAGCCAGTACACCAGGTTTGAGGAAATTTCAGTGTGTGACATTTTATTATCTAGCACTCACTTTAGCTATGGAGCTGTTTGCTATCATGTACTTTCTTCAGTTTTTTTCTATAAGGAAGCCATGAGGAACAAGCCAGTAAGAAGCATTCCTCCAAGTGCGTAACAAGTTCCTTTTATTTTGCCATTGGACTAATACCTAGAATTTACATGAAGGATGGAGAATGTGTTTATATTTGAAAGCATGGAAATAAATTGTTTCAAACAAACAATTAATTACCCTCTTAAGAAACTGTGTTGCTTCTTCAATGCTTTTGTGGGCACTATCTACCAAAGAATGATTAATTATCTGTTTGCTCAAGTAATGTCCTCTAAGGAGGACATCATGGATGCAACAACTTCTTGAATCAAGAAATTTTTATAAACTAAAACAGAAAAGTTTTACAAGATACACTTAGTTCTGTAATTTAAATCTTTAATCTATATAGCATCTGAGAGTAAATTGAAATGATAAAAACTTCATGGAATAGGCTCCTCTGTAATCATATTGCTTAAAGTGGCAGCCTTCATTTTATCCCTTGCCCATGTTCTTTCTGCTCCATTGTTTTGTTGTAGCTGGAGTTATCTGCAGTCCTGCCCAGCCCCACGGACCCCAAAACTGTTTATAAAATAATCATTCAGAAGCTTATATTAATTAAACTGCTCAGCCATTAGCTCAGGCCTACCATTGACAAGCTCTTACACTTAAACTCAGCCCATTTCTGTTAATCTATATGTCACCACATGTTCCATGGCTTTACCTGTTGTCTTTACATGTTGCTCCCTGGACAGCAGGCTAGTGTCTCCTCCTCAGCCTTCCTGTTCTCACAATTTTCTTTTTTGCTTGTCCCGCCTATGCTTCCCACCTGGCTACTGGCCAAAAGCTGAGGTGGATGGAGTCATTCAGTACTAACCACTGCAGTTTAAAGCAATAGATTCACAATAACACAGATTCAGATGGAACAAGACTTTAAACAGTTTACAATGTGTGTAAAAATGTACATAGGCTTGAAAGAGAAAAAAAAATATATATATACAGTTATATAAAAAATTGATAGTTTTAAAAAATAAAGTCTTTAAAGAAAAATTAAAAGTAATATAAAAAATAAGCCACATAAAGATAGATATCACACGGAGAATCTGGATTGTGTTGTCTTTGCGAAAGATATTTGATTGTAAAAGCTGCTCAGCTAAACCAATATGTATATTTTAAAGGTACCTTGACTTCTAAGGATATGTTGCTTTGGAAAGGAGGTTCTGCTTTTGTTTCCATAGGAACCTAGAGGCTATGGAATTGTTCCAGATTATGATACATCAGATTTGACCAGCCAAGACCCCCTAAAAGGTCTTCAATGACACCGTAGCCCAGATGACCCAACACCCAGAATGGTTTCAAGGCAACTGGTTCAGACAATACAGTCTCATGGACTACTCCATAATCTTAAAATTTTCTTTATGTCCCCATAAGAATACAGTGCCCTCATCCAACAGAAAGTAGTATGAGAAGCTATGCCCAAATTCCCAAATAAACCAAACTGGCTTTTGGAGATGGAATTGACTCACTTGTCTAAACCCAAACATATTGCTTAAAAAAAAAAAAAAAAAGGTTGAGAGAGTCTTCTGTCCCATATCAGATTTAGTCACATCAGTTAATAGTTTTGTACATACCACATAATGTACTAACTTATTTTTGTTGCCTCTCTTACACCAGAATCTAGATTATAAATTCACAGGGTGGGGGAGTTATTTCATATGTCTAATGCATTACAAAGATGTCTGTATCAATACAGTAATTGAGTGCATGTGTGTTTATATGAACACAGATTTAGCACTATACATTCACAGATATATTAATACAAATTTAAATCTAATAAAATAAAAAATATTAGTAGTTAGGAACCTGTTAAAATAATTTGGGGAATAATATTTGATCCAATAAAAGAAAGCTATCTCAGATTGACTTGTATAGTAATATCTATCATTTCACATAAGATACTTCAGAAAAAAATGGATAGTACTGCTTAATTTAGGAACATAGTAAGAATATTGTCTTAGTCACTGTTCTATTGCTGTGAAGAGACACCATGACCAAGGAAACTTTTTTTTTTTTTTTTTTTTTTTTGGTTTTTCAAGACAGGGTTTCTCTGTGTCATTTTGGTGCCTCTCCTGGATCTCATTCTATAAACCAGGCTGGCCTTGAAATCACAGAGATTAGCCTGGCTCTGCCTGCCGAGTGCTGGGATTAAAGACATGCACTACCACCACCTGGCACCAAGGCAACTCTTATGAAAGGAAGCATTTAACTAGAGGCTTGCTTCCAGTTTCAGATGTTCAGTCCATTATCATGTCAAGTGAATACTGGCATGCAGGCAGACACTGGAGCAGTGGCTGAGAAATACATCCTAATCCATAGGCAGGGAGAAAGAGGGACTTGGCTTGGCATGGGCTTTTTAAACCTCAAAGCCTACCCCCAGTGACACACCTCCTCCAACAAGGCCACACTCTCTAACCCTTTTAAATAATGCCACTCCCTGGTGACTAAACATCAAAATATATGATCCTATGGGTGTTGTGGAATATTACTTTAACTAGCCAAAGATATGTTACATTTGTTTATGCTGTACTTGTTTAATTATGTAAAGATGTGTTGCATTTGTTTCACTTTGCCTGCCTAAGGCACCTGATTAGTCTAATAAAAAACTGAATGGCCAATAGTAAGGCAAAAGAGGGATAGGCAGGGCTAGTGGGCAGAAAAAATAAGGAGAAGGCAAAATCTAGTCACAAGAGAGAGGAAGTATTGTGGGATGTCTGTCTGTACACTGTGAATATATGTTGTTCCCACTGGCTAATGAATAAGCTGCTTTGGCCTATGGCAAGGCAGCTTAGAGGCAGGTGGGAAATCCAAGGAGAGAGACAGGAAAGAGAAAGGCGGAGTCCAGGGAGACACCAGCCTGCCACCCAAGGAACAACATGCCCCCCCATAGGCTCATATATTTTCTTGTTTAGCTCCCCCTCCCTTGGTAAACTATTTGGGAAAGATTAAGAGGTGTGGCCTTGTTGGAGGAAGTTTATCACTGGGGATAGGCTTTGAGACCCAGCCTCTCTCTGTCTCTGTCTCTGTCTCTCTGTCTCTGTCTCTCTCTCTGTCTCTCTCTCTCTCTCTCTCTCTCTCTCTCTCTCTCTCTCTCTCTCTCTTTCTCTCTCTGCCTGATGCCTGAGGATCAGGAAGTAAAGTTCTCAGCTACCTCTCCAATGCCATACCTGCCTCCGTGCTGCCACACTCCCTGCCATGATGATAACCTACTATGCCTCTAAAGCTGGTAAGCCAGACCCAATTAAATGCTTTATTTCATAAGAGTTGCTATGGTCATGGTGTGTCTTCACAGCAATAGAACAGATTTTTTTCTACATCCCTACCCACCTGACCACATTATCCTGTGTTCCTCTGAGACGCCTTCTTTCACGCAGTCTTAGCAACACATTCATACACAACTTTTAAAACAAAACCAAATGCAAAACTGTCTTTCAAGATTATGCCCTAAATATGTGATCAAAGACCCAGATGATTCTGATTTTTCCTTCCCATCTTATATTTATTGAAGACATGCGTAAAAGGAGGAGATTTGTTAAAGCCACTTTAAAAATTCATCCGTGGCAGAATATATTCCTAAAGGGTGTTCAGAGCTATCCTATATCAAAAAGTGTTGTTCTCAGAATTAAGAGTTATTAATGGCTTTCCATTTTTAATACAAGTATAGTGTTAAAAGGCCTTATATGAAAATAATCTATATTCATAAAGCAGTGTATCATATTTTGAGCCATATAAGAAGTGATTTTAGATATCAAACAGACACAAACTAAAGTGAACTGAAGCTAGCAGCATGCTGTCATCATATTTAAATGTATAAATATGGTATTGATGGTTTCTAATAGCAGATTACATAGGCTACTTAATTTGTCAACATATAATGGTTTCCACTTAGGCCAAGTTTAGTTCTACGCCAGACACTAAGCAGGAAGTGGTGTATCAATATGGGTTGGAGGTGGGTACCACTGAAGCACAAATGAAGAGTCTCACAGAAATGGGTATGACCCCCATAGCCCCTGCTGTGCTTTTCTGGTTGAAGAAGAAAGTACGGGCTGCTGTGGTCATGTGCGAGTCTTACTTCCTGGTCCTGAATGATAGAAAGAATCAGTGACTGTCTGGCTTTCAGTTTTCTCTGTGGTTAATGATCTGGCCAATGCCCTAAACAACCACAAAACCCTAAATCTCATCAGTTTCATAATAATTCTTGCTCAAATCACAGTGCAATGAGAGTGAGTAGTATGCTGCTGTATGCAATGTGAAGGGACCTCAGATGCTTCTGACTAATAATTCCACAGGTCTCAGAGCCCTAGAATCCTGTTAAATTCTCCTTATCTGGTAAAAGATAAGAGAAAGAGGGAGACTTCAGATCTGACCCACTCAGCCTAGATACTCATCATTTATCTTCACATCCTATAGGCAATAACTACTTCAGGAGACCACTTAAGTGGAAGTTCTACCACACATGTGAGGCAGAGGCAGGCAAATCACTGAGTTTGAAGCCAGCCTGACCCAGGATGGCCAGAGCTACACAGAGAAACCCTGTCTCAAAAATCAAACCAGCCTCCAGGCAGCTCAGGGCTCTAAGGGAAATCCACAGCATTGGCACCAGCTACACTTCTTTATCTGAGGGGGTTAGGGAAAAAGACACTCATGTACTCTCCTGATGGTTTCCTTCTTTATTCTTCTCTGTTCTTCTTCTTCTACAATATACTTTTTTTTTCTACAGCTTATATACCCCAACAAAATCCTCAAGGCAATACAGGAATCATAATGTGGTTACATTCCATATTTCAGGTAAATGATTATAATGAATACAGGTAAAAACAAATTTTTCATTTCCCTTACATGATTAAAAGTAGAGTTATTTCAATAACCCACATACATTACAGCTAAGTAACTTGTTACAGATTAATAGAACATGAAGAAGCAAGGATCATTTTTTCCAACCAACTCTTTCATTGGCAGGCTGCATATTGCAGTTACAAAGAAAGAATCAATCACTTTATTATTTATCTTGAAAGGTAATCTTATAAGGAATCTTAAAGGAATCACAAATCTAAACTTTTATACATAAAAAACTGTCAGGCAGCTGAACTTTGAATCTTCAGAGTACATACACATTTATCAATAGTTTTTTATATCATAAAATTGAGGTCAGAAATGGATACAAGAAATTAATCATCACCTTTTATCATCAACCAGACCTAGCAAGAGAAGTACACCAGATAGCAACAATTGAGCTGCTTTGTATTTCCAACTCTAGCCTAATGAATCTACAACTGAGCTATATGTCCTTGTGAACTTTAGATTGTTTTCTGGGGTTTTTCATCTTAAAACTATTATCAAAGCATCTGGTCTAACCTGAAGTTATTTTAAAGCTTTGTTTCAGCTAATGGTGCACATTGAGATCTGTGACTTGGTCTTTCAGCATTAAGATTAAAGGAATTTGAGCCAGCCTGGGTCCTGGTACTCAATTGTTTTTCTTAATCATTAACCCGAACTGTGAGCTAGCATAGCTCTTTAGGGGGAACTCATAGGCCTTAACTGTGAAACTCATAGGCCTTAGCTGTGTAACATTTCCTTGTATTTATTTTTATTTATCAAAACTCTATATACGCTATTATTATTATTATTATTATTATTATTATTATCATTATTACTATTATTATCAACTAGACAGTACTTAGGGAGGAATCATCTTCATGACAATCCACAGATAAAAATGCCCAGTAGAAAGAGATGTTTCCATGAGATAAACACACTACATTACAGGCAGTGGGGATCTCCCCACCCCCATCCACACCATGCCAGATATCAGAGGAAGATGGCAGCAGCAAACACGTAAAGGCACAGCAGAAGCAAAAGACATTCCAGGGTCTGTGGTCTCATGGCCTTGTCTAACCAAGATTGACCCATCAGAGAGTTTCCTCCTGGTGGACTGACACCTTGAACCTCAATTGCCACCTGGCCCAGCCACCAGTACCCACCAATAGTCATGTCCAATATATTGATTACTTTTCTCATCATGATGACCACCTACTTGACAGGATGCAACTTAATGGAAGAAGGATTTATTTCAGCTCATAGTCGGAGAAGACAAAGTCCCTCATGTGGGCAAAAGCATGGCAGGATTCACAGCAGCAGGAGAATGTGGCTAGGGCTCTTCACATTTTGGAGGGCCAAGAACTGAAAGTACAGGCTGGAGCCAGGGCTGCAATATAATTCTTAAGCCCACTCCCTAAAGAATCTACAGTCTCCAAAAATAGCACTACAAGCCAGGAGGCCAAGTGGAAGCCTCTGGGAGACAGCTCACATTCAAACCGTAACATAAGATAAGAAAGACTTTGCAGAAGTAGTGAAGCTGAAACTTTTGAAAGCTTTAAAAGAATCATCGTCTGCTTCTTGCATCTGTATTTCTCCCATCCTCACTAGGAAAATCATTACTAAGAATCTTATATATTCTTTAAGATAGGGCCTTATTTGTGAAAATATCTCAAGTAACATTTGATGTTACCCTTTGAATCATTGACACTTCAGTACTGCATTGCCATTATCTGTAAGAAGTGCAAAATTTTGACTGAACAATAATGACAGTGGCATTCAGGCCTTCTCATGTACTAACTTCTAGCCTAAGAAATTTTTATTTGAAACTCTGAGCCCACTATGCTATTCTTAGCTGGGGTAGCAAATGAAAGTATCTATGGTGTTGCCGTGGTTTTCCACCCATTAACAACTAAACTCATTTCTTTATGCTTATAGAATTCGTATTGTGAAAGTGGAAAAGAGATTTTCATTTATTAGAGAATTCTAAAATTGACATTTTTTAAATTAAATTTGGTTACACAAACCAGTTCAGGCTCTAACGGTCATAGATCTTTCTAGTGTGTCCTGTTATGGGTTCAGAATATTTTTCATTAACGTCAGCAACAAATATCAAGAGATGGCATTTTATGTATCACAAATTTATTATAATTTCCTGGGGACAGAGAAACTTGAGAAGAAATGCTACGAATTATACAAAACTAGAAATTTGCTTAAATATCATCAAACATGATCAAATTATGCCTATTTATCCATTCTCTCCTGAGACTTCATATAAAGCTATTACCATAAATTACCTAGGCAGGCAAAGATACAGAATCATAACAATACAGTTAATACCTAATAGCTTTTCACATAAATGACTTTGATACTTAACAAGACAAGATGCTTTTGTTTATTGAACTTTAAAAATCACTTAAATGATGTTCTTTTCTCTGGCTTCCAACACAGCAAATGAATCATCTCTTCACATTCATAAACCTCACTATAGGTTTTTTTAAAAGAGCTAACACAGGGAACATCTATACAAGACAAAGAAGTTTTCACATAATTTTTCTGTGTCTAAGAAGAAAAAGGAAATTAATGGTAATGTTTATCTTTCTATGCTTTTCTGCTTGTTTGGGCAAAGCATCAGACATTTCCTGAGTGTTCAGTGTATGCCAATGCCTGCCCTGGTTATAGGAATACAGAAATAGTTAAAGTTACAGATCCTATCATTAAAGATTGTAACAACACAGGTAAGAAGTGATGAGGCCTAAGACCAAAGCTTCCTTCTGACAATGCAATGGGCTTTTAAGCTGATGTTCAAGTTCTTCAGATTGTATTTTAAGTTTTTCTTGAAAAAAAATCTCACATAATTTCTCTAAAACAGCTAACTATGCACATCATT
The DNA here is from genome assembly GCF_949786415.1 of Peromyscus eremicus. Taxonomy (NCBI): domain Eukaryota; kingdom Metazoa; phylum Chordata; class Mammalia; order Rodentia; family Cricetidae; genus Peromyscus; species Peromyscus eremicus. The sequence continues at coordinate 47,222,915 of NC_081417.1, read as the reverse complement.
ATGAAGCAAATCCCCACAATAAGGATCCTGCTGCTATATCCAATGAGAAAATTAGTACAGATTTCAAAGAATTACCCAAATCACACACTCTCTATTTGTCTTCTCTACCTGGTTGGTCATTCTTAGTCTTCTGAACACCAAGAAACATTTTTTAAATCAAAATTCATAAAGAGCAGGTGAGATGACTCAGTGAAGAAAGTCTTGTTGGAAAAGCTTGAGGATCTGAGTTCAAATACCCAGAACTAAGATCTCAGGTAAAATTGGTCAAGCATGGAAACTCCTCATAATTCCAGCACCAGGGGGGTATAGGTAGGGCATCCTGCATCAATATAGCCAGCTAGACTAGCCGAATCAGCATGCTTGGGGCTCAGCAAGTCACCCTGCCTCAATTAAATGGAGAGGGATTGAGGAAGTCGTACAAGTCAACTTTGGTCCTTGCATGCATCCACCAATGTGGTATGCCCACACCTATCATGGTGGAAAAGCATAGCCAAAAATTATACATGATAAAGGAAAGCTGCCAACCTTGTAGCAACCAAAAAGTAGAGAAAGAGTAAGAAGGAGGCTAGGAATGAGGTATGCCCTTCCAACATCTTTTGGTAGTAGCCCATTCAGCCCAAAAGTGTACCAATGGGTTAATCCACTATGGAGGTTAGCACTCTCCTGACCCAGTCATCTCTCCATAAAGCCACCATACTGGGACTATAAAACCTTAGAGAATACTTCATATTTAAATCATCAGAGTTATTACAGTTATTATTACAAAATATGAATCTAAAATGAATTCACATTGTCTTAGAGACCCACGAGTATATGAAACAACTCTTTTTTATCTAAAAAAAAATGCTAAGCTTAGATGAAAGACAAATGTCAGTTTGGAAGTTCAAGTGAGGGTTTATGTCATAAAAACATTGCATAGGGACCAAAAGTAACTAATGAGACAAATCCTATGCCACATGTATCCAAATGCTTTTCAATAAAGACTCAAAGCACTGGACTGAACATCACTGAGCTTGTACTTCTTCAGTTAAATATTTCAATCATAAGTTTATATTTGATGAAGTACACAGATTTACTTTTCTAATCCATAAAAAGTATGGCCCTGTGACTTTTTTTTACATGGCTAGTAAAATAAAATGGCTCAAATTAAAACACTGACTGAAAAGCACAGTGATCATTTTAGCAAATATGTAACTAAAAAGCTCCGTGAGCTCTAGTGACTATAGACAGATAGTTAAGCTTTCAGAACCTGTTTATCAATCTATAAAATTGTATGGCCACTACACAGATGTAGAATAATGATGGGTATACTCAAGGTATGCATCATAAATCTTAAGTGGTGGTCTGCTATCCTTTGTTATTGGCTTTACAAAGCTATGAAACATGACATGGAGCTTTGTCATGGGATGAAGAATCAATAGAGTCCTGAATTGCTTCAGAATCAGTTTCTCTAAACACAAGGTCATTTTGGCATGCCATTCTGATGAGTTCCCCAAAATAAAAATTGAAGCTACATAATTCCTTCTTTTTTCACTCATTTAATTTCTAAACAAAAGCTCAAATTCCTGATCAACAGACAACCATGATTGTCACCCTCACTTCTTTCATCAAAACTCATTCAAGGCTTGACACTTTCTATGGAGACCATGCATGCCCAGGCATATAGAGAAGAAAGAGATGCTACCAACCAGGGAAATAACCAGATACCACTAACTCAAGGACCTGATTATCCCTGAAAAAATCTCTAAAACTTCATAGGTTGAGCCAAATACAAAGGAAAGAATCTCAAGCTTGGATAATAAGGATGGCTGATTAGAGCAAGCATTATGGTAAGTTTCAGGATAGATGGTGCAAGCAGACATCACTCACTGTGAATGACTTTCTGGACATGGTCTTCTGTACAGAGTGGCATCACAAAGAACTGCATTAAATACAGAAATCAGAATGAGGTGGGGTAGAGTTTTCCTTTTACATTAATATTTAAAAAAATACAGATTAAATTTTAAGGGCACTTAGGTGATTGCCTTGAATTTATACAAATATACATCAGTGAACAATAATAAACAAAACTGGGATAGACAGTTGAAAGAAGCCTTCATGGGAGAAAACAGCAAGAGAGTTTGCTAGAAAAATGACAGGCAACTGGCTTGCTCTTCTTTCCCAGAAAACAATTGATTTTGAGAGAAAGCATAATGAAGTCTGTATTAACTATGGAATAGCTAGGTTTAAAATAACTATAATCCAACACACAGCAAACTGTTAATAATTCCTTGTACATTATCAGAGAGAAATCTAGAAATTATTAAGATGTATCTTTTGTCTATCAAATAATATTCTTTTCCACTTTGTCAATGAGAACTTTGCCACATTATAGGTATAAACAGCTATTTTATCAATATTTTTCACAGTATTTTCTTTTGTTCTGCTGTGCCTTTGATTCAGTCATCATTTCCCTTCATTAAACAGTCTCTCTTCAAGCAGGCAAATGTAGAAATATCTCAGCAACCTGGGATCTTACTTCACTTGAGCTGTACATACATCCTTGTAGTAGTCAGGATTCTCTAGAGTAACAGAACTTACAGAATGAATGAAATGAATAAATGAATGAATGAATGAATAAATATATGTGTGTGTGTGGAGAGAGGGGGGGGAGAGAGAGGGAGAGATGGGGGCATTTATTAGAATGACTTACAGGTTGTGGTCCAACTAATCCAACAATGGCTGGCTGTGAATGAAAAGTCCAAGAATCCACTAGTTGCTCAGTCCATGAGGCAGGAGGAGGAGGAGGAGGAGGAAGAGGAGGAGGAGGAGGAAGGCTCTAATGCCAGTGGAGGAATGAACTTGCTAGCAAGGGAAGGCAAGCAGACAAAGAGCAAAAGCTTCCTTCTCCATGTCTTTATATAGGCTTCCAGCAGAGGGTATGGTCCAGATCAAAGGTGTGTCTTCCCACCTCAAGACCTGAATCAAAGGTGTTTGACTTCCTACCTCAAAGTTTTAGACTAGAAATTGGTCCACCTACTTCAAACCAAGCAAAAAACAAACAAACAACAACAAAAACCTCTCACTGATGTGCCCTCCATTTCTGGATTGTAGTTCATTCCAGATGTAATCAAGTTGACAACCATCAGACTCTCCTTCCTGGCAATGCACTTAGCAGCCCAGGTCTCCCAACTGCATTGAGCTGCACACAGCACTCTCCAGTGTGACTAGTCACCACAACCTGTAAACCTGGAATCCCTGAGTAACTTCCCTTTTTTTAATTTTTGAGATTATAAAGTAATTACATTTCTCCATTCTCCTTCCCTCCTCCAAACTCTTCTATATCACCTCCCTGCTTTCCTTCAAAATTATGGCCTCTTTCTTTCATTAACTATTATTGCATATATATATATATATATATATATATATATATATATATATATATTCCTAAATACATATATGAATATATATATTCCTAAATACATATATGAATATATATTCCTAAGTATGTATAAATATATATTCCTAAATATATGTGAATATATATTCTTAAATATAACCTGCTTAGCCTGTATAATCTTACTTGTTTGTGTTTTTTCAGGGCTTACCATTTGATACTAGACAATTGGGGTGTTTTTCCCTGGGGAAGGTCACCTCCCCTATTCCCAGTTTTCCTCAGTCGTCTACAGTTCTTTGTGTAAGGCTGAGTCCTCATAGACTTTTCTGCATCCAGTTTGGCATGCCCATTGGTGTCATCCTTGTTCAGTTTATGTTTAGGCAGTCACATTGGTGAGAATTTATCAGTGTAGCTTCTGATGTTACTAGGAACCATGATCTCACAGGAAACTACCTGATCCTCTGACCTTTACAATCTTTCTGCACCAGACTGGGATCCAGAACTCAGTGTTTTGATTGGTTGTGTTTTTCTATGGTGGTGTATGTCTGAATAACTCCCCCTGTTGTGTTTATACACATCCTGGAATGTGTGTGGGAACGAGGAGCAGTGATCCAATCTAGTCAGGACTGATTTAGAAAGCATGCAAAATAAGGTAAACTGTGTCTTCAAGTGAACTTTTAGAGAGATCTGGAAGTTAATTCAAATAAATATTCTTATCCATCACATAATATTAATGTTCCACTTTGTATATCCATGAATACTGTGTTACATAGTGAGTGTACTATTGTATGTGCTTCTTTAGTTTTTTTTTTTTTTAAACAAGATGCCAAGAATCCAGGAACATACAGTTGATCCAGACAGAGACCACAAGATGCTAAGAAAGCTCTACAACTGATGTTTCTACCTGGATTGAGCTGTGTTTTGTTTTTCCTTTGAACTCAAGGATAGTCTAATAATGAGTCTCATTTGTCTATTTGTTTTTAAAATATGGTTGAAAGACTTTGTTAAAAAGTGATGGAATGCTACTCTTCTTTTAAATTCTGTTTTCCTCTCCTACCACATTTATTATGTCTCAGTGTTTGAAGCTAAAATATTATAAAATTGCTATATTAGGATGTGACAATGGTTCACAATCCCCCAAGACACATCTCCAAGAGTCCAAGTTCATCTTCCACTACATGACAAGATAGGAACTTGGGCAACCTAAGTTTGTAACTACAAATATATCATAAGACTCTGAGCTGTCTGTGTCTTCGAAAGAAGACTGAGGTATACTCTCCTGGCCTTTCAGAGGGTGGCTGAAGCTGGAATTGTCTCAGTGATACTCCTGTGTTCAGCAGAGTTTGTCAAGGAACAGTCAATGTGATAGACACATCTATAGAAAGGATGAGCTCATAGTTTTACATAAGCTAAGTCCCTGATCTTTCTGCAAGGTAGGAATCCCAGGAAAGCAGATGATGTAGTTCTAGCCTAAGCTGGTGACCTGAGAAGCAGGGGTCTGATGGTCTGAGAATGTAGAATCTTCTGTCTGAGAGCAGAGAAGCTTATTCCTGCTCAGAAAGAGAAAGGTACTAAAGACTGAATGATGTCCATAACAGCACTGAGGGCAATCTAGTTACTCTGTTATACAAGCCACACGTTTATCTCCCCTGGAAACTGCACACAGAGAAATCCAAAGATTGTTCTATTAGTGATCTGGGCTTCCCTACCACAGTTAAGTTTGCATGTAGAATTGGCCATCACATTGATTTTTAATTTTTTGCTATACAATTCCCAGTCTTACAGTATGCTCTGTGGAATAACTCCCAAAATAAGGTACCTCACAGAAGGCCACATTTAGCAGACTCTGCTTTCGGTAGCAAGCAGACAGGCTGAGAGAGGCGCAGTGAACTTCAGTTTGTAGCTTCAGAAGAATTGTTGCATTTAAAATAGTAAATAAACATGGAAACTAAAATCAAAACCAAAGGATCATTGAGCTGTTTCTTAGCTAAGGTTACTATTGCTGTGATGAAACACTGTGACCAAAAGCAAGTTGAGGAAGAAAGGGTTTATGTGGCTTACATTTCCACATCATAGTCCATCATTGAAGGAAGTCAAGATAGGAACACAAGCAGGGCAGGAACATAGTCCATCATTGAAGGAAGTCAAGATAGGAACACAAGCAGGGCAGGAACCTGCAGGCAGGAGCTGATGCAGAGGCCATGGAGGGGAGCTGCTTACTGGCTTGCTCCTCATATCTTGCTCAGCCTGCTTTCTTATAGAACCCAGGACCACCAGCCAAGGGATGGCCCCACTCTCATGGGCTGCCTCCCCCACATCAATCACTAATTAAGAAAATGCCCTACAGCTAGATCTTATGGAGGCATTTTCCTCAGCTGAGGTTCTGTCCTTTCAGATGACTCTAGCTTGTGTCAAGTTGACATAAAACTAGCCAGCCTAACATTGGTCTTCAGTTTGTTGTTTGGGATCATCATTGTCATTATCAGAGTCGTTTTGTTGGTTTGGGACAGGGCCTCTACATAACCTTGGCTGGGCTCAAGCTTGTGCTACATTATTTTATTTATCCTTATTTCATGTGCATTGGTGTTTAGCCTGCATGTATGTCTGTGTGAGGGTATCTGATCCCCTAGAACTGGAGTTACAGACAGTTGTGAGCTACACTGAGCAGTCTCTTCAGCCCCCTACTATTATTTTAAACCAACATATTGTCACCAAATGCAGAATCCTCCCTAAATCTGGTCTGCAGCTGGACATGGTGGCGCCCAACCTGAATTTTAGTATCTGAGAAGTAGAGAAGGGAGGATTAGCAGTTCAAATTTATCCTTAGTGAATGTAGAGTGAATTTGAGGTCAGCCTGGGACTCATGAGCTGGTACCTGAAAAATATCAAAGCAACACAAACAAAACCTACAACTACCTGCCCCCCTCCCCCCTCCCAAAAAAAAACACCTCTGGCCCAGAGTTGGCTTCATGGGTCTATATTGTGTGCAGCACCCGTAGCACTGTGAAGACTCCTGTACATGGTGTAATGATCTGATGTCAACAATGTGTGACCTTTCAGAGTATGTGAAAATGTCCACACATGCATTGATATAGAAAATGTCTAAGTTAAAATGGAAATAAATCGTTCTTGCATTCTTGACGGAGCCTCTTGAACGCCCACCATTTCCGAACTGAGATGACTGAGTGCAGATGTGCCGCTGACTCCACTCTTCTGCATTTGACTTTGTGCTGTGGGGTTCCCCGTGAGCCTATCCGATTCATTCTCCTCCACGGAAAGTAAGTGATGGTTCCCCACAGTGACTCAGAACTGATGTAATCAGGGGTGGGGTGGGGTGGTGGAGGAGGTTTGGATTAAGACAGGACCTGGCAGCACCCTTGTAAGCTGTCTCTGTGGTTAAGATGTCCGTTTAGAGTTGGGAACCTAATAAACGACATTGTCCAATTAACAGTGTAAATGGAGTCCATTAATCCTTTGAAGACCTGAAGAAAAAGGGACAAATTCTCTTTCCCTTTCTGAGCTGTGACATCCATCTTCCTTGCTCTCAGAGAGAGTCCACATTCGCAGACCATCAGACCCCTGCTTCTCAGCCTTGGGCTATAACTACATCAGCTGCTTCCAGGGGCCTCACCTTGCAGACAGATGAGGGACTTAGCTTAAGTAAACCTGTGATCTAACCCTTCCTCTAACCCTGCATATCCCATTGCCTGTTCCCCTGAAGGCCAGGAGAATGTGTGTCAGTACCTGAGAGTTGGAAGAAAGGAGCTTTGATCCTCTGGATGCTATTACCAATTGGCTAAATGTAGCTTTATAACTCCTGAATCTTTTCACATTGCACATGAAAGAGTCAGGAGAGAGAGGCATTGTGGCTGACACTGGGTTGTGTCAAAGCTGGCTGCAGCAGCAGGGTCCAAGAAGCACAAGCCCACCACGGTGATCTACCACATTGGGACTCGGCATACAGATATCTCTTCACTTCCGAGAACACCAGCTGACATCTTTCTGGGTGCATGTGTCAAAGACAAAGTGTGATTTGAAATGAGGTCAATATTATTAGAGTTAGATACTCCTTTTCAAAGAAATAACACAGTTGGGAGGCTGGGTTAGATATCTGAAGAACCACAGGAGCACTGAGAACATACAGAATGAAAGCCTGAATCCACCAAAGTACAGCAATTGTTCTGAATGTCCTCCCACAGACAAAAGCCCAAGTGGACAGCCACGCCTACTCTGCCAGCTCTCCTCAAATTCTTTAATGCAGATCCATAAAGTAAGCAGGGATATCATTTTATGCTAAATTAGACATTTTTCAAATTATTGCTACATCGGACAGAAATATCCCATTCTGCCTGCAAACTAGTAATAATAAAAAGTTTTAAGTAAACTTGGCTAACTAAAATTACACAGAGAGTTTCTTTCCTTGTTTAAGACAAATCTAAATACATGGCATCTCGGCCCCTGACGGCTGGCACTAATTTCCCAAGACATATTGTAAATAAATGTTTTTCTACTGTATTTGTTTAATTATGATAGCAGGTCCACAGAGCAACCTTACCACTGAGAAGGAGCACTGGTGTGGGTTTCCCATGGAAATGATGCAATTACCACAGAAAACAGGGAAACAGAAGTCTTCACAGTTAAATATAGACTCTCCTTTCACCTAGGAAACTTACACTAGCACTTTTTACAAATAACTTGCTATAACAATTCCTTGCAAGTGTCTTTTCCACACCACCTGTTCTACTTCCTCTTTCACACGGGCCGCATTTCCAGAGTACTGATGGTGTCCAGAGCCCTGACCCAGAGAGTGTCAGCAAGATGCTCACGGATCTAGCAAAGTCCCAGAAACCTCATCCCTCAGGAAGGCTGTACTTAGAATAGCAAGCTAACATAGTCTTCACTTTTAAAGAAAGAGTTTTCCTGGAGGTTTTCAGAACCCCAATTTATCCTATGATTGACTTCTTTGAAAGAATGTTTATATCAGGACCCTTGAAGAGGAGATGACTTGCTCGTCACTCTGTGTGTAATTAGGAGACATCACTTCCCATCAGTTTTAAAATGTGGACACCCACAACGGCTGTAAGTGGCCATTTTCCCACAAGTTTCTCTGAATTGCTTCAGTATATTTTTGCCTGTGAGTAGGGGAATTTCACACTGGCTCAACAGCATGTAGCTACAAAGCAGGATTCCTTTTAAACCACAGTACAAGTGAAGAGATCACAGCCAAAAGAACCTTTTGTGTATAGCTGTTTAAACTTATTCTTAGATACAGACACTGTGGCTTAGATGTGCAGTGTTGCCCAAAGGCTCATGAGTTAAAGTCTGGATCCTCGTGTGACAATGCTCATAGGTAGGAAGTGACTATTGCACGAGGACTCTGACCTCATCCCTACATTCATCTACCGATGGGGTCATAATCTGAAGTGTTAAAAGGAGTGACAGAATTTAGGAGATGAGGCCTAGCTGGAGTGGGTGCTTTGGAACATGTCCTTGGGAGCTACATCTTGTCTCCTACCTCTTTCTCCCATTCTCATCTGCTTCAGCCATAAAATGAGCAATAAAATCTAAAAGGCACCCTAAATGTCCCCTTTGGGGAAAACTATGAAATTTAGTGTGTCTGTGCTTCATTTTGATTCTGTGTAACTTGTCTTTTCTTCGCTACTTCCCCATCGATCATTAATTAAGACAGAACAATCCAGTGTGCTGCCAGCACCCCTGAGTTTGGGTTACTCTGAATCCAGCAAACGCTAACAGTCTGTGGGAAGTTTCTCCAGCTGATCTTCAAGATGAGGGCGTGGCACTACAGAGCCATCATCATCTTGAAGGAAAGGATGCTTCTGCTTATGTTAGGTCTAAGAAATAATGTCCTTACTTACGCAAGGCAACTGTCCTTGAAATCTTCTGTTTTCATCTTTCTATTTCTGTGACAAAGTACTTCAGAAGATCAACTTCCTTTTTCTTTGTTTTTGAAATACAGTCTCACATAATCCACACTGATTGCAAACTCACTATGAACTGAGTTTGTCCCTGAATTCCTAATCCTTTGGCCTCAGCCTCCCAAATGCCAGATTTACAGGTGTGTACTACCATGCCCAGCTAAGAGAATCAACTGGAAGAACAAAAATTTTATTTCAGCTCATCACTTTAGAGTCAGCATCTGTGGTCAGTTGGCTTCACTAGGGTAGGCCTGAGGCAAGTCTGAATGTCGTGGTGGTAAGTGCCTGACACGCATCACCCAGATGGAACATGACCTTTTGTAAAGGAAATAGCTAAGGGTTCTAGTGAAGTTACTTGCTCAGAGCCTTTCAATCTGCAGTGTAAATCCAGACTACCCATGCTGTCAGGAACTGTAATCGCCTGTCTTAGTCTCCCATTCTACTCATGGACAGACAATCCAGGATTACCAACATCTGAGCAAAGTCATTAACCGGGATGGAAGAGATCAGCAAACTTGCCAGGAGCAAAGAAAATGTTGGTAGCCATCTTTGATACCCCAGGAGGTTTAAGAAGAGATGGTGCAACAATGAAACAAAAATGGAGAGGCTTTCAAAGGACAGAGAACCAAGGCAGCCCTGGCACTCCTCAGCATGCCTGGAGGATCTAAGACAGCATCCAGCAGAGGTCCCTGAGCACCAATATCTGTCAGTTTAACTTTTAGCAGCAACCAAGAAATGGAGCCACCATATATCCACCAACAATTGAATGAATTTTTGACTGACTTTGCTTTTCTCATTTTAATTTACTGGTAAGAGAATGAAATGGAATTACTGGTTTCAGAACCTTAATTTAATAAGGAAATAGAGGCCAAGAAAAGTGCACATTTCATTGGCACATATAATTGAAAAATCTGATAATTTTAGAAGAATACTTGTTCCAACAACAGCAGCTTTTGTTGTTTTGTTTTGCTTTGTTTTTTTAAGACAGGAGTTCCAATATGTTGCCCAGGCTGGTCCAGAGCTCCTGGGATCCATTTCTGCCTCAGCTTCTCAAGTAACTTAGACTGCAGGCTAATGGCACTACATCTGGCCCCAAAACTAATCTTCTTTATTATTACCTAATCACCCTTATTATTTTATTACATAGAAAAATACTGATCATGTTTTGTGGTCTTGAGCCATTAAGGCCGCATTTCCTTAGAGCTGCTTGCACCTGCAGTGAGAGGCGTTCACTCTGAAGATTGAAGCGCTTGGTTACGTTTGCACAAAAGTGTTTCTAACACAAAGGCTCTGAAATGAGAAGAGGTAGAGTTCCACTGAAGGAAGATGTGGTGACCACTCCATCATCGAAAACAGCAGAATGCCATGTGTAAAACCACAAATTTTGTCTTTCAACATCCTTTTGAAGCTAGATATGATTTAAGAATTCAAGCACCACATAAATGGGAAATAGGCTACAATACCCAGGCATGTGCTCATTCCGGCCTGCGAATGAATAAGGCTCAGTATCTTCTGTTGCTCTTTAAAAGGAACTGACACATGTTTAAATGATTGAGTTTCAAATGGGAAAAAGATCAAGGAAAACCAGTTCTCCATATAAAGAGGTCTGCCATATTCACCAAGGTGTTTCTTCCCAGGCATTTGTAACAACTTCCATATTAGAAAGCATGAACAAGGCAAAAATGGTGTGGTTTAACACAGGATGATGAGAACAGGACACAGAAACTGGTCAGGCAGTTTTAGGGTAGGGGACCCTTACAGTTAACAATTTTTCTTAACTAAAAATTGGATATTCTGTCCTTTCTTACCCGAGGTCAGAATTGCCAGAAGTACTTAAGCCAAAATATCTTAGATTCTGCCCTAGCCAGAGGCAAGGGATGCCAGAAAAACTGCCTGGTCTTCCCTCATCCCTCTTCCTCTGAATGAGCACCTCTACCCGGAAAGTATAATGTGAGGATGCTGTGGGATGCTCTTTCTGTACCCTGTGACTATGTGTTGCTCTCTTTGGTTGATAAATAAAGCTGTTTGGCCAATGGCAAAGCAGAATAAGGTTAGGCGGTACTATCAAACTGAAGATGGAAATGTGCTGAGGGCTAGAGGAGCATGCAATGAGAAAATCAGCCTTCACAAACATCCCAATCCACAAGAGCCAACGGCTCTGATGGAGCTCTAAATCAAGGAACATAAGACATCTTGGCGTTACTGCCTTTGGAATGATTTGGCTGTTTCCTGCTGTAAGTCTCTTATGTGAAGCCATAAGCTTTCTACCATTGATTGAAGTTTTGGAATCTATTCCCTTGGCATAGCAACGCTTTGATTATTTACTGGGCATAATTTCTCCCGTGTGCTGGGTAGCTCCCCGCCACCTCGTCACACTCTGTGGGACAGTCATGCAGTCAGCAACCTAATTTCTGCTCCACTCTCTGAGACAAACATTAAAAGCTGGCTCCCTTCAATTATCTCCCATTTGGCAGGACACATAGTCAGGAAAGGAGTCTTTCAAATAGATCACATTTGAAACCTTCAGAGATAAAGGAATGTCCAAGCTCTGTAACTTTGCGATTCCCAAAGAATTGCTTTTGTTTTGTATGTATATAAAAACTAGAAACTTTGGAGACTCAGGGTAGATGAGAAAGAAGAAGGAGAAAGAATAAAGAGACATGGACAGAGGAATCATGGTGTGAGTAGATTTATTCTGATACCCTGATAGATAGATTCCTTTGATGGTTTGTAGAGCCTTCCTTGGACCCTGAGAGAAAGCTGTTAGGGCAGATCTTAGTAGCTTTCATTAGAGATGAAGAAGGGCAGTGTTGGGGTAGATGCCAGCCAGCCACCAAGGAAGCAAGATGTATAGAAAATGAGGTAGCAAGCCATGAACTACATGGCAGATCATAAATAAGAATATGGACTAATTTAAATGTAAGAGCCAGATAATAATAAGCTTGAGCCATCAGCCAAATATTTGTAATTAATATAAGCCTCTGAGTGATTATTTGGAAATGGCTGTGGGACAGAGAAACTCCAGTTACACAAGGGTGTGTCAAAACTGGGGCACTTGGAAACCTAGCCAAATGGACTGACCAGTTTATCTCCACTTTGTGCTTCCATCAAAGCCTTATGAACTCCAAGAGAGGGTACCCCAATGGTTCCTATTTCTAGGGTCCCTGCTTCTGCTATACAGCAATCATCTTGTTTCCCTTTAAACTCCCACCTATAAATCTATAATCAAGCTCATTTCAAAACTAATCCTCAGTCCACCAAGATTGGTCAGTGGGGAAAGGAACTTGCCACCAAGCCTGGCAATCTGAGTTCTAACCCTGGAAAAAGCGAACAGATACCTACAAGTTGTCATCTGACCTGTACAAATGTGCCATACATGTACCTACACACACACACACACACACACACACACACACACACACACACGAAAAAATCTTCCTGTTTGATGAATTGCATTCTTGGAATTCATGAGACAAGGACTTGGAGGCCACTAACTCAGTTGATCCTTTTTCTGACCATGAGCACCCAGATCCCTAATTCCCATCTGAGACTAGGAGGCCTCCACTGTTTTCAATGATACCCCACTTTCCCTAGTCTCTTGTACTTAGTCAAAGTTTGCTTTCTAAAAAGAAACCAATCGAAATAGCTCTTCTAAGACTTGCTGATGCTTCTGATCACTGCAGCTTTCTACACAGATGTCTGTATTAGTCAGTTTTCTATTGCTATGATAAAACACTGTGACCAAGGCTACTTATAAAAGAAAACATTTAACTTGACTCATGGTTTCAGAGGGTGTCTTAGTTGGGACTTCTTTTGCTGTGATAAAATGTCAAGACTCAAAGCAACTTGGGGAGGAAAGGGTTTATTTCAGTCTATATGTCTTGGTCACAGTCCATCATGAAGGAAGTCAGGGCAGGAACCTGGAGACAAAAGCTGATACAGAACTCATAGAGGAGTGCTGCTTACTGGCTTGCTCAGCCTGCTTTCTTATAGTACCCAGGACCACCAGCCTATGGATGCCAGCACACCCACAATGGGCTGAGCCCTCCCACATCAATCACTAATTAAGAAAATGTCCTGAAGACTTACCCACAGGTCAATTTTGTGATTATGTTTTTTTTTTAATTGAAGTTCCTTCTTCTTAAATGACTCTAGCCTGTGTCAAGTTGTCATAAAATTAATCAGCACAGATCCATGATGGCAAAGTGAATAAAAAGCTGAGACCACATATTGTGACCTACAACAAGAAAGCAAAGAGAGAGGACTAGGAATTACCTGAAACCTCAAAGCCTTCCCTCAATGACACACCTCCTCCAACAAGGTCACACCTCCTAATACTTCCCAAACAGCTCCACCAATTGATCCATTCAAATAAATGAATCTATGGGGGCCATTTACTTTTAAACTACCACATTCTACTCCATGGCTCCCAGAGGGTTGCAGACAAATCATAATGCAAAATGTATTTTGTCCAGATTAAAAAGTTCCACAGTCTTTCACAGTCATAACACTGTTTAAAAGTCCAAAATCTCTTTGTGGACTCAAAGAAATCTCTTAATTACAACTCCCTGTAAAATCAAAAGGAAAATTAAATATTTCCAAAATACAATAGCGCAGAATGTAAGTTATCATTCTAAAAGAAAATAATAGGGTTATAGTGAGGAAATACTGGGCCAAAGCAAGACTGAAACCCAGCAGAACAAACTCCAAATTCTGTGACTCCATGTCTTATATCAAAGAAATTAAATGGCTATGCCATTCCCACTTTGTTGCTTCCAACACACTTCTCTGTCTTGAGCAGGTTCCATTCTTTGTATGCAGATCTCCTTGGCAGATATCCCACAACCCTCCCACTTCTGATATCATGGGATCTCTAATACAATGCAGGCTTCATTTTCACAGCATCACACAGTGACTTCTCAGGGACTCCCTTGCCACAAACCTGGGCTCAGCAGCTCTCCTCAACCACAGAGGAAGATTCCACAACCCCTTTACTCCTGTATGACTCTAAAGCCAGAACCATATGGTTGCCACTGCCAAATTTCATGACCCCTGGCACTTTTGGATCATATTCATAGCAGCTTTGATTTGTTGTTTCTTTTTAGGGCACAAAACTCCTTAGGCCTTCTCTTTTTATAAGTTATAAGTTTAGCAGGATTGACTCTTGCTCTAAGGGCACCACTCCCTTTGTTTTAAAGGCCTGTTGGATAATATTATTTTAAGGTGTGTTACTTTTGTTTATGTTTCATTTGTTTAATTCTGTGAAGCTGTGTTACTTTCCCTGTCTAAAACAACTGATGGTCTAATAAAAAGCTGAACAGCCAATAGCGAGGCAGGAGAAAGGATTGGCAGGGCTGGCAGACAGAGAGGATTTATAGAAGGAGAAATCTGGGAGAAATGAAGAAGGAACAAGAGAGGAAGGAGGAAGACATCAGGGGCCAGACACCCAGCTTCACAGCAAGCGATGGAGTAAGAATGAAAGTAAGATTTACAGAAGTAAGAGAAAGACAAAAGACCAGAGGCAAATGATAGATGAGATAAGTTAAAGTTAAGGCAAGCTGGCTAGAAACAAGCCAAGCTAAAGACCAGGCATTTATCATTAAGAGTAAGCCTCCAAGTGTGATTTATTTTGGGAGCTGGGTGGCAGGCCCCCAAAAAAGCCCAAGAGTAAAAACAAACAACAACAAAGATCTCTCTTTAATCTTCTAATATCTTTTAGCACAAGTCTTCCTTGGCTCCAACATTAAATATCCTGATGCTCTTTTTCTTTTTAAACTGCGTATTTTGTGTTTCTTTTGGCCCCAGTTGTTCTTTTTACTTGTAGACCTGCATAAGAGTGATCACTGATAACAAGATCTTTTTCCTCCCTCCTCTTCTTCATCCTCCCTTTTCTTTCTCTTCCTCCTGAGAGTCACTTTCACAACAGTACATCTTTCTAGGTTGAGAGGAATTAAATATAGGTAACTATGAAAATTAATTCCTATTGTATATTTAATAATTATCTACTTCTAAAACAATACATGCATTCTGTTTTAAACAAACTCTTGTGGGGCACTATAAGACTTCACTGGAATTAAAGAGGTGAATCCATTCATAACCCTACAACTGATATTGAGACATGCCAATTCCAATACTACTAGGACTCTACTTCCTAAAATACCATGGGAATTGATTTGTCTATAACATCTTCAAAGTACAAATCATTGATGTGTATGCATGAGAGAGAAAAAGAGAACACCAATAATAAAGAGCTTTGTATATACACCTGGTGTGGGGTTTGTTTTTTATCAATGGCTGGATTACTTTACATAATAAAAAAGTAGTTTTTAGAGACCCAGTTGCCTAAGAATATAAAAATTATGAGTTTTAATGGTATTCCACGGCTATGTTTATAATCATAAAAAAGTATATACTCCATATGTGTACTGTGTTTGAAAATGTTGGGAAAATACAATTAAAAACCCAAATCCTCTCCAAACAGGATTTGGGGGAAGAAAGCTGTGGAATGAATACTAGACACAAATGTGATGCGAATCAAGAGGTAATTGCTACAAATTTTCAAAGTCAAATAGCAATCCCAGGCTTTTGAACAGCCAAGTAGGCATGACCCCTTATGCAATAACTAGCCCTGAATAAGCTGACTTGCCAGCCAGTACCAATCATTTCTCGTCCTCTAGTCTCTGATAGAGCTTAACATCAGTGACACTGGTGATGTGTTTCAATTCTTCCAATGAACACACCCCACTAGAAAAAGCAAAACCCACTTTCCTGCATTCCCAACTTCACAGCTAGCAGCTTACTCCCATCCTCTTATTTGAAAGTGTTCCATCTGCACCAATCAGAGCCTGAGTAGCTAACCTCTTAGCTTGCCACTGTTCCACCCCCTGTAAAGTTCACTCTGTAACTACTGCTCCCCGCCCACAGGGGTCTCTATTCTCTTCTCACCCTGAGTGCGAGCTTGCAGACTTGATAAAAAGCATGCTCATGTCTGGTTAATGTCTCCTGTTGTACTTTCTTTCCATCAATATTACCACTAACTGAGTTTATCCAGAGGAAAGAAACAACTTCTTATAGCTTCCTGAATTCATGGTTTAGAGAAAGGTGCCCTCAAAGGTTAGGCTCCTGCACTCCTGGAAAGAATGGGAAATGAAATATATCTCCAGATGATTAGGCAATAAAGAGATGGCTCCCCAGATCTTCAGAAGTAAGAAATGAGTCAAAAAGATGACCAGAATTTTATCTAGTCTTCAGAAAGCTATCTATACATTTCAGAGAAGAAAGTAGTTACAGGTTTTTAAAAGTAAATCCTCTTTAAAACACACACACACACACACACACACACACACACACACACACACACACACAGTGGGGATGGGCTGTACCTGTAGCACAGTTGATAGAGTGCTTACCTAGTATGCACAAGGCCCTGGGATCAATCCCTAGCACAGAATAAACTGAATATGGTGGTATAGGCTATTATCTCAGCACTGGGGATGGTAGAGGCAAGAGGCAGATCCCAAGGTTATTTTTAGCCACGTAGCCAATTCAAAACTAGCCTGAACTGCAAACAGATAAGATTGAAGAAAAATTTCCTGCCTTTTCAATAAGGAAAATTAATCTTCTGGTTGCTTCTATTTATCCTTTACAGGGTAATATTTAACACAATTTCCAGTTTTCCTCTAGTAGCATTTTGACAGTTTTCTTCTATTAAAAAGATAAAAATCACAACTATTTGGTCCAAAGATCTTAATTAGTTTTTTTTCAATTTTTTCTTCTTATTTACTCTTCTCATACACTACATCCTGACCACATATTCTCCTCCCTAAACTCCTCCGAGCACTCCCCCTTTCCCTTCTTCCCCAGATTCATTTCTCCTTGGTTTTCCTTCAGAAAAGAACAGGCCTCCCAGGGATATGAACAGAAAAAGAGATAACAAGATACAATAAAACTAGGCACAAACCTTTAAGAGCAGGCAAAAGAGTCAGAGACACCTCCACTCCCACTTTTAGGAGTCAAACAAAACCCCAATCTAAACAACCACAAGATATTTGCAGACAGCCATAACAACCCATGCAGGCTCTGTGGGTGCTGCTCAAGTCTCTGTGAGTTCCTACAAGCCCTACTTAGTTGATACTGTGGGCCTTATTCTCATGGTATCCTCAACCCCTCTGACTCCTACAATCTTTTCTCCTCCTCTTCTATGGGGTTCTCCAAGCTCTGCCTCATGTTTGCTTGTAGGTATCTACTTCTGCTCCCATCAGCTGGTGGAGGGAGCCTCTCTGGTGATTGAGATAAGCAACAATCTATGAGTATAGCAGAATATCATTAGGATTCATTTCATGGACTTTTTTTTGTCAGTTGTGTTTGGTTCTACCTTAAGTCTCTGAGCCATCCAGCTTCCCATTCCTGGCCATCCAGACAGTGTGAGGCATGGGCTCCCTCAAGTTAGACCAATCTGGTTGATCATTCCCCCAAGCTCTGAGCAACCACTTCCCCAGCACATCTAGTAGGCAGAATAGGATATATGACTAAGGTTTTGTGGCTAGATTGGTGCTGCAGTCACAACATTGGAAGGTTTGCCTGGTTAAGGAAGGTGGCCAGTTCAGGCTGTATACCATTCATTACTAGGAGTTCTTGCTACAGTCATACTAATATGTTTCAGGAAGTTTCTGCTGTACCACTTGCCAAAATATCCCCAAATTCTAGTCATCTCTCCCCAGACTCTCTCTCTCCCTCCCCTCCAAGTCCTCCTGATCCAATCCCCACCCACTCCCAGTCCCCCTTACAAAATCTATTTTATTTCTCCTTCCCAGGAAGATCCTTAAGTCTCTCCTAGAGACTTCCTTGTTACGTATCCTTTCAGAGTCTGGGAACTGTAGCATGATTGTCACTTACTTAACAGCTAAGGTCCACTTGTAAGTGAGTACATACCATGTATGTCTTTTGGGGTCTGGGTTACCTTACTCAAGATGCTTTTGTTCTAGTTCTATCCATTTTCCTGCAAAAATCATGATGCTATTTTTTCTAACAGCTAAGTAGTACTCCATTGGGTAAATACACCACATTTTCTTTATCCATTCTTCAGTTAAGGGACGTCTAGTTTGTTTCCAATTTCTGGCTATTATGAATAAAGCTTTTATGAACATGGTTGAGCAAGTGTCCTTGTGGAAAGATGGTGTAACTCTTGAGTCTATGCCCAAGAGTGATATAGCTGGGTCT
This sequence comes from Peromyscus eremicus, assembly GCF_949786415.1. Classification (NCBI taxonomy): domain Eukaryota; kingdom Metazoa; phylum Chordata; class Mammalia; order Rodentia; family Cricetidae; genus Peromyscus; species Peromyscus eremicus. The sequence goes on along the minus strand of NC_081417.1, from coordinate 47,204,384 downwards.
TGAGGTAAATTGATTCTCAATTTTCTGAGGAATGGCCATATTTATTTCCAAAGTGATTGTGCAAGTGTGCACT